>NW_027307827.1:0-640643 GCF_047496885.1 Scyliorhinus torazame
TGTGGGGACCACTGACAGTGCTGGCTGTGTGTGGGGAGCACTGACAGTGCTGGCTGTGTGGTGGGAGCACTAACAGTGCTGGCTGTGTGGTGGGAGCACTGGCAGTGCTGGCTGTGTGGTGGGAGCACTGACAGTGCTGGCTGTGTGGGGGAGCACTGACAGTGCTGGCTGTGCGGTGGGAGCACTAACAGTGCTGGCTGTGTGGTGGGAGCACTGGCAGTGCTGGCTGTGCGGTGGGAGCACTGACAGTGCTGGCTGTGTGGGAGGAGCACTGACAGTGCTGGCTGTGCGGTGGGAGCACTGACAGTGCTGTCTGTGTGGGGGGAGCACTGACAGTGCTGGCTCTGTGGGGGAGCACTGACAGTGCTGGCTGTGTGGTGGGAGCACTGACAGTGCCGTCTGTATGGTGGGAGCACTGACAGTGCTGGCTTTGTGGGGGGAGCACTGACAGTGCTGGCTGTGTGTGGGAGCACTGACAGTGCTGGCTGTGTGGTGGGAGCACTGACAGTGCTGTCTGTGTGGTGGGAGCACTGACAGTACTGGCTGTGCGGTGGGAGCACTGACAGTGCTGGCTGTGTGTGGGAAGCACTGACACTGCTGCTTGTGTGGGGGAGCACTGACAGTGCTGGCTGTGTGGGTGAGCACTGACAGTGCTGGCTGTGTGGGGGGAGCACTGATAGTGCTGGCTGTGTGGGTGAGCACTGATAGTGCTGGCTGTGTGGGGGAGCACTTATAGTGCTGGCTGTGTGGGGGGAGCACTGACAGTGCTGGCTGTGTGGGGGGAACACTGACAGTGCTGGCTGTGTGGGGGAGCACTGACAGTGCTGGTTGTGTTGGGTGGGAGCACTGACAGTGGGGGCTGTGTGGGGAGCACTGACAGTACTGGCTGTGTGGTGGGAGCACTGACAGTTCTGGCTGTGTGGGGGAGCACTGACAGTGCTGGCTGTGTGGGGGGAGCACTGACAGTGCTGGCTGTGTGGTGGGAGCACTGACAGTGCTGGCTGTGTGGGGGGAGCACTGACAGTGCTGTCTGTGTGGGTGGAGCACTGACAGTGATGGCTGTGTGTGGGGAGCACTGACAGTGCTGGCTGTGTGGGGGAGCACTGACAGTGCTGTATGTGTGTGGGGAGCACTGACAGTGCTGGCTGTGTGGTGGGAGCACTGAAAGTGCTGGCTGTGTGGGGGAGCATTGACAGTGCTGACTGTGTGGGGGGAGCACGGACTGTGCTGGCTGTGTGGGGGAGCACTGACAGTGCTGGCTGTGTGTTGGGAGCACTGACAGTGCTGGCTGTGTGGGGGGAGCACTGACAGTGCTGGCTGTGTGGGGGAGCACTGACAGTGCTGGCTGTTTGGGGGGAGCACTGACAGTGCTGGCTGTGTGGGGGGAGCACTGACAGTACTGGCTGCGTGGGGGAGCACTGACAGTGCTGGCTGTGTGGGGGGAGCACTGACACTGCTGGCTGTATGGTGGGAGCACTGACGGTGCTGGCTGTGTGGGGAGCACTGACAGTGCTGGCTGTGTGGTGGGAGCACAGACAGTGCTGGCTGTGTGGTGGGAGCACTGACAGTGCTGGCTTTGTGGTGGGAGCACTGACGGTGCTGGCTGTGTGGGGAGCACTGACAGTGCTGGCTGTGTGGGGGGAGCGCTGACAGTGTTGGCTGTGTAGGGGAGCACTGACAGAGCTGGCTGTGTGGGGAGCACTGACAGTGCTAGCTGTGTGGTGGGAGCACAGACAGTCCTGGCTGTGTGGTGGGAGCACTGACAGTGCTGGTTGTGTGGTGGGAGCACTGACAGTGCTGGGTGTGGGTGAGAGCACTGACAGTGCTGACTGTGTGGGGGGAGCACTGACAGTGCTGGCTGTGTGGTGGGAGCGCTGACAGTGCTGGCTGTGTGGTGGGAGCACTGACAGTGCTGGCTGTGTGGTGGGAGCACTGATAGTGCTGGCTGTGTGAGCGGAGCACTGACAGTGCTGGCTGTGTGGTGGGAGCACTGACAGTGCTGGCTGTGTGGGGGTGCGCTGACAGTGCTGGCTGTGTGGGTGAGCACTGGCAGTGCTGGCTGTGGGATGGCTGAAAATTGCCAGAAATGGTTGCCGTGTTCTGACATAAAAAGTCTGCTGTGAACTGACGTAAAATGGCCACCGTGAACTGACATATAATGGCCACCGTGAACTGACATAAAATGGCTGCCGTGAACTGACATAAAATGGCCAACGTGAACTGACAAAAAATGGCCACCGTGAACTGACTTAAAATGGCCACAGCGAACTGACATAAAATGGCCACCGTGAACTGACATAAAACGGACCCCTTCAACCGACATTAAATGACCACCGTGAACTGACATAAAATGGCTGCTGTGAACTGACATAAAATGGCCGCCGTAAATGAACATAAAATGGCTGCCGTGAGCTCACATAAAATAGCCACCGTGACCTGACATAAAATGGCCTCCGTGAACTGACATACAATGGCCACCGTGAACTGACATAAAATGGCCATTGCGAGCTGAAATAAAATGGTTACCTTCAAACGACATAAAATGACCACCGTGAACTGACATAAAATGGCGACCGTGTACTGACATTAAATGGCCCCTTCGACTGAATAAAATGCCCCCCGTGAACTGACATAAAATGGCCACTGTGAACTGAGATAAAATGGCCTCCATGAACTGACATAAAATGGCCCCCGTGAACTGACATAAAATGGCCATTGTGAACCGACATACAATGGCCACCATGAACTGACATAAAATGGCCATTGTGAACTGATATACAATGGCTACCGTGAATTGACATAAAATGGCCACTGTGAACTGACATAAAATGGCCATTGAGAACTGACATACAATGGCCATTGTGAACTGACATACAATGGCCCCCGTGAACTGACATAAACTGTCAATTGTGAACTGACATACAATGGACGCCATGAACTGACATACAATGGCCACCGTGAACTGACATAAAATGGCCATTGCGAGCTGACATAAAATGGCCCCCGTCAACCGACATAAAATGACCACCGTGAACTGACATAAAATGGCCACCATGTACTGACATAAAATGGCCCCCATCGACTGAATAAAATGGCCCCCGTGAACTGCCATAAAATGGCCACTGTGAACTGAGATAAAATGGCCACCGTGAACTGACATAAAATGACAATTGTGTACTGACATACAATAGCCACCATGAACTGACATTAAATGGCCCCCGTGAACTGACATAAAATGGCCACTGTGAACTGACATAACATGGCCCCCGTGAACCAACATGAACTGGCCACCGCAACTGAGATAAAATGGCCATTGCAAACTGACATAAAATGGCGATTGTGAACTCACATACAATGGCCACCGTGAACTGACACAAAATGGCCACCGTCAACTGAGAAAAAATGGCCATTGCAAACTGACATAAAATGGCCATTGTGAACTGACAAACAATGGCCATTGTGAACTGACATAAACTGTCCATTGTGAAATGACATACAATGGACACCGTGAACTGATACAAAATGGCCACCGTCAACTGAGAAAAAATGATCATTGCAAACTGACATAAAATGGCCATTGTGAACTGACATACAATGGCCACCATGAACTGACATAAAATGGCCATTGTGAACTGACATAAAATGGCCATTGTGAACTGACATAAAATGGACCCGGTGAACTGACATACAATGGCCATTGCGAGCTGACATAAAATGGCCCCCGTCAACCGACATAAAATGACCACCGTGAACTGACGTAAAATGGCCACCATGTACTGACATAAAATGGCCCCCATCGACTGAATAAAATGGCCCCCGTGAACTGAGATAAAATGGCCACCGTGAACTGACATAAAATGACAATTGTGTACTGACATACAATAGCCACCATGAACTGACATAAAATGGCCCCCGTGAACTGACATAAAATGGCCACCGTGAACTGACATAACATGGCCCCCGTGAACCAACATGAACTGGTCACCGCAACTGAGATAAAATGGCCATTGCAAACTGACATAAAATGGCCAATGTGAACTCACATACATTGGCCACCGTGAACTGACACAAAATGGCCACCGTCAACTGAGAAAAAATGGCCATTGCAAACTGACATAAAATGGCCATTGTGAACTGACATACAATGGCCATTGTGAACTGACATATAAGGGCCCCCGTGAACTGACATAAACTGTCCATTGTGAACTGACATAAAATGGCCATTGTGAACTGACATAAAATGGCCATTGAGAACTGACATATAATGGACCCCGTGAACTGACATAAAATGGCCACTGTGAACTGACATAACATGGCCCCCGTGAACCAAACATGAGCTGGCCACCGCAATTGAGATAAAATGGCCATTGTGAACTGACATACAATGGCCACCGTGAACTGACACAAAATGGCCACCATCAACTGAGAAAAAATGGCCATTGCAAACTGACATAAAATGGCCATTTTGAACTGACATACAATGGCCAATGTGAACTGACATACAATGGCCACCATGAACTGACATAAAATGGCCATTGTGAACTGACATAAAATGGCCATTGTGAACTGACTTGCAATGGCCACCGTGATCTGACATAAAATGGCCATTGTGAACTGATATAAAATGGCCATTGTGAACTGACATTAAATGGACACCGTGAACTGATATAAAATGGCCTTTGTGAACTGACATACAATGGCCCCCGTGAACTGACATAAAATGGCCATTGTGAACTGACATAAAATGGACCCCGTGAACTGACATAAAATGGCCAATGTGAACTGACATAAAATGGCCCCCGTGAACTGACATAAAATGGCCATTGCGACCTGACATAAAATGGCTACCGTGACCTGACATAAAATGGCCATTGCGACCTGACATAAAAATGCCCCCGTGAACTGACATAAACTGTCCATTGTGAACTGACATACAATGGCCATTGCGACCTGACATAAAAAGGCCCACGTGAACTGACATAAACTGTCCATTCTGAACTGACATACAATGGTTATTGCGACCTGACATAAAATGGCCCCCGTGAACTGACATAAACTGTCCATTGTGAACTGACATAAAATGGCCATTGCGACCTGACATAAAATGGCCCCCGTGATATAACATAACATGGCCATTGTGAACTGACATAAAATGGTCACTGTGAACTGACATAAAATGGCCACCGTGAGCTGACATAAAATGGCCACAGTGAATTGAGATAAAATGGCCCCCGTGAACCGACATGAACTGTCCATTGCAAATTGACATAAAATGGCCATTCTGAACTGACATACAATGGCCACCGTGAACTGACATAAAATGGCCATTGCAAATTGACATAAAATGACTATTGTGAACTGACATAAAATGGCCATTGTGAACTGACATAAAATGGCCATTGTGAACTGACAGAAAATGGCCATTGTGAACTGACAGAAAATGGCCATTGTGAACTGACATAAAATGGCCACCGTGAACTGATATAAAATGGCCATTGCGACCTGACCTAAAAAGGCCCCCGTGAACTGATATGAACTGTCCATTGTTAACTGACATAAAATGGCTATTGTGAACTGACATAAAATGGCTCCCGTGAACCGACATAAAATGGCCACCGTGAACAGACATACAATGGAGATTGTGAACTGACATAAAATGGCTCCGGTGAACTGACAGAAAATGGCCGACTGCTGATTGTGGATTTTGTTTTGTCAAAGTCCCAGAGAGAGACGGAGAGACGCAGAGACCGAGAGAGATGGAGAGGGGAGAACATACTCCCCCCGCCCCCCACCGAGAGAGATGGAGAAGGGGAACCCCCAACCGAGAGAGATGGAGAAGGGCCCCCCCCCCCCCCCACAGAGAGAGATGGAGTGGGTGGAACCCCCCTCCTCCCACCGAGAGAGATGGAGAAGGAGACCCCCCCCCACAAAGCGTGATGGAGAAGGGGGACCCCCCCCCCACCGAGAGAGAGATGGAGAGGGTGGACCCCCCCCCCCACCGGGAGAGATGGAGAGGGGGGAACTCCCCCTCCACCGAGAGAGATGGAGAGGGTGGACCCCCTCCCTCCCCGCCGAGAGAGATGGAGACGGGGTCCCCCCACCGAGAGAGATGGAGAGGGTGGACCCCCCCCCCACCGAGAGAGATGGAGAGGGGGGAACCCTGCCCCCACCGAGAGAGATGGAGAGGGGAGAACTCCCCCTCCACCGAGAGAGATGGAGAGGGTGGACCCCCCCCCGCCGAGAGAGATGGAGACGGGGTCCCCCCACCGAGAGAGATGGAGAGAGGGGACCCCCCACCGAGTGAGGTGGAGAGGGGGGACTCCCCCAGCGAGAGAGATGGAGAGGGGGGACCCCCCACCCACCGAGAGAGATAGAGAGGCGGGAACCCACCACCCACCGAGAGAGATGGAGAGGGGGGAACTCCCACCCAACCGAGAGAGATGGAGAGGGTGGACCCCCCCCCCACCAAGAGAGATGGAGAGGGGGGAACCCCGCCCCCCCCCCCCCCGCCGAGAGAGATGGAGAGAGGGGAACTCCCCCTCCACCGGGAGAGATGGAGAGGGGGGAACTCCCCCTCCACCGAGAGAGATGGAGAGGGTGGACCCCCCCCACCCGCCGAGAGAGATGGAGACGGGGTCCCCCCCCACCGAGAGAGATGGACAGGGGGGAACCTTGCCCCCACCGAGAGAGATGGAGAGGGGGGAACCTTGCCCCCACCGAGAGAGATGGAGAGGGGGGAACCTTGCCCCCACCGAGAGAGATGGAGAGGGGGGACCCCCCCACCGAGAGAGATGGAGAGGGGGGAACCTTGCCCCCACCGAGAGAGATGGAGAGGGGGGAACCTTGCCCCCACCGAGAGAGATGGAGAGGGGGTCCCCCCCACCAAGAGAGATGGAGAGGCGGGAACCCCCCACCCACCGAGAGAGATGGAGAGGGGGGACTCCCCCACCGAGAGAGATGGAGAGGGGGGACTCCCCCAGCGAGAGAGATGGAGAGGGGGGAACCCTCCCCCCCGCCAACGGAGATGGAGAGGGGGGAACCCTCCCCCCCGCCGAGAGAGATGGAGAGGGGAGAACTCCCCCTCCACCGAGAGAGATGGAGAGGGTGGACCCCCCCCCCCCCGCCGAGAGAGATGGAGAGGGGGGAACTCCCCCCCACCGAGAGAGATGGAGAGGGTGGACCCCCCCCCCCCCCGCCGAGAGAGATGGAGACGGGGTCCCCCCCACCGAGAGAGATGGAGAAGGGGAACCCCCCCCCACAGAGAGAGATGGAGAGAAGGGGACCCCCCACCGAGAGAGATGGAGAGGGGGGACTCCCCCAGCGAGAGAGATGGAGAGGGGGGACCACCCCACCGAGAGAGATAGAGAGGCCGGAACCCCCCACCCACCGAGAGAGATGGAGAGGGGGGAACTCCCCCTCCACCGAGAGAAATGGAGAGGGGGGACTCCCCCACCGAGAGAGATGGAGAGGGTGGACCCCCCCCCCCCCCGGCGAGAGAGATGGAGGGGGGTCCCCCCCTCCACCGAGAGAGATGGAGAGGGGGGAACCCCCCACCCACCGAGAGAGATGGAGAGGGGGGAACCCTGCCCCCACCGAGAGAGATGGAGAGGGTGGACCCACCCCAACGAGAGAGATGTAGAGGGGGGACCCCCAACTGAGAGAGATGGAGAAGGGGGACCCCCCCCACCGAGAGAGATGGAGAGGGTGGACCCACCCCAACGAGAGAGATGTAGAGGGGGGACCCCCCACTGAGAGAGATGGAGAGGGGGGACTCCCCCACCGAGAGAGATGGAGAGGGGGGATCCCCCCACCGAGGGAGATGGAGAGGCGGGAACCCCCCACCGAGGGAGATGGAGAGGCGGGAACCCCCCACCCACCGAGAGAGATGGAGAGGGGGACCCTTCCCCCCACCCCCACCGAGACGGAGAGGAAAACTGCAGGGGATGGGCACAATGGAAATGTGGAGCTTGTTCAAGGAACAGCTACTGCGTGTCCTTGATAAGTATGTACCTGTCAGGCAGGGAGGAAGTGGTCGAGCAAGGGAACCGTGGTTTACTAAGGCAGTTGAAACACTTGTCCAGAGGAAGAAGGAAGGAGGCTTATGTAAAGATGAGACATGAAGGTTCAGTAAGGGCGCTCGAGAGTTACAAGTTAGCTAGGAAGGACCTAAAGAGAGAGCTAAGAAGAGCCAGGAGGGGACATGAGAAGACTTTGGAAGGTAGGATCAAGGATAACCCTAAAGCTTTCTATAGATATGTCAGGAATAAAAGAATGACTAGGGTAAGAGTAGGGCCAGTCAAGGACAGTAGTGGGAAGTTGTGCTTGGAGTCCAAGGAGATAGGAGAGGTGCTATATGAATATTTTTCATCACTATTCACACAGCAAAAAGACAGTGTTGACGAGGAGAATACTGAGATTCAGGCTACTCGACTAGAAGGGCTTGAGGTTCATAAGGAGGAGGTGTTAGCAATTCTGGAAAGGGTGAAAATTGATAAGTCCCCTGGGCCGGATACGATTTATCCTAGGATTCTCTGGGAAGCTAGGGAGGAGATTTCAGAGCCTTTGGCTTTGATCTTTAAGTCATCTTTGTCAACAGGAATAGTGCCAGAAGACTGGAGGATCGCAAATGTTGTCCCCTTGTTCAAGAAGGAGAGTAGAGACAACCCCGGTAAATATAGACCAGTGAGCCTCACTTCTGTTGTGGGCAAAATCTTGGAAAGGTTTTTAAGAGATAGGGTGTATAATCATCTGGAAAGGAATAATTTGATTAGACATAGCCAACACGGTTTTGTGAAGGATCGGTTGTGCCTCACAAACCATATAGAGTTCTTTGAGAAGGTGACCAAACAGGTGGATGAGGGTAAAGCAGTTGATGTGGTGTATATGGATTTCAGTAAAGCGTTTGACAAGGTTTCCCACGGTAGGCTACTGCAGAAAATACGGAGGCATGGGATTCAGGGAGATTTAGCAGTTTGGATCAGAAATTGGCTAGCTGGAAGAAGACAAAGGGTGGTGGTTGATGGGAAATGTTCAGACTGGAGTCCAGTTACTAGTGGTGTACCACAAGGATCTGTTTTGGGGCCACTGCTGTTTGTCATTTTTATAAATGACCTGGAGGAGGGCGTAGAAGGATGGGTGAGTAAATTTGCAGATGACACTAAAGTCGGTGGAGTTGTGGACAGTGCGGAAGGATGTTACAAGTTACAGAGGGACATAGATAAGCTGCAGCGCTGGGCTGAGAGGTGGCAAATGGAGTTTAATGCAGAAAAGTGTGAGGTGATTCATTTAGGAAGGAATAACAGGAAGACAGCGTACTGGGCTAATGGTAAGATTCTTGGCAGTGTGGATGAGCAGAGAGATCTCGGTGTCCATGTACATAGATCCCTGAAAGTTGCCACTCAGGTTGAGAGGGTTGTTAAGAAGGTGTACGGTGTGTTAGCTTTTATTGGTAGAGTGTCTGAGTTTCGGAGCCATGAGGTCATGTTGCAGCTGTACAAAACTCTGGTGCGGCCGCATTTGGAGAATTGCATACAGTTCTGGTCGCCGCATTATAGGAAGGATGTGGAAGCATTGGAAAGGGTGCAGAGGAGATTTACCAGAATGTTGGCTGGTTATGGAGGGAAGATCTTATGAGGAAAGGCTGAGGGACTTGAGGCTGTTTTCGATAGAGAGAAGAAGGTTAAGAGGTGACTTAATTGAGGCATACAAGGTGATCAGAGGATTGGATAGGGTGGACAGTGAGAGCCTTTTTCCTTGGATGGTGATGTCAAGCACGAGGGGACATAGCTTTAAATTGAGGGGAGATAGATATAAGACAGATGTCAGAGGTAGGTTCTTAACTCAGAGAGTAGTAAGGGCGTGGAATGCCCTGCCTGCAACAGTAGTGGACTCGCCAACACTAAGGGCATTCAAATGGTCATTGGATAGACATATGGACGATAAGGGAATAGTGTAGATGGGCTTTAGAGTGGTTTCACAGGTCGGCGCAACATCGAGGGCCGAAGGGCCTGTACTGCGCTGGAATGTTCTATGAGAGAGATGGAGAGGGGGGAACAGCCCCCTCCCCACCGAGAGTGATGGAGAGGGGGGACCCCCCACCGAGAGAGATGGAGAGGGGGGACCCCCCCCACCGAGATGGATGGAGAGGGGGGAACCCCCACCCCACCGAGAGATGGAGAGAGGGAACCCCGCCCCCCACCGAGAGAGATGGAGAGGGGAACCCCCCCCCCGCCACCGAGAGAGATGGAGGGGGGAATCCCCCCACACCGAGAGAGATGGAGGGGGGAATCCCCCCCACCGAGAGTTGTGGAATGGGGGGAACCCCCCCACCGAGAGAGATGGAGAGGGGGGAACCCCCCCCCGCCACCGAGAGAGATGGAGAGGGGGACCCCCCCCCCCCACCGAGAGAGATGGAGATGGGGGAACCGCCCCCCCCCCCACCGAGAGAGATGGGGAGGGGGAACCCCCCCCCCAATCCACTGAAAGAACACGGCTGAAACCGATGGAGGGAGAAAAGAAAGGGGGGTAAGGGGGTAAACAAGGAGCAGGGGGTCACACACCAGGTCGGCCAGGAAGGGAATCACGGAGGGTCTGCGGGGGAGAGAGGGGAAGGGTTAGGGAAAGGGGGGTTCGGGGGGGGGGGCAGACACGCCGAACTGAACGGCAACAGTTTGTAACGATAGAAACGTAAGAGAAAGCCTTTTCACTCTCTGAGAAATGTAAACTAGCCGCAATGCACAGAATTGTGGAAACGGCAATAAAAAGATTTTTACAATAAATTCAGAGCCCAGTTCAGTTTTTCCAATTCAGGGGCAGCTTAGCGTGGCCCATCCACCTGCCCTGCACATCTTTGGGTTGTGGGGGTGAGACCCACGCAAACACGGGGAGAACGTGCAAACTCCACACGGACAGTGACCCAGAGCCGGGATTGAACAGTGGTTAACACTGCTGCCTCACAGCTACAGGGTCCCAGGTTCGATTCCCGGCTTAGGTCACTGTCTGTGCGGAGTCTGGAAGTTCTCCCCGTGTCTGCGTGGGTTTCCTCCGGGTGCTCCGGTTTCCTCCCACCGTCCAAAGACGTGCAGGTTAGGTGGGTTGGCCGTGATAAATCCAAATTGCCCACAGTATCGAAAGATGTTCAGGTTAGGTGGGGTGACAGAGACGGGGTAGGGGAGTGGGCCTAGGTATGGCGTTCTCTTCAGGGTTCACACTGTCTCTGTCATTATTGTTTACACCGACAATGCTGCCAAACTTTCTATCAAACTTTCTATCTCATTATCTTCAATCAGTACTCAACAAAGTCAAACTGAGACACACAGATACAGACACACACACACACAGACACACACACACACACAGACACACACACACACACATACACACACACAGACACACACGCACACAGACACACACGCACACACACACACACGCACACACACACAGGCACACACACACACACACGGACACACACAGACACACAGTCACACACTGCAATGAAGTTACTGAGAAAAGTCCCTAGTCTCCAAACTCTGGCGCCTGTTCGGGTACACTGAGGGAGAATACATGATGTCCAATTCACCAAACAGCACATCCTTCGGGACGTCAGGGGGGAAACCGGAGCACCCGGGAGAAACCCACGCGGACAAGGGGAGAACGTGCAGACTCCGCACAGACTGCGACCCAAGCTGGGATTCGAACCTGGGACCCTGGAGCTGTGAGGCCGCAGTGCCATCCACTGTGCTACCGTGTAACTTCCAGTGCCGCATAAAGAATGCCACACATAAACGCACCCCCCCCCCCCCAACACACATACACGTGTACAAAAAAACAGATACTCAAACTCAGACAGGCTGGGTCAATACATCTTTCAAATGGAGAGAGATCCATTCTCCACCTTTAACTTGGAGAGGTGTATCTGGCCTGTGTGTGACCCAAGTCACACACTGACTCTGAACATCCTCACAGCAGCTTGGGGACTTTTCTAAAGCACTTTTCATAACCTTTGGGTATCACAAACTGCTTCACAGGCAATGGAGCCCTTTTGAAAGGTGGTAATTTAGGAAATGGACCAGCTAATTTCAGAGAGAGAGACACAGAAACAGGATGAGATTGTGCTGTACATGTTTCAGAGCTGTCACTGAGACACACACGAGATGTACAATATCAATTATTATTCTGAAGCATTTTGATTAAATCAGCCCTGAGACTGAATTCCAGTGTTTCAGAGTAAAGCTCCATCTACACTGCCCATCACACACTCACAACACAAATACTGTCTGGGCTTAAATACAGAGTCAAAATCCCTCTGTCCTGTCCAAGGAATTTTTCAATGCAGATAGTTATATTTATTTTTTGGAAAAGCAGAACTTAAATTGCACAGACTCCCAGTGTGGACTCTTGTTTATTTCAGCCCTTCACATTTAAACATGAAGTTTAAGCTCCGATTACAGGTGTCTGCTTGTCTCTGTTTGTATATTCTCTGTTACTGTTGTTTTGTCACTTGTCTGAAGTATTTGAATAATAGGCCTTGGTTAATCAATCCTTCCTCACAGCACATGGAAGTTGTGAATCTTCAAGGCTCTCAGTCTAATGTAGTTAAAAAACAACTGCTTCCTTTGATCCTCAATCCATTTCCAAACCCTAAATAGATCTCACACCTTTCCATAATGCAGGAATATCTCCATCAAAACTTCTAATCAGTTCCCCATACACTTGTTAAACTTGCCTGTGTGAAGTAAATTCCACTGACAGATTCCGAAAGCTGCACAGAGCAATGACTGGTTATTTTAAACTTTGAAACGGAACTATTTTAACTTGTCCATCAATCCTATTAAACAGAAATGTTGTCCCTGTGGGCTGACAGTCTCTCAGCAAGATTGAAACATTGAGGGACCCCACGTCCTGCATTTGACAACATTTGTGGCACTTCCACAATCTACGACACATTGCTGTCTGTATTGTGTGAATCCAGCTGTGAAATATCTGTCCAGTTTAAACTTCCACTGTCTCCGCCTTCTCATCATTGATAAAGATCACGGTTTGATCACCCCTCTGCCTGAGGTGGGAGTGGGACCATCCAGGGCTGCAGGCCCGTCCTCCTGTCCTCCCACCCCTCTGCCTGAGGTGGGACTGGGACCAACCAGGGCTGCAGGCCCGGCCTCCTGTCCTCCCACCCCTCTGCCTGAGGTGGGAGTGGGAGCATCGAGGGCTGCAGGCCCGGCCTCCTGTCCTCCCACCCCTCTGCCTGAGGTGGGAGTGGGAGCATCGAGGGCTGCAGGCCCGGCCTCCTGTCCTCCCATCCCTCTGTCTGAGGTGGGAGTGGGACCATTGGGGACTGCGGACCCTGTCCTCCCACCCCTCTGCCTGAGGTGGGAGTGGGAGCATCGAGGGCTGCAGGCCCGGCCTCCTGTCCTCCCACCCCTCTGCCTGAGGTGGGAGTGGGACCATCCAGGCTGCACGCCCGGCCTCCTGTCCTCCCACCCCTCTGCCTGAGGTGGGAGTGGGACCATCCAGGCTGCAGGCCCAGTCTCCTGTTCTCCCACCCCTCTGCCTGAGGTGGGAGTGGGACCATCCAGGGCTGCAGGCCCGGCCTCCTGTTCTCCCACCCCTCTGCCTGAGGTGGGAGTGGGACCATCCAGGGCTGCAGGCCGAGCCTCCTGTCCTCCCACCCCTCTGCCTGAGGTGGGAGTGGGACCATCCAGGGCTGCAGGCCCGGCCTCCTGTCCTCCCACCCCTCTGCCTGAGGTGGGAGTGGGACCATCCAGGGCTGCAGGCCCGGCCTCCTGTCCTCCCACCCCTCTGCCTGAGGTGGGACTGGGACCATCCAGGGCTGCAGGCCCAGCCTCCTGTCCTCCCACCCCTCTGCCTGAGTTGGGACTGGGACCATCCAGGGCTGCAGGCCCAGCCTCCTGTCCTCCCACACCTCTGCCTGAGGTGGGACTGGGACCATCCGGGGCTGCAGGCCCGGCCTCCTGTCCTACCACCCCTCTGTCTGAGGTGGAACTGGTACCATCCAGGCTGCAGGCCCAGCCTCCTGTCCTCCCACCCGTCTGCCTGAGGTGGGACCATCCAGGGCTGCAGGCCCGGCCTCCTATCCTCCCACCCCTCTGCCTGAGGTGGGAGCGGGACCATCCAGGGCTGCAGGCCCAGCCTCCTGTCCTCCCACCCCTCTGCCTGAGGTGGGAGCGGGACCATCCAGGGCTGCAGGCCCAGCCTCCTGTCCTCCCAGCCCTCTGCCTGAGTTGGGACTGGGACCATCCAGGGCTGCAGGCCCAGCCTCCTGTCCTCCCACCCCTCTGCCTGAGGTGGGACTGGGACCATCCAGGGCTGCAGGCCCAGCCTCCTGTCCTCCCACCCCTCTGCCTGAGGTGGGACTGGGACCATCCAGGGCTGCAGGCCCAGCCTCCTGTCCTCCCACCCCTCTGCCTGAGGTGGGAGCGGGACCATCCAGGGCTGCAAGGCCCAGCCTCCTGTCCTCCCACCCCTCTGCCTGAGGTGGGACCATCCAGGGCTGCAGGCACGGCCTCCTATCCTCCCACCCCTCTGCCTGAGGTGGGACTGGGAACATCCAGGGCTGCAGGCCCAGCCTCCTGTCCTCCCACCCCTCTGCCTGAGGTGGGACCATCCAGGGCTGCAGGCCGAGCCTCCTGTCCTCCCACCCCTCTGCCTGAGGTGGGAGTGGGACCATCCAGGGCTGCAGGCCCGGCCTCCTGTCCTCCCACCCCTCTGCCTGAGGTGGGAGTGGGACCATCCAGGGCTGCAGGCCCAGCCTCCTGTCCTCCCACCCCTCTGCCTGAGGTGGGAGTGGGACCATCCAGGGCTGCAGGCCCAGCCTCCTGTCCTCCCACCCCTCTGCCTGAGGTGGGACTGGGACCATCCAGGGCTGCAGGCCCAGCCTCCTGTCCTCCCACCCCTCTGCCTGAGGTGGGAGTGGGACCATCCAGTGCTGCAGGCCCAGCCTCCTGACCTCCCACCCCTCTGCCTGAGGTGGGAGTGGGACCATCCAGGGCTGCAGGCCCAGCCTCCTGTCCCCCCCACCCCTCTGCCTGAGGTGGGAGTGGGACCATCCAGGGCTGCAGGCCCAGACTCCTGCCCTCCCACCCTCTGGCCTGCACCTCGGGGGCATCCTCCACTGCCGGGGGCAGGGCGGACAAGACATTATGTGGGGGCAGCAGCGTCCCGTCGCTCCGCTGCCCCCGCGGTGCCCTCGCCCTCCCGCCTGCTCACGCGGCAGCTGGGGGTGAAGTGCTATGCCCACCCTACCATGACCATTGAGGCGGGCACCCGTGCGATGGGCGGGGCTGTCGGCCCCTCGGCCATCGTAGCCGCCTCGCGGATGTACGGCAAGGCCGGGTTCTTCCTGCGGGCCGAGCAGGCGGCCCACCGGGCCCTGGAAAGGGGGCTCACGGTGGGCGGGACACACGTGGCGGTGGAGACGCTGGAGGCCACCGCAGAACGTGTTGTTCTATCAAACGTCCCGCCCTCCCTCCCCACCGAGCTCCTCCTCCCCATCCCTCCCGTGTTGGTGCCCATCCCCCTGACGCCTGGCCCGGGGCACACAATGAAGAGAAGCAAGGCCGGGGGGCCTCCGAGGCCCCCGAGCCACTCGAGCTGCTGTCGCCCCCCGAGCAGGAGGACCCGGGGTCGAGCGGAGTCGAAGCCCCTGGGGGCCCGTCCCGCCCGGTGCAAGTTTCCTCCCCGGACGCCTCCTCTTCACCATCGCCGGGGGCCGGCAGCAGCAGCGACCGCTCATCGTGCCGCTGTGGGCCGTGGACAGGGGAGGAGGGGAAGGCTCCCCGCCCACTACACCCGGGTGGGCGACGGCGGAGAGCCCTGTTTTCAACCCGGACATGTCTCTGGGGGGCCTCGCGGAACTCTCGGAGGTCCCGGAGTCGCCGGCGTGGGTGGAGGAGCCGTCCACGGGCCCTGAGCCGCGGGAGGAGCCTGCGAAGGACCTGCCTGAGGACGACCCTGGGGGTGGGGTCGACTCGGGCCAAGGGTTAGCCGGTGAGCCCGTGCCGCCCGCCATACTCCATGTGGCGGGGGTAAAGGAAACTGAAATTTATAGGATCTTAACCTGTCGAACTACGCCAAGTTTGGGGGAAGCTTAGTTGATGAATCAAGTCCTGGCGCAATACGACAAGTTATAAGATTTGTACTATTTGTAGACTGTGTTAAGTTGTTCGATTCCTTGTATTATTCGACTGTGTAAAGTTGAAGGAATTTATATCATCTCTGCTATTCGGTTATCAGTAGCACTTTGCGAATACTGGAACTCAGCAGAAATTTGCAGTATAAACTCCTCAGGTGCCAAAAAGAATTGTTTTATTTGTAGTCGCTTGATTACAATTTGAAAGTCATTTAAAAGGCAATTCGTAGACAATTCGAAGCTTTCAGAGAATTACAGACATTATCTTTCTTTGCTTAGGCAGACAGCTCGAAAGTAACTTTTTAAAGGTCAAAGTCTGGCAATGAAACATGAAGAGAGAGAGAAAGCTAATCTTCAGCTAAACTCAAACTCAAAGTCAAAAGTGGACTAACATCACTGGCACAGACTGTTAAACTGACAACCCCCAAAAGACATAAACTAAAATGGAGACTAGAATCAAAGGCAAAAACTGACTAAACTAACAGAAAGACAAAACTTAAAAACTAAACTCTAAAATGGCGGGGAAAAACTTTTTAGTTATACACTTTCATATCTGTCTTAAGTCATCTAATTACACCCCAATATAATCCTAATTGGTTTGGGTTAGACTCAAACACATTTGATTTGATGGCAAGCCGTCCGTCTTCAATGTGCAACATCAGCTTTTCTGACCTAGCTGTTATCTGCATTGTGAACAATGGTGCTGTGTATCCAGTCCCTGTCCTTGACAATTAGCACAAGACAGTGTCAAATTATCTTGCAACTGTGCTGTTTTAATGTCACACTGTTTCTTGAAAATATGCATTTGCCAGAACAATGGACTTCAGTAAAAGTGAATTATGCTGTATAAGTGGGTATTTAAAACTGGGGCTCAACATTTATGCTTAAACAGCTATCTTTTACCTATACTAGTTGTATTTGAAATACTTGGCTTCTACAGTCGACCCTTTGATAAATCGAAAAATTGAGATATATCAGAAAATACATCATTAATGCGATAGGATAGGTAAAAGCGCAAAGAATCATTGCAGTTTTAAACAATAAAATGGAATTAACATTGCAACAGGCATTTCAAAATAATTATTATAATTAATAGATTAATCAAATTTGACCCTACTGATTCAGTATTAATAAATTATACAATGTTAATAATACAGTCAAAATAATTATTATAATTAATAAATTAATCAAATTTGATCCTACTGATTCAGTATTAATAAATTATACAATATGTTAATAATAGTCAAATAGTTGATTGATCAGTAATATTTCAATAATAGTATTTCAGCTCAAGTTCATCAATTACGGGTACCGTTGGGTTAGTTTGAATCATTCTAATAGTTGGTCCCCTGCGTTTAGCGAATAGGTTTTTTATGCACTTAGCACATTGGTATGTTATGTAAATGGTGAATACAGCTACACAGGAGAATGAGATTATTCTTATTGTGGACATTCCAGTAGGTCCAAGCCACCCACAAATTTTATCCCAGAGAGAGATAAATTGGGGTGGATCAAGTTTTTTGATTTCGTTTTGGATATGTAATGCCAAATCTTTAACTTCTTTCGAGTTATCGGGAATGAAAGTGCAACACTCTGCACCAATCAGGGCGCAGGTGCCACCTTTTTCAGCTAGCACATAGTCAAGTGCCATTCGATTTTGTAATACCACGGTTCTAATTGCTCGCATTTCGTCAGAAATTTTATCTAGGGCAGTGGCGGTGTAATCGGCTACGTTTTGTATGATGGTTGTTATTTTATTCAATTTATTCTCCATCCTCATTTCCTGATAGAATGGAATCATTCTATCAAAAATTGCATCTTTTAAGAAAATGGAACGTTTGTTCCTTCGAGCAACTGCTTCTGAAGCATGAGGAAGATTAATCACATGACGAATAGCCGGTACAATGTATCCTAAATAGCAAGATCCTGACCAGGATGTTGGGAGCCAAGGATATGCTTTATTACCACAAATAAAATAAGTTCCATTATAAGCAGAATATAAGTAAATATTTTCTAAGAACCATCGGTCTTCGAATGTTTTATTATTTTTGAGATTAGGTATGCCTGTTATCTTTGAGGACCGCAGAACTCTTTGTAAGAGATCGTTTGTACATTTATAAGCTGTGTTAACATCTACATAATTAGTACAAATACTATTACCCATTTGTATCCCTTTAGGGTTCTTATTCATGAAGCAAATTGATCCGTTTAGTTTACCATTAGTTGGGAGGTTGAGATGTTGAGGTTTTTGGTTAGGGTTATATTTAAGTTGGTGCCATCCTAAAAAGGTATTTAGTGGATAACCTGCAGATTTCCATAGTTTAATATATTTTTGGATGCGAACCTGGAACCTCCCTTTTTCACATGAATATGCTCCAGAACGGATCACCACAGAGTGAGGGACACTTTGATAGATGTACCATTCTGCCGTTTCTGAAGCATTAAAGGGAATAGTTAGAAAGGGAATACCCTCCCCTGAGTTAGTTGGGGTTGCAATGCATACCCAACAATTAGAAATATTAAAGTTTTTAGCATATATCGTAGATGTGTAAAGGAATGTGTTCTTATTCAGTTCTGATACAACGTTCACAAAGCCAATCAAATAACTGAAAATTAAAATTGCGGCAAACATTTTACTTGTACGCGCGCTTCACGTGTGATGCGTGAATCCAACTTTTCTTTCCTTTTAACTTCACAGCGGTTTGGGTGGTGAGAAGGATTACGAAAGGACCTTCCCACTTTGATCCTAAGGGTTCCTTTTGCAGCTTTTTAACGTACACTTCTTCACCTGGCACCAGGTCGTGCCCACCTTCTGGAGGATCTCCCCACGCAGCTAGCACCTGTTGAGAAGCAGAGCTAACTGCATTTGTTAGATCTTGACAGTAAGACAACAAAGCATCACTCATTAAATGACAGTCTGCTTTCCGCAAGTCAATAGTTCCTGGCAGAGACATTGGTCTGCCTGTGATGATTTCAAATGGACTCAAGCCTGTTGTTCTGTTTGGTGTAGCTCTAATACTGCATAACACTATTGGCAAAGCTTGGACCCAGTTCATGCCTTCCTGGCTGTATTTAGACAGTCTTTCTTTCAAAGTTCGATTCATACGTTCCACTTGTCCCGATGATTGTGGATGATAAGGACAGTGTAAATTCCAGTTAATGTTTAGTAGTTTACAGACTTCCTTACAAACAGCACCTGTGAAGTGGGATCCATTGTCTGAGTCAATGCTAGCTGGAACTCCCCATCTAGGGATAAAGTCTTTGCATAGCACTTTGGCTGTATGGGCAGCTGTCCCTCTTCTAGCTGGAGCAGCTTCCACCCATCTGGAGAATTTATCCACTATTACGAGGACGTCATTGTACTTTTGACATTTAGGAAGGCTGATGTAATCTACCTGTATATCCTGGAATGGACCTGCAGGAGCAGGAGCTCTTAATTGAGGCATTGATGTTATGGGTCCCAAATTATTCTTTTGACAGGTTACACAGCGGTTTGCTACCAATTGTGCATGTTTTTTGAATCCTTTACCACACCAACTTCTATGGAATCGATCCATCATTTGTTGAGGTGATATGTGTCCCCATGAATGAATTTGTTGAGCTAAAAAAGGCATTAGCGATTGTGGTGCAACTGGTTTACAAGTTTGAACTTCTCTCCAAATGTCATCATCATCACCTGGTTGAATACCTGATTCTAACCATGTCCATTTTTCTTCCTTTGTACAATCATTCTGCATTTCACGTAAATCATGTAATAAGGTAGTTACTCCCAATTTGTAAATGTGACTGGATTCCTGATGCCACTGAGAGGCACAAAGGGAGGCAGCTTCCCTTGCTGCTTGGTCAGCAAGAGCATTTCCTCTTGCTTCCATAGAGTCTCCATGAGTATGGGCTTTGCATTTTAGAACTGATACTTCTTTTGGTAAAACCATAGCTTCTAGAAGATTTTGTACTTCCTGTCCATTTCGGATAGGTGTACCTGCCGTTGTGAAAAATCCTCTTTTTCTCCACAGATGGCCAAAATCATGCGCTACTCCAAAACCATATCTGGAGTCAGTATAGATGTTAGCAGTTTTATCTCTTGCCACATGACATGCTTCTGTTAGTGCCTTTAATTCGGCCTGCTGAGCTGATGTACCTGGGGGCAAGCTTCCTTCAGCTAATACTTCGTATGGGCTTGTGACTGCCCACCCAGCTTTTCTGATACCCTTGTCAATAAAAGAGGAACCATCAGTGAATAGGATTAAATCTGGGTTCTGTAGTGGCTCTTCTTCTACTAAGCGTACTTCTTCCATTTCCTCTATTATTTTCACACAGTCATGCCCTTCTCCCTCCCCTCCCTTTTGTTCCTCGGGAAGCGGGAGCAAGGATGATGGGTTTATAGGACTAGCTTTGTGAAAATATAGGTTGGGAGCTTCCAGTACTGCTGTCCACCTAGTCCATCTTGCTGATGTAACTTGTGACACTCTGTTCATGGATAGTAGAGAATGGACTGAGTGTGGACATTTAATGATTAATTTTTGGTCTAGAACAAGGCCTGATGTCATCATTACAGCTCGACATGTGGCTTCCATGGCTCGTAAACAACTGCCAAATGCTTGTGCCACATTGTCAAGTTTAAGGGAATAGTACCCAACTGGTCTTAACTGATCACCATGTTCTTGAGCTAGAACTGCAGTCATGTAACCATCTCTTTCATGAACAAACATGGTAAAAGGTTTCCGTTGTTTGGAATACCTCAGGCTGGTGCCGAACACAAGACCTTTTTCAAATTCAGAAATGATTGTTTTTGTTCTGAATTGAGTTTAACTTGATCTTTAGATTTTCTGTTTCCTTTTAAAAGATCATTTAATGGCTGACATAACTGAGTATAAGAATCAATCCAATTTCTGTTAAAATTACAGAGGCCCAAGAAAGATCTGACTTCCTGTACAGTTGAGGGTTCTTTAGCTGCTTTGATGGCAATTGTTCTGTTCTGAGTGAGTTCCCTTTTGCCTTTGGAAATTTTCTGACCCAAGTAAACAACTTCTTCCTGGGCAATTTGTGCTTTGGCAAAGCTAGCTTTGTGACCATTTGTACTGAGGTGGTTCAAGACCACCCGTAAGTCTTTGTCATGATCATCTTTATTGATGGAGGCTATTAGAACATCATCTACATACTGAATAATGGTGGAAGGCAGATCAGGCAGTTGCCTGAGATGATTCTGCAGAGCCATGTGGTAAACAGTTGGGCTATTATGAAAACCTTGCGGTAGTCTAGTCCATGTGTACTGTTGCTAATTGACTGTAAAAGCAAACCATGGTTGTACTTGTTTAGCCAGTGGTACTGACCAGAAGCCATTTGCCATGTCAATAACTGAAAACCATTGAAGGTCAGGAGTTAAAGAGTTAAAGATTGTAGATGGATCTGCCACTAAAGGAGCTTTTCTGACAATGAATTGATTTGCCTTTCTGTAGTCAATAGTGAGGCGCCATGTGCCATTAGCCTTTTTTACAGGCCATACAGGGCTGTTTGATGAACTGTGAATGCGCATTAAAATACCTCTCTCTTCAAGTTGTTTTATTATAGGTAGAATGCCTTCAATTGAAGTTTTATTAATCGGGTATTGTTTGGTACAAGGTGGAGCGGATCCCATAAAAGTGACTGGTTCCATTTTTAAAAGACCACAATCATTTTTGTCAATTGCCCAAATTGGATGGCTTTGTATTTCTTCTTTTTTGATGTGTCTAATGGACCAGGTGATTTTTCCATGATTGAAATTGAGTGAAGAATTTAGTTGTGATAAGATGTCCATACCTAGAAGTGCTTGTGTTACCGGACCTACCCATATTGATGTCATCAGTTGATGTGGTCCAAATTCTAAAAGCAATGGTTTAGTCCTCCGAAGAGTGACCGAGCCTCCTCCTGCAGCAAAAGCTTCAATTTTTTCTACAGTTAGGGGAAAGAAAGCAGCACTCTGTTTAGTAACACAGGTAAGTTCAGCTCCAGTGTCAAATAAAAAATCGATATAAATGCCTCCCACTCTTAATGAAATATATAGTCCATCATTTTTTTGTTCCACAAGTGCATGTAGAGAGAAATGGAGAGAATCATCAAGAGTGGGTTCTAGTAGTTTTTTGAATTATCATACAGAGAACTTCTTTGAGCTGGAGGACAGCTGTTTAACATTTCATTCACAGCATTATCATCATCGTATAGATTCCTACGTGGGTACAGCTCGTCCCTACGTGGGTACGGTTCCTCCCTACGTGGGTACAGCTCGCCCCTACGTGGGTACGGTTCCTCCCTACGTGGGTACGGTTCCTCCCTACGTGGGTACGGCTGGGAGGGTCTAGAATCCCTGTACGCAAGTCTAGGTGTGTCTTGTTGGAACGTAACCCTAGGTGCGTCTTGTTTGTGTGAGTTACGTAATTGACCACGAGGTGGGTATGTATTGTAATGAATATTTTCTACTTCATTATCATCTCTTGAATCCAACGAGGTCCGTTGTTTTTGATAGCATTTTGCCATCCAGTGCCCTACTCTACCACAGAAAAGACATTTTGGTATTTCCTTACGTGATTTTAATGGAGCAAGGGTACATGTTTGCTCTGGCGCTGGTGGTGAAATTGTAGTTAGTGCTGATATTCCTGCAGGTGCTGCAACAGCCGCCGCTGGAGCAGCAGGTAACATGGGCTGGATTTGAGCAATAGGCTGCATTTGAGCAGCTGCAGTGTTAAAAGTTGCCTGATTGTGCAAACCACGATCTATCTGAATGCATCGGTCAACTATGTCTCGGTATGTGCCAGCTGTGGCCCAAGCTGGTAAAACCAAATTCAAGGCAGCAGAAATTCCAGGTTTAACACCGGCTATAAAAGCCGTTTTTAATGGACTTAAAGTGCTTGCATCCCATGTGTCATTTTCCTGGTCGAGTGTCATCCCTGAATATTCCATCCAAGTATGTAAAAATCTTTCCTCAAAATCCTGAATATCTTCATCATTTTTTTGAATGCAAGCTGTGATCTTAGACCAATTGGTCCTCGGGGGACGGAATTTTAATAGCCAATTCTTGATTGTTAGCCAACCAGCTTCTAAATTTTGCAAATCGTCTCCAAGGGCAACTTCTACTTCATTTCTAAGGGTTGAACTTATACGAGCACCTAGCATGATAGTCAGGATTTGTACTCCATCAAGTGGGTGGAGACTGTAAATGGCTTGTAATCTGTGAATTCCATCCCATGTGGTCATACCACCCTTTTTAGGGTGTGGAAGACCCTTGGACCATTCGTCAATTTTAGAAGGATCAATTTGTTCATGAACCCATTGGTGGTCAAATATGTTTCTAGTGATAGTTTCACCATCTTCTTCTATTTTTTTGCTTCCAACTCTAACCCGTTTGCGTTTTAAAGGGGCTAGTCGAATTGCTTTAGTATTTTGTATTGTAGGAACACTATCTTCGTCTGATTCATCCGACAGAGAAAATGATTTATTTTTAACAATTGATCTCGGCTGTGCAATTGCCGATTGTGCCACTAGGTGGGTGGTTTGGACTGCTTTCTGAGTTTGTTCAATCTTTTGTACAGAAAGCATGTTTGTCAAAGATTTACAATCTTCATTCACGCTGGTTATATTTCTTTCTAAAACACATCTTTCTTTCACTAACTTGCAATTTTCAAGTTCAATTCGCTCAGTTTTTAATTGCAATTGTCGGTATTTTGACTCCACTTCAAAGACTTGATTTTGAAATTCTGTTATTTGAAAAGATAACTGCTGGAGTTCAGAGGTTTTGTTTTGCAAATCTGTTTTAATTTCATCATGATGCTCAAGTTTGGATTTTGCAACTCGTAAATCTGTTTTAATTTCATCATAATGCTCAAGTTTGGATTTTGCAACTTGCAAACCTGTTTTAATTTCATCAGAATGCTCAAGTTTGGATTTTGCATCTTGCAGTTCTGTTTCAAGTTTGGATTTTGCATCTTGCAATTCTGTTTTAATTTCATCATAATGCTCAAGTTTGGATTTTGCAACTTGCAAATCTGTTTTAATTTCATCATAATATTCAAGTTTGGATTTTGTATCTTGCAATTCTGTTTTAATTTCATCATAATGCTCAAGTTTGGATTTTGCAACTTGCAAATCTGTTTTAATTTCATCATAATATTCAAGTTTGGATTTTGTATCTTGCAATTCTGTTTCAAGTTTGGATTTTGCATCTTGCAAATCTGTTTTAATTTCATCAGAATGCTCAAGTTTGGATTTTGCATCTTGCAAATCTGTTTCAAGTTTGGATTTTGCATCTTGCAATTCTTCAACAACTGTAATTAATTGTTTTTTAGTGGACCTATACTCATCATCGCTTCGCTCAGTAGTTAATTGCAACTGTTGGTATTTTGACTCCACTTTAAAAACTTGGATTTGAAATTGCTGGAGTTCAGAGGTTTTGTTTTGCAAATCTGTTCTAATTTCATCATAATGCTCAAGTTTGGATTTTGCAACTTGCAATTCTGTTTCAAGTTTGGATTTTGCAACTTGCAATTCTGTTTTAATTTCATCATAATGCTCAAGTTTGGATTTTGCATCTTGCAAATCTGTTTCAAGTTTGGATTTTGCATCTTGCAATTCTTCAACAACTGTAATTAATTGCCTTTTAGTCGATCTATACTCATCATCACTTCGTTCAGTATTTAATTGCAGCTGTTGGTATTTTGACTCCATTTTAAAAACTTGATTTTGGAATTCTGACTCCACTTCAAAAACTTCTACAGGGGGACTCGAGCTCGGGAGGTGACCGTTCGGAGGAGGAAGGCTGCTCGGTGGCGGGTGAGGAGGAGGATTTAGACGTGCTCTGCAGTGAGGCAGAGGGCGCCCTCACACCCGGCACCGAGTCTCCCCTCGTCCCCCCTGGGGAACTCCGGACATTTCTGGGAACACACCATGGTCACCCGGACTGTGTGCGGCTGGCCCTGGGCAGCTGGGGAAACTTGGGGCTGCTCTTGGCTCCGCCCGGGCCTATGTCAGAGAGGCCCGGGAGTTCGATCAAGACCAGGAGGAGCAGCGCCAAGCTGTTCCGCTCCTTGTGGGACTCCTGAGGGAGTGGAGGGGGCGGTACCCCCACTCTGAGCACTGAAGGTGATGGATAACTATTGCTGCTGACATGGAGGTAACCATGGCCAGCCTCAACATCAACGGCAGCAGCCACGCGCACCACCGTCTCCAGTTCCTGTCTATCCTCCGGGTCGGAAAGTACGGGGTGTGCTTCCTGCAGGAAACCCAGGCCATCCGGGTGACGAAGCTCAGTGGACCCTGGAGGGGCAAGGCGGAGTCTTCATGAGTCACCTGGCCCCACGTTCGGGCGGGGTGGCTATCTTGTTGGCTCCACATTTTCAGCCGGAGATCTTGGGGGGTCCAGGAGCCGGTGCCAGGCCGTCTGCTGCACCTAAAGGCCCGTTTCGGGGCAGCGGTGATTCACTTTGTAAATGTATCCGCTCCCGTGGCCGGACCGCAGCAGGCGGCTTTCTTCCAAAAGGTGTCCACTCTTCTCGGCACCATCCCGGCGGGCGAGTGCATCATCCTCGGAGGGGTTTTCAATTGCACCCTCCGGGACAAGGACCGCATCGGAGTCCAGTGCGGCCTGGCTGCGGTGGTGGAGTTGAGGGACCTGGTTAGGTCCTTTGACTTGGTGGATGTCTGGCGGACTCTCCATCCTGAATTGCGGGGGTGCACCTCTGTGCGGCCCCAGTTCGGAGCGTCCAGCATCGACCGTCTTTACATTTCCAAGACGTACTTGCCCAGCGTTCCGACGGCCTCCATGGAGCAGGTGCCGAGCTCGGATCACCACCTGGTGTGGGCGGGTCTCGCCCCGTCCCGCGCTCAGACACGGTCCGCGTACTGGCACTTTAACAACCTGCTGCTGGAGGGCGAGCGGTTCCTGGACTCGTTCTGCCGTTTCTGGGCCGGCTGGAGAAGGGAGCGGGGTGGCTTCCCCTCCTTGAGGCTACGGTGGGATGTGGGCAAGGCCCAGAACCGTGCCTTCTGTCAGGGGTACACGAAGGGGTCTTCAGCGGGGTGGAACTCCACGATCGCCAACCTGGCTGAGGAACTCCTCGATCTGGAGTCACGTCTCGCTCAGCCCGATGAGGCCCGGCCCTGGGGCTGGTGTACAGGGAGAAGAGGGGCGCACTGCGGGGCCTGCAACTCGCCGGGTCCAGCGGCGAGGACGTGTGGTCGCGGATCCGTCTCCTAACGGACATTGACCGCGGCTCCCGCTTCTTCTACTCGCTGGAAAGAGGACGCGGGGCCCGTCGGCAGGTTTCTACGCTGCTGGCCGACGACCGGCCCCTCGTCTCGGATCCGGAGGGGGTCAGGACCCTGATCAGGGATTTTTACTCCGACCTCTTCTCTCCGGGTCCGTCCAGCGAGGACGCTTGCAGAGTTCTGGGGGAGGACCTGCCGCAGGTGGGCCCGGAGGGCGCCGGGAAGCTCGATAATGCCATCAACCTCCAAGGGCTGACCGGCCCCCTGGACAGCCTCTCACGGGGCAAATCCCCAGGGCTGGACGGGCTGACCGTGGAGTTCTTCAGGGCGTGCTGGGACGTCCTGGGGAGAGACTACGCGGGGGTCCTGGGGGAATGTACCGCGACCGGGGAGATGCCCCTTTCGGGGCGCAAGGCCGTCATTGCCCTGCTGCCCAAGAAGGGGGATCTCCGCCGACATAAGAACGGGCGACCGGTCTCCCTCCTCAGAACGGACTATAAAATCTTAGCCAAGGTGCTGTGTTTACGCCTTGGCCCCGAGCTGGACCACATGATCCACCCTGACCAGTCCTACACAGTCCCGGACCGCACAATCTATGACAATATCCACCTGGCCCGGGACATTATTCACTTTACCCAGAGGACTGGTATGTCGAGCGCCTCCCTGTCTCTTGACCAGGAGAAGGCGTTCGACAGGGTGGGGCCCGGGGATTTGCTCGGGACTCTGCGAGCTGTCGGGTTCGGGTGGGATTTTGTCGCCCGGATCCGGTTACTGTCCGCCGCCTCGGAGAGTCTGGTTAAGGTGAATGGGTCCCTGACGGCGCCCCTTCGCTTTGGGAGAGGAGTGCGTCAGGGCTGCCCCCTGTCCGGCCAACATTATTCCCTCTGCGTGGGGCCTTTCCTGTGCCTCCTGCGGAGGGGGTTCACGGGGCTGGTTCTGGCCGAGCCGGACGGGGGGGTGGTCCTCTCGGCGGACGCTGATGCCGTGTTCCTCATGGTCACTGACCCCGGGGACCCCCGGAGGATGCGAGAGAGCCAAGCTGTCTACTCCGCCGCGTCCTCCCCACGGATCAACTGGGCCAAACGTTCCGGACTCCTGGTCGGTCCGTGGCAGGTGGACCCCCTCCCGGAGGAGCTCGGGCCCTTCAGCTGGAGTCGGACCAACAGCCTCGACCTGGGAGTCCATCTTTGCCCGGCAGAGGGAGCCTGGCCGGCGAACGGGCAGGAGCTGGAGACCAAGGTCACCGCTGGCCTGGGACGCTGGACAGGACGGCTCCGAGTGCTGTCCCCCAGGGGCCGAGTTCTCGTCATAAACCAGCTGATCGCCTCCATGCTGTGGTCCCGGCTGGTCACTGACTCCCCCCCCTGGCTTTGTCCCACCATCCAGAGAGCCCGGCTTCGGTTCCTCTGGGACCATCGACTGCACGGGGTCGCTGCGGAGGTCTGGAGTCTCCCGATGGCGGAGGGCGGTCAGGCGCTGGTGTGCCTCCGCACCCAGACTGCCACTTTCCACCCTCAGACTCTGCAGCGTTACCTGTACGCTGAGCCTCCTCCACGGTGGGGCCCTGGCGACGGATTTCTCCCCCCAGGGGCTCGGCCTGAACTACGACGTGCGGCTCCTGTCTGTGGACCAGCAGGGTCTTCGGAACTCTCTGTTGGCACTGCCCGTCTTGTACCAGGACCTCCTCAAAGTCTGGAACACGGTCTCCAGGCGCCGCAGCTCTCCCCCGTCAGGAGTGGCGGCTGTCGTAAGGGAGGCGCTGCTCAGGAATCCGCACCTCCGCCAATCTCCATTCGGGTGGCTGGCGGAGCGGAGGGCGGTGGGTGCCGTGGGCAGGGCTGGGTGGCGGAGGGCTGTGGGTGCCGTGGGAAGGGCTGGGTGGCGGAGGGCCGGGCTGTGGGTGCCGTGGGAAGGGCTGGGTGGCGGAGGGCTGTGGGTGCCGTGGGAAGGGCTGGGTGGCGGAGCGGAGGGCTGTGGGTGCCGTGGGCAGGGCTGGGTGGCGGAGCGGAGGGCGGTGGGTGCCGTGGGCAGGGCTGGGTGGCGGAGCGGAGGGCTGTGGGTGCCGTGGGCAGGGCTGGGTGGCGGAGGGCTGTGGGTGCCGTGGGCAGGGCTGGGTGGCGGAGGGCTGTGGGTGCCGTGGGCAGGGCTGGGTGGCGGAGGGCCGGGCTGTGGGTGCCGGGGGAAGGGCTGGGTGGCGGAGCGGAGGGCTGTGGGTGCCGTGGGCAGGGCTGGGTGGGGGAGGGCCGGGCTGGCAGGGCGCGGGGCGGTGTCTGTCCGGCGCCCGGCCAGTGCCATCCAAGGCCTCAAGACAGCCTTGCCCGGCCCCGCGGGCACACTGGAGCGAGAGGCGGCCTGGTTGTGAGGTTGGCGTCCCCGCTGAGCGAACCCCTGCTCGGACGCAGTTCCACATCGGTCCCAGGCCCCGGTGCACCCGCCGGGCGCCGGCGCCCCACAGCCGCCTGGTGGAAATCCCCTCCGGGCCTCTGGGCACCGCGCGGAGGGGTTTCCTGTCCGGCCTGCTGCTGCACATCTTCCACCTCCTTTACCTGGCCCGCCCTCCCCACACGCGTCCGGCAGCGGAGCTCCCTGCTGGGGGCCCTCCCCACACGCGTCCGGCAGCGGAGCTCCCTGCTGGGGGCCCTCCCCACACGCGTCCGGCAGCGGAGCTCCCTGCTGGGGGGCCTCCCCACACGCGTCCGGCAGCGGAGCTCCCTGCTGGGGGCCCTCCCCACACGCGTCCGGCAGCGGAGCTCCCTGCTGTGGGTGCCGTGGGAAGGGCTGGGTGGCGGAGGGCTGTGGGTGCCGTGGGAAGGGCTGGGTGGCGGAGGGCGGTGGGTGCCGTGGGAAGGGCTGGGTGGCGGAGGGCTGTGGGTGCCGTGGGAAGGGCTGGGTGGCGGAGGGCTGTGGGTGCCGTGGGAAGGGCTGGGTGGCGGAGGGCTGGGCTGTGGGTGCCGTGGAGCTTGTCCATGTTGTCTGTCCCCGGCTGCTCTCCCGCTTTGATTTCTCGACCACGTTGTTGTTGAGGTTTTCTTTGCGCTTCAGCCCCGCGCTCCTGATCTACGGACACCCGGTGCGGCGGGGGGCGGGGAAGGCGGAGGGTCTCCCCGTGAACCTGCTCCTGGGCCGGGCCGAACTTCCCATTTCTAGGTCCAGGCAGCGGGCGACTGAGGGGGCCGTCCGGCCCGGCTGTCTGCCCCTCTCCCGCGGCCTGGGTGGCGGCCGGGGGTCCCTGGAGCGGGGGCAGGCGCTGCCCACGGGCACCCTCAAAGCTTTCCGGGCTCGCTGGGCCCCGCAGGGGGTGGGCTGCCGGACTGACCCCGATGTGGTGTATGCATTAGGGGTCATGTGGGACTGTGAAGCCGTGATGCCATTGGCTGACAGATCCCGGGTCCTGGTTGGCTGTTGATCTCTAGCTCCGCCCTGAAGGCGGAGTATAAGAACCAGGAGTTCTCCCCGCAGCTCCAGTCTGTTGCTGAACTGCGGGGGAACAGTCACGCTCAATAAAGCCTCATCGACTTCATCTCTATTCGTCTCTCGTGAGTCTTTGTGCGCTACAATTTATTAAGCGTGCTTAAAGGACGATGGAGCTCAGGATCGTCCCGGAATGCCTGAGGATCAGCCCCCACGCAGTGAACTCAGCAGCAGTTTTTAAACACTGGCAGACTTGTTTCGAGGCCTACCTCCGAACGGCCCCCGGCCGGGTCACAGAAGACCAGAAACTGCAGGTCCTGCACTCGAGGGTAAGCACGGAGATTTTCCCTCTGATCGAAGACGCAGAGGATTTCCAGACGGCGTTCGCAGCACTAAAGAGCATCTACGTTCGCCCCGTGAACCAGGTCTACGCACGCTACCAACTCGCAACGAGACGGCAAAGTCCCGGAGAATCGCTAGACGAATTCTACGCCGCGCTGCTAATTTTGGGACGGGCCTGCAGCTGCCCGCCAGTAAACACGGCTGAACACACGGACATGTTAATTCACGATGCGTTTGTGGCAGGTATGAACTCTCCCCAAATCCGCCAAAGACTTTTAGAAAAAGAGTCGCTAGGACACTCAGAGGCACGGGCCCTCGCAGCCTCCCTGGATGTGGCCGCGCAAAACGCCCGCACCTACGGCCCCGACCGTGCGGCAGCCCCTTGGGCTCCGTGGACCCCCGTCGCGACAAACCCTCCCCCTCACAGGTTTGCGCGGTTAAAGTGGCAGATCATCCCGGGGGGGCCCGCTGCTATTTCTGCGGCCAGGCGAAACACCCCCGGCAGCGCTGCCCGGCCCGCGCAGCGATTTGCAAGAGCTGCGGCAAAAAGGGCCATTTCGCGGCTGTGTGCCGTTCCCGGGGGGTCACCGCTGTCCCCGGAGAAGAAAGAGTCCAGCGCATCCCAAACGCTCCCCAACGCCCCCCCCCCCCCCAGCGCCCCATGTGCGACCCGCAGGCGCCGCCATTTTGGGTCCCGGCCACCACGAGGGGAGGATGGGCGCCGCCATCTTGTGACCCCCCCAGTCATGTGCGATGCATGGGGGCGGCCATTTTGTTCACCCCCGCCGCCATCTTGTGACTCCCCAGCCATGTGCGATGCATGGGGGCGGCCATTTTGTTCACCCCCGCCGCCATCTTGGACGACAACTATGGACCCCAGCATCGACGGCTCCACGGGGTCCGAAGAAGACGCTGAGACACTGCGACCACGTCTGGCCTCGGTGACGCTGGACCAAGCACGGCCCCGGACGCTCCAGACGACGACAACAACGGTGCTGATCAACGGACACGAGACACCATGCCTGATCGACTCCGGGAACACCGAAAGCTTCATCCACCCCGACACGGTAAGACGCTGTTTTTTGACCATCCGTCCCAGTACGCAAAAGGTTTCCCTAGCTGCAGGATCCCACTCCGTACAGATCAAAGGGTTCTGCATAGTGACCCTAACGGTGCAAGGGAGGGAGTTTAAAAACTACAGGCTCTACGTCCTTCCCCAACTCTGTGCGCCCACATTACTGGGATTAGATTTCCAGTGCAACCTGCAGAGCCTAACCTTCAAATTCGGCGGCCCAATACCCCCACTCACTATCTGCGGCCTCGCAACCCTCAAAGTTGAACCCCCGTCCTTGTTTGCGAACCTCACCCCGGATTGCAAACCCGTCGCCACTAGGAGCAGACGGTACAGCGCCCAGGACCGGACATTTATTCGGTCTGAAGTCCAGCGGTTGCTGAAGGAAGGCATAATCCAGGCCAGCAATAGTCGCTGGAGAGCGCAGGTGGTAGTAGTAAAGACAGGGGAGAAGCAAAGGATGGTCATAGACTATAGCCAGACCATCAACAGGTACACACAACTAGACGCGTACCCTCTCCCCCGCATATCCGACATGGTCAATCGGATTGCCCAATACAAGGTCTTCTCCACCGTGGACCTCAAGTCCGCCTACCACCAGCTCCCCATCCGCCCAAGTGACCGAAAGTACACAGCCTTCGAGGCAGACGGGCGACTATACCACTTCCTAAGGGTCCCATTTGGCGTCACAAACGGGGTCTCGGTCTTCCAACGGGAGATGGACCGAATGGTTGATCAACACGGGTTGCGGGCCACGTTCCCGTACCTCGACAACGTAACCATCTGCGGCCACGATCAGCAGGACCACGATGCCAACCTCCAAAAATTCCTCCAGACCGCTAAAGCCTTGAACCTCACATACAACGAGGACAAGTGCGTGTTTAGCACAAACCGGTTGGCCATCTTGGGATATGTAGTGCGCAATGGGATAATAGGCCCTGACCCCGAACGCATGCGCCCCCTCATGGAATTTCCCCTCTCCCACTGCTACAAAGCCCTGAAACGCTGCCTGGGGTTCTTTTCGTACTACGCCCAGTGGGTCCCCCAGTACGCAGACAAGGCCCGCCCCCTAATACAGACCACTACCTTCCCCCTGTCGACAGAGGCTCGCCAGGCCTTCAGCCGCATCAAAGCGGATATCGCAAAGGCCACGATGTGCGCCATCGACGAGTCCCTCCCCTTCCAGGTCGAGAGCGACGCCTCCGACGTAGCTCTAGCGGCCACCCTTAACCAAGCGGGCAGGCCCATGGCCTTTTTCTCCCGAACCCTCCACGCCTCAGAAATCCGCCACTCCTCAGTGGAAAAGGAGGCCCAGGCCATAGTGGAAGCTGTGCGACATTGGAGGCATTACCTGGCCGGGAGGAGATTCACTCTCCTCACTGACCAATGGTCGGTAGCTTTCATGTTCGATAATGCACAGCGGGGCAAAATTAAAAATGACAAGATCTTAAGGTGGAGGATCGAGCTCTCCACCTTCAACTACGAGATCTTGTACCGTCCCGGAAAGCTGAACGAGCCGTCCGATGCCCTATCCCGCGGCACATGTGCCAACGCACAAATAGACCGTCTCCAAACCCTCCACGAGGACCTCTGCCACCCGGGGGTCACTCGGTTCTACCATTTTATAAAGTCCCGCAACCTCCCCTACTCTGTATGGAGGTCCGTACAGTCACCAGGAACTGCCACATCTGCGCAGAGTGCAAACCGCACTTTTTCAGGCCGGATAGAGCGCACCTGATCAAGGCTTCCCGTCCCTTTGAACGCCTCAGTCTGGATTTCAAAGGGCCCCTCCCCTCCACCGACCGCAACGCATACTTCCTGAACGTGGTGGACGAGTACTCTCGTTTCCCTTTCGCCATCCCCTGCCCCGACATGACAGCGGCCACAGTTATTAAAGCCCTTAGCACCATATTCACACTGTTCGGTTGCCCCGCATATATCCATAGCGACAGGGGGTCCTCCTTCATGAGTGACGAGCTGCGCCAGTTCCTGCTCAGCAAGGGTATAGCCTCGAGCAGGACGACCAGCTACAACCCCCAGGGGAACGGGCAAGTAGAGAGGGAGAACGGCACGGTCTGGAAGGCCGTCCTACTGGCCCTACGGTCCAAGGATCTCCCAGTTTCACGGTGGCAGGAGGTCCTCCCGGACGCTCTCCACTCCATCCGGTCGCTGCTGTGTACCACCACTAACCAAACGCCTCATGAGCGCCTCCTTGTCTTCCCTAGGAGATCCTCCTCTGGAACGTCGCTGCCAACCTGGCTGGCGGCCCCAGGACGCATCTTGCTCCGGAAACATGTGCGGGCGCACAAGTCGGACCCGTTGGTCGAGAGGGTTCACCTCCTCCACGCGAACCCGCAGTACGCCTACGTGGCGTACCCCGACGGCTGACAGGACACGGTCTCCCTGCGGGATCTGGCGCCCGTCGGCAACACGCACACCCCCTCGACACCAATCACCCCCTCCCTGCCACCGGCGCACCCCGCGACCGCCCCCTTCCCGGGAGGATCGGTCCTCCTCCCGTGTCCGACCAGGAGTGAAGCAGAAGCAGACACCGTAAAGCTCCCGGAGACGACAACGCCGGAACAAGCACCTGCACCACCACCGGGGCTGAGGCGATCGACAAGGAAGACCAGACCGCCCGCTCGACTCGTGGCATCGGCGTGACACCAAGAATGTTGTGGACTTTAACGAGAATGTTCTTTTTCTTCTTACGAATATTGTAAACAGTTCACAAACCCTGTACATAGCCCAGTGTAGGGCAAAGTGTAGGGCACTGTAATGACATGCAAAAAGTTTTTTTTCCTCCCAGGACCAGCCTTGTAAACCCCTACCACCATGCGAAGCACCACCCCGCTGGGTTCATTTTTAACAAGGGGTGAATGTGGTAGTATGCATTAGGGGTCATGTGGGACTGTGAAGCCGTGATGCCATTGGCTGACAGATCCCGGGTCCTGGTTGGCTGTTGATCTCTAGCTCCGCCCTGAAGGCGGAGTATAAGAACCAGGAGTTCTCCCCACAGCTCCAGTCTGTTGCTGAAATGCGGGGAACAAGTCACGCTTAATAAAGCCTCATCGACTTCATCTCTATTCGTCTCTCGTGAGTCATTGTGCGCTACACCCCATTCTCACACTTTCATTTGGCGGCGTTTTGTTGAGTTTTTGTCTCTCCTTTTTGTTCTTTTTGGGTTGTGCTGCGCCCGGCGTTTTGGAGCCCACCCCCTTTTCTTTCTCCCTCAGTCACTTTGTGTTCCTTTACTCAGTCGCTCCAATAGGCATCATGCAGCACACTCGTCCCCTGCTGCATGGACAGAAATGTGGCCGGGCTTCACCAAAACAAAAACAAAATGATGTGTTTGCATTCTTTGGCCCTAATTTTATAAATATAGCAGTAACACCTTATAAAAGGTGCTGGGAGTTTGTGTAACTGAGAGGGAGAATCTTGGCCTCTTGCTGTGTTTCTAGTTTAACCATTTTCCTGCGCATGAGTTCATTTTCTCCCTCTTTCCCCCAGGAATTTGAATTTTGAATAAGAACATAAGAACTAGGAGCAGGAGTCGGCCACCTGGCCCCTCGAGCCTGCTCCACCATTCAATGAGATCATGGCTGATCTTTGTGGACTCAGCTCCACTCTCCGGCCCGTACACCATATCCCCCAATCCCTTTATTCTTTAGAAAGGCATCTAACTTTTTCTTAAAAACGTTTAAAGAAGGAGCCTCAACTGCTTCACTGGGCAAGGAATTCCAGAGATTCACAACCCTTTGGGTGAAGAAGTTCCTCCTACACTCCGTCCTAAATCTACCTCCCCTTATTTTGAGGCTATGCCCCCTAGTTCTGCTTTCCCCGACCAGTGGAAACAACCTGCCCCCATCTATCCTATCTATTCCCTTCATAATCTTATATGTTTCTATAAGATCCGCCCGCATCCTTCTAAACTCCAACGGGTACAGTCCCAGTCTACTCAACCTCTCGTCATAATCTAATCCCCTCAACTCTGGGATCAACCTAGTGAATCTCCTCTGCACTCCCTCCAGTGCCAATATGTCCTTTCTCAGGTAAGGAGACCAAAACTGAACCAATACTCCAGATGTGGCCTCACCAACACCTTATACAATTGCAGCGTAACCTCCCTAGTCTTGAACTCCATCCCTCTAGCAATGAAAGACAAAACTCGATTTGCCTTCTTAATCACCCGTTGCACCTGCACACCAACTTTTTGCGACTCGTGCACCAGCACACCCAGGTCCCTCTGCACAGCAGCATGTTTTAACATCTTACCGTTTAAATAATAAACCATTCCTCTGTTATTCCTCCCAAAATGGATAGCCTCACACTTGGCAACATTGAATTCCATCTGCCAGACCCTAACCCATTCACCTAACCTATCCAAATCCTTCTGCAGACTTCCGGTATCCTCTGTACTTTTTGCTTTACCACTCATCTTAGTGTCGTCTGCAAACTTTGACACATTGCACTTGGTCCCCAACTCCAAATCATCTATGCAAATTGTGAACAACTGCGGGCCCAACACTGATCCTTGAGGGACCCCACTAGTTACACGTTGCCAACCAGAGAAACACCCATTTATCCCCACTCTCTGCTTTCTGTTAGTTAACCAATCCTCTACCCATGCTACCACTTTACCCTCAATGCCATGCATCTTTAGTTTATGCAGCAACCTTTTGTGTGGCACCTTGTCAAAAGCTTTCTGGAAATCCAGGTATACCACATCTGCAATGTGAGCAGGAATCTTTGGACAAGGGCTATCCTCCAGAGGACAAGTGGATGGACTGAGGCCTACTCCACAGGCCGCACTCACGTGAGTTGTCTCTTTATTGCCGCCCCGGCCTTGCACTTAGACACAAACACATTAACCCTTTGGTGGGTGACAAAGAGCAAATTAAAAACCTGCAATATGAAGCTGTCTCAATTTTGTTTATGAACCCAAAATAACAGGGTTCTTTTAAATCTGGGTGTCCCGAAAGAGAGGGAGGGGTTGGATTTCATTGTCTGAGCCCCGATCACTCTCTGTATAACCTGTTAGCTATTTTAAACGACACTCAACACTGCTGACTGCACCTTCTGGGATCTTTCTGTGTACCAATGGATTTTGTTTTAAAAAGGTTTTTCTCAGTTTTGAGAGGCAGTTTAACTCTTTCAGAGGATTGAAGGGAGTTCTTTAGACTGGGTCCAATCCACTCACACAGGATGAGGGGGGAGGAAAGGGTTTAGATCCAGGGGGGACTGGAGCTCGTAGCAGGAGTGAGGGGGGTGGGCGGGGGGAGAGGAAAGACAGCATCCCGCCTGGTTAGGTTCACATTGCTGCTGCTGTGGGATCTTGCTGTTCACGCACAGGCCTGTGGCCTTTGCCCGCAAAGTAATTGAGATCTCAACTCTTAAATTAAAATAGCACACGGAGTGCAAAGTGGGTTCGAAGGTCTCACATTTTAAGGACTTGGGAATGAGTGAGTTGCTGAACCGATTTCACAGGGGACTGAGGGGATATTCAGCCAGGATCACACTGCTGCGTGTGGGATCTTACTGTGCAATCAATACTGCTGTCAGTTTGTACAGTGCAACAATGGTGTAGAAACAGAGAGAGATAGAGAAATCCCAGATCAGAAATTCTGAACTCAATTTGCAAAGTGTTATCATTTTGGCGATCTCCCTGTGCACACGTTGCCAGCAGAATTCACAAAATTAATAATATTGGGGTCACTTTAGGGCAGCAGGGTGGCGCAGTGGGTTAGCACTGCAGCCTCACGGCGCCGAGGTCCCAGGTTCGATCCCGTCAGTGTCCGTGTGGAGTTTGCACATTCTCCCCGTGTCTGCGTGTGTTTCACCCCCACAACCCAAAGATGTGCTACGTTGGTGAATTGGCCACCCTAAATTGCCCCTTAATTGGAAAAAATGAATTGGGTATTTTAAATTTATTTTCAAAAAATTAAACAATAAAAAAAATAGTGGGGTCACTTTCAAAACAAATTCATTGACTGTAAAGTAATCTCGATGGCTCGGAATAACAGTCCCTTAACTTGAAGCGGGTATAATTCTGGAATGAAGCCTGTATTTTAGGCCGAGACATAAATATGAGGGAGAAATTAAATTGGCAGGGGGCCATTTAAATTCAGGTTACTGTTGTTGTGAGTGCTGGATTCCTGTGCCTGACTCTCTCTCTCTCTCTCCTTCCCAACTACTGGGGTACTGGGGTGAGGGGGAGACAGAGCGCGGAGTACGGAAAGAGTGTGGGGAGGGGTGTGAGGGAGATTAGAGAGAGGGAGAGGAGAAAGACAGAGAGAGCATGAAGGGAGAGGGAGGCTGTGAAAAAGAGAGGCTTTCTCTCCCTCTCTACCTTCTTTCCATTCTTGTCTCTCTCTCTCTCTGTCTCCCCAGCGTTCTGCCACTATCTGTCCATCTCTCTCCAGCATTTTAGTGTCTCTTTAAACCTTTAATCTATGAAAACCACCCCACAAACTGCAATGGGGAGTCTCATCCCTTCTTTCTGGGGATACCCTGATTTGGGAAAAGAATAGAAATAAATGGTGGGAGGGAGACTTTAAAAAGTCTCTAAACGGACCGGGCAGTGGGTTTCCCAGTTTAAAGAGGGGAGTTTCTCTCTTTCTGGGGACAGTGGATGTGTCTCCAGACTGGGAATACCCATGGTGTTCACGGGGAGGGGAGTTTAGGGGGGGCAGGGGGAGATGGAAGAACAAATATAGCAGGCAATGGAAGGAATATGTCCCCCCCCCCTCCCCGCTCACTTGCCTGTCCCTGACAGGATCACATTGCTGGTTGTGGGATCCTGCTGTGCATCAATGGCCTGCTGCATTTCCTAAACTTCAACTTAGAGACCACACACATTTGAAATTAAACTAGTTGTCTGAGTGTAAAGCAGTCGGGAGGGGGTGAGGGAGTGGGTCTGAAATGAATAGGCCGCAGCCTGGGTAAAGATTTGTCCTCAATCCCAGTGGTGTTTGTGTTTTAGACAGGGCGGTGGCATTGGAAGGATTTCGGAGGGGGTTTTGTGGTGAAATATCCCTGTCTCTGTCCCTCCAGCTTTCTATCTCTCCCTCTTTCCAATCTCTCTCTCTTTCCAATCTCTCCCTCCTTCCCAATCTCTCCCTCCTTCCCAATCTCTCCCTCCTTCCCAATCTCTCCCTCTTTCCAATCTCTCCCTCTTTCCAATCTCTCCCTCCTTCCCAATCTCTCCCTCTTTCCCAATCTCTCCCTCCTTCCCAATCTCTCCCTCTTTCCAATCTCTCCTTCTTTCCAATCTCTCCCTCTTTCCAGCCATTTCTTTCTCTATTTCACCTTGTAGTAAATGTAAAAGAAAATCCCAATGCGATTTGTCGAGAGATAAGAGAGAGGGAGAGGGAAAACAGAGAGAGGGTGGAGGGAGAGCGAGAGGAAAAGAGAGGGGAGAGAGAGGTCGGAGGGAGATGGAGAGAAAAAGAGAGGTGGAGAGAGAAAGACAGAGAGAGATACAGTGAAAAGGAAAGGGTCTGTGGGTGCGGTTCTGCTGTGTGCAGTCAAGCTCGGCCCAGTTACATTGTGTTTTAGAAAGTGCGATTTTACACAAACTACAGCCCTGAGACAGTCGATTTGAAAATGTCTCCTGAGGGAAAGAAGCCCTGTGAGAAAATGAGAGGGGGTGTGGGAGAAATTCCCTGTCTCTTTTTTCCCCACCGCACCTCCCCCCTCCCCCACCACAAGCCTCTCTCTCTCTCTCCGGCTACCTCTCTCTATATTTCCTCTTCCAATAAAATGATAGAAACACCAATGTGATTTGTCGTTATTTGAATGGGGGGCTGGCGGGGGTGGGGAATGTGTGTGTGGGGGGGGGGGGGGAGGTTGAGTGGGAGGTTGTTAAGAGACACAGGATATGGACTGGGCTCCTCTATCCATCATGTTTATTTATTGTGGGATCTTGCTGTGCACACTGCAACATGTAAACGTGAACACACCGCCTTTCCTAATGTTGCCCAGGTGCTGGGATTGAAGTTGTAAATGTGAGGCAGTGTCAGGGACTGTTTCTAATCCCAGAGTATCTCCTGTGCTGAAGATGGGCTGATTAGTGAAGTGTTGGTGATGGGGAGGGGGGTGCATGTGTGTGTGTGTGTGTGTGTCTGGGGCAGGCTGGGGGGGGCAGGCTGGGCTGGGGGGGGGGGGGGGGGGTAATTCAGTCACCGAGTTCTCCAAAGTCTCCAAACTTTCCCCCACTCCCCCCACCTCACTGCCAGTTTCAAAGAGGGACTTTCATTTCACTTCAATGAGACAATTGGCCAATTGCAGAGTGCCCGTGTTTTACTGGAACGTCAGTGTTGTGTGTGGAAAAGCCCAGGGCAGCGTTTGAATTGACTTTGACAAAATTTCTGCTTGTCAGATTCTCTGTCTCTTTCCCCGTCTTACTCCCCGAGTCAGAGAAATGGGTGAAGAGAGAGTGGCGAGGGAGGGGAGAGAGCGAGGGAAACAGGAATAGAGAACAGAATAGAGGTGGAGTTTGGTGGGAGGGTCAAAGAGGGGATGGGGAGGTGGGGGGGGGGGGGGGGGTAGGCACACAGTATATGGGGGTCTCCAGTGTGGAGTCAGTGCCCTGCTCCCAGTCTCAGGGGGGTGGGGCAGGGGAGGGTTAGGTTATGTCCCCTCCCCCCCCCCCCAAAGGTGCTTTACAGTCCATGAACTAGTTTAATTTGACATTGTGTGTGGTCACTAAGCTGACAGTCCAGGGAAGGCTGCAGGCCAGTGGTGCACAGCAAGATCCCACAGACAGCAATGTGATCCTATCCGGGTGGGGAGGTGGGAGACACACTTTCCTTCCCCTGCCCGCTGACATCCTCCCTCCCTCTCCCCCGTACCCACACCCTCTCTCTGAACACGCCCCACCCCACCCGTGAACACCATCTGTATTGCCAGTCTGCAGACACTTCCCCTCTGCCCCCAGAAAGAGTTACCCTGCCCTCTGTGCACTGGCAAATCAGCTGCCCATTCCTTTAGGAGTCTTTTTCCAATCGCCCTTCCAGCAAATATTTCTATTCCCCAATCCGGTGCAGAAAGTGGGAGAAGTTAGCGGAAGCTGAGTTGAAAGTTGTTTAACACCAGACTGCATTCTGGATTCATGCTAGCAGGTTTATACATGGCGATGACGTGAGGCTTTAGTGACATTCGCAGGAATCAGTTTGAATTGAGATTTAGTGACAGGCTGACTTTCAATTTGTCCCTTTGTCTCTCTTTACCCATGTCTCTCTCTATTTCCTCAGTCTGTGTCTCGTTCTGTCTCTCTCTGACTGTCGGTCTCTCCCTGTCTCCCGCTCCCTCTGACTGTCTCTCTCTCTTTACCTCTCTCTCTCTCTGACTGTCTCTCTCTCTCTTTACCTCTCTCTCTCCCTCCGTCCCTGCCTTTATATCTCTGCCAGTCTCTCCCTCAATCTGTCTCCCTCTCTCCCTCTCTCTCTGACTGTCTCTCTCTCTCTCTTTACCTCTCTCTCTCTCCCTCCGCTCCTGCCTTTCTGTCTCTACCAGTCACTCTCTCTACCTCCTCCCCACCCGTCTTTTTCTCTCTCTCTCCATAAACAGTAAACACTTGGAATAGAACATAGAAAAGTGCAGCAGAGAACAGGCCCTTCGGCCCCTCGATGTTGTGCCGAGCCTTGTCCGAAACCAAGATCAAGCTATCCCACTCCCTGTCATTCTGGTGAGCTCCATGTGACTATCCACTAACCGCTTGAAAGTTCCTAAAGTGTCCGACTCCACTCTCACAGCAGGCAGTCCATTCCACACCCTAACCACTCTCTGAGTAAAGAACTTACCTCGGACATCCCTCCTATATCTCCCACCCTGAATCTTCTCGTTATGCCCCCTTGTAACAGCTACATCCGCCCGAGGAAATAGTCTCTGAACGCCCACTCTATCTATCCCCCTCATTTTCTTATAAACCTCTATTCAGTCGCCTCTCATCCCCCTCCGCTCCAAAGACAAAAGCCCTAGCTCCCTCAAACTTCCCTCATAAGACCCATCCTGCAAACCAGGCAGCATCCTGGTGAATCTCCTTTGCACCCTGATGCACGAGCAATGACCACTAAAGCGAGGTTGTCGTCCAACTGAAGGCTTTAATAAGCTGGACGTTTCCCCCAGCAGCTCAGGCTGGGGCGGCACGGGCTCTTATACCCCGCCTAGCAGGGCGGAGCTTTCATACATTCTAACCAATAGAAAGCATTCAGTTTCCACCAATGGTGCTTCAGCCTATCAGGTACCGTAATACCTATAATACCACATTCACCCCCTGTTAAAAAAGAGTCCGGCGGGGGTGGTGGCCTGAAACTACAAAACATGGCACCGTGGTATAATTAGTTATGGAGATACTGTAATACCTCCGTACAGTGTTTAGTAACTATTTACAAGTCTGATAGCTGTGTACATTCGATGGTTTCTATTTACAGATTACAAGTAAAATGAAGCAATCAGTCGATCGGGGGCCCTGGCCGTCCTCTCTGACCGTCGGAGCTTTTTCTGACTCCGGTGGAGGCTCGGGCGTCTGAGACTCCGGGAGCGTGGCTTCCATCTCCATGGCTGCTTCGGCACTCCTCGACGGCGCTGGTGGGGAAAACGGTTGACCTGGAAGGGGGCGTCGGTGGGTGGGGGGGGGGGGGGGGGGTCCTCGGCGGGGCCGATGGAAGGGCCGATCCTCCGGGAAGGTGCTGCCGTGGAGGGGAGGGTGGGACTCGCGGCTGGAATGTACATGGGGTTCCGGAGGGCGCCAGGTCCCATAGGGAGACCGTATCTTGTCGGCCGTCGGGGTATGTCTCGTAGGCGTACTGGGGTTAGCGTGGAGCAGATGGACCCTCTCGACCAACGGGTCCGACGTGTGCGCCCGCATGTGTTTTCAGGGCAGGATGGGACCGGGTGCTGCCAGCCAGGTCGGGAACGAGGTCCCAGAGGAGGACTTCCTGGGGAAGACAAGGAGACGTTCGTGAGGTGTCTGGTTGGTGGTGGTACACAGCAGTGACCGGATGGAGTGGAGGGCATCCGGGAGGACTTCTTGCCAGCGGGAGACTGGGAGGTTCCTGGACTGTAGGGCCAGTAGGACGGTCTTCCAGACGGTTCCCTTCTCCCTCTCTACCTGTCCGTTACCCCGGGGGTAACTGGTCGTCCTGCTCGAGGCGATGCCCTTGCTGAGCAGGAATTGACGCAGTTCGTCGCTCATAAAGGAGGACCCCCTATCACTGTGTATGTAAGCGGGGAACGCGAACAGTGTAAAGATACCCTGGAGGGCCTTGATAACGGTCTTTGCGGTCATGTCGGGGCAGGGGATGGCGAACGGGAACAGTCCTCGTCAATCACGTTCAGGAAGTACGTGTTGCGGTCGGTGGAGTGGAGAGGGCCTTTGAAGTCCATGCTGAGGCGTTCAAAGGGACGGGAAGCCTTTATCAGGTGTGCCCTCTCTGGCCGTTAGAAGTGCGGTTTGCACTCCGCGCAGATTTGGCAGTCCCTGGTGGCTGTCCTGACCTCCTCGATGGAGTCGGGCAGGTTGCGGGTCTTGACAAAATGGAAAAGGCGAGTGGCCCCCGGGTGGCAGAGGTCCTCGTGGTGGGCTCGGAGGCGGTCCACTTGTTCGGTGGCACATGTGCCGTGGGACAGGGCGTCAGGAGGTTCGTTTAGCTTCCCGAGACGATACAAGATCTCGGAGTTGTAGGTGGAGAGCTCGATCCTCCACCGCAAGATCTTGTCGTTTATTATCTTGCCCCGCTGTGCATTATTAAACATCAAAGCAACCGACCGTTGGTCAGTGAGGAGAGTGAATCTCCTGCCGGCCAGGTAATGCCTCCAATGTCGCACAGCTTCCACTATGGCCTGGGCCTCCTTTTCGACTCAGGAGTGGCGGATTTCGGAGGCATGGAGGGTACGTGAGAAGAAGGCCACGGGTCTGCCTGCTTGGTTGAGGGTGGCCGCCAGAGCTACGTCGGACGCATCGCTCTCGACCTGGAAGGGGAGGGACTCGTCGATGGCGTGCATCGTGGCCTTTGCAATGTCTGCTTTGATGCGGCTGAAGGCCTGGCGGGCCTCTATCGACAGGGGAAGAACTGTGGGTTGGATCGGGGACGGGGCTTTTCCGCGTAGTTGGGGACCCACTGGGCATAGTAGCCCAGGCAACATTTCAGGGCCTTGGAGCAGTGAGGGAGGGTGAACTCCATAAGGGGGCGCATGCGTGCAGGTTCGGGGCCTATAACTCCATTTCGCGCCTTGTAGCCGAGGATGGCTAGACAGTCGGTGCTAAACACGCATTTATCCTTGTTGTATGTCAGGTTAAGGATTTTAGCGGTCTGGAGAAATGTTCGGAGGTTGGTGTCGTGGTCCTGCTGGTCGTGGCTGCAGACGGTGACATTATAGAGATACGGGAATGTTGCCCGTAAACCGTGCCAGTCAACCATTCGGTCCATCTCGCGCTGGAAGACCGAGACCCCGTTGGCTCATGTCACAACAATGATTACTGGAATTAAAACCTGAGATATAATTGTTAGTGTCAGCGACATGCAAAATATTTCAAAATGCATATTATTGTAGCAAGTTAAAAAAATGAATACATATCGTTGGTGATCAATGGATTGAATGGAATCAGTTCCTTCCCATGAGCATTCTGTCGGAATATTATCAGCGTTTTAATGGTCTGTCTTTGGTTCTCAGTTCCATCAGGTCCGGTTTCCGAAGCTGCGCGCGGCATTCCCCATTCCCGCAGCCGGTCAGTGAGTTTCCCGTTGTGGCCTCCCCACGGCGTGGGGAAACCCGCGGACATGGGGGCGCTGCCGGCGAAGGGGAGGATCCTGCCCAGGGAGAACCCCATTGATTGGGATTGTGAGCTGAACAGATGCATGTTTAATTGATGTTATTATCGTTGTGTGGTCAGGAATTACAGATTCTATTCCACTGAATAACAATCTCCATTTAATTATTGTATAAACAATAATGAGAAACGGTCTGTGATTGTTGGAATGAACAATCCTGCGGCAATCACAGTCAAAGATGCAATGAAATGTTTTCAGTCATTTGCTGTGTTTAATGGACTGAAAACCAATTTTCTATTGATGTTGCGAAATAATAATTGGTTGTAATGTTTGTTGAACTTCAACATAATGAACAAACACGTAATGAATGAATGAGTTAATTGTTTATTCGGCCAAGCAGTGAGTTCGAGTTCACTCTCATTATTGGGATAAATTACGTTAACAGGTGACTGATCTTCGACAGAAAATAATTAAATAATTCAAGTAATAAACACTCCATCTGTCATAATTTCACCAGTTTCAAGATATTTAATATCTGGACTCCGGATAGGATTTGGATTTGTTTGTTGTAACGTGTACCGAGGGACAGTTACAATGAATTCTCTATTCCAGATCTAACAGATCATTTAGTCGATGAGAAGAAACCAAAGTCCGTTAATGGGGCAACGAAAGGTCCACACTGCAAATACCGAGACAGCGGCATCGAGTGAAGCATCCAGGAGTAGTATTAATCAGATCAGCCCAGAAGAGGGTCGTTTCGCAGTCCAGTAACAGCGGGGAAGAAGCTGTATTTGAATCTGTTTCTGCGTGTTCTCAGACTTTTGTATCTCCTGACCGATGGCAAAAGTTTGCAGTTAGTAAGCCGGTTGGATGGCTCTTTGATTATGCTGCCCGCTTTCCCAAGGCAGCGGTAGATACAGGCAATGGATGGGAGGTGGGTTCGCCTGATGGACGAGGCGGTGTTCACGACTCCTCGATGTTTCTTGCGGTCTTAGGCTGAGCAATTGCGACACAACGCTGCAATGCAGCCAGATAGGATGCGTTCGATGCTGCACCTGTAAACGTTGGTAAGAGTCAGTGGGGACATGCCGAATTTCCACAGTTTCATGAGGAAGTATAGGCCCTGTTGTGATTTCTTAGTGGTAGCGTCGACGTGCTTGGAGCAGACAGATTTTTGGTGATGTGCGCAACAAGGAATTTGAAGCTATCAACCATCTCCACCTCGGCCCCGCTGATGCACACAGTAGTGTGTACAGTACTTAGCTTCCTAAAAACAATGACCAGATCTTTAGTTTCCCGTCATTGAGGGAGAGATTGTTGTCGCTGCACCACTCTACTGGATTCTCTATCCCCCTCCCGTATTATGACTTATCGTTGTTCGAGATCTGACCGAGCAGCAAACTTTAAATGGAGTTGGAGCCACATATTGCCACACGTCCTGGCTGTATAGGTAGTGTCGTACGGGGCTAAGCACGCAGCCTTCTGGGCACCGGTAATGAGAACAATCGCGGAGAAGGTCAGAATGATTGTGTCCGAAAGCGGAGCGTTAGTCAATGAATATGAGACTGACGTCGGAGTCCTTGTTGTGGAGATGTTCCAGGGATGAGTGTCGGGCCAGTGAGATGGCGTCTGCTGAGGACCGGTTACGGCACTATGCAAATTGTCGTGGATCGAGGCATCCGAGGAGTGTGGTGTTGATGTGCTTCATGGCCAAACTCTCGAAGCACTTCACTTCGATCGATGTCAAGGCCAACGGACGGTAGCCTTTGAGGCAAGTTGTCTGGTTCTTCTTTCTTCTGGATATTTTATTATTGTTTTCAGTGGTTGCAAAATATCCGTCTCCCATTCAACAACACCTCCACCTGATTGTAACTGTGTGAACAATTGCCCCGTCCGGGCCCCCCTCACCATCGCCACCATATTGTGAATGTGTGTGTGTGAGGTTGTGAACACCGAACACTTCTGTCCGCCCACTCTCCACACCCTCCACGTTATTGTGAACAGATGTGTGAGGTTGTGAACTATGAACCCACCACATGACCTCCTCATCACCTCCCTACTTTACTGTGAGTGCGTATGAGGTTGTGAAAAACTAGCACGTACAAGCGTTCCTAAGTCTGCCCTTCGAAATGACTGTGAGAGTGTTAGTGTGTGAATTGGGGAACAAGTGTTCCGCCGCCACAACCTCACCGTCCTCTTCAACTGATAGTGATCATGTGTGTGAAGTTGTGAACTATTTCCCGGTTCAATCCACACGACAGCATATCCAATATGTTCTGAGAGTGTGAGGTTGAGAACAATTCCCCATACAACCGCGGCCTCAGAACGCCACCCATATTATTGAGAGTGAGTGTGAGGTTCAGAACAACTGCCGGGTCCAGCCGCCCTCGTCACAACTCCCTCCACCTCAGCGTGAGGGGATTGATGTGGTGCAGAGTTGCCCCTCCCAAAGGCATATCAGCCGACTGTATTGTGAGTGTGTGAGGTTGTGGACAAGTACTCTGTCCAACCGCCCCGAACGACTAATTAGGGAAAATCCCAAGGCTTATTACACGTACATAAAAAGCAAGAGGGTAGCCAGGGAACGGATTGGCCCACTGAAGGATAGGCAAGGGAATCTATGTGTGAAGCCAAGGAAATGGGCGAGGTACTAAATGAATACTTTGCATCAGTATTCACCAAAGAGAAGGAATTAGTGGATGTTGAGTCTGGAGAAGGGTGTGTAGATAGTCTGGGAGATAAGTCCCCAGGGCCTGATGGGATCTACCCCAGAATACTGAAGGAGGCTGGAGAGGAAATTGCTGAGGCCTTGACGGAAATCTTTGGATCCTCACAGTCTTCAGGTGATGTCCCCGAGGACTGGAGAATAGCCAATGTTGTTCCTGTGTTTAAGAAGGGTAGCAAGGATAATCCAGGGAACTACAGGCCGGTGAGCCTTACTTCAGTGGTAGGGAAATTACTGGAGAGAATTCTTCGAGACAGGATCTACTCCGATTTAGAAGCAAATGGACGTATTACTGAGAGAGGATAGTTTTGTGAAGGGGAGGTCGTGTCTCACTCAATTGATAAAGTTTTTAGAAGAGGTCACAAAGATGATTTATGCAGGTTGAGCAGTAGATGTTGTCTGTATGGACTTCAGTAAGGCCTTTGACAAGGTCCCTCATGGCAGACTGGTACAAAAGGTGAAGTCACATGGTATCAGGGGTGAGCTGCCAAGGTGGAAACAGCGGGCAGCACGGTAGCATTGTGGATAGCACAATTGTTTCACAGCTCCAGGGTCCCAGGTTCAATTCCGGCTTGGGTCACTGTCTGTGCGGAGTCTGCACATCCTCTCCGTGTGCACGTGGGTTTCCTCCGGGTGCTCCGGTTTCCTCCCACAGTCCAAAGATGTGCAGGTGAGGTGGATTGGCCATGATAAATTGCCCTTAGTGTCCAAAATTGCCCTTAGTGTTGGGTGGGGTTACTGGGTTATGGGGATAGGATAGAGGTGTTGACCTTGGGTAGGGTGCTCTATCCAAGAGCCGGTGCAGACTCGATGGGCTGAATGGCCTCCTTCTGCACTGTAAATTCTATGAGAACTGGCTAGGTCATAGAAGGCAGAGAGTAGCAATGGAAGGATGCTTTTCTAATTGGAGGGCTGTGACCAGTGGTGTTCCGCAGGGATCAGTGCTGGGACCTTTGCTGTTCATAGTATACATAAATGATTCGGAGGATAATGTAACTGATCTGATTAATAAGTTTGCAGACGACACAAAGGTTGGTGGAATTGCGGATAGCGATGAGGACTGTCAGAGGATACAACAGTATTTAGATCGTGTGGAGACTTGGGCGGAGAGATGGCAGATGGAGTTTAATCTGGACAAATGTGAGGGAATGCATTTTGGAAGGTCAAATGCAGGTAGGGAATATACAGTGAATTGTAGAACCCTCAAGAGTATTGAAAGTCAGAGACATCGAGGTGGACAGGTCCACAGGTCACTGAAAGGGGCAACACAGGTGGAGAAGGTAGTCAAGAAGGCATACGGCATGCTTGCCTTCATTGGCTGGGGCATTGAGGAGAAGAATTGGCAAGTCATGTTGCAGCTGTATAGAACCTTAGGCCACACTTGGAGTATAGTGTTCAATTCTGGTCGCCACACTACCAGAAGGATGTGAAGGATCTAGAGAGGGTGCAGAAGAGATTTACCAGAATGTTGCCTGGTATGGAGGGCATTAGCTATGAGGAGCGGTTGAATAAACTCGGTTTGTTCTCACTGGAACGAAGGAGGTTGAGGGGCGACCTGATAGAGGTCTACAAAGTTATGAGGGGCATAGACAGAGTGGATAGTCAGAGGCTTTTCCCCAGGGTAGAGGGGTCAATTACTAGGGGGCATAGGTTTAAGGTGAGAGGGGCAAGGTTTAGAGTAGATGTACGAGGCAAGTTTTTTACGCAGAGGGTAGTAGTGGGTGCCTGGAACTCGCTACCGGAGGAGGTGGTGGAAGCAGGGACGATAGTGACATTTAAGGGGCAACTTGACAAAATATGAATAGGATGGGAATAGAGGGATACGGACCCAGGAAGTGTAGAATATTGTAGTTTAGTCGGGCAGCATGGTCGGCACGGGCTTGGAGGGCCGAAGGGTCTGTTCCTGTGCTGTACATTTCTTTTTACACCTTCCAACTTATTGTCAGTGTGTGTGTGAGGTTGTCAACTCCTGTCCCATCCACTGGGCTCGTCATCCGCCAGCTACTGTGAGTGTGTGTGACGTTGTGAACATCTGGCCCATCCAGCCGGTTCCTACTCCCCCGCCTCACTGTGAGTGTGTGTGACGTTGTGAACATCTGGCCCATCCAGCCGGTTCCTACTCCCCCGCCTCACTGTGAGTGTGTGTGACGTTGTGAACATCTGGCCCATCCAGCCGGTTCCTACTCCCCCGCCTCACTGTGAGTGTGTGTGACGCTGTGAACATCTGGCCCATCCAGCCGGTTCCTACTCCCCCGCCTCACTGTGCGTGTGTGTGACGCTGTGAACATCTGGCCCATCCAGCCGATTCCTACTCCCACGCCTCACTGTGAGTGTGTGTGACGGTGTGAACATCTGGCCCATCCAGCCGGTTCCTACTCCCCCGCCTCACTGTGAGTGTGTGTGACGGTGTGAACATCTGGCCCATCCAGCCGGTTCCTACTCCCCCGCCTCACTGTGAGTGTGTGTGACGCTGTGAACATCTGGCCCATCCAGCCGGTTCCTACTCCCCCGCCTCACTGTGAGTGTGTGTGACGTTGTGAACATCTGGCCCATCCAGCCGGTTCCTACTCCCATGCCTCACTGTGAGTGTGTGTGACACTGTGAACATCTGGCCCATCCAGCCGGTTCCTACTCCCCCGCCTCACTGTGAGTGTGTGTGACGTTGTGAACATCTGGCCCATCCAGCCGGTTCCTACTCCCCCGCCTCACTGTGAGTGTGTGTGACGTTGTGAACATCTGGCCCATCCAGCCGGTTCCTACTCCCCCGCCTCACTGTGAGTGTGTGTGACGTTGTGAACATCTGGCCCATCCAGCCGGTTCCTACTCCCCCGCCTCACTGTGAGTGTGTGTGACGTTGTGAACATCTGGCCCATCCAGCCGGTTCCTACTCCCCCGCCTCACTGTGAGTGTGTGTGACACTGTGAACATCTGGCCCATCCAGCCGGTTCCTACTCCCCCGCCTCACTGTGAGTGTGTGTGACACTGTGAACATCTGGCCCATCCAGCCGGTTCCTACTCCCCCGCCTCACTGTGAGTGTGTGTGACGCTGTGAACATCTGGCCCATCCAGCCGGTTCCTACTCCCCCGCCTCACTGTGAGTGTGTGTGACGCTGTGAACATCTGGCCCATCCAGCCGGTTCCTACTCCCCCGCCTCACTGTGAGTGTGTGTGACACTGTGAACATCTGGCCCATCCAGCCGGTTCCTACTCCCCCGCCTCACTGTGAGTGTGTGTGACACTGTGAACATCTGGCCCATCCAGCCGGTTCCTACTCCCCCGCCTCACTGTGAGTGTGTGTGACGCTGTGAACATCTGGCCCATCCAGCCGGTTCCTACTCCCCCGCCTCACTGTGAGTGTGTGTGACGCTGTGAACATCTGGCCCATCCAGCCGGTTCCTACTCCCCCGCCTCACTGTGAGTGTGTGTGACGTTGTGAACATCTGGCCCGTCCAGCCGGTTCCTACTCCCCCGCCTCACTGTGAGTGTGTGTGACGTTGTGAACATCTGGCCCGTCCAGCCGGTTCCTACTCCCCGCCTCACTGTGAGTGTGTGTGACGTTGTGAACATCTGGCCCATCCAGCCGGTTCCTACTCCCCCGCCTCACTGTGAGTGTGTGTGACGTTGTGAACATCTGGCCCATCCAGCCGGTTCCTACTCCCCCGCCTCACTGTGAGTGTGTGTGACGTTGTGAACATCTGGCCCATCCAGCCGGTTCCTACTCCCCCGCCTCACTGTGAGTGTGTGTGACGTTGTGAACATCTGGCCCATCCAGCCGGTTCCTACTCCCCCGCCTCACTGTGAGTGTGTGTGACGTTGTGAACATCTGGCCCATCCAGCCGGTTCCTACTCCCCCGCCTCACTGTGAGTGTGTGTGACACTGTGAACATCTGGCCCATCCAGCCGGTTCCTACTCCCCCGCCTCACTGTGAGTGTGTGTGACACTGTGAACATCTGGCCCATCCAGCCGGTTCCTACTCCCCCGCCTCACTGTGAGTGTGTGTGACGCTGTGTACATCTGGCCCATCCAGCCGGTACCTACTCCCCCGCCTCACTGTGAGTGTGTGTGACGGTGTGAACATCTGGCCCATCCAGCCGGTTCCTACTCCCCCGCCTCACTGTGAGTGTGTGTGACGTTGTGAACATCTGGCCCATCCAGCCGGTTCCTACTCCCCCGCCTCACTGTGAGTGTGTGTGACGTTGTGAACATCTGGCCCATCCAGCCGGTTCCTACTCCCCCGCCTCACTGTGAGTGTGTGTGACACTGTGAACATCTGGCCCATCCAGCCGGTTCCTACTCCCCCGCCTCACTGTGAGTGTGTGTGACACTGTGAACATCTGGCCCATCCAGCCGGTTCCTACTCCCCCGCCTCACTGTGAGTGTGTGTGACGCTGTGAACATCTGGCCCATCCAGCCGGTTCCTACTCCCCCGCCTCACTGTGAGTGTGTGTGACGCTGTGAACATCTGGCCCATCCAGCCGGTTCCTACTCCCCCGCCTCACTGTGAGTGTGTGTGACACTGTGAACATCTGGCCCATCCAGCCGGTTCCTACTCCCCCGCCTCACTGTGAGTGTGTGTGACACTGTGAACATCTGGCCCATCCAGCCGGTTCCTACTCCCCCGCCTCACTGTGAGTGTGTGTGACGCTGTGAACATCTGGCCCATCCAGCCGGTTCCTACTCCCCCGCCTCACTGTGAGTGTGTGTGACACTGTGAACATCTGGCCCATCCAGCCGGTTCCTACTCCCCCGCCTCACTGTGAGTGTGTGTGACGTTGTGAACATCTGGCCCATCCAGCCGGTTCCTACTCCCCCGCCTCACTGTGAGTGTGTGTGACGTTGTGAACATCTGGCCCATCCAGCCGGTTCCTACTCCCCCGCCTCACTGTGAGTGTGTGTGACGTTGTGAACATCTGGCCCATCCAGCCGGTTCCTACTCCCCCGCCTCACTGTGAGTGTGTGTGACGTTGTGAACATCTGGCCCATCCAGCCGGCTCCTACTCCCCCGCCTCACTGTGAGTGTGTGTGACGGTGTGAACATCTGGCCCATCCAGCCGGTTCCTACTCCCCCGCCTCACTGTGAGTGTGTGTGACGCTGTGAACATCTGGCCCATCCAGCCGGCTCCTACTCCCCGCCTCACTGTGAGTGTGTGTGACACTGTGAACATCTGGCCCATCCAGCCGATTCCTACTCCCCCGCCTCACTGTGAGTGTGTGTGACGCTGTGAACATCTGGCCCATCCAGCCGGTTCCTACTCCCCCGCCTCACTGTGAGTGTGTGTGACACTGTGAACATCTGGCCCATCCAGCCGGTTCCTACTCCCCCGCCTCACTGTGAGTGTGTGTGACGCTGTGAACATCTGGCCCATCTAGCCGGTTCCTACTCCCCCGCCTCACTGTGAGTGTGTGTGACGCTGTGAACATCTGGCCCATCCAGCCGGTTCCTACTCCCCCGCCTCACTGTGTGTGTGTGACGTTGTGAACATCTGGCCCGTCCAGCCGGTTCCTACTCCCCCGCCTCACTGTGCGTGTGTGTGACGCTGTGAACATCTGGCCCATCCAGCCGGTTCCTACTCCCCCGCCTCACTGGGAGTGTGTGTGACGCTGTGAACATCTGGCCCATCCAGCCGGTTCCCACTCCCCCGCCTCACTGTGAGTGTGTGTGACGCTGTGAACATCTGGCCCATCCAGCCGGTTCCTACTCCCCCGCCTCACTGTGCGTGTGTGTGACGCTGTGAACATCTGGCCCATCCAGCCGGTTCCCACTCCCCCGCCTCACTGTGAGTGTGTGTGACGCTGTGAACATCTGGCCCATCCAGCCGGTTCCTACTCCCCGCCTCACTGTGAGTGTGTGTGACGGTGTGAACATCTGGCCCATCCAGCCGGTTCCCACTCCCCCGCCTCACTGTGAGTGTGTGTGACGCTGTGAACATCTGGCCCATCCAGCCGGTTCCTACTCCCCCGCCTCACTGTGAGTGTGTGTGACGCTGTGAACATCTGGCCCATCCAGCCGGTTCCTACTCCCCGCCTCACTGTGAGTGTGTGTGACGCTGTGAACATCTGGCCTATCCAGCCGGTTCCTACTCCCCCGCCTCACTGTGAGTGTGTGTGACGTTGTGAACATCTGGCCCATCCAGCCGGTTCCTACTCCCCCGCCTCACTGTGAGTGTGTGTGACGCTGTGAACATCTGGCCCATCCAGCCGGTTCCTACTCCCCCGCCTCACTGTGAGTGTGTGTGACGCTGTGAACATCTGGCCCATCCAGCCGGTTCCTACAGCCCCGCCTCACTGTGAGTGTGTGTGACGTTGTGAACATCTGGCCCATCCAGCCGGTTCCTACTCCCCCGCCTCACTGTGAGTGTGTGTGACGGTGTGAACATCTGGCCCATCCAGCCGGTTCCTACTCCCCCGCCTTACTGTGAGTGTGTGTGACGCTGTGAACATCTGGCCCATCCAGCCGGTTCCCGCTCCCCCGCCTCACTGTGAGTGTGTGTGACGTTGTGAACATCTGGCCCATCCAGCCGGTTCCTACTCCCCCGCCTCACTGTGAGTGTGTGTGACGCTGTGAACATCTGGCCCGTCCAGCCGGTTCCTACTCCCCCTGCCTCACTGTGAGTGTGTGTGACGGTGTGAACATCTGGCCCATCCAGCCGGTTCCTACTCCCCCGCCTCACTGTGAGTGTGTGTGACGTTGTGAACATCTGGCCCATCCAGCCGGTTCCTACTCCCCCGCCTCACTGTGAGTGTGTGTGACGCTGTGAACATCTGGCCCATCCAGCCGGTTCCTACTCCCCCGCCTCACTGTGAGTGTGTGTGACGGTGTGAACATCTGGCCCATCCAGCCGGTTCCTACTCCCCCGCCTCACTGTGAGTGTGTGTGACGGTGTGAACATCTGGCCCATCCAGCCGGATCCTACTCCCCCGCCTCACTGTGAGTGTGTGACGCTGTGAACATCTGGCCCGTCCAGCCGGTTCCTACTCCCCCGCCTCACTGTGTGTGTGTGTGACGCTGTGAACATCTGGCCCATCCAGCCGGTTCCTACTCCCCCGCCTCACTGTGAGTGTGTGTGACGGTGTGAACATCTGGCCCGTCCAGCCGGTTCCTACTCCCCCGCCTCACTGTGAGTGTGTGTGACGTTGTGAACATCTGGCCCATCCAGCCGGTTCCCACTCCCCCGCCTCACTGTGAGTGTGTGTGATGCTGTGAACATCTGGCCCGTCCAGCCGGTTCCTACTCCCCGCCTCACTGTGAGTGTGTGTGACGTTGTGAACATCTGGCCCGTCCAGCCGGTTCCTACTCCCCCGCCTCACTGTGAGTGTGTGTGACGCTGTGAACATCTGGCCCATCCAGCCGGTTCCTACTCCCCCGCCTCACTGTGAGTGTGTGTGACGTTATGAACATCTGGCCCATCCAGCCGGTTCCTACTCCCCGCCTCACTGTGAGTGTGTGTGACGTTGTGAACATCTGGCCCGTCCAGCCGGTTCCCACTTCCCCGCCTCACTGTGAGTGTGTGTGACGTTGTGAACATCTGGCCCATCCAGCCGGTTCCTACTCCCCCGCCTCACTGTGAGTGTGTGTGACGTTGTGAACATCTGGCCCATCCAGCCGGTTCCTACTCCCCCGCCTCACTGTGAGTGTGTGTGACGCTGTGAACATCTGGCCCATCCAGCCGGTCCCTACTCCCCCGCCTCACTGTGAGTGTGTGTGACGGTGTGAACATCTGGCCCATCCAGCCGGTTCCCACTTCCCCGCCTCACTGTGAGTGTGTGTGACGTTGTGAACATCTGGCCCATCCAGCCGGTTCCTACTCCCCCGCCTCACTGTGAGTGTGTGTGACGGTGTGAACATCTGGCCCATCCAGCCGGTTCCTACTCCCCCGCCTCACTGTGAGTGTGTTGACGCTGTGAACATCTGGCCCATCCAGCCGGTTCCTACTCCCCCGCCTCACTGTGAGTGTGTGTGCCGCTGTGAACATCTGGCCCATCCAGCCGGTTCCTACTCCCCCGCCTCACTGTGAGTGTGTGTGACGTTGTGAACATCTGGCCCGTCCAGCCGGTTCCTACTCCCCCGCCTCACTGTGAGTGTGTGTGACGTTGTGAACATCTGGCCCATCCAGCCGGTTCCCACTCCCCCGCCTCACTGTGAGTGTGTGTGACGCTGTGAACATCTGGCCCATCCAGCCGGTTCCTACTCCCCCGCCTCACTGTGAGTGTGTGTGACGCTGTGAACATCTGGCCCATCCAGCCGGTTCCTACTCCCCCGCCTCACTGTGAGTGTGTGTGACGTTGTGAACATCTGGCCCATCCAGCCGGTTCCTACTCCCCCGCCTCACTGTGAGTGTGTGAGACGCTGTGAACATCTGGCCCATCCAGCCGGTTCCTATTCCCCCGCCTCACTGTGAGTGTGTGTGACGGTGTGAACATCTGGCCCATCCAGCCGGTTCCTACTCCCCCGCCTCACTGTGAGTGTGTGTGACACTGTGAACATCTGGCCCACCCAGCCGGTTCCTACTCCCCCGCCTCATTGTGAGTGTGTGTGACGTTGTGAACATCTGGCCCACCCAGCCGGTTCCTACTCCCCCGCCTCACTGTGAGTGTGTGTGACGTTGTGAACATCTGGCCCATCCAGCCGGTTCCTACTCCCCCGCCTCACTGTGAGTGTGTGTGACGGTGTGAACATCTGGCCCATCCAGCCGGTTCCTACTCCCCCGCCTCACTGTGAGTGTGTGACGCTGTGAACATCTGGCCCATCCAGCCGGTTCCCACTCCCCCGCCTCACTGTGAGTGTGTGTGACGTTGTGAACATCTGGCCCATCCAGCCGGTTCCTACTCCCCCGCCTCACTGTGAGTGTGTGTGACGCTGTGAACATCTGGCCCATTCGGCCGGTTCCTACTCCCCCGCCTCACTGTGAGTGTGTGTGACGTTGTGAACATCTGGCCCATCCAGCCGGTTCCCACTCCCCCGCCTCACTGTGAGTGTGTGTGACGTTGTGAACATCTGGCCCATCCAGCCGGTTCCCACTCCCCCGCCTCACTGTGAGTGTGTGTGACGCTGTGAACATCTGGCCCATCCAGCCGGTTCCCACTCCCGCGCCTCACTGTGAGTGTGTGTGACGTTGTGAACATCTGGCCCATCCAGCCGGTTCCTACTCCCCCGCCTCACTGTGAGTGTGTGTGACGTTGTGAACATCTGGCCCATCCAGCCGGTTCCTACTCCCCCGCCTCACTGTGAGTGTGTGTGACGTTGTGAACATCTGGCCCATCCAGCCGGTTCCTGCTCCCCCGCCTCACTTTGAGTGTGTGTGACGTTGTGAACATCTGGCCCGTCCAGCCGGTTCCTACTCCCCCGCCTCACTGTGAGTGTGTGTGACGTTGTGAACATCTGGCCCGTCCAGCCGGTTCCTACTCCCCCGCCTCACTGTGAGTGTGTGTGACGTTGTGAACATCTGGCCCATCCAGCCGGTTCCTACTCCCCCGCCTCACTGTGAGTGTGTGTGACGGTGTGAACATCTGGCCCATCCAGCCGGTTCCTACTCCCCCGCCTCACTGTGAGTGTGTGTGACGTTGTGAACATCTGGCCCATCCAGCCGGTTCCTACTCCCCCGCCTCACTGTGAGTGTGTGTGACGCTGTGAACATCTGTCCCGTCCAGCCGGTTCCCACTCCCCCGCCTCACTGTGAGTGTGTGTGACGTTGTGAACATCTGGCCCATCCAGCCGGTTCCTACTCCCCCGCCTCACTGTGAGTGTGTGTGACGTTGTGAACACCTGCCCCATACTGCGGCTCCTCACGCCTTCCATCAGGGTCCCAGTTTCGAATCCAGAATTGGGTCACTGTCTGTAGAGAGGATGTACGTTTTCTCCCTGTCTACTCGGGGGTCCTGTGGGGGCTCCTGTTCCTTCCCACAATTCCCAAAAGTTAGGAATGTGGCGACCAGGGGCTTTTCACAGTAACTTCGTTGCAGTGTTAAGCCGACTTGTGACAATGAAGATTTTAATAATTATTTTAATCATTCTTATATTATGACTATTTGTGTGAGGTTATGGAAATTATCCCGTCCGGCCGCTCCCTCACCTGCACCTATGAATTTGATAGAAATTTGTCTTCCAATATGTTCATAAATAGAGTTTGCGATGTTTTCGTCCCCTCGCGTGAGCACGGTGGCACACTTGTTCGCGCTGCTGCCTCACAGCTCCAGGGTCCCAAGGTTCAATTCGGGCCTCGGATGGTTCAATTCCATCCGAGACCGTTGCATGGAATTTTTTCTTTCTCCCCGTGTGTGCGTGGGTTTCCTCCGGGTGCTCCGGTTTCCCCACAGTCCAAAGATGTGCAGGTTAGGTGGATGGGCCGTGATAAATTGTCCCTTGGTGTTCAAAAGGTTGGGTCGGGTTCCTACGTTACGGGGATAGGTTGGACGCCTGAGGTTGAGTCGTCTGCTTTTCCCACAGCCTGTGCACACTCGATGGGCTGAATGTCCTCCTTCGGCACTGTAAGTTCTATGATTCTATGATCATGTGACCACACAAATTTCTAAATACTGCTACTTACGCGAAAGTGGCGTAAGGGAAGTGAACCGAGTTTCTCTTCTTCCGATCCGTCACAGCACCTATAAGAAAATGGTACAGAGGCTGAAGAGGGGTTTCTGTGAGAAGCCCAAATAAAACGGTCCAGGGGCAGCATGAAAATTCATTGATGGAGAGTTTACGGCGTCGATTACAGAATCAGTTAAGTTACAGCGCAGAAGGAGGCCATTCAGCCCATCGAGTCTGCACCGGTCCTACTTCAGCCCACACCTCCACCCTATCCCCGTAACCCCACGGAAACCTTTGGGACACTAACGGCTATTTCTCACGGCCAATTCACCGAACCTGCAAACTTTCGATTCTGGGGGGAAAGGGGAGCACCCGGAGGAAACCCACGCAGACACGGGGAGAACGGTGCAGACTCCACACAGACAGTGACCCAAGCCGGAAATCGAGCCTGGGAATCCTTGAGCTGTGACGTAACTGTGCTCGGCGCTCTGGCACCGTGCTACCCTCACCGATAGGTGAACGTGAAATGACAGGACAATTTCTCTCCAGATGGTGCTGACAGCGAGCTGCTGTAAGGTGAAGATGAGCTGAATGGATCAAAGACATAGAGAGGAAATAATAACAGGAAGGGATAACTTATTTTGAAAAAAGTACCCAAAAAATGCAGCACAAATTTAAATGTTAAGACCTTTGTCATTTTTTGATTTGATTTGATTTGATTTATTATTGTCACAGGTATTAGTATACAGTGAAAAGTAGTGTTTCTTGCCTGCTGTACAAACCCTGCATCAGGAAGGAGGGACTGCAGAATATAATATGACAGTTAAAACAAGGTGTAGCGAAAGGATCAACTTAATACGAGGTAGGTCCATTCAAAAGTCTCATTGCGCTCGGGAAGAAGCTGTTCTTGTGTCGGTTGGTACGTGACCTCAAACTTTGCTATCTTTTACCTGACGGGAGGAGGTGGCAGAGAGTCTGTCCGGGGTGCCTGGGGTCCGTAATTATGCTGGCTGCCTTTCTGAAGCAGCGGGAATTGTAGACAGAGTCAATGGGTGGGAGGCCGGTTCGCGTGATGGACTGGGCTACATTCACCACCTTTCGTAGTTTCCTGCGGTCTTGGGCAGAGCGGGCTCCATACCAAGCTGTGATACACCCAGAAAGAATGCTGTCCATGGTGCATCGGGAGAATTTGGTGAGGATCGTAGCTGACATGCCAAATTTCCTCAGTCTTCTGAGAAAGTAGAGTCGTTGGTGGGCTTTCTTAACTATAGTGTCGGCATGGGGGGACCAGGACAGGCTGTTGGTGATCTGGACACCTAAACACTTGAAGCTCTCGACCCTTTCTACTTCCTTCCCATTGATGTGGACAGGGGCATGTTCTCCACTACGCTTCCTGACGTCGATGATTATCTCCTTCGTTTTGTTGACATTGAGGGAGAGATTATTGTCGTCGCACCAGTTCACCAGATTCTCTATCTCATTCCTGTACTCCGTCTCGTCATTGTTTGAAGTCCGACCCACTACGGTGGTGTCATCAGTAAATTTGAGAATCGGGTTGGAGGGGAATTTGGCCGCACAGTCAGAGGTGTATAAGGAGTACAGTAGGGGGCTGAGGACACAGCCTTGTGGGGCACCGGTGTTGAGGATGATCGTGGAGGAGGTGTTGTTGCCTATCCTTACTGATTGTGGTCTGTGGGTTAGAAAGTTCAGGATCCAGGCGCAGAGGGAGGAGCCAAGGCCAAGGCGACGGAGTTTGGAGATGAGTTTCGTCGGAATGATGGTGTTGAAGGCTGAGCTGTCGTCGATAAATAGGAGTCTGACATAGGAGTCTTTGTTATCTAGTTGTTCCAGGGATCAAGGCAATCCCGTACCTCACACAGACACAAACTCAGACAGGCTGGGTCAGTACATCTTTCAAAAGGAGCGAGATCCATTCTCCACCTTTAACTTGGAGAGGTGTATCTGGCCTGTGTGTGACCCAAGTCACACACTGACTCTGAACATCCTCACAGCAGCTTGGGGACAGACTTTTCTAAAGCACTTTTCATAACCTTTGGGTATCACAAACTGCTTCACAGGCAATGGAGCCCTTTTGAAATCTAGTCAGGAGTAATTTAGGAAATGGACCAGCTAATTTCAGAGAGAGACACAGAAACAGGATGAGATTGTGCTGTACATGTTTCACAGCTGTCACTGAGACACACACGAGATGTACAATATCAATTATTATTCTGAAGCATGTGATTAAATCAGCCCTGAGACTGAATTCCAGTGTTTCAGAGTAAAGCTCCATCTACACTGCCCATCAAACACTCACAACGCAAATACTGTCTGGGATTAAATACAGAGTCAAAATCCCTCTGTCCTGTCCAAGGAATTTTTCATTGCAGATAGTTATTTTTATTTTTTGGAAAAGCAGAACTTAAATTGCACCAAATCCCAGGGTGGACTCTTGTTTATTTCAGCCCTTCACATTCAAACGTGAAGTTTAAGCTCCGATTACAGGTCTCTGTTTGTCTCTGTCTGTATATTCAATGTTCCTGTAGCTTATTCACTTGTCTGAAGTATTTGAATAATAGGCCTTGGTTAATCAATCCTTTCTCACAGCACATGGAAGTTGTGAATCTTCAAGGCTCTCAGTCTAATGTAGTTAAAAAACAACTGTTTCCTTTGATCCTCAATCCATTTCCCAACCCGAAATAGATCTCACACCTTTCCACAATGCAGGAATATCTCCATCAAAACCTCTAATCAGTTCCCCATACACTTGTTAAACTTGCCTGTGTGAAGTAAATTCCACTGACAGATTCCGAAAGCTGCACAGAGCAATGACTGCTTATTTTAAACTTTGAAACGGAACTATTTTAACTTGTCCATCAGTCCTATTAAACAGAAATGTTGTCCCTGTGGGCTGACAGTCTCTCAGCAAGATTGAAACATTGAGGGACCCCGCGTCCTGCATTTGACAACATTTGTGGCACTTCCACAATCTACGATACATTGCTGTCTGTATTGTGTGAATCCAGCTGTGAAATATCTGTCCAGTTTAAACTTCCACTGTTTCCTCCTTCTCATCATTGATAAAGATCACGGTTTGATCACCCCTCTGCCTGAGGTGGGAGTGGGACCATCCAGGGCTGCAGGCCCAGCCTCCTGTCCCCCCACCCCTCTGCCTGAGGTGGGAGTGGGACCATCCAGGGCTGCAGGCCCAGCCTCCTGTCCTCCCACCCCTCTGCCTGAGGTGGGACTGGGACCATCCAGGGCTGCAGGCCCGGCCTCCTGTCTCGTACCCCTCTGCCTGAGGTGGGAGTGGGACCATCCAGGGCTGCAGGCCCAGCCTCCTGTCCTCCCACCCCTCTGCCTGAGGTGGGACTGGGACCATCCAGGGCTGCAGGCCTGGCCTCCTGTCCCCCCACCCCTCTGCCTGAGGTGGGAGTGGGACCATCCAGGGCTGCAGGCCCAGCCTCCTGCCCTCCCACCCTCTGGCCCGCACCTCGGGGGCATCCTCCACTGCCGGGGGCAGGGCGGACAAGACATTATGTGGGGGCGGCAGCCTCCCGTCGCTCCGCTGCCCCCGCGGTGCCCTCGCCCTCCCGCCTGCTCACGCGGCAGCTGGGGGTGAAGTGCTATGCCCACCCTACCATGACCATTGAGGCGGGCACCCGTGCGATGGGCGGGGCTGTCGGCCCCTCGGCCATCGTAGCCGCCTCGCGGATGTACGGCAAGGCCGGGTTCCTCCTGCGGGCCGAGCAGGCGGCCCACCGGGCCCTGGAAAGGGGGCTCACGGTGGGCGGGACACACGTGGCGGTGGAGACGCTGGAGGCCACCGCAGAACGTGTTGTTCTATCAAACGTCCCGCCCTCCCTCCCCACCGAGCTCCTCCTGCCCCATCCCAACCTACTGGGGGAGGTCAGGTCCGGGGCGGCGCCGCCGACGCTCGGCCTGCGGGACCCCTCCCTCCGCCATGTCTACTCCTTCCGCCGCCAGGCTCCTGTCCGCCTGAGCCAGGAGGGGGAGGGGGATGCTGCCGGGGCCTCTCCCGCCATGGAGGCCGTGCAGCAGGGCGATCCCGAGCCGCCCCCTCCCCGCAAGCGCCGCCTGCCCGGGCAAGGGGGGGTTTGCTGCCCCCTCCCCGGGCGAGGGGTGGGGGTCTCCCGTGTTGGTGCCCATCCCCCCGACGCCTGGCCCGGGGCACACAATGAAGAGAAGCAAGACCGGGGGGGGGGCCTCCGAGGCCCCCGAGCCACTCGAGCTGCTGTCCTCCCCGAGCAGGAGGACCCGGGGTCGAGCGGAGTCGAAGCCCCTGGGGGCCCGTCCCGCCCGGTGCAAGTTTCCTCCCCGGACGCCTCCTCTTCACCATCGCCGGGGGCCGGCAGCAGCAGCGACCGGTCATCGTGCCACTGTGGGCCGTGGACGGGGGAGGCTCCCCGCCCTCTACACCCGGGCGGGCGACGCCGGAGAGCCCTGTTTTCAAGCCGGACATATTTCCGGGGGGGTCTCTCCGAGGTCCCGGAGTCGCCGGCGTGGGTGGGGGCGCCGTCCACGGGCCCTGAGCCGCGGGAGGAGCCTGCGAGGGACCTGCCTGAGGACGACCCTGGGGGGTGGGGTCAAATCGGGCCAAGGGTTAGCCGGTGTGCCCGTGCCGCCCGCCATACTCCATGTGGCGGGGGACTCGAGCTCGGGAGGTGACCGTTCGGAGGAGGAAGGCTGCTCGGTGGCGGGTGAGGAGGAGGATTTAGACGCGCTCTGCAGCGAGGCAGAGGGCACCCTCACACCCGGCACCGAGTCTCCCCTCGTCCCCCCTGGGGGGGGGGTCAAGGAGCCGGTGCCAGGCCGTCTGCTGCACCTAAAGGCCCGTTTCGGGGCAGCGGTGATTCACTTTGTAAATGTATCCGCTCCCGTGGCCGGACTGCAGCAGGCGGCTTCCTTCCAAAAGGTGTCCACTCTTCCAGGCACCATCCCGGCGGGCGAGTGCATCGTCCTCGGAGGGGATTTCAATTGCACCCTCCAGGACAAGGACCGCATCGGAGTCCAGCGCAGCCCGGCGGCGGTGGTGGAGTTGAGGGACCTGGTTAGGTCCTTTGACTTGGTGGATGTCTGGCGGACTCTCCACCCTGAATTGCGGGTTCGCACCTCTGTGCGGCCCCCGTTCAGAGCGTCCAGCATCGACCGTCTTTACATTTCCAAGACGAACTTGCCCAGCGTTCCGACGGCCTCCATGGAGCAGGTGCCGAGCTCGGATCACCACCTGGTGTGGGCGGGTCTCGCCCCGTCCCGCGCTCAGACACGGTCCGCGTACTGGCACTTTAACAACCTGCTGCTGGAGGATGAGCGGTTCCTGGACTCGTTCCGCCGTTTCTGGGCCGGCTGGAGAAGGAAGCGGGATGGCTTCCCCTCCTTGAGGCTATGGTGGGATGTGGGCAAGGCCCAGAACCGTGCCTTCTGTCAGGGGTACACGAAGGGGTCTTCGGCGGGACGGAACTCCACGATCACCAACCTGGCTGAGGAACTCCTCGAACTGGAGTCACGTCTTGCTCAGCCCGATGAGGCCCGGCCCTGGGGCTGGTGTACAGGGAGAAGAGGGGCGCACTGCGGGGCCTGCAACACGCCGGGTCCCGCGGCGAGGACGTGAGGTCGCGGATCCGTCTCCTAACGGACATGGACCGCGGCTCCCGCTTCTTCTACTCGCTGGAAAGAGGACGCGGGGCCCGTCGGCAGGTTTCTACGCTGTTGGCCGACGACCGGCCCCTCGTCTCGGATCCGGAGGGGGTCAGGACCCTGATCAGGGATTTTTACTCTGACCTCTTCTCTCCGGGTCCGTCCAGCGAGGACGCTTGCAGAGTTCTGGGGGAGGACCTGCCGCAGGTGGGCCCGGAGGGCGCCGGGAAGCTCGATAATGCCATCAACCTCCAAGAGCTGACCGGCGCCCTGGACAGCCTCTCACGGGGCAAATCCCCAGGGCTGGACGGGCTGACCGTGGAGTTCTTCAGGGCGTGCTGGGACGTCCTGGGGAGTGACTATGCGGGGGTCCTGGGGGAATGTATCGCGACCGGGGAGATGCCCCTTTCGTGGCGCAGGGCCGTCATTGCCCTCTTGCCCAAGAAGGGGGATCTCCGCCGACTTAAGAACTGGCGACCGGTCTCCCTCCTCAGCACGGACTATAAATTCTTTGCCAAGGTGCTGTGTTTACGCCTTGGCCCCGAGCTGGACCACATGATCCACCCTGACCAGTCCTACACAGTCCCGGACCGCACAATCTACACAATATCCACCTGGCCCGGGACATTATTCACTTTACCCAGCGGACTGGTATGTCGAGCGCCTCCCTGTCTCTTGACCAGGAGAAGGCGTTCGACAGGGTGGGGCCCGGGGATTTGCTCGGGACTCTGCGAGCTGTCGGGTTCGGGTGGTATTTTGCCGCCCGGATCCGGTTACTGTCCGCCGCCTCGGAGAGTCTGATTAAGGTTAACGGGTCCCTGACGGCGCCCCTTCGCTTTGGGAGAGGAGTGCGTCAGGGCTGCCCCCTGTCCGGCCAACATTATTCCCTCTGCGTGGGGCCTTTCCTGTGCCTCCTGCGGAGGGGGTTCACGGGGCTGGTTCTGCGCGAGCCGGACGGGGGGGTGGTCCTCTCGGCGGACGCTGATGCCGTGTTCCTCATGGTCACTGACCCCGGGGACCCCCGGAGTATGCGAGAGAGCCAAGCTGTCTACTCCGCCGCGTCCTCCGCACGGATCAACTGGGCCAAATGTTCCGGACTCCTGGTCGGTCCGTGGCAGGTGGACCCCCTCCCGGAGGAGCTCGGGCCCTTCAGCTGGAGTCGGACCAACAGCCTCTACCTGGGAGTCCATCTTTGCCCCGCAGAGGGAGCCTGGCCGGCGAACGGGCAGGAGCTGGAGACCAAGGTCACCGCTGGCCTGGGACGCTGGACAGGACGGCTCCGAGTGCTGTCCCCCAGGGGCCGAGTTCTCGTCATAAACCAGCTGATCGCCTCCATGCTGTGGTCCCGGCTGGTCACTGACTCCCCCCCTGGCTTTGTCCCACCATCCAGAGAGCCCGGCTTCGGTTCCTCCGGGACAATCGACTGCACGGGGTCGCTGCGGAGGTCTGGAGTCTCCCGATGGCGGAGGGCGGTCAGGCGCTGGTGTGCCTCCGCACCCAGACTGCCACTTTCCACCCTCAGACTCTGCAGCGTTACCTGTACGCTGAGCCTCCTCCACGGTGGGGCCCTGGCGACGGATTTCTCCCCCCAGGGGCTCGGCCTGAACTACGACGTGCGGCTCCTGTCTGTGGACCAGCAGGGTCTTCGGAACTCTCTGTTGGCGCTGCCCGTCTTGTACCAGGTCCTCCTCAAAGTCTGGAACACGGTCTCCAGGCGCCGCAGCTCTCCCCCGTCAGGAGTGGCGGCTGTCGTAAGGGAGGCGCTGCTCAGGAATCCGCACCTCCGCCAATCTCCATTCGGGTGGCTGGCGGAGCGGAGGGCGGTGGGTGCCGTGGGAAGGGCTGGGTGGCGGAGGGCTGTGGGTGCCGTGGGAAGGGCTGGGTGGCGGAGGGCGGTGGGTGCCGTGGGCAGGGCTGGGTGGCGGAGGGCGGTGGGTGCCGTGGGAAGGGCTGGGTGGGGGAGGGCCGGGCTGTGGGTGCCGTGGGCAGGGCTGGGTGGCGGAGGGCTGTGGGTGCCGTGGGAAGGGCTGGGTGGCGGCCGGGGGTCCCTGGAGCGGGGGCAGGCGCTGCCCACGGGCACACTCGAAGCTTTCCGGGCTGGCTGGGCCCCGCTGCTGGGGGAGGGGAGGGGGACCGTGGCTGCTGGGGGAGGGGGACCGCGGCTGCTGGGGAGGGGGACCGCGGCTGCTGGGGGAGGGGGACCGCGACTGCTGGGGAGAGGGATGGGGACCGCGGCTGCTGGGGGAGGGGGACCGCGGCTGCTGGGGGAAGGGAGGGGGGCCGCGGCTGCTGGGGGAGGGGGACCGCGGCTGCTGGGGTAGGGGGACCGCGGCTGCTGGGGAGGGGGAGGGGGACCGCGGCTGCTGGGGGAGGGGGACCGCGGCTGCTGGGGGAGGGGGAGGGGGACCGCGGCTGCTGAGGGACGGGGAGGGGACCGTGGCTGCTGGGGGAGGGGGACCGCGGCTGCTGGGGGAGGGGCACCGTGGCTGCTGGGGGAGGGGGACCGCGGCTGCTGGGTGAGGGGGACCGCGGCTGCTGGAGGAGGGGGAGGGGGACCGCGGCTGCTGGGGGAGGGGGACCGCGGCTGCTGGGGAGGGGGAGGGGGGCCGCGGCTGCTGGGGGAGGGGGGCCGCAGCTGCTGGGGGAGGGGGACCGCGGCTGCTGGGGGAGGGAGACGGCGGCTGCTGGGGGAGGGGGAGGGGGACCGCGGCTGCTGGGGAGGGGGACCGCGGCTGCTGGGGGAGGGGGACCGCGGCTGCTGGGGGAGGGGGACCGCGGCTGCTGGGGGAGGGGGACTGCGGCTGCTGGGGAGGGGGACCACGGCTGCTGGGGGAGGGGGACCGCGGCTGCTGCGGGAGGGGGACCGCGGCTGCTGGGGGAGGGGGACCGCGGCTGCTGGGGAGGGGGACCGCGGCTGCTGGGGGAGGGGGCCCGCGGCTGCTGGGGGAGGGGGACCGCGGCTGCTGGGGGAGGGGGACCGCGGCTGCTGGGGGAGGGGGAGGGGGACCGGGGCTGCTGGGGGAGTGGGAGGGGGCCGCGGCTGCTGGGGGAGGGGGAGGGGGGCCGCGGCTGCTGCGGGGGGGGCGCGGCTGCTGGGGGAGGTGGATGTGGACCGCGGCTGCTGGGGGAGGGGAGGGGGACCGCGGCTGCTGGGGGAGGGGGACCGCGGCTGCTGGGGGAGGGGGACCACGGCTGCTGGGGGAGTGGGACCGCGGCTGCTGGGGAGAGGGAGGGGGACCGCGGCTGCTGGGGGAGGGGGACCGCGGCTGCTGGGGAAGGGGGACCGCGGCTGCTGGGGAGGGGGAGGGGGACCGCGGCTGCTGGTGAGGGGGAGGGGGACCGCGGCTGCTGGGGGAGGGGTAGGGGGGCCGCGGCTGCTGAGGGACGGGGAGGGGACCGTGGCTGCTGGGGGAGGGGTAGGGGGGCCGCGGCTGCTGGGGGAGGGGGGGGATCGCGGCTGCTGGGGGAGGGGGACCGCGGCTGCTGGGGGAGGGGGAGGGGGACCGCGGCTGCTGAGGGACGGGGAGGGGACCGTGGCTGCTGGGGGAGGGGGAGGGGGTGACCGCGGCTGCTGGGGGAGGGGGAGCGGACCGCGGCTGCTGGGGGAGGGGAGAGGGGCCGCGGCTGCTGGGGGAGGGGGAGGGGGAGGGGTGCCGCGGCTGCTGGGGGAGGGGAGGGGGACCGCGGCTGCTGGGGGAGTGGGACCGCGGCTGCTGGGGAATGGGGACCGCGGCTGCTGGGGAGGGGTAGGGGGGCCGCGGCTGCTGGGGGAGGGGGGATCGCGGCTGCTGGGGGAGGGGGACCGCGGCTGCTGGGGGAGGGGAGGGGGACCGCGGCTGCTGGGGGACGGGGAGGGGACCGTGGCTGCTGGGGGAGGGGGAGGGGGTGACCGCGGCTGCTGGGGAGGGGGAGCGGACCGCGGCTGCTGGGGGAGGGTGAGGGGGACCGCGGCTGCTGGGGGAGGGGGAGGGGGAGGGGTGCCGCGGCTGCTTGGGGAGGGGAGGGGGACCGCGGCTGCTGGGGGAGGGGGACCGCGGCTGCTGGGGAATGGGGACCGCGGCTGCTGGGGAGGGGTAGGGGGGCCGCGGCTGCTGATGGAGGGGGAGGGGTACCACGGCTGCTGGGGGAGGGGGGCCGCGGCTGCTGTAGGAGGGGAGGGGGTCCGTGGCTGCTGGGCAGGAGGAGGGGGGCCGCGGCTGCTAGAGGAGGGGGAGGGGGCCGCGGCTGCTGGGGAATGGGGAGGGTTCGCGACTGCTGGGGGAGGGGGAGGGGGACCGCGGCTGCTGGGGGAGGGGGAGAGGGACTGCGGCTGCTGGGGAGGTGGGCCGCGGCTGCTGGGGAAGGGGAACCGCGGCTGCTGGGGGAGGGGGAGGGGGACCGCGGCTGCTGGGGGAGGGGGAGCGGACCGCGGCTGCTGGGGGAGGGGGACCACGGCTGCTGGGGGAGGGGGAGAGGGACTGCGGCTGCTGGGGGAGGTGGGCCGCGGCTGCTGGGGAAGGGGAACCGTGGCTGCTGGGGGAGGGGGAGGGGGACCGCGGCTGCTGGGGGAGGGGGAGCGGACCGCGGCTGCTGGGGGAGGGGGACCGCGGCTGCTGGGGAGTGGGAGGGGGACCGCGGCTGCTGGGGGAGGGGGACCGCGGCTGCTGGGGGAGGGGGACCGCGGCTGCTGGGGGAAGGGGAGGGGGACCGTGGCTGCTGGGGGAGAGGGAGGGGGACCGTGGCTGCTGGGGGAGGGGGAGGGGGACCGTGGCTGCTGGGGGAGGAGGAGGGGGGGCTGCGGCTGCTCGAGGAGGGGGAGACGGACCGCGGCTGCTGGAGGAGGGGGAAGGGTAGGGGGACCGTGGCTGCTGGGGGAGGGGGAGGGGGACCGTGGCTGCTGGGGGAGGAGGAGGGGGGGCTGCGGCTGCTAGAGGAGAGGGAGGGGGCCGCGGCTGCTAGAGGAGGGGGAGAGGGACCGCGGCTGCTAGAGGAGGGGGAGGGCGGCCGCGGCTGCTGGGGGAGGGGGACCGCGGTTGCTGGGGGAGGGGGACCGCGGCTGCTAGAGGAGGGGGAGGGGGGCGCGGCTGCTAGAGGAGGGGGAGGGGGCCGCGGCTGCTGGGGAATGGGGAGGGATCGCGACTGCTGGGGAAGGGGGAGGGGGACCGCGGCTGCTGGGGGAGGGGGACCGTGGCTGCTGGGGAGGGGGACCGCGGCTGCTGGGGGAGGGGGGCCGCGGCTGCTTGGGGAGGGGGAGGGATCGCGGCTGCTAGAGGAGGGGGAGGGCGGCCGCGGCTGCAGGGGGAGGTGGAGGGGGACCGCGGCTGCTGGGGGAGGGGGAGGGGGACCGCGGCTGCTGGGGGAGGAGGGGGATCGCGGCTGCTAGAGGAGGGGGAGGGCGGCCGCGGCTGCAGGGGGAGGTGGAGGGGGACCGCGGCTGCAGGGGGAGGGGGAGGGGGACCGCGGCTGCTGGGGGAGGGGGACCGCGGCTGCAGGGGGAGGGGGAGGGGGACCGCGGCTGCAGGGGGAGGTGGAGGGGGACCGCGGCTGCTGGGGGAGGGGGAGGGGGACCGCGGCTGCAGGGGGAGGTGGAGGGGGACCGCGGCTGCTGGGGGAGGGGGAGGGGGACCGCGGCTGCAGGGGGAGGTGGAGGGGGACCGCGGCTGCTGGGGGAGGGGGAGGGGGACCGCGGCTGCTGGGGGAGGAGGGGGATCGCGGCTGCTAGAGGAGGGGGAGGGGGGCCGCGGCTGCTTGGGGATGTGGAGGGATCGCGGCTGCTAGAGGAGGGGGAGGGGGATCGCGGCTGCTAGAGGAGAGGGAGGGGGGCCGCGGCTGCTAGAGGAGGGGGAGGGCGGCCGCGGCTGCTGGGGGAGGTGGAGGGATCGCGGCTGCTGGGGGAGGGGGACCACAGTTGCTGGGAGGTGGAGGGGGACCGCGGCTGCTAGACGAGGTGGAGGGGGGCCGCGGCTGCTGCGGGAGGGGGGAGGGATCGCGGCTGCTGGGGGAGGGGTGTCCCGAAGCGTGGTACATTGGCGAGACCATGCAGACGCTGCGACAATGAATGAACGGACATCGCGCAACAATCTCCAGGCAGGAATGTCCCCTTCCAGTCGGGGAACACTTCAGCAGTCAAGGGCATTCAGCCTCTGATCTCCGGGTAAGCGTTCTCCAAGGCGGCCTTCAGGACCCGCGACAACGCAGAATCGCCGAGCAGAAACTTATAGCCAAGTTCCGCACACATGAGTGCGGCCTCAACCGGGACCTGGGATTCATGTCGCATTACATTCATCCCCCACCATCTGGCCTGCAAAATCCTACCAACTGTCCTGGCTTGACACAATTCTCACCTCTTTAACCTGGGGTTACCCCATCTCTGGATCTGTAAAGATTTAATCACCTGCTAATGCTCATATTCCAAGCATTGTTTGGCATCTTTGAATTTGTCTATATATATGATTCTGGAACAGACCTCTTCATTCACCTGAGGAAGGAGCAGCGCTCCGAAAGCTAGTGACATCGAAACAAACCTGTTGGACTTTAACCTGGTGTTGTAAGACTTCGTACTGTGCTCACCCCAGTCCAACGCCGGCATCTCCACATCATCTGTAAATACAGATATACTGCCCAGGGACCACTGCAAATAGTGATATACTACCCAGGGTTCACTGTAAATAATGATATACTACCTAGTGACCACTGTAAATTAAGGAATACCGCCCAGGAACCACAGTAAATAAAGACTTTCTACACAAGGACAACTGGAAATAATGATATACTACCCAGGGACCACTGCAGATGATGATATACTCCCCAATGATCATTGAAAATAATGACATACTGCACAGAGCAACTGTAAATAATGATATACTGCACAGAGCCAATGTAAATAATGATAGACTACCAGGGACCACTGTAAATATTGATATTCCACCCAGTGACCACTGTAAACAATGATATTCTACACAGGGACTACAGTAAATAATGATATACCACCGAGTGAACACTGTAAATCATGATACTCTACCCAGGGACCACAGTAAATCATAGATCATAGAATTTACAGTGCAGAAGGAGGCCATTCGGCCCATCGAGTCTGCCCGGCTCTTGGAAAGAGCACCCTATCCAAGTCCACATCTCCACCCTATCCCCATAAGCGAGTAACCCCACCAACACTAAGGGCAATTTTGGACACTAAGGCAATTTATCACGGCCAATCCACCTAAACTTTACATCTTTGGACTGTGGGAAAAAACCGGAGCAGCCGGAGGAAACCCACGCACACACGGGGAGGATGTGCAGACTCCGCACAGACAGTGCCCCAAGCCGGGAATCGAACCTGCGACCGTGGAGCTGTGAAACAATTGTGCTATCCACTATGCTACCGTGCTGCACACTAAATGATATAGTGGTGCTAAATGATATAATAATATACCGTGCTGCCCACTAAATGATACAGTATAATGATATACTTCCCAGGGACCACTGTAAATAAAGATAAACCACCCAGAGACCACTGCAAATAAAGATAAACCACCCAGGGACCACTGTAAATAAAGATAAACCACCCAGAGACCACTGCAAATAAAGATATACCACCCAGAGACCACTGTAAATAAAGATAAACCACCCGGGGACCACTGCAAATAAAGATATACCACCCAGAGACCACTGTAAATAATGAAAAACCACCCGGGGACCACTGCAAATAAAGATAAACCACCCAGGGACCACTGTAAATAAAGTTATCTCACCCAGGAACCACTGTAAATAAAGATATACCACCCAGAGACCATTGTAAATAATGAAAAACAACCCGGGAACCACTGTAAATAAGATATACTGCACAGTGCCCACTGTAAATAATGATATTCTAATCAGAGACCATAGTAAATAATGATATACTACCAGGGATCACTGTAAATAAAGGTATACTGCCGAGGGACCACTGTAAATAAAGTCATACTATCCAGGGACTATTGTAGATAATGATATACTACACAGTGACCACTGTAAATAATGATATTCTAACCAGAGACAACTGCAAATAATGAAATATTACCCATGGACCACTGATATCCTGATCAGGGATCACTGTAAATTATGACATACTGCCCAGGTACCACTGTAAAAATAAAATACTGCCCAGGGACCGCTGTAAATAATGATCAACTACCCAGGGACTACTGTAAATAATGATACACTACCCAGGGCCCACTGTAAATAATGATACACTACCCAGGGACCACATTAAATAATGATATACTATAATGGGACCACTGTAATGAATGATATACTACCAGGAACCACTGTAAATAAAGACATACTACACAGGGACCACTGTAAATAATGATATCCTACCCAGGGACCACTTTAAATAAAGGTACACTGCCCAGGGACCACTGTAAATAAAGACATACTACACAGGGGCCACTGTAAATAATTATTTACTCCCCAGTGACCACTGTAAAGAATGATATACTACCCAGGGACCACTGTAGATAATGATATACTACCCAGTGACCACTGTAAATAATTATATACCACCCAGTGACCACTGTAAATAATTAGATACCACCCAGGGACCACTGTAGATAATGATATACTACCCAGGGACGAATGTAAATAATGATAGACTACTCAGGGACCACTGTAAATAAAGATATACTGCCCAGGGCCGACTGCAAACAGTGATATACTGCACAGGCGCACGGCAAAAAAATTATATACTCCGCTGGGACCACTGTAAATAATGATGCGTTGCCCAGAAACCACTGTAAATAATGTTAAACTGTGCAGGGAACACTGAAAATAATGATATACAGCACAGGGACCAATTTAAATAATGATATTTTACTCAGGGACAACTGTAAATAATGATATACTACCCAGGGTCAAATGCAAATAATAATGTACTACCCAGGCACAACTGTAAATAATGACATTCTGACCAGGGACCACTGTAAATGCTGATATTCTACCCAGGGGCCAGTGTAAATAATGATTTACTGCCCAGGGACCACTGTAAATAATGATATTCTACCCAGGGTCAAATGCAAATAATAAAGTACGACCCAGGCACAACTGTAAATAATGACATTCTGACCAGGGACCACTGTAAATGCTGACATTCTACCAGGGACTACAGTAAAGAATGATTTACAACCCAGGGACCACTGCAGAAAATAATATACTACCGATGGACAGCTATACCAAGGAACCACTGTAAATAATGATATACTGCCCAGGGGCCGCTGTAAACAATGATATTCTACCCAGTGACCACTGTAAATAATGATATTCTACCCAGTGACCACTGTAAATAATGATATTCTACACAGGGACCACTATAAATAATGACAGACTACTCAGGGACCACTGTAAATAAAGATATACTGCCATGGGACTTACTGCCTAGGGTCCACTGTAAATGATGATATACTCCCCAGGCACTACTGTAAATGATGATATACTACCCAGGGACCACTGTAAATAATGATTATACACCCCAGGGACCTCTGTAAATAATGATATACTACCCAGGGACCACTGCAAATAATGATATACTACCCAGGGACCACTTTAAATAATGATATACTATCATGGGACCACTGTAATGAATGATATACTACCAGGAACCACTGTAAATAAAGACATTCTACACAGGGACCACTGTAAATAATGATATACTACCCAGGGACCACTGTAAATAAAGGTACACTGCCCAGGGACAACTGTAAATAAAGACATACTACACAGGGGCCACTGTAAATACGTATTTACTACCCAGTGACCACTGTAACGAATGATATACTACCCAGGGACCACTGTAGATAATGATATACTGCCCAGGTACGAATGTAAATAATGATAGACTACTCAGGGACCACTGTAAATAAAGATATACTGCCCAGGGACGGCTGCAAACAGTGATATACTGCACAGGCGCACTGCAAAAAAATTATATACTACCCTGGGACCACTGTAAATAATGCTACGTTGCCCAGAAACCACTGGAAATAATATTAAACTATGCAGGGAACACTAAAAATGATGATATACAGCACATTGGCCAATTTAAATAATGATATTTTACTCAGGGACAACTGTAAATGATGATATTCTACACCGGGACCAGTGTAAATAATGATATACTGCACAGAGACCACTGAAAATAATGATATACTGCCCAGGGTCAAATGCAAATAATAATGTACTACCCAGGCGCAACTGTAAATAATGATATTCTACCCAGGGTCAAATGCAAATAATAATGTACTACCCAGGCACAACTGTAAATAATGACATTCTGACCAGGGACCACTGTAAATGCTGATATTCTACCAGGGACTACAGTAAATAATGATTTACTACCCAGGGACCACTGCAGAATATAATATACTACCGATGGACAACTATTAATAATGGTGAAGTGCCCATGCAACGCTGTAACTAATGATATTCTACCAAGGAACCACTGTAAATAATGATATACGACCCAAGGACCACTGTAAACAATGATAGTCTACCCAGTGACCACTGTAAATAATGATATACTACCGAGGGACCACTGTAAATAATGATATTATACACAGGGACCACTGTAAATAATGATAGACTGCCCAGGGACCACTGTAAATAATTATATACTCACCAGGGACTACTATAAATAATGTTATACTACTCAGGGACCACTGTAAATAAAGATATACTGCCCAGGGACCACTGTAAATAAAGATAAACCACCCAGGGACCACTGTAAATAAAGACTTACTGCCCAGGGTCAACTTTAAAAGATGATATACTCCCCAGGCACTACTGTAAATGATGATATACTACCCATGGACCACTGTGAATAATGATATACACACCAGGGAACACTGTAAATAATGATATACTACCCAGGGACCACTGTAAATAATGATATTCTACACAGGGACCACTGTAAATAATGACAGACTGCCCAGGGACCACTGTAAATAATGACAGACTGCCCAGGGACCACTGTTAATACTTACTGCCCAGGGTCCACTGTAAATGATGATATACTCCCCAGGCACTACTGTAAATAAGGAAACACTACCAGGGGCCCACTGTAAATAATTATATACAACCTAGGGTCCACAGTAAATAATGATATACTCCCCAGAGACCACTGTAAATAATGATATACTACACAGGGCCCACTGTAAATAATGATATACTATACAGGGACCACTGTAAATAATGACTTACTATCCAGGGACTACTGTATATAATGGTATACTGCCCAGGGACCACCGTAAATAATGATATACTTTCCACGGTTCAATGTAAATAATGATATACACCCCAGGGAACACTGTAAATATTCATATACTACCCATGGACCACTGTAAGTAATAACAAACGGCCCAGGGACCAGTGTAGACAATGATAGTCTACCCAGGGACCACTGCAAATAATAATATTCTAATCAGAGAGCACTGCAAATAATGATATACTACATAGGGACCATTGTAAATAATCATCCACTATCAAGGGACCACTGTAAATATACTGCCAAGGGACCACTGTCAGTAATGAAATACTATCCAGGGACCACTGTAAATCATGATGTATCACTCTGGGACCACTGTAGATAATACTACACTACACTGGGTCCACTGTAAATAATGATATGTTACCCAGGGACCACTATAAATAATGATATACCGTCCAGAGACCACTGCAAATAATTATATATCACCAAGGGACAACTGTAAATAATGATATGCAATCCAGGGACCACTGTAAAGGATGATATACTACCCAGTGACCTGTGTAAATAATGACATACTACCCAGGAACCACTGTAAAGAATGATATACTTCCCAGGAACCGCGGTCAATGATGATATACTACCCAGAGCCCACTGTGATTAATGATATATTGCCCAGGGACCACTGTAAATAATGATATACTACACAGGGACCACTGTAAATAATTGTATACTGCCCAGGGACCACTGTAAAAAATGATATTCTACCCAGGGTCCACTGTAAATAATGAAATACTATCCAGTGACCACTGTAAATGATGATAACTGCCACAGCCAATGTAAATAATAGTATACGACACAGGGACCACTGTAAATAATGATATACTACCCAGGGATCACGGTAAATAATGATGTACTACCCAGGGTACGTTGTAAATAATGATATTATACCCAGGGTCCACTGTAAATATTGATATACTATCCAAGTACCACAGTAAATAATAATTAATATCCCAGGAGCCAGTGTAAATAATGATATTCTACCCAGGGACCACTGTAAATAATGATATACTCCCAGGGACCACTGTAAATAATGATATTCTACCCATAGACCACTGTAAATAATGATGTTCTACACAGGGTCCACTGTAAATAATGAGACATTCCCCAGGAACCAATGTAAATAATGATATATTACCCAGGGACCACTGTAAATACTGATATTCTACACAGGGACCACTGTAAACAATGATATAATACCCAGGGACCACTGTAAATAATGATATTCTACCCAGGGACCACTGTAAATATTGATATACTACCCAGGGACCACTGTAAATAATGATATTCTACCCAGGGACCACTGTAAATAATTGTATACTGCCCAGGGACCACAGTGCTTAATGATATATTGCCCAGTGACCACTGTAAATAATGATACGCTGCCCATGGACCACTGTGAATAAAGGTGTACTGCACAGTGCACACTATAATTGATGACATACTGTCCAGGGTCCACTGTAAATCATGATATATCACCCTGGGGCCACTGTAAATAACGATATACTACGCAGGGACCACTGTTGAAAATGATATACTACCCAGGGACTAGAGTAAATAAAGATATACTACTCAGGGACTACAGTAAATAAAGATATACTGTCCAGGGACAACTGTAAATAATGATATCCTACCCAGGGACATCTGTAAATAATGATATACTGCTCAGGGACCACTGTAAATAATGAAATACTACCAGGGGCCCACTGAAAATAATGATATACAACGCAGGGACGACTGTATATTGGACATGATACCCATGGTCCACTGTAAGTAATGATATACTCCCCAGGGAACACTATAAATAAATATATACTGCCCACGGTCCACTGAAAATAATGATATACTGCCCTGGCGCCACTGTAAATAATGAAATACTATCCAGTGACCACTGTAAATGATGAGAACTGCCCACAGCCAATGTAAATAATAGTATACGACACAGGGACTACTGTAAATAATGATATACTACCCAGGGTACATTGTAAATAATGATAGTCTACCCAGGGACCACTGTAAATAATGATATACCGCCCAGAGACCACTGTAAATAATGATATACTACCCAGGGACCACTGTAAATAATGATGTACCGCCCAGAGACCACTGTAAATAATGAGATACTCCCCAGGGACCACTGTAAATAATGATATTCTACCCAGGGACCAATGTACATATTCATATACTACCCAAGGACCACTGTAAATAATAACAAACGGCCCAGGGACCAGTGTAGATAATGATATTCGACCTAGGGTCCACTATAATTAATGATATTCTACCCAGGGACCACTGCAAATAAAGATATTCTAACCAGGGACCACTGTAAATAATGATATGCTGCCCAGGGACCACTGTAAATAATGATATACCGCCCAGAGACCACTGTAAATAATGAGCTACTACCCAGGGACCACTGTAAATAATGAGATACTCCCCAGGGACCACTGTAAATAATGATATTCTACCCAGGGACCAATGTAAATATTCATATACTACCCAAGGACCACTGTAAATAATAACAAACGGCCCAGGGACCAGTGTAGATAATGATATTCGACCTAGGGTCCACTATAATTAATGATATTCTACCCAGGGACCACTGCAAATAAAGATATTCTAACCAGGGACCACAGTAAATAATGATATGCTGCCCAGGGACCACTGTAAATAATGATATACCGCCCAGAGACCACTGTAAATAATGAGCTACTACCCAGGGACCACTGTAAATAATGATATTCTACCCAGGGACCACTGTAAATATTAATATACGACCCAAGGACCACTGTAAATAATAACAAACGGCCCAGGGACCAGTATAGATAATGATATTCGACCTATGGTCCACTATAAATAATGATATTCTACCCAGGGACCACTGCAAATAATAATATTCTAATCAGAGAGCACTGCAAATAAGGATATTCTACCCAGGGACAACTGTAAATAATGATATACTACATCGGGACCATTGGAAATAATCATCCACTATCAAGGGAACACTGTAAATAATGATATACTACCCATGGCAACTGAAAATAATGATATACTACCCACGGCCACTGTAAATAATGATACACTACCCTGGGACCACTGTAAATAATGATATACTACCCACGGCCACTGTAAATAATGATATACTACCCTGGGACCACTGTAAATAATCATATTCTTCACAGGGACCACAATAAATAATAATATACTACCCTGGGAGCACTGTAAATAATGACGTACTACCCAGGGACCACTGTAAGTAATGATATTCTACCCAGGGACCACTGTAAATAATGATATTCTACCCAGGGACCACTGTAAATAATGATATTCTACACAGGGACCAATGTAAATAATGATACATTACCCAGGGACCACTGTAAATAATGATATTCTACACAGGGACCTCTGTAAACAATGAAATAATACCCAGGGACAACTGTAAATAATGATATTCTACCCAGGGACCACTGTAAATATTGATATACTACACAGGGACCACTGTAAATAATGATATTCTACCCAGGGACCACTGTAGTTAACGGTATACTACCCAGTGACCACTGTAAATAATGATATACTTTCCACGGTCCAACGTAAATAATGATATACACCCCAGCGACCACAGTAAATAATGAGATACTACCAAGGGACCATTGTAGATATGGATATACTACCCAGAGACCACTGTAAATAATGATATTCTCCACAGGGACCACAGTAAATAATGAGATACTACCCAGGGACCACAGTAAATAATGAGATACTACCCAGGGACCATTGTAGATACGGATATACTACCCAGAGACCGCTGTGCATAATGATATTCTCCACAGGGACCACAGTAAATAACGATATGCTTCCCAGGGACCACTGTAAAGAATGTGATACTACTCAGGGACCCGTGTAAAAAATGCTGTACTACCAAAGGACCATTGCAAATGATAATAATCTACCCTGGGATCACTGTAAATAATGATGCACTATCCAAGGACCACTGTAAATAATGATATACTGCCCAGGGACCACTGTAACTAATGAAATGCTATCCAGTGGCCACTGTAAATGATGCTACCTCCCCAAGGCCACTGTAAATAATGGTATACAAGCCAGGAACCGCTGAAGATAATGATATTCTACCCAGGGACAACGGTAGATAATGATACACTAACCGGGACCACTGTAAATAATGATATTCTCTCTAGTGACCACTGTAAGTAATGACATACTACCCAGGAACCACTGTATATAATGATATTCTGCACAGAGACCACTGTAAATAATGATATACAACACAGTGACCACTGTAAGTCATGACATACCACCCAGGGACTACTGTAAATAATGATATTCTGCACAGAGACCACTGTAAATAATGATATACTACCCAGGGACCACTGTCAATAATGATATACTGCGCAGGGACCACTGTATATAATGATATCCTACCCAGGGACAACTGTAAATAATGATATACTGCTCAGGGACCACTGTAAATAATGAAATACTAACAGGGGCCCTCTGTAAATAATGATATACAACGCAGGGACGACTGTATATTGGACATGATACCCAGGGTCCACTGTAAGTAATGATATGCTCCGCAGGGAACACTATAAATAAAGATATACTGCCCACGGTCCACAGAAAATAATGATATACTGCCCTGGCGCCACTGTAAATAATGAAATACTATCGAGTGACCACTGTAAATGATTATAACTACCCACAGCCAATGTAACTAATAGTATACTACATATCGACCAGTGTAAATAATGATATAATACATAGGGACCACTGTAAATAATGATATACTACCCAGGGATCACGGTAAATAATGAGATAATACCCAGGGTACATTGTAAATAATGATATACTACCCAGGGACCATTGTAAATAACGATATTCTACCCAGGATTCACTGTAAATATTGATATACTATCCAAGTACAACAGTAAATAATAATTAATATCCCAGGAGCCAGTGTAAATAATGATATTCCACCCAGGGACCACTGGAAATATTGAGACATTACCCAGGGACCAATGTAAATAATGATATTCTACACAGGGACCACTGTAAACAATGATATAATACCCAGGGACCACTGTAAATAATGATATTCTACCCAGGGACCACTGTAAATATTGATATACTAGACAGGGACCACTGTAAATAATGATATTCTACCCAGGGACCACTGTAAATATTGATATACTAGACAGGGACCACTGTAAATAATGATATTCTACCCAGGGACCACTGTAAATAATGATATACTACCCGGTGACCACTGTAAATAATGATATACTTTCCACGGTCCAACGTAAATAATGATATACTTTCCACGGTCCAACGTAAATAATGATATACACCCCAGCGACCACAGTAAATAATGTGATACTACCAAGGGACCATTGTAGATACGGATATACTACCCAGAGACCACTGTAAATAATGATATTCTGCACAGGGACAACAGTAAATAATGAGATAATACACAGAGACCACTGTAAATAATGATATTCTCCACAGGGACCACAGTAAATAATGAGATACTACCCAGGGTCCACAGTAAATAATAAGATACTACCCAGGGACAATTGTAGATACGGATATACTACCCAGAGACCACTGTAAATAATGATATTCTCCACAGGGACCACAGTAAATAATTAGATAATACCCAGGGACTACTGTAAATAATGATATACTACCCAGGGACCACAGTAAATAATGAGATAATACCCAGGGACCACTGTAACTAATGATATATTACCCAGGGACAATTGTAGATCCTGATACTCTACCCAGGGACCACTATAAATAATGATATACTACCCAGGGACCACTGTAAATAATGATATTCTCCCCAAACCACAGTAAATAATGAGATTATACCCATGGACCACTGTAAATAATGACATATTACCCAGGGACCATTGTAGATCCTGATACTCTACCCAGGGACCACTGTAAATAATGATATACTACCTAGGGACCACTGTAAATAATGATATACTACCTAGGGACCACTGTAAATAATGATATTCTCCCCAAACCACTGCAAATAATGAGATAATACCCAGAGACCATTGTAGATAAGAATATACTCCCCAGAGACCACTGTAAATAATGAGATACTACACAGGGACCACTGTAAGTAATGAGATAATACCCAGGGACCATTGTAGATAAGAATATGCTCCACAGAGACCACTGTAAATAATGATATACTACACAGGGGCCATTGTAAGTAATGAGATAATACCCAGGGACCATTGTAGATACTAATATACCACTCAGGGACCACTGTAAATAATGAGATACTACCCTGGGACCACAGTAAAAAATGATATATTACCCAGGGACCATTGTAGATCCTGATACTCTACCCAGGGACCACTCTAAATAATGATATACTACCTAGGGACCACTGTAAACAATGATATTCTCCCCAAACCACTGCAAATAATGAGATAATACCCAGGGACCATTGTAGATAAGAATATACTCCCCAGAGACCACTGTAAATAATGAGATACTACACAGGGACCACTGTAAGTAATGAGATAATACCCAGGGACCATTGTAGATAAGAATATACTCCACAGAGACCACTGTAAATAATGAGATACTACACAGGGACCACTGTAAGTAATGAGATAATACCCAGGGACCATTGTAGATACTGATATACCACTCAGGGACCACTGTAAATAATGAGATACTACCCTGGGACCACAGTAAATAATGATGTACTACCCAGGGACCACAGTATATAAGGAGATAATACCCAGGGACCATTGTAGATACTGATATACCACTCAGCGACCACTGTAAATAAGGATATACTACCCAGGGACCACTGTAAATAATGATATACAACCCAGAGACCAATATAAATAATGATATTCTCCCCAGGGACCACAGTAAATAATGAGATAATACCCAGGGACCATTGTAGATACTGATATTCCACTCAGGGGCCACTGTAAATAATGATATACTACCCAGGGACCACTGTAAATAATGATATACTACCCAGAGACCAATATAAATAATGATATTCTCCCCAGGGACCACAGTAAATAATGAGATAATACCCATGGACCATTGTAGATACTGATATACCACTCAGGGACCATTGTAAATGATGAGATACTACCCTGGGACCACAGTAAATAATGATATACTACCCAGGGACCACAGTAAATAATGAGATTAAACCCAGGGACCATTGTAGATACTATTATACCACACAGGGACCATTGTAAATAATGAGATACTACCCTGGGACCACAGTAAATAATGAGATACTACCCTGGGACCACAGTAAATAATGATATACTACCCAGGGACCACAGTAAATACTGAGATAATACCCAGGGACCATTGTAGATACTGATATAACACACAGGGACCATTGTAAATAATGAGATACTACCCAGGGACCACAGTAAATAATGATATTCTACCCAGGGACCTCAGTAAATAATGAGATAATACGAAGGGGCCATTGTAGATACGGATATACCACTCAGGGACCACTGTAAATAATGATATACTACCCAGGGACCACTGTAAATAATGATATACTACCCAGAGACCAATGTAAATAATGATATTCTCCCCAGGGACCACAGTAAATAATGAGATAATTCCCAGGGACCATTGTAGATACTGATATACCACTCAGGGACCATTGTAAATAATGAGATACAACCCTGGGACCACAGTAAATAATGATATACTACCCAGGGCCACAGTAAATAATGAGATAATACCCAGGGACCATTGTAGATACTATTATACCACACAGGGACCATTGTAAATAATGAGATATTACCCTGGGACCACAGTAAGTAATGAGATACTACCCTGGGACCACAGTAAATAATGATATACTACCCAGGGACCACAGTAAATAATGAGATAATACCCAGGGACCATTGTAGATACTATTATACCACACAGCGACCATTGTAAATAATGAGATACTACCCTGGGACCACAGTAAATAATGAGATACTACCCTGGGACCACAGTAAATAATGAGATACTACCCTGGGACCACAGTAAATAATGAGATACTACCCTGGGACCACAGTAAATGATGATATACTACCCAGGGACCACAGTAAATAATGAGATAATACCCAGAGACCATTGTAGATACTGATATACCACACAGGGACCATTGTAAATAATGAGATACTACCCAGGGATCACAGTAAATAATGATATTCTACCCAGGGACCTCAGTAAATAATGAGATAATACCAAGGGGCCATTGTAGATACGGATATACTACCCCGGGGTCACAGTAAATAATGATATACTACCCGGGGACCACTGTAAGTAATGAGATACTACCCAGGGACCAATGTAGATACTGATATACAGCTCAGGGACCATTGTAAATAATGAGATAATACCCAGGGACCACAGTAAATAATGATATTCTAACCAGGGACCACTGTAAATTATTCCCTGGAAAAACAGCAAGAAATGGGGGGAGTTTCTAGAATACGCAAATCGATTCTACAATGAGGGGGCAGGTGGGAGGCCAGTCCACACTCACACTCCAGGCCACTGCCGGCCAGCCCACACTCACACTCCAGGCCACTCCCGACCAGTCCACACACACACTCCAGGCCACTCCCGGCCACCCCACACTCACACTCCAGGCCACTCCCGGCCAGCCCACACACACACTCCAGGCCACTCCGGCCAGCCCACACTCACACTCCAGGCCACTCCCGGCCAGCCCACACACACACTCCAGGCCAATCCGGCCAGCCCACACTCACACTCCAGGCCACTCCCGGCCAGTCCACACACACACTCCAGGCCACTCCCGGCCAGCCCACACACACACTCCAGGCCACTCCCGGCCAGCCCACACACACACTCCAGGCCAGGCCACTCCCGGCCAGCCCACACACACACTCCAGGCCAGGCCACTCCCGGCCAGCCCACACACACACTCCAGGCCACTCCCGGCCATCCCACACACACTCCAGGCCACTCCCAGCCAGCTCACACACACACTACAGGACACTCCCGGCCAGCCCACACACACACTCCAGGCCACTCCCGGCCAGCCCTCACACACTCCAGGACTCTCCCGGGCAGCCCATACACACACCCAGGTCACTCCCGGCCAGCCCTCACAGACACTCCAGGCCACTCCCGGCCAGCACACACACACACTCCAGGCCACTCCCGGCCAGCACACACACACACACCAGGCCACTCCCGGCCAGCCCACACACACACTCCAGACCAGGTCACTCCCGGCCAGCCCACACACACACTCCAGGCCACTCCCGGACAGCCCACACACTCTCTCCAGGCCACTCCCAGCCAGCCCACACACACACTCCCGGCCACTCCCGGCCAGCCCACACACACACTCCAGACCAGGTCACTCCCGGCCAGCCCACACACACACTCCGGGCCACTCCCGGCCAGCCCACACACACACTCCGGGCCACTCCCGACCAGCCCACACACACACTCCAGGCCAGGCCACTCCCGGCCAGCCCACACACACACTCCCGGCCACTCGCGCCCAGCCCTCACACACACACACACTCCCGGCCACTCCCGGCCAGCCCACACACACACTCCAGACCAGGTCACTCCCGGCCAGCCCACACACACACTCCAGGCCACTCCCGACCAGCCCACACACACACTCCAGGCCAGGTCACTCCCGGCCAGCCCACACACACACTCCGGGCCACTCCCGGCCAGCCCACACACACACTCCGGGCCACTCCCGACCAGCCCACACACACACTCCAGGCCAGGCCACTCCCGGCCAGCCCACACACACACTCCCGGCCACTACCGGCCAGCCCACACACACACACACAACAGGCAACTCCCGGCCAACCCACACACACACTCCCGGCCAGCCCACACACACACTCCAGGCCACTCCTGGGCAGGCCACACACACACTCCAGGCCACTCCCGACCAGCCCACACACACACTCCCGGCCACTCCCGGCCAGCCCACACCCACACTCCAGGCCACTCCCGGCCAGCCCACACACACACTCCCGGCCAGGTCACTCCCGGCCAGCCCACACACACACTCCGGGCCACTCCCGGCCAGCCCACACACACACTCCCGGCCACTCCCGGCCAGCCCCCACACACACACACAACAGGCTACTCCCGGCCAGCCCACACACACACTCCAGGCCACTCCCGGCCAGCCCACACACACACTCCAAGCCACTCCCGGCCAGCCCTCACACACAGTCCAGGCCACTCCCGGCCTCTCACACACACACTCCAGGACAAGCCACTCCCGGCCAGCCCACACACACACTCCAGGCCACTCCCGGCCAGCCCACACACACACAGTCCAGGCCACTCCCGGCCAGCCCACACACACACTCCAGGCCACTCCCGGCCTCTCACACACACACTCCAGGCCACTCCCGGCCAGCCCACACACACACTCCAGGCCACTCCCGGCCAGCCCACACACACACTCCAGGCCACTCCCGGCCTCTCACACACACACTACAGGACAAGCCACTCCCGGCCAGCCCACACACACACTCCAGGCCACTCCCGGCCAGCCCACACACACACAGTCCAGGCCACTCCCGGCCTCTCACACACACACTCCAGGCCACTCCCGGCCAGCACACACACACACTCCAGGCCACTCCCGGCCAGCACACACACACACACCAGGCCACTCCCGGCCAGCCCACACACACACTCCAGACCAGGTCACTCCCGGCCAGCCCACACACACACTCCAGGCCACTCCCGGACAGCCCACACACTCTCTCCAGGCCACTCCCAGCCAGCCCACACACACACTCCCGGCCACTCCCGGCCAGCCCACACACACACTCCAGACCAGGTCACTCCCGGCCAGCCCACACACACACTCCGGGCCACTCCCGGCCAGCCCACACACACACTCCGGGCCACTCCCGACCAGCCCACACACACACTCCAGGCCAGGCCACTCCCGGCCAGCCCACACACACACTCCCGGCCACTCGCGCCCAGCCCTCACACACACACACACTCCCGGCCACTCCCGGCCAGCCCACACACACACTCCAGACCAGGTCACTCCCGGCCAGCCCACACACACACTCCAGGCCACTCCCGACCAGCCCACACACACACTCCAGGCCAGGTCACTCCCGGCCAGCCCACACACACACTCCGGGCCACTCCCGGCCAGCCCACACACACACTCCGGGCCACTCCCGACCAGCCCACACACACACTCCAGGCCAGGCCACTCCCGGCCAGCCCACACACACACTCCCGGCCACTACCGGCCAGCCCACACACACACACACAACAGGCAACTCCCGGCCAACCCACACACACACTCCCGGCCAGCCCACACACACACTCCAGGCCACTCCTGGGCAGGCCACACACACACTCCAGGCCACTCCCGACCAGCCCACACACACACTCCCGGCCACTCCCGGCCAGCCCACACCCACACTCCAGGCCACTCCCGGCCAGCCCACACACACACTCCCGGCCAGGTCACTCCCGGCCAGCCCACACACACACTCCGGGCCACTCCCGGCCAGCCCACACACACACTCCTGGCCACCCCCGGCCAGCCCCCACACACACACACAACAGGCTACTCCCGGCCAGCCCACACACACACTCCAGGCCACTCCCGGCCAGCCCACACACACACTCCAAGCCACTCCCGGCCAGCCCTCACACACAGTCCAGGCCACTCCCGGCCTCTCACACACACACTCCAGGACAAGCCACTCCCGGCCAGCCCACACACACACTCCAGGCCACTCCCGGCCAGCCCACACACACACAGTCCAGGCCACTCCCGGCCAGCCCACACACACACTCCAGGCCACTCCCGGCCTCTCACACACACACTCCAGGCCACTCCCGGCCAGCCCACACACACACTCCAGGCCACTCCCGGCCAGCCCACACACACACTCCAGGCCAAGCCACTCACGGCCAGCCCACACACACACTCCAGGCCACTCCCGGCCTCTCACACACACACTACAGGACAAGCCACTCCCGGCCAGCCCACACACACACTCCAGGCCACTCCCGGCCAGCCCACACACACACAGTCCAGGCCACTCCCGGCCTCTCACACACACACTCCCGGCCACTCCCGGCCAGCCCACACACACACTCCAGGTCACTCCCGGCCAGCCCACACACACACTCCAGGCCACTCCCGGCCAGCCCACACACACACTCCAGGCCACTCCCGGCCAGCCCACACACACTCTCCAGGCCACTCCCGGCCAGCCCACACACACACTCCCGGCCACTCCCGGCCAGTCACACACACACTCCAGGCCACTCCCGGCCAGCCCACACTCACACTCCCGGCCACTCCCGGCCATCCCACACACACACTCCAGGCCAGGCCACTCCCGGCCAGCCCCCACACACACTCCAGGCCACTCCCGGCCAGCCCACACACACACTCCAGGCCACTCCCGGCCAGCCCACACAGACACTCCCGGCCACTCCCGGCCATCCCACACACACACCAGGCCAGGCCACTCCCGGCCAGCCCACACACACACTCCAGGCCACTCCCGGCCAGTCCACACTCACACTCCAGGCCAATCCCGGCCAGCCCACACACACACTCCAGGCCACTCCCGGCCAGCCCACACACACACTCCAGGTCACTCCCGGCCAGCCCACACACACACTCCAGGCCACTCCCGGCCATCCCACACACACACCAGGCCAGGCCACTCCCGGCCAGCCCACACACACTCTCCAGGCCACTCCCGGCCAGCCCACACACACTCTCCAGGCCACTCCCGGCCAGCCCACACACACACTCCGGGCCAGGCCACTCCCGGCCAGCCCACACACACACTCCAGGCCACTCCCGGCCAGCCCACACACACTCCAGGCCACTCCCGGCCAGCCCACACACACATACAAGGCCACTCCCGGCCTGCCCACACACATACTCCAGGCCACTCCCGGCCAGCCCACACACACACTCCAGGCCACTCCCGGCCAGCCCACACACACACTCCAGGCTACTCCCGGCCAGCCCACACACACACTCCAGGCTACTCCCGGCCAGCCCACACACACACTCCAGGCCACTCCCGGCCAGCCCACACTCACACTCCAGGCCACTCCCGGCCAGCCCACACTCACACTCCAGGCCACTCCCGGCCAGCCCACACACACACTCCAGGCCACTCCCGGCCAGCCCACACTCACACTCCAGGCCACTCCCGGACAGCCCACACACACACTCCCGGACACTCCCGGCCAGCCCACACACACACTCCAGACCACTCCCGGCCAGCCCACACACACACTCCAGGCCAGGCCACTCCCGGCCAGCCCACACACACACTCCAGGCTACTCCCGGCCAGCCCACACACACACTCCAGACCACTCCCGGCCAGCCCACACACACACTCCAGGCCACTCCCGGCCAGCCCACACTCACACTCCAGGCCACTCCCGGCCAGCCCACACACACACTCCAGACCACTCCCGGCCAGCCCACACACACACTCCAGGCCAGGCCACTCCCGGCCAGCCCACACTCACACTCCAGGCCACTCCCGGACAGCCCACACACACACTCCCGGCCACTCCCGGCCAGCCCACACACACACTCCCGGCCACTCCCGGCCAGCCCACACACACACTCCAGGCCACTCCCGGCCAGCCCACACACACACTCCCGGCCACTCCCGGCCAGCCCACACACACAGTCCAGGCCACTCCCGGCCAGCCCACACACACACTCCAGGCCACTCCCGGCCAGCCCACACACACACTCCAGGCCACTCCCGGTCAGCCCACACACACACTCCAGGCCACTCCCGGCCAGCCCACACACACACTCCAGGCCACTCCCGGCCAGCCCACACACACACTCCCGGCCACTGCTGGCCAGCCCACACACACACTCCCGGCCACTCCCGGCCAGCCCACACACACACTCCAGGCCACTCCCGGCCAGCCCACACACACACTCCAGGCCACTCCCGGCCAGCCCACACACACACTCCAGGCCAGCCCACACACACACTCCAGGCCACTCCCGGCCAGCCCACACACACACTCCCGGCCAGCCCACACACACACTCCCGGCCACTCCCGGCCAGCCCACACACACACTCCCGGCCACTCCCGGCCAGCTCACACACACACTCCAGGACACTCCCGGCCAGCCCACACACACACTCCAGTGGAACCCTTTCTGCTCACTCTCTCTAAACTCCTTCCTAATTTGGAGTCCTCTGTCAAATTGCTTTTTACCTTAAACTGATCTACAGATTACAATTCCAGTTCACTAATCCCACCATTCAACTGAAATCCTCCATCCCTGACAACACTCCATTAAATACCCTTTGTTTTGTCTCCAAGATCCTCACATCCTTTTGTATATTTAGCGGCTGAACAAGAAGCAATTCCTCAGCTATGGTCCTCTCTATAAACCTGGTTATAACTCTATAGGCTATTGGCAAAGTATTAGAAAGTGGGATTCAAATACTCAGGTGGTTGTTTTTGACCTGCCCAGTCCAGATGGGCCGAATGGCCTTTCTGTGCTCTGGACCTCGATGACTCTATGATCCTAACATCCTTCTTTTAGGAGTCTCCGCCTCTATTGATCAAGTTAAATATCTTCTGAGGTTTTTCCAATCTTATCACCATGACCTTCCAGTGCAAAGTGTGGACATGTCCCCGCTCCCTTCCTGTACACGTTTTAAACTTGTCCCGTTTAGTTTATATTTCCTGTCCTCTACCCTCCTCCCTAATGCATCACCCACACGACAGTGATTTAAATTTACTTTCCCCGTGACTCTGCCTTTCACAGATCTGGGAACATGCTGCTGAAGATTGCTGCTACCCTGCTCACTGTGTCATTGCTGAGTGTCTGTCATTTGTGAATGTTGAAATTCTTTCCATTGAAGCCTATCGCAGTGAATTGTATCTTGAAGAGCAATTGTCCTCATGTGGACCCCGAGTGAACATCAGTGTCTCCTCCCCTCCTGCCTGAATAACTATCATTCACCGCTTCTCTCTGCTTTCTGTTTCTTAACCAATATCACATTCTCACTGTCACAGACCCTTTAATCCACGGCTTTGGGACTCGAGAACAACTCTAATATATGACATTTATCACAATATGTCCCAGTACATAAATTCATATCAGTTCCCTCATTAACCCTCCAGTTATTTTGAAATATAACTGCAATAACAACATGCGATTTGATTTCCCACGAATATCGCCGTGTTTCTGGTCACATAACACCATTTCCTCGCGAAGGAGCAATATTCCTGTTGCCCAGTCTGCCCTAGAAATGTCCTGGTGACTAACATTATACTGACTGCTCTGTCACTCCAGGGTCTATCCCTCTCTCTCCTTTTATAAACAGGATGGGGCAGTGAAAATGCCCCAGTCCCCTGGAACCACTCAGATATCAATGAGGATTGAGTATCAGGGTCAGTGTGTCCACTATTTCCACACTCCATCCCTCAGTCACTGTCACACAACCGATCCAGACCCGGCTAATCTTCTATTTCATTGTGATAGAAAAAGTATTGGGTTGAAAGGGGTTAATGGAGCCTGTTTGTTTAGTGACTGTGATTAATGTCAGTCTCTATGGATTCTAACCGTGTCACGGGAAGGTTTGCCTCTGCTATTAATAAGCGATTCCTTTCATTGTGTTATCCCAAACTGTCAGCGGGAGCGTCAATTCCAACACTGCCAGAGATCAGCGGCCCCAGAGAGACCGAGAGGAGGGAGCAGAATCTGGGAACTACCCACAGGAACGTTACAGCAATGGATCAGAATCTGGGAACTACCCACAGGAACGTCACAGCAATGGATCAGAATCTGGGAACTACCCACAGGAACGTTACAGCAATGGATCAGAATCTGGGAACTACCCACAGGAACGTTACAGCAATGGATCAGAATCTGGGAACTGCCCACAGGAACGTTACAACAATGGGTCAGAATCTGGGAACTACCCACAGGAACGTTACAGCAATGGATCAGAATCTGGGATCTAACCACAGGAACGTTACAGCAATGGATCAGAATCTGGGATCTAACCACAGGGACTTAACAGCAATGGACAGGAGTTTATCCCAGGGTCTTTATTGGATTGCTCGAGATCCTTTCCTTTCAGCATATTGGATCCAAGATGTACTCTGGATAATTCAGGCGGGTTACTATCCTCTCCTGGCTGTTGTCGGTGTCCCTGGTAAGTCTCACTATCCAGTTATTTATTGTATAAACTACTTTAAGTGTATTATTGCTCTGGAATTTCCATCTTGGAAAGATTGAATGCATGTTCTTCAGTTCCAGTCACTAATCTCAGTCCCTATCCAGTATCCACACACCGCTCTCTGGCTGAAATCGGAGACTGGGGTCACAATCTCCGCGCTCCCTTTGACACTGAAATTATTTATATCCAGATGTTCTTTCTATTCCCAATCCTGCCCACTTGCCATCGCCTCATCGCAGAATAATCCATCATCTGTGTCTGTGTAAAATCCAGACTCGAATATTGCGATTAAATTCGAGTCACTCAATTGCTGTTATAAATCTTCATGAAGCACAGATCACCCCCAACTCTGCTGTCCATATCCTAACCCACACACAATGCCAGTTACGTACCGTCCCTCTGCTCACTGATCTACATTGGTTCCCAATCTGGCAGCATCTCAATATCAATGTGCTCATTCTGTGATTGAAATTCTCCACAGTCTCACACAATAACTTCTACCATTTCCAACGAAAGTGAAAACAGTTAATTTTCATTCAGTGTCCAGTTCTGCAATTGGGAAGTTACTGGAGGTGATGAGGATGTGTTTCTGGTGGTTGTGTTATTGGGAAGTTAGTGGAGGGGCTGTGGATGTGTTTCTGGAGGGTGTGTTATTGGGAAGTTACTGGAGGTGATGAGGATGTGTTTCTGGTGGTTGTGTTATTGGGAAGTTAGTGGAGGGGCTGTGGATGTGTTTCTGGAGGGTGCGTTATTGGGGAGTTAGTGGAAGGGCTGTGGATGTGTTTCTGGAGGGTGCGTTATTGGGGAGTTCGTGGAGGGGCTGTGGATGTGTTTCTGGAGGATGCGTTATTGGGGAGTTAGTGGAGGGGCTGTGGATGTGTTTCTGGAGTTTGTGTTATTGGGAAGTTAGTGAGGGGATGTGGATGTGTTTCTGGAGGTTGTGTTATTGGCATGTTAGTGGAGGTGATGTGGATGTGTATCTGAAGGTTGTATTATTGGGAAGTTAGTGGGGGTGATGAGGATGTATATCTGGAGGTTGTGTTATTGGGAAGGTAGTGGAGGTGAAGTGGATGTGTTTCTGGAGGTTGTGTTATTGGGAAGTTAGTAGAGGTGATGAGGATGTGTTTCTGGAGGTTGTGTTATTGGAAAGTTAGTTGTGCAGATGAGGATGTGTTTATGGAGTTTGTGTTATTGGGATGTTCATGGGGGTGAAGTGGATGTCATTCAGGAGGTTGTGTTATTGGGAAGTTCGTGGAGGTGAAGTGAATGTGTTTCTGGAGGTTTTGTGAATGGGAAGTTAGTGGAGGTGATGAGGATGCCTTTCTGAATGTTGTTTTATTGGGAGGTTAGTGGAGGTGATGTGGATGGGTATCTGAAGGTTGTATTATTGGGAAGTTAGTGGAGTGATGTGTTTCTGCAGGCTCTGTTATAGGGAAGGTAGTGGAGGTGATGAGGATGTGTTTCTGGAGGTTGTGTCATTGGGAAGGTAGAGGAGGTGATGAGGATGTGTTTCTGGAGGTTGTGTCATTGGGAAGGTAGAGGAGGTGATGAGGATGTGTTTCTGGAGGTTATGTTATTGGGAAGTTAGTGGACGTGATTTGGATGTGTTTCTGGAGGTTGTGTCATTGGGAAGTTAGTGGAGGTGATGAGGATGTGTTTCTGGAGGTTGTGTCATTGGTAAGTTAGTGCAGATGATGTGGATGTGTTTCTGGAGGTTGTGTTATTGGGAAGTTAGTGGAGGTGATGAGGATGTGTTTCTGGAGGTTGTGTTATTGGGAGGTTAGTGGAGGTGATGTGGATGTGTTTCTGGAGGTTGTTATATTGGGAAGTTCGTGGAGGTGATGTGGATGTGGTTCTGGAGGTTGTGTTATTGGGAAGTTATTGGAGGTGAAGAGGATGTGTTTCTGGAGGTTGTGTGATTGGGAAGTTAGTGGAGGTGATGAGGATGTGTTTCTGTAGGTTGTGTTATTGGGAACTTAGTGGAGGTGATGAGGATGTGTTTCTGTAGGTTGTGTTATTGGGAACTTAGTGGAGGTGATGAGGATGTGTTTCTGGAGGTTGTGTTATTGGGAAGTTAGTGGAGGTGATGAGGATGTGGTTCTGGTGGTTGTGTTATTGGGAAGTTAGTGGAGGTGATGAGGATGTGTTTCTGTAGGTTGTGTTATTGGGAACTTAGTGGAGGTGATGAGGATGTGTTTCTGTAGGTTGTGTTATTGGGAACTTAGTGGAGGTGATGAGGATGTGTTTCTGGAGGTTGTGTTATTGGGAAGTTAGTGGAGGTGATGAGGATGTGTTTCTGGAGGTTGTGTGATTGGGAAGTTAGTGGAGGTGATGAGGATGTGTTTCTGGAGGTTGTGTTATTGGGAAGTTAGTGGAGGTGATGAGGATGTGTTTCTGTAGGTTGTGTTATTGGGAACTTAGTGGAGGTGATGAGGATGTGTTTCTGTAGGTTGTGTTATTGGGAAGTTAGTGGAGGTGATGAGGATGTGTTTCTGGAGGTTGTGTTATTGGGAAGTTAGTGGAGGTGATGAGGACGTGTTTCTGGAGGTTGAATGATTGGGAAGCTAGTGGAGGTGAAGTGGTTCGATTTCTGGTGGTTCTGCAATTGAGGAGTTAGTGGAGGTGATGAGGATGTGTTTCTGGAGTTGGTGTTATTGGTAAGTTAGTGGAGTTGATGAGGATGTGTTCCTGCAGGTTGTGTTATTGGGAAGCTAGTGGAGGAAATGTGGATGTGTTTCTGGAGTTGGTGTTATTGGGAAGTTAGTGCAGGGGATCAGGATGGGTTTCTGGTGTTTGGGTCATGAGGAAGATGGTGGATGTAATGAGAATGGATTTCTCGAGGTTTTGTTATTGGGGAGTTAATGGAGGTGATGTGGATGTGTTTCTGGAGGTTGTGTTATTGGGAAGTTAGTGGTGGTGATGAGGATGTGGTTCTGGAGGTTGTGTTATTGGGAGGTTAGTGGAGGTGATGAGAATGTGTTTCTGGAGGTTGTGTTATTGGGGTTAGTTGGGTTGATGAGGATGTGGTTCTGGTGGTTTTGTTATTGGGAAGTTACTGGTGGTGATGTGAATGTGTTAATGGAGGTTGTGTTATTGGGAAGTTAGTGGAGGAGATGAGGATGTGTTTCTGGAGGTTGTCTTATTGGGAAATTAGTGGAGGTGATGTGGATGGGTCTCTGGAAGTTGTGTTATTGGGATGTTAGTGGAGCTGATGTGTTTCTGCAGGCTGTGTTATAGGGAAGTTAGTGGAGGTGTTGAGGATATGTTTCTGGTGGTTGTGTTATTGGGAAGTTATTGGAGGTGATGAGGACGTGTTTCTGGAGGTTGTTTTATTGGGAAGTTATTGGAGGCGATGAGGACGTGTTTCTGGAGGTTGTTTTATTGGGAAGTTAGTGGAGGTGATGAGGACGTGTTTCTGGAGGTTGAATTATTGGGAAGCTAGTGGAGGTGAATTGGTTCGATTTCTGGTGGTTCTGTAATTGAGGAGTTAGTGGACTTGATGAGGATGTGTTTCTGGAGTTGGTGTTATTGGTAAGTTAGTGGAAGTGATGAGGATGTGGTTCTGGAGGTTCTGTTATTGGGAAGTTAGTGGAGGTGATGAGGATGTGGTTCTGGAGTTGGTGTTATTGGGAAGTTAGTGGAGGGGATCAGGATGGGTTTCTGGTGTTTGGGTCATTAGGAAGATGGTGATGTGATGAGAATGGATTTCTCGAGGTTTTGTTATTGGGGAGTTAATGGAGGTGATGTGGATGTGTTTCTGGAGGTTGTGTTATTGTGAAGTTAGTGGTGGTGATGAGGATGTGGTTCTGGTGGTTGTGTTATTGGGAAGTTAGTGGAGGTGATGAGGATGTGTTTCTGGAGGTTGTGTTATTGGGAAGTTAGTGGAGGTGATGAGGATGTGGTTCTGGTGGTTGTGTTATTGGGAAGTTAGTGGAGGTGATGAGGATGTGTTTCTGTAGGTTGTGTTATTGGGAACTTAGTGGAGGTGATGAGGATGTGTTTCTGTAGGTTGTGTTATTGGGAACTTAGTGGAGGTGATGAGGATGTGTTTCTGGAGGTTGTGTTATTGGGAAGTTAGTGGAGGTGATGAGGATGTGTTTCTGGAGGTTGTGTGATTGGGAAGTTAGTGGAGGTGATGAGGATGTGTTTCTGGAGGTTGTGTTATTGGGAAGTTAGTGGAGGTGATGAGGATGTGTTTCTGTAGGTTGTGTTATTGGGAACTTAGTGGAGGTGATGAGGATGTGTTTCTGTAGGTTGTGTTATTGGGAAGTTAGTGGAGGTGATGAGGACGTGTTTCTGGAGGTTGTGTTATTGGGAAGTTAGTGGAGGTGATGAGGACGTGTTTCTGGAGGTTGAATGATTGGGAAGCTAGTGGAGGTGAAGTGGTTCGATTTCTGGTGGTTCTGCAATTGAGGAGTTAGTGGAGGTGATGAGGATGTGTTTCTGGAGTTGGTGTTATTGGTAAGTTAGTGGAGTTGATGAGGATGTGTTCCTGCAGGTTGTGTTATTGGGAAGCTAGTGGAGGAAATGTGGATGTGTTTCTGGACTTGGTGTTATTGGGAAGTTAGTGCAGGGGATCAGGATGGGTTTCTGGTGTTTGGGTCATGAGGAAGATGGTGGATGTAATGAGAATGGATTTCTCGAGGTTTTGTTATTGGGGAGTTAATGGAGGTGATGTGGATGTGTTTCTGGAGGTTGTGTTATTGGGAAGTTAGTGGTGGTGATGAGGATGTGGTTCTGGAGGTTGCGTTATTGGGAGGTTAGTGGGGGTGATGAGGATGTGTTTCTGGAGGTTGTGTTATTGGGGTTAGTTGGGTTGATGAGGATGTGGTTCAGGTAGTTGTGTTATTGGGAAGTTACTGGTGGTGATGTGAATGTGTTAATGGAGGTTGTGTTATTGGGAAGTTAGTGGAGGAGATGAGGATGTGTTTCTGGAGGTTGTCTTATTGGGAAATTAGTGGAGGTGATGTGGATGGGTCTCTGGAAGTTGTGTTATTGGGATGTTAGTGGAGCTGATGTGTTTCTGCAGGCTGTGTTATAGGGAAGTTAGTGGAGGTGTTGAGGATATGTTTCTGGTGGTTGTGTTATTGGGAAGTTATTGGAGGTGATGAGGACGTGTTTCTGGAGGTTGTTTTATTGGGAAGTTATTGGAGGTGATGAGGACGTGTTTCTGGAGGTTGTTTTATTGGGAAGTTATTGGAGGCGATGAGGACGTGTTTCTGGAGTTTGTGTTATTGGGAAGTTAGTGGAGGTGATGAGGACGTGTTTCTGGAGGTTGAATTATTGGGAAGCTAGTGGAGGTGAATTGGTTCGATTTCTGGTGGTTCTGTAATTGAGGAGTTAGTGGACTTGATGAGGATGTGTTTCTGGAGTTGGTGTTATTGGTAAGTTAGTGGAAGTGATGAGGATGTGGTTCTGGAGGTTCTGTTATTGGGAAGTTAGTGGAGGTGATGAGGATGTGGTTCTGGAGTTGGTGTTATTGGGAAGTTAGTGGAGGGGATCAGGATGGGTTTCTGGTGTTTGGGTCATTAGGAAGATGGTGATGTGATGAGAATGGATTTCTCGAGGTTTTGTTATTGGGGAGTTAATGGAGGTGATGTGGATGTGTTTCTGGAGGTTGTGTTATTGTGAAGTTAGTGGTGGTGATGAGGATGTGGTTCTGGTGGTTGTGTTATTGGGAAGTTAGTGGAGGTGATGAGGATGTGTTTCTGGAGGTTGTGTTATTGGGAAGTTAGTGGAGGTGATGAGGATGTGGTTCTGGTGGTTGTGTTATTGGGAAGTTAGTGGAGGTGATGAGGATGTGTTTCTGGAGGTTGTGTTATTGGGAAGTTAGTGGAGGTGATGAGGATGTGTTTCTGGAGGTTGTGTTATTGGGAGGTTAGCAGAGGTGATGAGGATGTGTTTCTGGAGGTTGTGTTATTGGGATGTTAGTGGAGGTGATGAGGATGTGTTTCTGGAGGTTGTGTTATTGGGAAGTTAGTGGAGGTGATGAGGATGTGGTTCTGGTGGTTGTGTTATTGGGAAGTTAGTGGAGGTGATGAGGATGTGTTTCTGGAGGTTGTGTTATTGGGAAGTTAGTGGAGGTGATGAGGATGTGGTTCTGGTGGTTGTGTTATTGGGAAGTTAGTGGAGGTGATGAGGATGTGTTTCTGGAGGTTGTGTTATTGGGAAGTTAGTGGAGGTGATGAGGATGTGTTTCTGGAGGTTGTGTTATTGGGAAGTTAGTGGAGGTGATGAGGATGTGTTTCTGGAGGTTGTGTTATTGGGACGTTAGTGGAGGTGATGAGGATGTGTTTCTGGAGGTTGTGTTATTGGGAAGTTAGTTGGGTTGATGAGGATGTGTTTCTGGAGGTTGTGTTATTGGGAAGTTAGTGGAGGTGATGAGGATGTGGTTCTGGTGGTTGTGTTATTGGAAAGTTAGTGGAGGTGATGTGGATGGGTTTGTGTAGGTTGTGTTATTGGGAAGTTAGTGGAGGTGATGTGGATGTATTTCTGGAGGTTGTGTTATTGGGAAGTTAGTGGAGCTGATGAGGATGTGGTTCTGGAGGTTGTGTTATTGGAAAGTTAGTGGAGGAGATGTGGATGGGTATCTGAAAGTTCTATTATTGGGATGTTAGTGGAGCTGATGTGTTTCTGCAGGCTGTGTTATAGGGAAGTTAGTGGAGGTGATGAGGATGTGTTTCTGGTGGTTGTGTTATTGGGAAGTTAGTGGAGGTGATGAGGATGTGTTTCTGGAGGTTGTGTTATTGGGAAGTTAGTGGAGGTGATGAGGATGTGTATCTGGAGGTTGTGTTCTTGAGGAGTTAGTGGAGGTGATGAGGATGTGTTTCTGGAGGTTGTTTTATTGGGAGGTTAGTGGAGGAGATGTGGATGGTTATAAGAAGGTTGTGTTATTGGGAAGTTAGTGGAGGTGATGTGGATGGGTATCTGAAGGTTCTATTATTGGGAAGTTAGTGGAGCTGATGTGTTTCTGGAGGCTGTGTTATATGGAAGATAGTGGAGGTGATGAGGATGTGTTTCAGGAGGTTGTGTTATTGGGAAGTTAGTGGAGGTGATGAGGATGTGTTTCTGGGGTTTGTGTTATTGGGGAGTTAATGGAGGTGATGTGGATGTGTTTCAGGAGGTTGTGTTATTGGGAAGTTAGTGGAGGTGATGGGGATGTGTTTCTGGAGGTTGTGTTATTGGGAAGTTAGTGGAGGTTATGTGGATGTGTTTCTGTAGGTTGTGTTATTGGGAAGTTAGTGGAGGTGAAGAGGACGTGTTTCAGGAGGTTGTTTTATTGGGATGTTAGTGGAGGTGATGATGATGTGTTTCTGTCGGTTGTTTTATTGGGAAGTTATTGGAGGTGAAGAGGACGTTTTTCAGGAGGTTGTTTTATTGGGAAGTTATTGGAGGTGATGAAGACGTGTTTCTGGAGGTTGAATTATTGGGAAGCTAGTGGAGGTGAAGTGGTTCGATTTCTGGTGGTTCTGTAATTGAGGAGTTAGTGGAGTTGATGAGGATGTGTTTCTGGAGCTGGTGTTATTGGGAAGTTAGTGGAGGTGATGAGGATGTGTTTCAGGAGGTTGTGTTATTGCGAAGTTAGTGGAGGTGATGAGGATGTGTTTCTGGAGTTGGTGTTATTGGGAAGTTAGTGGAGGTGATGAGGATGTAGTTCTGGTGGTTGTGTTATTGGGAAGTTAGTGGAGGTGATGTGGATGTATTTCTGGAGGTTGTGTTATTGGGAAGTTAGTGGAGGTGATGAGGATGTGGTTCTGGTGGTTGAGTTATTGGGAGGTTAGTGGAGGAGATGCGGATGGGTATCTGAAGGTTCTATTATTGGGATGTTAGTGGAGCTGATGTGTTTCTGCAGGCTGTGTTATAGGGAAGTTAGTGGAGGTGATGAGGATGTGTTTCTGGAGGTTGTGTTATTGGGAAGTTAGTGGAGGTGATGAGGATGTGGTTCTGGAGGTTGTGTTATTGGGAAGTTAGTGGAGTTGATGAGGATGTGTTTCTGGTGGTTGTGTTATTGGGAAGTTAGTGGAGTTGATGAGGATGTGTTTCTGGAGGTTGCGTTATTGGGAGGTTAGTGGAGGTGATGAGGATGTGTTTCTGGAGATTGTGTTATTGGGAAGTTAGTTGGGTTGATGAGGAAGTGTTTCTGGATGTTGTGTTATTGGGAAGTTAGTGGAGGTGATGAGGATGTCTATCTGGAGGTTGTGTTCTTGAGGAGTTAGTGGAGGTGATGTGGATCTGTTTCTGGTGGTTGTGTTATTGGGAGGTTAATGGAGGTGATGAGGATGTGTATCTGGAGGGTGTGTTCTTGAGGAATTCGTGGAGGTGGTGAGGATGTGTTTCTGGAGGTTGTGTTATTGGGAAGTTAGTGGAAGTGATGAGGATGTGGTTCTGGTGGTGGTGTTATTGGGAAGTTAGTGGAGGAGATGTGGATGGGTATCTGAAGGTTCTATTATTGGGATGTTAGTGGAGCTGATGTGTTTCTGCAGGCTGTGTTATAGGGAAGTTAGTGGAGGTGATGAGGATGTGTTTCTGGAGGTTGTGTTATTGGGAAGTTAGTGGAGGTGATGAGGATGTGTTTCTGGTGGTTGTGTTATTGGGAAGTTAGTGGAGGTGATGAGGATGTGTTTCTGGAGGTTGTGTTATTGGGAAGTTAGTGGAGGTGATGAGGATGTGTATCTGGAGGTTGTGTTCTTGAGGAGTTAGTGGAGGTGATGAGGATGTGTTTCTGGAGGTTGTTTTATTGGGAGGTTAGTGGAGGAGATGTGGATGGTTATAAGAAGGTTGTGTTATTGGGAAGTTAGTGGAGGTGATGTGGATGGGTATCTGAAGGTTCTATTATTGGGAAGTTAGTGGAGCTGATGTGTTTCTGGAGGCTGTGTTATATGGAAGATAGTGGTGGTGATGAGGATGTGTTTCAGGAGGTTGTGTTATTGGGAAGTTAGTGGAGGTGATGAGGATGTGTTTCTGGGGTTTGTGTTATTGGGGAGTTAATGGAGGTGATGTGGATGTGTTTCAGGAGGTTGTGTTATTGGGAAGTTAGTGGAGGTGATGGGGATGTGTTTCTGGAGGTTGTGTTATTGGGAAGTTAGTGGAGGTTATGTGGATGTGTTTCTGTAGGTTGTGTTATTGGGAAGTTAGTGGAGGTGAAGAGGACGTGTTTCAGGAGGTTGTTTTATTGGGATGTTAGTGGAGGTGATGATGATGTGTTTCTGTCGGTTGTTTTATTGGGAAGTTATTGGAGGTGAAGAGGACGTTTTTCAGGAGGTTGTTTTATTGGGAAGTTATTGGAGGTGATGAGGACGTGTTTCTGGAGGTTGAATTATTGGGAAGCTAGTGGAGGTGAAGTGGTTCGATTTCTGGTGGTTCTGTAATTGAGGAGTTAGTGGAGTTGATGAGGATGTGTTTCTGGAGCTGGTGTTATTGGGAAGTTAGTGGAGGTGATGAGGATGTGTTTCTGGTGGTTGTGTTATTGGGAAGTTAGTGGAGGTGATGAGGATGTGTTTCTGGAGGTTGTGTTATTGGGAAGTTAGTGGAGGTGATGAGGATGTGTATCTGGAGGTTGTGTTCTTGAGGAGTTAGTGGAGGTGATGAGGATGTGTTTCTGGAGGTTGTTTTATTGGGAGGTTAGTGGAGGAGATGTGGATGGTTATAAGAAGGTTGTGTTATTGGGAAGTTAGTGGAGGTGATGTGGATGGGTATCTGAAGGTTCTATTATTGGGAAGTTAGTGGAGCTGATGTGTTTCTGGAGGCTGTGTTATATGGAAGATAGTGGAGGTGATGAGGATGTGTTTCAGGAGGTTGTGTTATTGGGAAGTTAGTGGAGGTGATGAGGATGTGTTTCTGGGGTTTGTGTTATTGGGGAGTTAATGGAGGTGATGTGGATGTGTTTCAGGAGGTTGTGTTATTGGGAAGTTAGTGGAGGTGATGGGGATGTGTTTCTGGAGGTTGTGTTATTGGGAAGTTAGTGGAGGTTATGTGGATGTGTTTCTGTAGGTTGTGTTATTGGGAAGTTAGTGGAGGTGAAGAGGACGTGTTTCAGGAGGTTGTTTTATTGGGATGTTAGTGGAGGTGATGATGATGTGTTTCTGTCGGTTGTTTTATTGGGAAGTTATTGGAGGTGAAGAGGACGTTTTTCAGGAGGTTGTTTTATTGGGAAGTTATTGGAGGTGATGAGGACGTGTTTCTGGAGGTTGAATTATTGGGAAGCTAGTGGAGGTGAAGTGGTTCGATTTCTGGTGGTTCTGTAATTGAGGAGTTAGTGGAGTTGATGAGGATGTGTTTCTGGAGCTGGTGTTATTGGGAAGTTAGTGGAGGTGATGAGGATGTGTTTCTGGAGTTGGTGTTATTGGTAAGTTAGTGGAGTTGATGAGGATGTGTTTCTGGAGGTTGTGTTATTGGGAAGTTAGTGGAGGTGATGTGGATGGGTTTCTGGAGGTTGTGTTATTGGGAAGTTAGTGGAGGTGTTGAGGATTTGGGTCTGGTGGCTGTGTTATAGGGAAGTTAGTGGAGGTGATGTGGATGTGTTTCTGGAGGTTGTGTTATTGGGGAGTTAGTGGAGGTGATGAGGATGTGTTTCTGGAGGTTGTGTTATTGGGAGGTTAGTGGAGGTGATGAGGATGTGTTTCTGGAGGTTGTGTTATAGGGAAGTTAGTGGAGGTGATGAGGATGTGTTTCTGGAGGTTGTGTTATTGGGAAGTTAGTCGAGGTGATGTGGATGGGTATCTGAAGGTTTTATTATTGGGATGTTAGTGGAGCTGATGTGTTTCTGCAGGTTGTGTGATTGGGAAGTTAGTGGAGGTGATGAGGATGTGTTTCTGGAGGTTGTGTTATTGGGAAGTTAGTGGAGGTGATGAGGATGTGTATCTGAAGGTTGTGTTCTTGATGAGTTAGTGGAGGTGATGAGGATGTGTTTCTGGAGGTTGTGTTATTGGAAAGTTAGTGGAGGTGATGAGGATGTGTATCTGGAGGATGTGTTATTGGGAGGTTAATGGAAGTGATGAGGATGTGTATCTGGAGGGTGTGTTATTGGGAAGTTAGTGGAGGAGATGTGGATGGGTATCTGAAGGTTTTATTATTGGGATGTTAGTGGAGCTGATGTGTTTCTGCAGGTTGTGTTATAGGGAAGTTAGTGGAGGTGATGAGGATGTGTTTCTGGAGGTTGTGTTATTGGGAAGTTAGTGGAGGTGATGAGGATGTGTTTCTGGAGGTTGTGTTCTTGATGAGTTAGTGGAGGTGATGAGGATGTGTATCTGAAGGTTGTGTTCTTGATGAGTTAGTGGAGGTGATGAGGATGTGTTTCTGGAGGTTGTGTTATTGGGAGGTTAGTGGAGGTGATGAGGATGTGTTTCTGGAGGTTGTGTTATTGGGAAGTTAGTGGAGGTGATGAGGATGTGTTTCTGGAGGTTGTGTTATTGGGAGGTTAGTGGAGGTGATGAGGATGTGTTTCTGGAGGTTGTGTTATTGGGAAGTTAGTGGAGGTGATGAGGATGTGTTTCTGGAGGTTGTGTTCTTGATGAGTTAGTGGAGGTGATGAGGATGTGTATCTGAAGGTTGTGTTCTTGATGAGTTAGTGGAGGTGATGAGGATGTGTTTCTGGAGGTTGTGTTATTGGAAAGTTAGTGGAGGTGATGAGGATGTGTTTCTGGAGGTTGTGTTATTGGGAAGTTAGTGGAGGTGATGAGGATGTGTTTCTGGAGGTTGTGTTATTGGGGAGTTAGTGGAGGTGATGAGGATGTGTTTCTGGAGGTTGTGTTATTGGGAAGTTAGTGGAGGTGATGAGGATGTGTTTCTGGAGGTTGTGTTATTGGGAAGTTAGTGGAGGTGATGTGGATGTGTTTCTGGAGGTTGTGTTATTGGGACGTTAGTGGTGGTGATGTGGATGGGTATCTGAAGGTTTTATTATTGGGATGTTAGTGGAGCTGATGTGTTTCTGCAGGTTGTGTTATAGGGAAGTTAGTGGTGGTGATGATGATGTGTTTCTGGAGGTTGTGTTATTGTGAAGTTAGTGGCGGTGATGAGGACGTGTTTCTGGAGGTTGTGTTATTGGGAAGTTAGTGGAGCTGATGGGTTTCTGGAGGTTGTTTTATTGGGACGTTAGTGGAGGTGATGAGGATGTGTTTCTGGAGGTTGTGTTATTGGGACGTTAGTGGTGGTGATGAGGATGTGTTTCTGGAGGTTGTGTTATTGGGAAGTTAGTGGAGCTGATGGGTTTCTAGAGGTTGTTTTATTGGGACGTTAGTGGAGGTGATGAGGATGTGTTTCTGGAGGTTGTGTTATTGGGAAGTTAGTGGAGGTGATGAGGATGTGTTTCTGGAGGTTGTGTTATTGGGAAGTTAGTTGAGTTGATGAGGATGTGTTTCTGTAGGTTGTGTTATTGGGAAGTTAGTGGAGGTGATGAGGATGTGTTTCTGGAGGTTGTGTTATTGTGAAGTTAGTGGAGGTGATGTGGATGGGTTTCTGGATGTTGTATTATTGGGAAGTTAGTGGAGGTGATGTGGATGTGTTTCTGGAGGTTGTGTTATTGGGAAGGTCTCTGAAACAGCTTTTTAATTGGGAGCTCCCGAGGCCACACTGCCTGAATCCTCCTCCCAGGGATTCTTGAGCAGTAAATGGTTAACTATATACAGCACAGAGGTCTCTGAAACAGCTTTTTAATTGGGGTCTCCCGAGGCCACACTGCCTGAACCCTGCGCCCAGGGATTATTGAGCATTAAATGGTTAACTAAATTCAGCACAGAGGTCACTGAAACAGCTTTATAATTGGGGGCTCCCGGAGCCACACTGCCTGTCCCCTGCTCCCACGGATTATTGAGCAGTAAATGGTTAACCTTGTACAGGCACAGAGGTCTCTGAAACAGCTTTTTAATTGGGAGCTCCCAAGGCCACACTGCCTGTCCCCTGCTCCAAGGGATAATTGAGAGGAAGTAAATGGTTAACTTTCCAGAGTACTGAGGCCTCTGAAACAGCTTTTTCAGTGGGGGCTCCCGAGGTCACACTGCCTGTCCCCTGCTCCCAGGGATTATTGAGCAGTAAATGGTTAACTATATACAGGAACAGAGGTCTCTGAAACAGCTTTTTAATTGGGGGCTCCCGGAGCCACACTGCCTGACCCCTGCTCCCAGGGATTATTGAGCAGTAAATGGTTAACTAGAAACAGGAACAGAGGTCTCTGAAACAGCTTTTTAATTGGGGGCTCCCGGAGCCACACTGCCTGACCCCTGCTCCCAGGGATTATTGAGCAGTAAATGGTTAAATATATACAGCACAGAGGTCTCTGAAACAGCTTTTTCATTTGGGACTCCTGAGGCCACACTGCCTGTCTCCTGCTCCCAGGGTTTATTGAGCCGGAAATGGGAAACTATATACAGCACAGAGATCTCTGAAACAGCTTTTTAATTGGGGGCTCCCAGGTCACACTGCCTGTCCCCTGCTCCCAGGGATTATTGAGAGTAAGTAAATGGATAACTAGACACAGCACAGAGGTCTCTGAAACAACTTTTTAATTGGGAGCTCCCGACCACACTGCTTGTCCCCTGCTCCCAGGGATTATTGAGCAGTAAATGGTTAACTATATACAGCACAGAGGTCACTGAAAAAGCTTTTTAATTGGGGGCTCCCGAGGCAACAATGCCTGTCACCTGCTCCCAGGGATTATTGAGAAGTAAATGGTTAACTATATAGAGCACAGAGGTATCTGACACAGCTTTTTAATTGAGGGCTCCCAAAGCCACACTGCTCCCCGGGATTATTGAGCAGTAAATGGTTAACTCTATATAGGCACAGCGTTCCCTGAAAGAGATTTTTAATTGTGAGCTCCCGGAGCCACATTGCCTGCCCCCTACTCCCAGGGATTATTGAGCAGTAAATGGTTAACTTTCCAGAGCACAGAGGCCTCTGAAACAGCTTTTTAATTGGGGGCTCCCGACCAGACTGCCTGTCCCCTGGTCCCAGGGATTATTGGGCACTAAATGCAGAACTATATACAGCACAGAGGTTTCTGAAGCTACTTTTTAATTGGGGGCTCCCGAGGCCACACTGCCTGTCCCCTGCTCCGAGGGATGATTGAGCAGTAAATGGTTAACTATATACAGCACAGAGTTCTCTGAAACAGTTTTTAAATTGGGGGATCCCGAGGCCACACTGTCTGACCCCTGCTCCGAGGGATGATTGAGCAGTAAATGGTTAACTATATACAGGCACAGCGTTCTCTGAAAGAGCTTTTTAATTGGGGGCTCCCGAGGCCACACTGCCTGTCCCCTGCTCCCAGGGATTATTGAGCAGTAAATGGTTAACTATATACAGCACAGAGGTCTATGAAACTGCTTTTTCTAGGGGGCTCCCTTAACCACGCTACCTGTCCCCTGCTCCCAGGGATTATTGAGCGTTAAATGCTTAACTATATGCAGCACAGAGGTCTCTGAAACAGCTTTTTAATTGGGGGTTCCCAGATCACACTGCCTGACCCCTGCTCCCAGGGGTAATTGAGAAGTAAATGGTTAACTATATACAGCACAGAGGTTTCTGAAGCAACTTTTTAATTGGGGGTTCCCGAGGCCACACTGCCTGACCCCTGCTCCGTGGGATGATTGAGCAGTAAATGGTTAACTATATACAGCACAGAGGTCTCTGAAACAGCTTTTTAATTGGGGGCTCCCAGATCACACTGCCTGACCCCTGCTCCCAGGGATTATTGAGATGTAAATGGTTAACTATGTCCAGCACAGAGGTCTCTGAAACAGCTTTTTAGTTGGGGGCACCCGAGGCCACATTGCCTGTCCCCTGCTCTCAGTAATTATTGAGAAGTAAATGGTTAACTATATACAGCACAGAGGTCTCTGAAATAGCTTTTTAATTGGGGGTGTCCGAAGCCACACTGCCTGTTTCCTGCTCCCATGGATTATTGAGCAGTAAATGGTTAACTATCTACAGCACAGAGTATCTGAAACAGCTTTTTAATTGGGGGCTCTCGAGGCCACACTGCCTGTCCCCTGCTCCCAGGGATTATTGAGCAGTAAATGGTTAACTATATACAGCACAGAGGTCTCTGAAACTGCTTTTTAATTGGGGGCTCTCGAGGCCACACTGCCTGTCCCCTGCTCCCAGGGATTATTGTGAAGTAAATGGTTAACCATATACAGCACCGAGGTCTCTGAATCAGCTTTTTAATTGGGGGCTCTCGAGGCCACACTGCCTGTCCCCTGCGTCCAGGGATTATTGAGCAGTAAATGGTTAACTATATACAGGCACAGAGGTCTCTGAATCAGCTTTTTAATTGGGGGCTCCCGAGGCCACACTGCCTGTCCCCTGCTCCCAGGGATTATTGAGCAGTAAATGGTTAACTATATACAGCACAGAGGTCTCTGAAACAGCATTTTAATTGTGGGCTCCCGAGGCCACACTGCCTGTCCCCTGCTCCCATGGATTATTGAGCAGTAAATGGTTAACTATATACAGCACAGAGGTATCTGAAACACCTTTTTAATTGGGGGCTCCTGGACCACACTGCCTGTCCCCTGCTCCCAGGGATTATTGAACAGTAAGTGGTTAGAATCATAGAATCATAGAAGTTTACAGCATGGAAACAGGCCCTTCGGCCCAACCATGCCATGCCGCCCAGTTTTTACCATTAAGCTAGTCCAGTTGCCCACACTTGGCCCATAACCCTCTATACCCATCTTCCCCATGTAACTATCTAAATGTTTTTTAAAAGACACAATTGTACCCGCCTCTACTACTACCTCTGGCAGCCCATTCCAGACACTCACTACCCTCTGAGTGAAGAAATTGCCCCTCTGGGCCCTTCTGAATCTCTCCCCTCTCACCTTAAACCTATGCCCTCTAGTTTTAGACTCCCCTACCTTTGGGAAAAGATGTTGACTATCTACCTTATCTATGCCCCTCATTATTTTATAGACCTCTATAAGATCACCCCTAAGCCTCCTACGCTCCAAGGAAAAAAGTCCCAGTCTATCCAGCCTGTCCTTATAACTCAAACCATCAAGTCCCGGCAACATCCTAGTAAATCTTTTCTGCACTCTTTCCAGTTTAATAATATCCTTCGTATAATAGGGTGACCAGAACTGCACACCGTATTCCAAGTGTGGCCGTACCAATGTCTTGTACAACTTCAACAAGACGTCCCAACTCCTGTATTCAATGTTCTGACCAATGAAACCAAGCATGCTGAATGCCTTCTTCACCACCCTGTCCACCTGCGACTCCACATTCAAGGAGCTATGAACCTGTACTCCTAGATCTCTTTGTTCTATACCTCTCCCCAACGCCATACCGTTAACTGAGTAGGTCCTGGCCTGATTCGATCTGCCAAAATGCATCACCGCACATTTATCTAAATTAAACTCCATCTGCCATTCGTCGGCCCACTGGCCTAATTGATCAAGATCCCGTTGCAATCCTAGATAACCTTCTTCACTATCCACTGTGCCACCAATCTTGGTGTCATCTGCAAACTTACTAACCATGCCTCCTAAATTCTCATCCAAATCATTAATATAAATCACAAATAACAGTGGACCCAGCACCAATCCCTGAGGCACACCACTGGTCACAGGCCTCCAGTTTGAAAAACAACCCTCTACAACCACCCTCTGCCTTCTGTCGTCCAGCCAATTTTGAATCCAATTGGCAACCTCACCCTGGATCCCGTGAGCTTTAACCTTCTGCAACAACCTACCATGCGGTACCTTGTCAAAGGCTTTGCTAAAGTCCATGTAGACAACGTCTACTGCACTGCCCTCATCTACCTTCTTGGTCACCCCCTCAAAAAACTCAATCAAATTTGTGAGACATGATTTTCCACGCACAAAGCCACGCTGACTGCCCCGAATCAGTCCTTGCCTCTCTAAATGCTTGTAGCTCCTATCTCTCAGAATACCTTCTAGCAACTTACCTACTACAGACGTTAGTCTCACCAGTCTGTAGTTCCCAGGCTTTTCCCTGCTGCCCTTCTGAAACAAGGGCACAACATTCGCCACTCTCCAATCTTCAGGCACCTCACCTGTGGCTGCCGATGATTCAAATATCTCTGTTAGGGGACCCGCAATTTCCTCCCTCGCCTCCCACAACACCCTGGGATACATTTCATCAGGTCCCGGGGATTTATCTACCTTGATGCGCTTTAAGACTTCCAGCACCTCCTCCTCTGTAATATGCACACTTCTCAAGACATCACTATTTATTTCCCTTAGTTTCCTAACATCCATGCCTTTCTCCACCGTGAATACCGATGAGAAATATTCATTCAGGATCTCACCCAACTCTTGTGGCTCTGCACATAGATGTCCTTGTTGATCCTTAAGAGGCCCTACTCTGTCCCTAGTTACTCTTTTCCCCTTTATGTATTTGTAGAATCTCTTTGGATTCTCCCTTGCATTATTTGCCAAAGCAATTTCATGTCCCCTTTTTGCCCTCCTGATTTCCCTCTTCACTCTATTTCGACAATCTCTATAGTCTTCAAGGGATCCACTTGATCCCAGTTGCTTATGTAAGTCATATGCCTCCTTCTTCTTTTTGACCAGAGTCTCAATATCTCGAGTCATCCAGGGTTCCCTACTTCTACCAGCCTTACCCTTCACTCTAAAGGGAATGTGCTTACCCTGCACCCTGGTTAACACATTTTTAAAAGCCTCCCATTTACCAGCCGTCCCTTTGCCTGCCAACAGTCTCCCCCAATCTACCTCTGCAAGTTCCTGTCTGATACCATCAAAATTGGCCTTGCCCCAATTAAGAATTTTAACTCTTGGGCCAGACCTATCATTCTCCATAGCTATCTTAAAACTAATGGAGTTATGGTCACTTGTCCCAAAGTGATCCCTCACTAACACTTCTGTCACTTGCCCTTCCTTATTTCCCAAGACGAGGTCAAGTTTTGCCCCCTCTCTAGTCGGTCCATCCACATACTGAATGAGAAATTCCTCCTGAATACACTCAACAAATTTCCCTCCATCCAAGCCCCTAATGCTCTGGCTGTCCCAGTCAATGTTGGGAAAGTTAAAGTCCCCTACTACTACCACCCTACTATTCTTGCAGCTATCTGTAATGTCCTTACATATTTGCTCCTCAATTTCCCGCTGACTATTTGGGGGCCTGTAGTACAGTCCTACCAAGGTGATCTCTCCCTTCTTATTTTTCAGTTCCACCCATATAGACTCAGTGGGCGAACCCTCGGATATATCCCCTCTAAGTACTGCCGTGATGTTCTCCCTAATCAAAAACTCCACTCCCCCTCCTCGCTTACCTCCTGTTCTATCCTTTCTATAGCATCTGTACCCCGGAACATTGAGCTGCCAGTCCTGCCCCTCCCTTAACCATGTTTCAGTCATAGCTATAATATCCCAGTCCCATGTGCCCGTCCATGCCCTGAGTTCATCCGCTTTGCCCGTCAGGCCCCTTGCATTGAAATAAATGCAGTTTAATGTAGACCTTCCTTGCTCTCTGCCCTGCATTCTCAGGTCATGCTTTACACACTCTCCCTTCCTGCCTTTTGTTTCTGTCCCCACTGACTTCCTACATCGGTTCCCATCCCCCTGCCACATTAGTTTAAACCCTCCCCAACTGCACTAGCAAACACACCCCCGAGAACATTGGTTCCGGTCCCACCCAAATGCAGACCGTCCGATTTGTACAGGTCCCACCTCCCCCAGAACCGGTCCCACTGTCCCAGGAATTTGAAACCCTCCCTCTTGCACCATCTCTCAAGCCACGTATTCACCCTAGCTATCCTGTCATTCCTACTCTGACTATCGCGTGGCACTGGTAGCAATCCTGAGATTACTACCTTTGAGGTCCTACTTTTTAGTTTAACTCCTAACTCCCTAAATTCAGCTTGTAGGACCTCATCCCGTTTTTTACCTATATCGTTGGTGCCTATATGCATCACGACAGCTGGCTGTTCACCTTCCCCCTCCAGAATGTCCTGCAGCCGCTCCGAGACATCCTTGACCCTTGCACCAGGGAGGCAACATACCATCCTGGATTCTTGTTTGCGTCCACAGAAACGCCTGTCTATTCCCCTTACAATTGAATCCCCTATCACTATAGCTCTGCCCCTCTTTTTCCCGCCCTTTTGTGCAGCAGAGCCAGCCACGGTGCCATGAACCTGGCTGCTGCCACCTTCCCGTGGTGAGCCATCTCCCACAACAGTTTCCAAAACGGTAAATCTGTTTTGGAGTGAGATGACCGCAGGGGATCCCTGCACTGCCTTCCTTGGTTAACTATATACAACACAGAGGTCTCTGAAACAGCTTTTTAATTGGGGGCTCCCGGAGCCACACAGCCTGTCCCCTGCTCCCAGGGATTATTGAGCAGTAAATGGTTAACTATATACAGCAGAGGTCTCTGAAACCGCTTTTTAATTGGGGGCTCCCGAGGCCACACAGCCTGTCCCCTGCTCCCAGGGATTATTGAGCAGTAAATGGTTAACTATATGCAGCAGAGGTCTCTGAAACAGCTTTTTAATTGGGGGCTCTCGGACCACACTGCCTGTCCCCTGGTCCCAGGTGTTATTGAGCAGAAAATGGTTAACTATATACAGGCACGGAGGTCTCTGATACAGCTTTTTCATTGGGGCCTCCCGAGGCAACACTGCCTGTCCACTGCTCCCAGGGATTATTGAGCAGTAAATGGTTAACGATATACACGCACAGAGGTCACTTAAACAGCTTTTTAATTGGGGCCTCCCGAGGCCACACTGCCTGTCCGCTGCTCCCAGGGATTATTGAGCAGTAAATGGTTAACGACATACAGCACAGAGATCTCTGATACAGCTTTTTAATTGGGGGCTCCCGAGGCCACACTGCCTGTCCCCTGCTCCCTGGGATTATTGAGCAGTAAATGGTTAACTATATAAAGCACAGAGGTCACTTAAACTGCTTTTTAATTGGGGCCTCCCGAGGCCACACTGCCTGTCCGCTGCTCCCAGGGATTATTGAGCAGTAAATGGTTAACGACATACAGCACAGAGATCTCTGATACAGCTTTTTAATTGGGGGCTCCCGAGGCCACACTGCCTGTCCCCTGCTCACAGGGATTATTGAGAATTAAATGGGTAACTATATACAGCACAGAGATATCTGATACAGCTTTTTTAATTGGGGGCTCCCGAGGCCACACTGCCTGTCCCCTGCTCCCAGGGCTAATTGAGAGGAAGTAAATGGTTAACTATACACAGCACAGAGGTCTCTGAAACAGCATTTTAATTGGGGGCTCCCGAGGCCACACTGCCTGTCTCCTGCTCCCAGGGATTATTGAGCAGTAAATGGTTAACTATATCCAGCACAGAGGTCTCTGAAACAGCTTTTTAATTGGGGGCTCCCGGACAACACTGCCTGTCCCCTGTTCCCAGGGATTATTAAGCAGTAAATGGTTAACTATGTAGAGCACAGAGGTCTCTGAAACAGCTTTTTAATTGGGGGCTCCCATGGCCACACTGCCTGTCCCCTGCTCCCAGGGATTATTGAGAAGTAAATAGTTAACTATATACAGGCACAGAGATCTCTGCAACAACTTTTAAATTTGGGACTCCCGAGGCCACGCTGCCTGTCCCCTGCTCCCAGGAATTATTGAGAAGTAAATGGTTAACTATATACAGCACAGAGGTCGCTGAAACAGCTTTTTAATTGGGGGCTCCCGTGGCCACACTGCGTGTCCCCTGCTCCCAGGGATTATTGAGAAGTAAATGGTTAACCTTGTACAGCACAGAGGTCTCTGAAACACCTTTTTAATTGGGGGCTCCCTGACCACACTGCCTGACCCCTGCTCCCAGGGATTATTGAGCAGTAAATGGTTAACTCTATACAGCACAGATGTCTCTGAAACAGCTTTTCAATTGGCGCCTCCCATACCACACTGCCTGCTCCCTGCTCCCAGGGATTATTGAGTAGTAAATGGTTAACTCTATATAGGCACAGCGTTCCCTGAAATAGATTTTTCATTGGGGACTCCCGAGGCCAAACTGCCTGTCCCCTGCTCCCAGGGATTATTGAGCAGTAAATGGTTAACTATATACAGCACAGAGTATCTGAAACAGCTTTTTAATTGGGGGCTCCCGAGGCCACACTCCCTGTTCCCTGCTCCCAGGGATTATTGAGCAGTAAATGGTTAACTATATACAGGCACAGAGGTCTCTGAAACATCTTTTTAATTGGGGGCTCCCGAGGCCACACTGCCTGTCCCCTGCTCACAGGGATTATTGAGAAGTAAATGGTTAACTATATACAGGCACAGAGGTCTCTGACACAGCATTTTAATTGGGGGCTCCCGGAGCCACACTGCCTGTCCCCTGCTCCCAGGGATTATTGAGCAGTAAATGGTTAACTGTATACAGCACAGGGGTCTCTGAAACAGCTTTTTAATTGGGAGCTCCCGAGGCCACACTGCCTGTCCCCGGCTCCCACGGATTATTGAGCAGTAAATAGTTAACTGTATACAGCCCAGAGGTCTCTGAAACAGCTTTTTAATTGCGGGCTCCCGGACCACACTGCCTCTCCCCTGCTCACAGGGATTATTGAGAAGTAAATGGTTAACTATATACAGTGAAGTGTTGGGTACTCTGAGACACAAACGAACCAACACGGTTGCGATTGGTACAACGCAGTTTTATTTCTTTTAACTATTCATATAACAAACTTGGTGCTCTGCACATGGTGACTGTCTGAGTGTCTGGCTTGGAGGTGCTTGCCCTGAGCCGTCTCCTGCTGGACTGCCCAGGAAGTATTGTGTTCCTTGTTTTGTACTGTGTATGCTCTTGTCTGTGATTGGCTGTCGTGTTGTGTGTGCTAATTGATCCGTTGATCTGTCCATCACTATGTATGAGTGTATGTGCTGTGATATTCACGTGAATATCATGACATACAGCACAGAGGTCTCTGAAACAGCTTTTAAATTGGGGGCTCCCGAGGCTACACTGCCTGTCCCCTGCTCCCAGGGATTATTGAGAGGAAGTAAATGGTTAACTATATTCAGCACAGAGGTCTCTGAAACAGCTTTTTAATTGGGAGCTCCGGACCACACTGCCTGTCCCCTGCTCCCAGGGATTATTGAGCAGTAAATGGTTAACTATATACAGCACAGAGGTCTCTGAAACAGCTTTTTAATTGGGGGCTCCCGAGGCCACACTGCCTGTCCCCTGCTCCCAGGGATTATTGAGCAGTAAATGGTTAACTGTATACAGCACAGAGGTCACTGAAGCAGCTTTTTAATTGGGGGCTCCCGAGGCCACACTGCCTGACCCCTGCTCCCAGGGATTATTGAGCAGTAAATGGTTAACTATATACAGCACAGAGGTCACTGAAGCAGATTTTTAATTGGGGGCTCCCGAGGCCACACTGCCTGTCCCCTGCTCCCAGGGATTATTGGGAAGTAAATGGTTAACTATATACAGCACAGAGGTCTCTGAAACTACTTTTTAATTGGGGGCTCCCAAGGGCACACTGCCTGACCCCTGCTTCCAGGGATAATTGAGCAGTAAATGGTTAACTATATGCAATACAGAGTTCTCTGAAATAGCTTTATAATAGGGGGCTCCATTATCTACACTGCCTGTACCCTGCTCCCAGGGATTATTGAGCAGTAAATGCTTAACTATATACAGCACAGAGGTCTCTGAAACAGCTTTTTAATTGGGGGCTCCCGGAGCCACACTGCCTGACCTCTGCTCCTGACAAAATACAAATTTCTTTTCCCGTCAGCCTGGCCTCAATAAAAGTCGAGATGGATTTGCAGGTATAGCATTAGTTAATTTATTTGGCTTGCAAGCCTGATTCATTTCACAGAACCATAGGACACATCCAGTCTCCTACACCCCGGAAAGCGAATGAACAAAGAGACAAAGGGATTTCTGCAAATAAATTCAAATGGTATCAAGTTTCACAGACACGATTCCCGTAGGTCACCCTATACCCCTCCTGACCTGGTCATACATTCTGATTGGCTCACTTCCAATCCCTTCCTCTGGCCCCTAATACCCAGCATCCTTTTCTCCTCCTTTGGTGGACACACCTCCTCCTTGCTTTGCCATGCGGTCTGAAATCCTTTGTCTGTGAACTCACCAGAATGAGACTGGCCTATCTCTACATTACAGTAACTAATATCTCTAAAGTAACTATTTTATATCACATTCGTCATTCCCTCCTTTTATAATTCCATGATAACCGAACTATCCAATCCATAGCTACGGTCCCTCATCTAAAAAGATCCGTCGCTGCATTTCCAATTCCTGGCTTAGCCCCCCTTCATCTGCTGCACCCTCATGGATTTTGACAGCCAAGATTTTAGGAGCGTTGATCTGTTCCAGTGCACCCCGCATTCTTCCCATCACACATTTAAGGATGGCTGGGCCCACAAAGATGCAGCCAATAGCCACTGCTATATACATGGCCATATTTATCAACCAGTCCTTCCAACCTCCAAATCCCCAGTTACCCCAAGTGCCAGGATCCTGCATTCCGTCCAGGTGATCCCGTATGCGATCCATAAATTTAGTGATGTTAGCGGTCAAGTCCTGAACTCCCATGATACACTTGCCCTGTACTATGGCGCATACCCCACCCTCACGGGCCATAAGATAGTCAAGAGCATACCGGTTCTGCATTGCAAACAACCGTAGCTGAGACAACACCTTGGTTATTGCCCCAAGGGCTCCCAAGGTTTCATTTCCCAAGATGGTAAGGCCACAAATAAAATAATTCCTGTCGCTGACAGCCAAGGAACCCCCCCACCTCCCAGTGTCAAGATGCTCCGAATTCCCCACCCGGCTGAGTGGCCCCGGTTGGGCGCGAGAAACTGAGGTTTTTTCCATTCTCGCAGAATTCAGCAGAGACTGCCCGGCGTGCTAACTGATTATGCAGCATCCACGCCGAGGGGCAGGGGACTGTGGTAGGGACTAGAGTCCCAATAGCAATTTGGCGGGGAAATGGGGGTGACAAAACATTAGTTGCTGTACCATTTTTTTAAATTAAAGTAGTATCCTTGTTCCGTGTACAGATGAGCATCACAATCAGTATATCGGTTGCGTAGGGATCCCCCAGTAGCCCAGTTTATCCAGCTTTGGAACGCCCATTCGGGCCGCCTAGCAATGCGGAAAGCCCTCGTCCCAACAGTGATATGAGAAACATTCGCCCAGCCACAAAGGAGCTGGAGGCCGGCGTTCAATGGAACGCAAGTGGTGTTATAACAAACGCATTGGCCAGACGCCTGGGTGATACGACACCTCCTGTCCGTACAGGTGGGGAACAGACATGTTATATTTGTGTCCACCTCTACCAGCAAACAGCCATATCCTTCACTGCTGAAACAATTCTCGTACGACCGGGAATCCCTATTGGGAGTGAAGTGGCTAGGTATGTACGCCCGTTGCAGCCTATCATACTGTGAGTGGAAATTATCCCGAGGAAGGGGAAGGCAAATAGCCGGTGGTGCTGAATCTGGATCGTAAGGAAGAGACTTGCTCGGGCGGTGGCTCGGAACGCTGACAATGACCCACCGTTTGGGGAGTGCCCCAAAGCGGTGAAACAGAAAATAACCTAGACACCGCTGCGGGGTTCGGCTAGCAGACAACCCGTCCCTGGCCATACAAGCGGTGGTAAATCTGATAGAAGAGATTCATACTTCCCGGGTTTTCCTCAGTGTGGTCTTTAACTAAATTAAGTGTATCTCCTGATAACCTACGTTCTAGCTGTACTTCCTTTCTCACACGCCCCGTCCTTTCTCTCTAGTCCCTCTCTCTCTCTCACAACCTCTTCCTACCTTCTCCTGACGGTCTGATGTTACCTTTATTGCACCAATCTTAACACATCCAAAATCAAATTTACATGTACTCCAAAAACAAGGCAATGTCCATATAATGTTCCCTTCCCATCGCCGGGACCGGTGCAATTGCTTCATGACTCCTGCATTCTCCTTAACTTTGACGACCTTCCATGAGTCGATACCATGTCCTCGTATATGGGGGCAGCGAAGAACATCACCTCTGCATAAACAAAATGTCCTCGTAGATTGGTTGGGGTTACAAATGTAGATAATATTTCCCTTTTCCATGTCCGTCGCCAATAACACTCCAAGCGAGGTGAGGCCGAATATCGCACAGACGGTGCGTAGCCACCCCATCATGCTCCACACCTGGAAAATAGCACTGGGGAAGGGAGGTAGGTTAATCTGTCCAAGAAAATGAGGTCCGTTATGAGAACTCAACTGAGCTGGTATACTGTACCGGGGAATGATTTCCCGCATCAGAACTTTAACCACAGTAGCAGCTTTATTATCGGTAGTCGGATACACCTCAACCCATCTGCTGAACACATCCACAATGACCAAAACATATTTATAACATTGACACCTTTCCAACTCAATGTAATCCATTTGGAGCGTCTCAAAGGGACCACTGGGCAACGGGGGTTGCCCCATACCACAAGGGATACCTTTTCCGGTGTTATATTGCTGACAAATCAAACACCGATTACTGATACTCTGGGCCAACCCCTGCATTTCAGGGTGCCACCAAGTGTCCAGCAACAAATCACTAGTCCCCCGAGCCCCACAATGAGTTGCAAAGTGTACACATTCAGTGACCCATAAAGCCAGTACATTAGGCATACAAGTCTGATGTGCAGGCGTGGTCCATAAAGAGGTAACAGAATCATAAGTACAACCTAACCGTTTCCACATTTGTTTATCACTCTCAGGAGCGTCCTCCTGTAACCTTATGACGTCTTGGATGGTTGGCATTGGCTTGTCAGAAGCAGACATATTCATAGTAGATCGTTTAGTCTGACTTAACATTTTAGGCACCATCACTTGCTGAATTTGTGCGGCTGTGCGCGCTGCACGATCTGCTCGTTCATTACCAACGTCAACTGGGGTCTTACCATTTGTGTGGGCAGCGCATTTAATAACGGAAATCTGCGCGGGCATAAGGAGGGCCTCCACTAAGTCATTAACTAAACCTCGGTGGGATATTTGACCACACATAATCATGTCAGGTTGTTCTGACGAAATATCACTCAAATCGTCCCTTATTGTGGTAGTTTCCTGAATCAAGGCTAAACAGTCGTGGCCAGGTGCGTCTTCATGGACAGGGGGACCACTAAGAAAACAGGCTGGATTGATAGTGGTACAGTATTTAAATGTCAGACGTGGATTGTTCAAAAGGTATATCTCATACCTATTCTGACGAGCTGCGGTAAGATGCTGAGTCTGCAGTTGCCTCAGAAGTGCGATGACCGAGTGGGAGCTATACACCGTAATATCCTGTTGGAGAGTGAGAGCATGTAACGGCTGTGCGATGGCATTGATTGAACGTAAATCCTGTACTAATCGGTACTGGTCTGGCTTGGCTGGTTTAGGCACAGCAAGTATGGGGGTGTTACATTCTGATTGGTAAGGGACCAAAGTACCCTGTTGCAACAGCTCTCGCATTAATTTGTCCATAGACGGGGCTGCAGTCGAGTGTTAATCGTTTCAGGGACCTCAAAATATTTTATGGCAGTGACGTCTGGCGTGACTTGAAGTGCGTACTCTGTTGGATCCGAATGATCCACTGCCCTCCTTACCATAGGCCCCAGATCCCTGGCATGGTACTGGTCGTGGGCCTGACGTGTAATATGAGGGCTTACCGAAGCTGACTGTGGCCATAAATGTGGTGATATTGTAACAAAATCGGCTTTACCTTCTTTTCCCGTGACTGTGGCTGTAACTTTGACTGGCCATTCGGTCCCAATTAATGGCCGGTATTTGTCCTCCAACTCCCTGTTTTGTCCGGTTCTGTCATAGGCCAGGGTAACGTGATGCAGTGACTGTTCAACGTCTAACGTCCACCACTGGGGGGTGATAGAAATATAGCACTGTTGTCTCATCCTCCATGATTTAACCATTACCCCCTCGTCTCCGCACTCTAGCTGTAGCTGGAAAATACACAGTAAATCTCGGGCCAACAAGTTACAGTCCAATCCAGTAGTCACTACAAACTGATGATCTGCAGACTTATTCTCGTAAGTGACTGTCACAGGTTCAGAAATAAGATACTCACACACCTGTCCTTGGAACCCCGACAATTGCTGCGTGTGGTCGGATAGTGGTAGTCGAAGTTCTGATTGCACAGAAGACATGGCTGCTCCAGTGTCGATTACAAATGAGTGATGTTAATCTCCTATCTGCAGAGAGATAATAGGTTCCCTGTCCGATTGGAGAGTCCTTATGACTAAATTAGCTAGTCAATCCTGTGTTGGGAAAGGGTTTGCCTAGGAGAAGTCAGTGTATCTCGTCTGTCCTCCCCTTGGTGGGTACCCCCTCCTTCTGCTGCCTGTCTTTTAAAGGGGCATTCCTGTTGCCAGTGATCTGCACGGCCGCAATTTAAACATGCATTGCTCCCTCTATATCTGCCCCGTCCTCTTCTCCCAGTAGACCAATGGCCCCTCAGAGGGGGTGGCGGTTGTAAAGCTGTTGGTGCATACGGTGGGCCATAAAAAGGAACTGAGGGTCCCTTTGGGTGGGTTTGATGTCCTCCCCCTCGCTGATCCACCCGCCCAAAGTCACAATATTGGGGCTCCAGCTGGTAAGCTACCATTTCTGCCGCTTGTTGGGGTTGCAGATCATTCTTTTTCAATACATACTCAGTCTTAATCTTTGTAACTGAGCCTTCTTCCTGGCCTACACCCTCCTTCCAATAAAATCTGACTGCCCTTGCCATCTGGGAAGGGTCGTTGTCTGTCCAATTCATGTTGTTACATTTCACAGCAGTAGCCACGGAAGGTGGTAGGCAATGCATTAACATAGCACAATATTGAGGGGAATTCTGACCATTTTGATATGGCAAGTCGCCAGAATGCCCACGGTAGATTTCATTAAAACGTTCCAGAAATTCCTCTGGCTCTTCAGTCTTTTTAGGTTTGAGGTCTAAGATAGCAGAAAGATTTATGGGCTTTTGAAATGTGCTATTCAACGCATTCAGGATTTGTGTCCGTCTATCGTCGTCTAACGCATGGGCTTGCTGAAGTGCGGCGTGGCTAGCATCATTCAGGTGATTGGTATCTTCCTAATCGGCAACTGTCTCCGAGTCTCACCAGGGGGCATTCTAGCTATTTCCTCTGGTTCTTCCAAGACTTCGACGTCCCTCCCTGTCACTAGAGGGAGTTCTTTCTCTTTCAATCCTGGCATCTCCCTTTGTTCTCAATTTGCTGTTTCCCCTTGGTCTGAAGGGATTTAAGTGGTATGCTTAATTGTTTCTGGTTAGGATCAAGCCCTTCTCTCGCTGTCCGAGATCGGGTCCTAGAGCTAACTGGGCTTGTGGAACAGAGCTCCTCCTCCCCCACTGATCGTGAAGATGGTAAATCGGGACCCACGCTATCAACCAAAAGGGCTGGAGTGACTGGCATGATTGGGATCTGGGGAGCAGTGACTGGATATAAATTATTATACCCTGGTGGTTCTGGAATTAGTGCAGACAATGCTACAGGTGCAGTCGAAATCCTTTGCTGACATAGAGCATAGAACAGAGAAAATACAGCACAGAACAGGCCCTTCGGCCCACGATGTTGTGCCGAACCTTTGTCCTAGATTAATCATCGATTATCATTGAATTTACAGTGCAGAAGGAGGCCATTCGGCCCTTTGAGTCTGCACCGGCTCTTGGAAAGAGCACCCCACCCAAACTCAACACCTCCACCCAACACCAAGGGCAATTTTGGACACTAAGGGCAATTTATCATGGCCAATCCACCTACCCTGCACATCTTTGGACTGTGGGAGGAAATCGGAGCACCCGGAGGAAACCCACGCAGACACGGGGAGGACGTGCAGACTCCGCACAGAGAATGACCCAAGCCGGATTCGAACCTGGGACCCTGGAGCTGTGAAGCAATTGTGCTATCCACAATGCTACCGTGCTGCCCTTAAGAACTAATAAATCTACACTATATAATTTTACCGTAATCCATGTACCTATCCAATAGCTGCTTGAAGGTCCCTAATGTTTCCGACTCAACTACTTCCACAGGCAGTGCATTCCATGCCCCCACTACTCTCTGGGTAAAGAACCTACCTCTGATATCCCTCCTGTATCTTCCACCTTTCACCTTAAATTTATGTCCCCTTGTAATGGTTTGTTCCACCCGGGGAAAAAGTCTCTGAGTGTCTACTCTATCTGTTCCCTGATCATCTTTTAAACCTCTATCAAGTCGCCCCTCATCCTTCTCCGTTCTAATGAGAAAAGGCCTAGCACCCTCAACCTTTCCTCGTAAGACCTACTCTCCATTCCAGGTAACATCCTGGTAAATCTCCTTTGCACCTTTTCCAAAGCTTCCACATCCTTCCTAAAATGAGGTGACCAGAACTGTACACAGTACTCCAAATGTGGCCTTACCAAAGTTTTGTACAGCTGCATCGTCACCTCACGGCTCTTAAATTCAATCCCTCTGTTAATGAACGCGAGCACACCATAGGCCTTCTTCACAGCTCTATCCACTTGAGTGGCAACTTTCAAAGATGTATGAACATAGACCCCAAGATCTCTCTGCTCCTCCACATTGCCAAGAACTCTACCGTTAACCCTGTATTCCGCATTCATATTTGTCCTTCCAAAATGGACAACCTCACATTTTTCAGGTTTAAACTCCATCTGCCACTTCTCAGCCCAGCTCTGCATCCTATCTATGTCTCTTTGCAGCCGACAACAGCCCTCCTTACTATCCTGACATTTTCAAATTATCGAATTGGTCATTTTCTGTCAATTCAAGGCCAGCCATTGAACTATGTAGCCCATCTTTTGTTTGACCCGAGCCTTTCCTGTCTCTACTTGCGCGTTTTTTGAATGCACATTCCTTTTTCAAGACCTGTAATGTTTTTTTGTTACCCTGTTCACTAATTGGAATTCCCATTTTAAGGGCATTGTCCTGCCTACTTGATAACATGATCCTATCTCTTTCCTCTTGACAATATTGTCTCCATAATCTAATTAACTCTTTAGCTTTCATACTTTGGCTCTTTCTTTTTTTTAATTATATATATATATTTTTATTTGCTTATCTATAACCAATGGCAATTTTTTGCTCCTTGGCAAAATGATTGAAAAGGTTCTAACAGTGTTCTTTTAAAACTTAAAATGTTTGAAAATTCAAATTGAATTACTGCAACTTGCAAGCTTAGCTCTGATCTCAACTCAGAACTAAATTTACGATTTGCTTAACACAAACTTGTATAACATTTGCAACTTAATTAATTCTTTATCTTAACAATTTTTCTTTTCACAAGTTTTTCTTACATTCTCAAAAATGTTGGCTGCTATCAATGAGGGAGCAGTTAGCTGCGGTGATGTATATCGGGGCAAAGTCAACTGTCATCTCCAGATTTACACTTTTTAAAATGGTGTCAGTGAGTTTCTTTAAGTTTCTGTTAATTCACAAATAAAATGAGATAAACATTATTTCAAGTAAGTAAAACTTAAGATTCTGGCAATTTCAATCAATTGCTTTCGAAAATAATAACTTTTATCAAAGAGGTGGAGAAACCCACTGGTTTCCTTTAACTAATTCAAAACATAAATTTGCTGGAGTTCACTGACTCAAAGGAAAGGTATCCGATTACACTACAGGCTGCTGCTGTTATCTCAAGGCCTGAGTGAGAAGCACTGTCTGTCGTCTTTAACTTTGGCTGCTGCTGTTAGCCCTTTGAGAGACTTCTGCTTCAACCAACATGCAGCATCCAGCTCTATGGATGTTCTTTGTCTTGAAATTTATCCAAGCAATTCCCCACAATCTCAACTAGTCCTCAGAACTGCGTTTTTCGCCACCACAGTCCAAGGATACAATTTTAGCTTAATCAATTATAGATTTAAAACACACACACATGGAATTGAATCATCTTGAGATTTAAAAACACTGAACTGAACCTTCATCTACTGAAGTCCCATCAGCCTTAAGAATACTTACTTAACTGAACCTTCATCTACTGAAGTCCCATCAGCCTTAAAAACACTTACATGGAATTGAATCATCGTTTTAGATGTCCCATCAACCCAAAACCTAACCCAAGCCGAATCAGAACTCACACATGGAGTTGAACCATCTTCAGATTTAAAAACACTTATTTAACTGAACCCTCATCTGCTGAAGTCACATCAGTAATCAACAACACAATTAACCCAAAACTGAACTATCAATTATGACATCCCATCAGTTTAATTTTCTAATCCCCAGACTGACATATTATTTTGTCGAGACGATCTCTCCGTACCAACCGCGAGTGACCAGACTAATCAGGCGATAAGAAGAGGGGAAAAAGCAATGCGCGGTCATTTTCCAGCTATACATTGTGGGCCCCTTCTTCCAACTCTCCCTGTTCATAACCAGTCTAATTCTGATTTCGCGGTTGGTCAGAACCGTCTTGAGAAATCCCGGGTTTCCGGCACCAAATGACAAAATACAAATTTCTTTACCCGTCAGTCTGGCCTCAATAAAAGTCGAGATGGATTTGCAGGTACAGCATTAGTTATTTTATTTGGCTTGCAAGCCTGATTCATTTCACAGAACCGTAGGACACATCCAGTCTCCTACATCCCGGAAAGCGAATGAACAAAGAGACAAAGGGATTTCTGTAAATAAATTCAAATGGTATCAAGTTTCACATACACGATTCCCGTAGGTCATCCTATACCCCTCCTGACCTGGCCATACATTCTGATTGGCTCACTTCCATTCATTTCCTCTGGCCCCAGTTACCCAGCATCCTTTTCTCCTCCTTTGGTGGACACACCTCCTCCTTGCTTTGCCATGCGGTCTGAAATCCTTTGTCTGTGAACTCACCAGAATGAGACTGGCCTATCTCTACATTACAGTAACTAATATCTCTAAAGTAACTATTTTATATCACATTCGTCACTCCCAGGGAATATTGAGCAGTAAATGGTTAACTATATACAGCACAGAGGTCACTGAAGCAGATTTTTAACTGGGGAGATCCCGAGACCACACTGACTGTCCACTGCCACCAGGGATTATTGAGCAGTAAATGGTTAACTATATACAGGCACAGAGGTCTCTGAAACAGCTTTTTAATTGGGTGCTCCCGAGGCCACACTGCCTGCCCCCTGCTCACAGGGATTATTGAGCAGTAAATGGTTAACTATACACAGCACAGAGGTCACTGAAACAGCTTTTTAATTGGGTTCTCCCGGAGCCACACTGCCTGCCTCCTGCTCCCAGTGATTATTGAACAGTAAATGGTTAACTATATACAGCACAGAGGTCTCTGAAACAGCTTTTTAATTGGGGGCTCCCGGACCCACACTGTCTGTCCCCTGCTCCAGGGATTATTGAGCAGTAAATGGTTAACTCTATACAGCACAGAGGTCACTGAAACAGATTTTTAATTGGGGGCTCCCGGAGCCACACTGACTGTCCCCTGCTCCCAGGGATTATTGAGAAGTAAATGGTTAACCTTGTACAGCACAGAGGTCACTGAAACAGCTTTTTAATTGGGGGCTCCCGTGGCCACACTGCCTGCCCCCTGCTCCACGGATTATTGAGCAGTAAATGGTTAACTATATACAGCACAGAGATCTCTGATACAGCTTTTTAATTGGCGGCTCCCGTGGCCGCACTGCCTGTCCCCTGCTCCCAGGGATTATTGAGCAGTAAATGGTTAACTATATTCAGCAAAGAGGTCTCTGAAGCGGCTTTTTAACTGGGGGCTCCCAGACCACACTGCCTGCTCCCTGCTCCCAGGGATAATTGAGAGGAAGTAAATGGTTAACTATACACAGTAACAGAGGTCTCTGAAACAGCTTTTTAATTGGTAGCTCCCGACCATACTGCCTGTCCCCTGCTCCCAGGGATTATTGAGAAGTAAATGGTTAACTATATAAAGCACAGAGGTCTCTGAAACAGCTTTTTAATTGGATGTTCCCGAGGCCACACTGCCTGACCCCTGCTCCCTGGGATTATTGAGAAGGAAATGATTAATGAAAAACAGCACAGAGGTCACTGAAATAGCTTTTTAATTGGGGGCTACCGGACCACACTGATAGTCCCCTGTTCACAGCGATTATTGAGAAGTAAATGGTTAACTATACACAGCACAGAGGTCTCTGAAACAGCTTTTTAATCGTGGGCTCCCGGAGCAACACTGCCTGTCCCCTGCTCCCAGGGATTATTGAGCAGTAAATAGTTAACTATATACAGGCACAGAGGTCTCTGAAACAGTTTTTAATTGGAGGCTTTCGAGGATAACACTGCCTGACCCCTGCTCCCAGGGATAATTGACAGGAAGTAAATGGTTAACTATACACCGTAACAGAGGTCTCTGAAAGAGCTTTTTAATTGGGAGCTCCCGACCACACTGCCTGTCCCGTGCCCCCAGGGATTATTGAGTAGTAAATGGTTAACTGTATACAGCACAGAGGTCTCTGAAACAGCTTTTTAATTGGGGGCTCCCGAGGCCACACTGCCTGTCCCCTGCTCCCAGGGATTATTGAGCAGTACATGGTTAACTATGTACAGCACAGAGGTCTCTGAAACAGCTTTTAAATAGGGGGCTACCGAGGCCACACTGCCTGTCCCCTGCTCCCAGGGATTATTGAGCAGTAAATGATTAACTATATACAGCACAGAGGTCTCTGAAACAGATTTTTAATTGGGGGCTCCCGTGGCCAAACTGCCTGTCCCCTGCTCCCAGGGATTATTGAGAAGTAAATGGTTAACTGTATACAGCACAGAGGTCTCTGAATCAGCTTTTAAATTGGGTGTTCCCGAGGCCACACTGCCTGTCCCCTGCTCCCTGGGATTATTGAGAAGGAAATGGTTAACTCTATATCGGCACAGCGTTCCCTGAAAGATATTTTTAATTGGGGGCGACCGGACAACACTGATAGTCCCCTGTTCACAGGGATTGTTGAGAAGTAAATGGTTAACTATATACAGCACAGAGATCTCTGAAACAGCTTTTTAACTGGGGGCTCCCGAGGCCACACTGCCTGTCCCCTGCTCCCAGGGATTATTGAGCAGTAAATGGTTAACAAAAAACAGCACAGAGGTCTCTGAAACAGCTTTTTAATTGGGGGCTCCCGAGGCCACACTGCCTGACCCCTGCTCCCAGGGATGATTGAGCAGTAAATGGTTAACTATATACAGGCACAGAGTTCTCTGACACAGCTTTTTAATTGGGGGTTCCCGAGGCAACACTGCCTGTCCCCTGCTCCCAGGGATTATTGAGCAGTAAATGGATAACTATATACAGCACAGAGGTCTGTGAAACACCTTTTTAATTGGGGGCTCCCGGACCACACTGCCTGTCCCCTGCTCCCAGGGATTATTGTGCAGTAAATGCGAACGACATACTGGCACAGAGGTCACTGAAACAGCTTTTTAAAAGGGGGCTCCCGAGGCCACACTGCCTGACTCCTGCTCCCTGGGATTATTGAGAAGGAAATGATTAACTATATACAGCACAGAGGTCAGAGTGTGCTCTGTATAACCCCTGCAGCTCCTGGTCAACATTCCCATCTCTGTGTGGCCAGGGTGTGCTCTGTATCAACACAGCAGCTACTGGACAACATTCCCATCTGTGTGGCCAGGGTGTGCTCTGTATCACCACAGCAGCTACTGGACAACATTCCCATCTGTGTGGCCAGGGTGTGCACTGTATAACCCCTGCATCTCCTGGTCAACATTCCCATCTCTGTGTGGCCACAATGTGCTCGGTATAACCCCTGCAGCTCCTGGTCAACATTCCCATCTCTGTGTTGCCAGGGTGTGCTCTGTATAACCCCTGCAGCTACTGGTCAACATTCCCATCTGTGTGGCCAGTGTGTGCTCTGTATACCCCTGCTCCTGGTCAACATTCCCATCTCTGTGTGGCCAGGGTGTGCTCTGTCTAACCCCAGCAGCTCCTGGTCAACATTCCCATCTGTGTGTGGCCAGGGTGTGCTCTGTATAACCCCTGCAGCTCCTGGTCAACATTTCCATACTGTGTGGCCAGGGTGTGCTCTGGATAACCCCTGCAGCTCCTGGTCAACATTCCCATCTCTGTGTGTGGCCAGGGTGTGCTCTGTATAACCCCTGCAGCTCCTGGTCAACATTCCCATCTCTGTGTGGCCACGATGTGCTCTGTATAACCCCTGCAGCTCCTGCTCAACATTCCCATCTGTGTGTGGCCAGGGTGTGCTCTGTATAAACCCTGCTCCTGGTCAACATTCCCTTCTCTGTGTGGCCAGGGTGTGCTCTGTATAACCCCTGCAGCGCCTGGTCAACATTCCCATCTGTGTGTGGCCAGGGTGTGCTCTGTATAACCCCTGCATCTCCTGGTCAACATTCGCATCTCTGTGTGGCCACGATGTGCTCTGCATAACCCCTGCTCCTGGTCAACATTCCCATCTCTGTGTGGCCAGGGTGTGCTCTGTATAACCCCTGCAGCTCATGGTCAACATTGCCATCTCTGTGTGGCCAGGGTGTGCTCTGTATAGCCCCTGCAGCTCCTGGTCAACATTCCCATCTCTGTGTGGCCAGGATGTGTTCTGCATAACCCCTGTTCCTGGTCAACATTCCCATCTCTGTGTGGCCAGGTTGTGCTCTGTATAACCCCTGCAGCTCCTGGTCAACATTCCCATCTCTGTGTGGCCAGGGTGTGCTCTGTATAGCCCCTGCAGCTCCTGGTCAACATTCCCATCTCTGTGTGGCCAGGATGTGTTCTGCATAACCCCCGTTCCTGGTCAACATTCCCATCTCTGTGTGGCCAGGTTGTGCTCTGTATAACCCCTGCAGCTCCTGGTCAACATTCCCATCTCTGTGTGGCCAGGGTGTGCTCTGTATAACCCCTGCAGCTCCTGGTCAACATTCCCATCTCTGTGTGGCCAGGGTGTGCTCTGTATAACCCCTGCAGCTGCTGGTGAACATTCCAATCTCTGTGTGTGTCCAGGGTGTGCTCTGTATAACCCCTGCAGCTCACGGTCAACAGTCCCATCTCTGTGTGGCCAGGATGTGCTCTGCATATCCCATGCAGCTCCTGGTCAACATTCCCGTCTCTGTGTGGCCAGGGTGTGCTCTGTATAACCCCTGCAGCTCCTGGTCAACATTCCCATCTCTGTGTGGCCAGGGTGCACTCAGTCTAACCCCAGCAGCTCCTGGTCAACATTCCCATCTGTGTCTGGCCAGGGTGTGCTCTGTATAACCCCTGCAGCTCCTGGTCAACATTCCCATCTGTGTGTGGCCAGGGTGTGCTCTGTCTAACCCCAGCAGCTCCTGGTTAACATTCCCATCTGTGTCTGGCCAGGGTGTGCTCTGTATAACCCCTGCAGCTCCTGGTCAACATTCCCATCTCCGTGTGGCCAGGGTGTGCTCTGTATAACCCCTGCAGCTCCTCGTCAACATTCCCAATTCTGTGTGGCCAGGGTGTGCTCTGTATAACCCCAGCAGCTCCTGGTCAACATTCCCATCTGTGTGTGGCCAGGGCGTGCTCTGTATAACCCCAGCAGCTCCTGGTCAACATTCCCATCTCTTCGCGTGCCCAGGGTGTGCTCTGTATAACCCCTGCATCTCCTGGTCAACATTCCCATCTCTGTGTGGCCAGGGTGTGCTCTGTATAACCCCTGCAGCTTCTGGTCAACATTCCCATCTCTATGTGGCCAGGATGTGCTCTGCATAACCCCTGCTCCTGGTCAACATTCCCATCTCTGTGTGGCCAGGGTGTGCTCTTTATAACCCCTGCAGCTCATGGTCAACATTCCCATCTGTGTGTGGCCTGGGTGTGCTCTGTATAACCCCTGCAGCTCCTGGTCAACATTCCCATCTCTGTGTGGCCAGGGTGTGCTCTGTATAACCCCTGCAGCTCCTGGTCAACATTCCCAATTCTGTGTGGCCAGGGTGTGCTCTGTATAACCCCTGCAGCTACTGGTCAACATTCCCATCTGTGTGGCCAGGGTGTGATCTGTATAACCCCAGAAGCTCCTGGTCAACATTCCCATCTCTGTGTGGCCAGGGTGTGCTCTGTATAAACCCTGCTCCTGGTCAACATTCCCATCCCTGTGTGGCCAGTGTGTGCTCTGTATAACCCCTGCAGCGCCTGGTCAACATTCCCATCTCTGTGTGGTCAGAGTGTGCTCTGTATAACCCCTGCTCCTGGTCAACATTCCCTTCTCTGTGTGGCCAGGGTATGCTCTGTATAACCCCTGCAGCTCCTGGTCAAGATTCCCATACTGTGTGGCCAGGGTATGCTCTGTATAAGCCCTGCAGCTTCTGGTCAACATTCGCATCTCTGTGTGGCCAGGATGTGCTCTGTCTAACCCCAGCAGCTCATGGTCAACATTCCCATCTCTGTGTGGCCAGGATGTGCTCTGCATAACCCCTGCATCTCCTGGTCAACATTCCCATCTGTGTGTGGCCAGGGTGTGCTCTGTATAACCCCTGCTCCTGGTCAACATTCCCATCTCTGTGTGGCCAGGGTGTGCTCTGTATAACCCCTGCAGCTCCTGGTCAACGTTCGCATCTCTGTGTGGCCAAGATGTGCTCTGTCTAACCCCAGCAGCTCATGGTCAACATTCCCATCTCTGTGTGGCCAGGGTGTGCTCTGTAATACCCCTGCATCTCCTGGTCAACATTCCCATCTCTGTGTGGCCAGGGTGTGCTCTGTATAACCCCTGCAGCGCCTGGTCAACATTCCCATCTCTGTGTGCCCAGGGTGTGCTCTGTATAACCCCTGCAGCTCCTGGTCAACAATCCCATCTCTGTGTGGCCGGGGTGTGCTCTGTATAACCCCTGCAGCTCCTGGTCAACATTCCCAATTCTGTGTGGCCAGGTGTGCTCTGTATAACCCCTGCAGCTACTGGTCAACATTCCCATCTGTGTGGACAGGGTGTGCTCTGTATACCCCTGCTCCTGGTCAACATTCCCATCTCAGTGTGAACAGGGTGTGCTCTGTCTAACCCCAGCATCTCCTGGTCAACATTCCCATCACTGTGTGCCCACGATGTGCTCTGTATAACCCCTGCAGCTCCTGGTCAACATTCCCATCTCGGTGTGGCCAGGGTGTGCTCTTTATAAAACCTGCTCCTGGTCAACATTCCCTTCTCTGTGTGGCCAGGGTGTGCTCTGTATAACCCCTGCAGTTCATGGTCAACATTCCCATCTGTGTGTGGCCTGGGTGTGCTCTGTATAACCCCTGCAGCTCCTGGTCAACATTCCCATCTCTGTGTGGCCAGGGTGTGCTCTGTATAACCCCTGCAGCTCCTGGTCGACATTCCCAATTCTGTGTGGCCAGGGTGTGCTCTGTATAACCCCTGCACCTACTGGTCAACATTCCCATCTGTGTGGCCAGGGTGTGATCTGTATAACCCCAGAAGCTCCTGGTCAACATTCCCACCTCTGTGTGGCCAGGGTGTGCTCTGTATAAACCCTGCTCCTGGTCAACATTCCCATCTCTGTGTGGCCAGTGTGTGCTCTGTATAACCCCTGCAGCGCCTGGTCAACATTCCCATCTCTGTGTGGTCAGAGTGTGCTCTGTATAACCCCTGCTCCTGGTCAACATTCCCTTCTCTGTGTGGCCAGGGTATGCTCTGTATAACCCCTGCAGCTCCTGGTCAAAATTCCCATACTGTGTGGCCAGGGTATGCTCTGTATAACCCCTGCAGCTCCTGGTCAACATTCGCATCTCTGTGTGGCCAGGATGTGCTCTGTCTAACCCCAGCAGCTCATGGTCAACATTCCCATCTCTGTGTGGCCAGGATGTGCTCTGCATAACCCCTGCATCTCCTGGTCAACATTCCCATCTGTGTGTGGCCAGGGTGTGCTCTGTATAACCCCTGCTCCTGGTCAACATTCCCATCTCTGTGTGGCCAGGGTGTGCTCTGTATAACCCCTGCAGCTCCTGGTCAACGTTCGCATCTCTGTGTGGCCAAGATGTGCTCTGTCTAACCCCAGCAGCTCATGGTCAACATTCCCATCTCTGTGTGGCCAGGGTGTGCTCTGTAATACCCCTGCATCTCCTGGTCAACATTCCCATCTCTGTGTGGCCAGGGTGTGCTCTGTATAACCCCTGCAGCGCCTGGTCAACATTCCCATCTCTGTGTGCCCAGGGTGTGCTCTGTATAACCCCTGCAGCTCCTGGTCAACAATCCCATCTCTGTGTGGCCGGGGTGTGCTCTGTATAACCCCTGCAGCTCCTGGTCAACATTCCCAATTCTGTGTGGCCAGGTGTGCTCTGTATAACCCCTGCAGCTACTGGTCAACATTCCCATCTGTGTGGCCAGGGTGTGCTCTGTATACCCCTGCTCCTGGTCAACATTCCCATCTCAGTGTGAACAGGGTGTGCTCTGTCTAACCCCAGCATCTCCTGGTCAACATTCCCATCACTGTGTGCCCACGATGTGCTCTGTGTAACCCCTGCAGCTCCTGGTCAACATTCCCATCTCGGTGTGGCCAGGGTGTGCTCTGTATAAAACCTGCTCCTGGTCAACATTCCCTTCTCTGTGTGGCCAGGGTGTGCTCTGTATAACCCCTGCAGCTCCTGGTCAAAATTCCCATACTGTGTGGCCAGGGTATGCTCTGTATAACCCCTGCAGCTCATGGTCAACATTCCCATCTCTGTGTGGCCAGGATGTGCTCTGCATAACCCCTGCATCTCCTGGTCAACATTCCCATCTCTGTGTGCCCAGGGTGTGCTCTGTATAACCCCTGCAGCTCCTGGTCAACATTCGCATCTGTGTGTGCCCAGGGTGTGCTCTGTAATACCCCTGCAGCTCCTGGTCAACATTCCCATCTCTGTGTGGCCAGGTTGTGCTCTGTATAAACCCTGCTCCTGGTCAACATTCCCATCTCTGTGTGGTCAGAGTGTGCTCTGTATAACCCCTGCTCCTGGTCAACATTCCCTTCTCTGTGTGGCCAGGGTGTGCTCTGTATAACCCCTGCAGCTCCTGGTCAAAATTCCCATACTGTGTGGCCAGTGTGTGCTCTGTATAACCCCTGCAGCTCCTGGTCAACATTCCCATTTCTCTGTGTGTCCAGGGTGTGCTCTATATAACCCCTGCAGCTCGTGGTCAACATTCCGATCTCTGTTGGCCAGGGTGTGCTCTGTATAACCCCTGCAGCTCCTGTTCAACATTCCCATCTCTGTGTGGCCAGGGTGTGCACTGTATAACCCCAGCAGCTCCTGGTCAACATTCCCATCTCTGTGTGTGGCCAGGGTGTGCTCTGTATAACTCCTGCAGCTCCTGGTCAACATTCCTATCTCTGTGTGGCCAGGGTGTGCTCTGTATAATCCCAGAAGCTCCTGGTCAACATTCTCATCTCTGTGTGGTCAGGGTGTGCTCTGTATAACTCCTGCAGCTCCTGGTCAATATTCCCATCTCTGTGTGGCCAGTATGTGCTCTGTATAACTCCTGCAGCTCCTGGTCAACATGTCCTTCTCTGTGAGGCCAGATGGCACTCTGTATAACCCCTGCAGCTCCTGGTCAACATTCCCATCTGTGTGTGGCCAGGGTATGCTCTGTATAACTCCTGCAGCTCCTGGTCAACATTCCCATCTCTGTGTGGCCAGGGTGTGCTCTGTATAACTCCTGCAGCTCCTGGTCAACATTCCCATCTCTGTGTGGCCAGGGTGTGCTCTGTATAACTCCTGCAGCTCCTGGTCAACATGTCCTTCACTGTGAGGCCAGGTGGCGCTCTGTATAACCCCTGCAGCTCCTGGTCAACATTCCCATCTGTGTGTGGCCGGGGTGTGCTCTGTATAACTCCTGCAGCTCCTGGTCAACATTCCCCTCTCTGTGTGGCCAGGTTGTGCTCTGTATAACTCCTGCAGCTCCAGGTCAACATTCCCCTCTCTGTGTGGCCAGGCTGTGCTCTGTATAACCCCTGCAGCTCTTGGTCAACATTCCCATCTGTGTGTCTGTCCAGGGTGTGCTCTCTATATCTCCTGCAGCTCCTGGTCAACATTCCCATCTGTGTGTCCAGGGTGTGCTCTGTATAACCCCTGCAGCTCCTGGTCAACATTTCCATCTGTGCGTGTGTCCAGGGTGGCGCTCTGTATAACCCCAGCAGCTCCTGGTCAACATTCCCATCTCTGTGTGGCCAGGGTGTGCTCAGTATAACCCCTGCAGCTCCTGGTCAACAGTCCCATCTCTGTGTGGCCAGGGTGTGCTCTGTATAACCCCTGCAGCTCCTGGTTAACATTCTCATCTCTGTGTGTGGCCAGTATGTGCTCTGTATAACTCCTGCAGCTCCTGGTCGACATTCCCATGTCTGTGTGGCAAGGGTGTGCTCTGTATTACCCCTGCAGCTCCTGCTCTACATTCCCATCTCTGTGTGGCCAGGTTGTGCTCTGTATAACTCCTGCAGCTCCTGGTCAACATTCCCATCTCTGTGTGGCCAGGTTGCGCTCTGTATAACTCCTGCAGCTCCTGGTCAATATTCCCATTTCTGTGTGGCCAGTTTGTGCTCTGTATAACCCCTGCAGCTCCTGGTCAACATTCCCATCTGTGTGTGTGTCCAGGGTGTGCTCTGTATATCTCCTGCAGCTCCTGGTCAACATTCCCATCTGTGTGTCCAGGGTGTGCTCTGTAAAACCCCTGCAGCTCCTGGTCAACATTTCCATCTGTGCGTGTGTACAGGGTGTGCTCCGTATAACCCCAGCAGCTCCTGGTCAACACTCCCATCTGTGTGTGGACAGCGTGCGCACTGTATAACCACTGCAGCACCTGGTCAACATTCCCATCTCTGTGTGTGTCCAGGGTGTGCCCTGTATACCCCTGCAGCTCCTGGTCAACATTCCCTTCTCTGTGTGGCCAGGATGTGCTCTGTATATCCCCTGCAGCTCCTGGTCAACATTCCCATCTGTGTGTGTGGCCAGGATGTGCTCTGTATAACTCCTGCAGCTCCTGGTCAACATTCCCATCTCTGTGTGGCCAGGGTGTGCTCTGTATAACCCCTGCAACACCTGGTCAACATTCCCACCTCTGTGTGGCCAGGGTGTGCTCTGTATAACTCCTGCAGCTCCTGGTCAACATGTCCTTCTCTGTGAGGACACGTGGCGCTCTGTATAACCCCTGCAGCTCCTGGTCAACATTCCCATCTGTGTGTGCCCAGGGTTTGCTCTGTATGACTCCTGCAGCTCCTGGTCATCATTCCCATCTCTCTGTGGCCAGGTTGTGCTCTGTATGACCCCTGCAGCTCCTGGTCAACATTCCCATCTCTGTGTGGCCAGGGTGTGCTCTGTATAACCCCTGCAGCTCCTGGTCAACATTCCCATCTCTGTGTGGCCAGGGTGTGCTCTGTATAACTCCTGCAGCTCCTGGCCAACATGTCGTCTCGGTGAGGCCAGGGTGTGCTCTGTATAACCCCTGCAGCTGTGGCCAACATTCCCATCTCTGTGTGGCCAGGGTGTGCTCTGCATAACCCCTGCAGCTCCTGGTCAACATTCCCATCTGTGTGTGCCCAGGGTATGCTCTGTATAACTCCTGCAGCTCCTGGTCAACATTCCCATCTCTGTGTGGCCAGGTTGTGCTCTGTATAACCCCTGCAGCTCCTGGTCAATATTCCCATTTCTGTGTGGCCAGGTTGTGCTCTGTATAACCCCTGCAGCTCCTGGTCAACATTCCCATCTGTGTGTGTGTCCAGGGTGTGCTCTGTATACCTCCTGCAGCTGCTGGTCAACATTCCCATCTGTGTGTCCAGGGTGTGCTCTGTATACCCCTGCTCCTGGTCAACATTCCCATCTCTGTGTGGCCAGGGTGTGCTCTGTAAAACCCCTGCAGCTCCTGGTCAACATTTCCATCTGTGCGTGTGTCCAGGGTGTGCTCTGTATAACCCCAGCAGCTCCTGGTCAACTCTCCCATCTGTGTGTGGACAGCGTGCGCACTGTATAACCACTGCAGCACCTGGTCAACATTCCTATCTCTGTGTGTGTCCAGGGTGTGCTCTGTATGCCCCTGCAGCTCCTGGTCAACATTCCCTTCTCTGTGTGGCCAGGATGTGCTCTGTATATCCCCTGCAGCTCCTGGTCAACATTCCCATCTGTGTGTGTGGCCAGGATGAGCTCTGTATAACTCCTGCAGCTCCTGGTCAACATTCCCATCTCTGTGTGGCCAGGGTGTGCTCTGTTTGACCCCTGCTCCTGGTCAACATTCCCACCTCTGTGTGTGGCCAGGGTGTGCTCTGTATAACCCCTGCATCTCCTGGTCAACATTCCCAATTCTGTGTGGCCAGGGTGTGCTCTGTATAACCCCTGCATCTCCTGGTCAACATTCCCACCTCTGTGTGGCCAGGGTGTGCTCTGTATAACTCCTGCAGCTCCTGGTCAATATGTCCTTCTCTGTGAGGACAGGTGGCGCTCTGTATAACCCCTGCAGCTCCTGGTCAACACTCCCATCTCTGTGTGGCCAGGGTGTGCTCTCCATAAACCCTGCTCCTGATCAACATTCCCTTCTCTGTGTGGCCAGGGTGTGCTCTGTATGACCCCTGCTCCTGGTCAACATTCCCACCTCTGTGTGTGGCCAGGGTGTGCTCTGTATAACCCCTGCATCTCCTGGTCAACATTCCCATTTCTGTGTGGCCACGATCTGCTCTGTATAACCCCTGCAGCTCCTGGTCAACATTCCCATCTCTGTGTGGCCAGGATGTGCTCTGTATAACCCCTGCAGCTCATGGTCAACATTCCCATCTCTGTGTGGCCAGGATATGCACTGCATAACCCCTGCATCTCCTGGTCAACATTCCCATCTCTGTGTGGCCAGGGTGTGCTCTGTATAAACCCTGCTCCTGATCAACATTCCCTTCTCTGTGTGGCCAGGGTGCGCTCTGTATAACCCCTGCAGCTCCTGGTCAACATTCCCATCGCTGTGTGGCCAGGGTGTGCTCTGTATAACCCCTGCAGCTCTTGGTCAACATTCCCATCTCTGTGTGGCCAGGATGTGCTCTGCATAACCCCTGCTCCTGGTCAACATTCCCATCTCTGTGTGGCCAGGGTGTGCTCTGTATAAACCCTGCTCCTGAGCAACATTCCCTTCTCTGTGTGACCAGGGTGTGCTCTGTATAACCCCTGCAGCTCCTGGTCAACATTCCCATCTCTGTGTGGCCAGGATGTGCTCTGCATAACCTCTGCTCCTGGTCAACATTCCCATCTCTGTGTGGCCAATGTGTACTCTGTATAACCCCTGCATCTCCTGGTCAACATTCCCATCTCTGTGTGGCCAGGGTGTGCTCTGTATAAACCCTTCTCCTGATCAACATTCCCTTCTCTGTGTGGCCAGGGTGTGCTCTGTATTACCCCTGCTCCTGGTCAACATTCACACCTCTGTGTGTGGCCAGGGTGTGCTCTGTATACCCCTGCAGCTCCTGGTCAACATTCCCACCTCTGTGTGGTCAAGGTGTGCTCTGCATAACCCCTGCACCTCCTGGTCAACATTCCCATCTGTGTGGCCAGGTTGTGCTCTGTATACCCCTGCCCCTGGTCAACATTCCCATCACTGTGTGGCCAGGGTGTGCTCTGTATAACCCCTGCAGCTCCTGGTCAACATTCCCATCTCTGTGTGGCCAGTGTGTGCTCTGTATAACCCCTGCAACTCCTTGTCAACATTCCCAATTGTGTGGCCAGGGTGTGCTCTGTATAACCCCTGCAGCTCATGGTCAACATTCCCATCTCTGTGTGGCCAGGATGTGCTCTGCATAACCTCTGCTCCTGGTCAACATTCCCATCGCTGTGTGGCCAATGTGTACTCTGTATAACCCCTGCATCTCCTGGTCAACATTCCCATCTCTGTGTGGCCAGGGTTTGCTCTGTATAAACCCTGCTGCTGATCAACATTCCCTTCTCTGTGTGGCCAGGTTGTGCTCTGTATAACCCCTGCAGCTCCTGGTCATCATTCCCACCTCTGTGTGGTCAGGGTGTGCTCTGTATAACCCCTGGAACTCCTGGTCAACATTCCCATCTGCGTGGCCAGGGTGTGCTCTGTATACCCCTGCTCCTGGTCAACATTCCCATCTCTGTGTGGCCAGGATGTGCTCTGTCTAACCCCTGCAGCACCTGGTCAGCATTCCCATCTGTGTGTGGCCAGGGTGTGCTCTGTCTAACCCCAGCAGCACCTGGTCAGCATTCCCATCTGTGTGTGTCCAGGGTGTGCTCGGTATAACCCCTGCATCTCCAGGTCAACATTCCCATCTCTGTGTGGCCAGGGTGTGCTCTGTATAACCCCCGCAGCTGATGGTCAACATTCCCATCTCTGTGTGGCCAGGGTGTGCTCTGTATGACCCCTGCAGCTCCTGGTCAACATTCCCATCTCTGTGTGGCCAATGTGTACTCTGTATAACCCCTGCATCTCCTGGTCAACATTCCCATCTCTGTGTGGCCAGGGTGTGCTCTGTATAACCCCTGCATCTACTGGTCAACATTCCCATCTCTGTGTGGCCAGGGTGTGCTCTGTATAACCCCTGCTCCTGGTCAACATTCCCACCTCTGTGTGTGGCCAGGGTGTGCTCTGTATAAACCCTTCTCCTGATCAACATTCCCTTCTCTGTGTGGCCAGGTTGTGCTCTGTATACCCCTGCTCCTGGTCAACATTCCCATCACTGTGTGGCCACGGTGTGCTCTGTATAACCCCTGCAGCTCCTGGTCAACATTCCCATCTCTGTGTGGCCAGTGTGTGCTCTGTATAACCCCTGCAACTCCTTGTCAACATTCCCAATTGTGTGGCCAGGGTGTGCTCTGTATACCCCTGCTCCTGGTCAACATTCCCTTCACTGTGTGGCCTGGCTGTGCTCTGTCTAACACCAGCAGCTCCTGGTCAACATTCCCATCACTGTGTGGTCAGGATGTGCTCTGTATAACCTCTGCAAATCCTGGTCAACATTCCCTTCTCTGTGTGGCCAGGGTGTGCTCTGTATAAACCCTGCTCCTGGTCAACTTTCCCACCTCTGTGTGTGGCCAGGGTGTGCTCTGTATAGCCCCTGCAGCTCCTGGTCAACATTCCCACCTCTGTGTGGTCAGGGTGTGCTCTGTATAACCCCTGCAGCTCCTGGTCAACATTCCCATATCTGTGTGGTCAGGGTGTGCTCTGTATAACTACTGCAGCTCCTGGTCAACATTCCCATCTCTGTGTGGCCAGGGTGTGCCCTGTGTAACCACTGCAGCTCCTGGTTAACATTCCCATCTCTGTGTGTGGCCAGTATGTGCTCTGTATAACTCCTGCAGCTCCTGGTCAATATTCCCTTGTCTGTGTGGCCAGGGTGTGCTCTGTATAACCCCTGCATCTCCTGGTCAACATTCCCTTCTCTGTGTGGCCAGGGTGTGCTCTGTATAACCCCTGCTCCTGGTCAACATTCCCTTCTCTGTGTGGCCAGGGTGTGCTCTGTATAACCCCTGCAGCTCATGGTCAACATTCCCATCTCTGTGTGGCCAGGATGTGCTCTGCATAACCTCTGCTCCTGGTCAACATTCCCATCGCTGTGTGGCCAATGTGTACTCTGTATAACCCCTGCATCTCCTGGTCAACATTCCCATCTCTGTGTGGCCAGGGTTTGCTCTGTATAAACCCTGCTGCTGATCAACATTCCCTTCTCTGTGTGGCCAGGTTGTGCTCTGTATAACCCCTGCAGCTCCTGGTCATCATTCCCACCTCTGTGTGGTCAGGGTGTGCTCTGTATAACCCCTGGAACTCCTGGTCAACATTCCCATCTGCGTGGCCAGGGTGTGCTCTGTATACCCCTGCTCCTGGTCAACATTCCCATCTCTGTGTGGCCAGGATGTGCTCTGTCTAACCCCTGCAGCACCTGGTCAGCATTCCCATCTGTGTGTGGCCAGGGTGTGCTCTGTCTAACCCCAGCAGCACCTGGTCAGCATTCCCATCTGTGTGTGTCCAGGGTGTGCTCGGTATAACCCCTGCATCTCCAGGTCAACATTCCCATCTCTGTGTGGCCAGGGTGTGCTCTGTATAACCCCCGCAGCTGATGGTCAACATTCCCATCTCTGTGTGGCCAGGGTGTGCTCTGTATGACCCCTGCAGCTCCTGGTCAACATTCCCATCTCTGTGTGGCCAATGTGTACTCTGTATAACCCCTGCATCTCCTGGTCAACATTCCCATCTCTGTGTGGCCAGGGTGTGCTCTGTATAACCCCTGCATCTACTGGTCAACATTCCCATCTCTGTGTGGCCAGGGTGTGCTCTGTATAACCCCTGCTCCTGGTCAACATTCCCACCTCTGTGTGTGGCCAGGGTGTGCTCTGTATAAACCCTTCTCCTGATCAACATTCCCTTCTCTGTGTGGCCAGGGTGTGCTCTGTATTACCCCTGCTCCTGGTCAACATTCCCACCTCTGTGTGAGGCCAGGGTGTGCTCTGTATAACCCCTGCAGCTCCTGGTCAACATTCCCACCTCTATGTGGTCAGGGTGTGCTCTGTATAACCCCTGCAGCTCCTGGTCAACATTCCCATCACTGTGTGGCCAGGGTGTGCTCTGTCGAACCCCAGCAGCTCCTGGTCAACATTCCCATCTGTGTGTGGCCAGTGTGTGCTCTGTATAACCCCTGCAACTCCTTGTCAACATTCCCAATTGTGTGGCCAGGGTGTGCTCTGTATTCCCCTGCTCATGGTCAACATTCCCATCACTGTGTGGCCTGGGTGTGCTCTGTCTAACACCAGCAGCTCCTGGTCAACATTCCCACCTCTGTGTGGTCAGGGTGTGCTCTGTATAACCCCTGCAGCTCCTGGACAACATTCCCATATCTGTGTGGTCAGGGTGTGCTCTGTATAACCACTGCAGCTCCTGGTCAACATTCCCATCTCTGTGTGGCCAGGGTGTGCCCTGTGTAACCACTGCAGCTCCTGGTCAACATTCCCATATCTGTGTGGTCAGGGTGTGCTCTGTATAACTCCTGAAGCTCCTGGTCAACATTCCCTTGTCTGTGTGGCCAGGGTGTGCTCTGTATAACCCCTGCATCTCCTGGTCAACATTCCCATCTCTGTGTGGCCAGGGTGTGCTCTGTATAAACCCTGCTCCTGGTCAACATTCCCTTCTCTGTGTGGCCAGGGTGTGCTCTGTATAATCCCTGCAGCTCCTGGTCAACATTCCCATCACTGTGTGGCCAGGGTGTGCTCTGCATAACCTCTGCTCCTGGTCAACATTCCCATCGCTGTGTGGCCAGGGTGCGCTCTGTATAACTCCTGCAGCTCCTGGTCAACATTCCCGTCTCTGTGTGTCCAGGGTGTGCTCTGTATAATCCCTGCAGCTCCTGGTCAACATTCCCATCGCTGTGTGGCCAGGGTGCGCTCTGTATAACCCCAGCAGCTCCTGGTCAACATTACCATCTGTGTGTGGGCAGGGTGTGCTCTGTATAACCACTGCAGCTCCTGGTCAACATTCCCATCTCTGTGTGGACAGCGTGCGCACTGTATAACCACTGCAGCACCTGGTCAACATTACAATCTCTGTGTGTGTCCAGGGTGTGCTCTGTATAACCACTGCAGCACCTGGTCAACATTCCCATCTCTGTGTGGCCAGGGTGTGCTCTGTATAACCACTGCAGCTCCTGGTCAACATTCCCATCTCTGTGTGTGTCCAGGGTGTGCTCTGTATACCCCTGCAGCTCCTGGTCAACATTCCCTTCTCTGTGTGGCCAGGATGTGCTCTGTATACTCCTGCAGCTCATGGTCAACATTCCCATCTCTGTGTGGCCAGGATGTGCTCTGTATATCCCCTGCAGCTCCTGGTCAACATTCCCATTTGTGTGTGTGGCCAGGATGTGCTCTGTATTTCTCCTGCAGCTCCTTGTCAACATTCCCATCTCTGTGTGGCCAGGGTGTTCTCTGTATAACCCCTGCAGCTCCTGGTCAACATTCCCATCTCTGTGTGGCCAGGGTGTGTTCTGTATAAACCCTGCAACACCTGGTCAACATTCCCACCTCTGTGTGGCCAGGGTATGATCTGTATAACTCCTGCAGCTCCTGGTCAACATGTCCTTCTCTGTGTGGCCAGGTTGTGCTCTGTATAACTCCTGCAGCTCCTGGTCAACATTCCCATCTGTGTGTGGCCAGGGTGTGCTCTGTATAACCCCTGCAGCTCCTGGTCAACATTCCCATCTCTGTGTGGCCAGGTTGTGCTCTGTATATCCCCTGCAGCTCCTGGTCAACATTCCCATCTGTGTGTGTGTCCAGGGTGTGCTCTGTATAACCCCAGCAGCTCCTGGGCAACATTCCCGTCTCTGTGTGGCCAGGGTGTGCTCTGTATAACTCTTGCAGCTCCTGGTCAACATTCCCATCTCTGTGTGGCCAGGGTGTGCTCTGTATAACCCCTGCAGCTCCTGCTCTACATTCCCATCTCTGTGTGTGGCCAGGATGTGCTCTGTATAACTCCTGCAGCTCTTGGTCAACATTCCCATCTCTGTGAGGCCAGGGTGTGCTCTGTATAACCCCTGCAGCTCCTGGTCAACATTCCCATCTCTGTGTGGCCAGGGTGTGCTCTGTATAACCCCTGCAGCTATGGTCAACATTCCCATCTCTGTGTGGCCAGGGTGTACTCTGTATAACTCCTGCAGCTCCTGGTCAACATGTCCTTCTCGGTGAGGCCAGGTGGCGCTCTGTATAACCCCTGCAGCTCCTGGTCAACATTCCCATCTGTGTGTGCCCAGCGTATGCTCTGTATAACTCCTGCAGCTCCTGGTCAACATTCCCATCTCTGTGTGGCCAGGGTGTGCTCTGTATCAACCCTGCTCCTGGTCAACATTCCCTTCTCTGTGTGGCCAGAGTGTGCTCTGTATAACCCCTGCAGCTACTGGTCAACATTCCCATCTCTGTGTGGCCAGGATGTGCTCTGCATAACCTCTGCTCCTGGTCAACATTCCCTTCTCTGTGTGGTCAGGGTGTGCTCTGTATAACCCCTGCATCTCCTGGTCAACATTCCCATCTCTGTGTGGCCAGGGTTTGCTCTGTATAAACCCTGCTCCTGATCAACATTCCCTTCTCTGTGTGGCCAGGGTGTGCTCTGTATAACCCCTGCAGCTCCTGGTCAACATTCCCACCTCTGTGTGGTCAGGGTGTGCTCTGTATAACCCCTGCAACTCCTGGTCAACATTCCCATCTGCGTGGCCAGGGTGTGCTCTGTATAACCCCTGCAGCTCCTGGTCAACATTCCCATCTCTGTGTGGCCAGGATGTGCTCTGTCTAACCCCAGCAGCTCCTGGTCAACATTCCCATCTCTGTGTGGACAGGGTGTGCTCTGTATATCCCCCGCAGCTCATGGTCAACATTCCCATCTGTGTGTGGCCAGGGTGTGCTCTGTATAACCCCCGCAGCTCATGGTCAACATTCCCATCTCTGTGTGGCCAGGATGTGCTCCGCATAACCCCTGCTCCTGGTCAACATTCCCATCTCTGTGTGGCCAGGGTGTGCTCTGTATAACCCCCGCAGCTCATGGTCAACATTCCCATCTCTGTGTGGCCAGGATGTGCTCTGCATAACCCCTGCAAGTCCTGGTCAACATTCCCATCTCTGTGTGGCCAGGGTGTGCTCTGTATAAACCCTGCTCTTGAGCAACATTCCCTTCTCTGTGTGGCCAGGGTGTGCTCTCTATGACCCCTGCAGCTCCTGGTCAACATTCCCATCTCTGTGTGGCCAATGTGTACTCTGTATAACCCCTGCATCTCCTGGTCAACATTCCCATCTCTGTGTGGCCAGGGTGTGCTCTGTATAAACCCTTCTCCTGATCAACATTCCCTTCTCTGTGTGGCCAGGGTGGGCTCTGTATTACCCCTGCTCCTGGTCAACATTCCCACCTCTGTGTGTGGCCAGGGTGTGCTCTGTATACCCCTGCAGCTCCTGGTCAACATTCCCATCACTGTGTGGCCAGGGTGTGCTCTGTCGAACCCCAGCAGCTCCTGGTCAACATTCCCATCTGTGTGTGGTCCGGGTGTGCTCTGTATAACCCCTGCAGCTCCTGGTCAACATTCCCATATCTGTGTGGTCAGGGTGTGCTCTGTATAACCACTGCAGCTCCTGGTCAACATTCCCATCTCTGTGTGGCCAGGGTGTGCCCTGTGTAACCACTGCAGCTCCTGGTTAACATTCCCATCTCTGTGTGTGGCCAGTATGTGCTCTGTATAACTTCTGCAGCTCCTGGTCAACATTCCCTTGTCTGGGTGGCCAGGGTGTGCTCTGTATAAACCCTTCTCCTGGTCAACATTCCCATCTCTGTGTGGCCAGGATGTGCTCTGCATAACCTCTGCTCCTGGTCAACATTCCCATCGCTGTGTGGCCAATGAGTACTCTGTATAACCCCTGCATCTCCTGGTCAACATTCCCATCTCTGTGCGGCCAGGGTTTGCTCTGTATAAACCCTGCTCCTGATCAACATTCCCTTCTCTGTGTGGCCAGGGTGTGCTCTGTATAACCGCTGCAGCTCCTGGTCAACATTCCCACCTCTGTGTGGCCATGGTGTGCTCTGTATACCCCTGCTCCTGGTCAACATTCCCATCTGTGTGTGGCCAGGGTGTGCTCTGTCTAACCCCAGCAGCACCTGGTCAGCATTCCCATCTGTGTGTGGCCAGGGTGTGCTCGGTATAACCCCTGCATCTCCTGGTCAACATTCCCATCTCTGTGTGGCCAGGATGTGCTCTGTATAACCCCCGAAGCTCATGGTCAACATTCCCATCTCTGTGTGGCCAGGGTGTGCTCTGTATAACCCCAGCAGCACCTGGTCAGCATTCCCATCTGTGTGTGGCCAGGGTGTGCTCTGTATGACCCCTGCAGCTCCTGGTAAACATTCCCATCTCTGTGTGGCCAATGTGTACTCTGCATAGCCCCTGCATCTCCTGGTCAACATTCCCATCTCTGTGTGGCCAGGGTGTGCTCTGTATAACCCCTGCATCTACTGGTCAACATTCCCATCTCTGTGTGGCCAGGGTGTGCTCTGTATAACCCCTGCTCCTGGTCAACATTCCCACCTCTGTGTGTGGCCAGGGTGTGCTCTGTATAAACCCTTCTCCTGATCAACATTCCCTTCTCTGTGTGGCCAGGGTGTGCTCTGTATTACCCCTGCTCCTGGTCAACATTCCCACCTCTGTGTGTGGCCAGGGTGTGCTCTGTATAACCCCTGCAGCTCCTGGTCAACATTCCCACCTCTGTGTGGTCAGGGTGTGCTCTGTATAACCCCTGCAGCTCCTGGTCAACATTCCCATCACTGTGTGGCCAGGGTGTGCTCTGTCGAACCCCAGCAGCTCCTGGTCAACATTCCCATCTGTGTGTGGCCAGGGTGTGCTCTGTATACCCCTGCTCCTGGTCAACATTCCCATCACTGTGTGGCCTGGGTGTGCTCTGTCTAACACCAGCAGCTCCTGGTCAACATTCCCATCACTGTGTGGTCAGGATGTGCTCTGTATAACCTCTGCAAATCCTGGTCAACATTCCCTTCTCTGTGTGGCCAGGGTATGCTCTGTATAAACCCTGCTCCTGGTCAACTTTCCCACCTCTGTGTGTGGCCAGGGTGTGCTCTGTATAGCCCCGCCAGCTCCTGGTCAACATTCCCACCTCTGTGTGGTCAGGGTGTGCTCTGTATAACCCCTGCAGCTCCTGGTCAACATTCCCATCTCTGTGTGGTCAGCGTGTGCTCTGTATAACCACTGCAGCTCCTGGTCAACATTCCCTTCTCTGTGTGGCCAGGGTGTGCCCTGTGTAACCACTGCAGCTCCTGGTTAACATTCCCATCTCTGTGTGTGGCCAGTATGTGCTCTGTATAACCCCTGCAGCTCCTGGTCAACATTCCCATGTCTGTGTGGCCAGGGTGTGCTCTGTATAACCCCTGCAGCTCCTGCTCTACATTCCCATCTCTGTGTGGCCAGGGTGTGCTCTGTATAACCCCTGCAGCTCCTGGTCAACATTCCCATCTCTGTGTGGCGAGGTTGCGCTCTGTATAACTCCTGCAGCTCCTGGTCAATATTCCAATTTCTGTGCGGCCAGGTTGTGCTCTGTATAACCCCTGCAGCACCTGGTCAACATTCCCATCGCTGTGTGTGTCCAGGGTGTGCTCTGTATATCTCCTGCAGCTCCTGGTCAACATTCCCATCTGTGTGTGTGTCCAGGGTGTGCTCTGTATATCTCCTGCAGCTCCTGGTCAACATTCCCATCTGTGTGTCCAGGGTGTGCTCTGTAAAACCCCTGCAGCTCCTGGTCAACATTTCCATCTGTGCGTGTGCCCAGGGTGTGCTCCGTTTAACCCCAGCAGCTCCTGGTCAACACTCCCATCTCTATGTGTGTCCAGGGTGTGCTCTGTATACCCCTGCAGCTCCTGGTCAACATTCCCTTCTCTGTGTGGCCAGGATGTGCTCTGTATATCCCCTGCAGCTCCTGGTCAACATTCCCATCTGTGTGTGTGGCCAGGTTGTGCTCTGTATATCTCCTGCAGCTCCTGGTCAACATTCCCATCTCTGTGTGGCCAGGGTGTGCTCTGTATAACCCCTGCAGATCCTGGTCAACATTCCCATCTCTGTGTGGCCAGGGTGTGTTCTGTATAACCCCTGCAACACCTGGTCAACATTCCCACCTCTGTGTGGCCAGGGTATGCTCTGTATAACTACTGCAGCTCCTGGTCAACATGTCCTTCTCTGTGAGGACAGGTGGCGCTCTGTATAACCCCTGCAGCTCCTGGTCAACATTCCCATCTGTGTGTGTGTCCAGGGTGTGCTCTGTATATCTCCTGCAGCTGCTGGTCAACATTCCCATCTGTGTGTCCAGGGTGTGCTCTGAAAAACCGCTGCAGCTCCTGGTCAACATTTCCATCTGTGCGTGTGTCCAGGGTGTGCTCTGTATAACCTCAGCAGCTCCTGGTCAACACTCCCATCTGTGTGTGGAGAGCGTGCGCACTGTATAACCACTGCAGCACCTGGTCAACATTCCCATCTCTGTGTGTGTCCAGGGTGTGCTCTGTATACCCCTGCAGCTCCTGGTCAACATTCCCTTCTCTGTGTGGCCAGGATGTGCTCTGTATATCCCCTGCAGCTCCTGGTCAACATTCCCATCTGTGTGTGTGGCCAGGATGTGCTCTGTATAACTCCTGCAGCTCCTGGTCAACATTCCCATCTCTGTGTGGCCAGGGTGTGCTCTGTATAACCCCTGCAGCTCCTGGTCAACATTCCCATCTCTGTGTGGCCAGGGTGTGTTCTGTATAACCCCTGCAACACCTGGTCAACATTCCCACCTCTGTGTGGCCAGGGTGTGCTCTGTATAACCCCTGCAGCTCCTGGTCAACATTCCCATCTCTTTGTGGCCAGGATGTGTTCTGGATAACCCCTGCAACACCTGGTCAACATTCCCACCTCTGTTTGGCCAGGGTGTGCTCTGTATAACCCCTGCAGCTCCTGGTCAACATTCCCATCTCTGTGTGGCCAGGGTGTGCTCTGTATAACCCCTGCAGCTCCTGGTCAACATTCCCATCTCTGTGTGGCCAGGGTGTGTTCTGTATAACCCCTGCAACACCTGGTCAACATTCCCAACACTGTGTGGCCAGGGTGTGCTCTGTATAACCCCTGCAGCTCATGGTCAACATTCCCATCTCTGTGTGGCCAGGATATGCACTGCATAACCCCTGCATCTCCTGGTCAACATTCCCATCTCTGTGTGGCCAGGGTGTGCTCTGTATAAACCCTGCTCCTGATCAACATTCCCTTCTCTGTGTGGCCAGAGTGTGCTCTGTGTAACCCCTGCTCCTGGTCAACATTCCCTTCTCTGTGTGGCCAGGGTGTGCTCTGTATAACCCCTGCAGCTCCTGGTCAACATTCCCATCTCTGTGTGGCCAGGATGTGCTCTGCATAACCTCTGCTCCTGGTCAACATTCCCATCTCTGTGTGGCCAATGTGTACTCTGTATAACCCCTGCATCTCCTGGTCAACATGCCCATCTCTGTGTGGCCAGGGTTTGCTCTGTATAAACCCTGCTCCTGATCAACATTCCCATCTCTGTGTGGCCAGGGTGTGCTCTGTCTAACCCCAGCAGCACCTGGTCAGCATTCCCATCTGTGTGTGGCCAGGGTGTGCTCTGTATAACCCCTGCAGCTCCTGGTCAACATTCCCATCTCTGTGTGGCCACGATGTGCTCTGTATAACCCCTGCAGCTCCTGGTCAACATTCCCATCTCTGTGTGGCCAGGATGTGCTCTGCATAACCCCTGCTCCTGGTCAACATTCCCATCTCTGTGTGGCCAGGGTGTGCTCTGTATAACCCCCGCAGCTCATGGTCAACATTCCCATCTCTGTGTGGCCTGGATGTGCTCTGCATAACCCCTGCATCTCCTGGTCAACATTCCCATCTCTGTGTGGCCAGGGTGTGCTCTGTATAAACCCTTCTCCTGATCAACATTCCCTTATCTGTGTGGCCAGGGTGAGCTCTGTATTACCCCTGCTCCTGGTCAACATTCCCACCTCTGTGTGTGGCCAGGGTGTGCTCTGTATACCCCTGCAGCTCCTGGTCAACATTCCCACCTCTGTGTGGTCAGGGTGTGCTCTGTATAACCCCTGCAACTCCTGGTCAACATTCTCATCTGTGTGGCCAGGGTGTGCTCTGCATAACCCCTGCTCCTGGTCAACATTCCCATCACTGTGTGGCCAGGCTGTGCTCTGTCGAACCCCAGCAGCTCCTGGTCAACATTCCCATCTGTGTGTGGCCAGGGTGTGCTCTGTATAACCCCTGCAGCTCCTGGTCAACATTCCCATCTCTGTGTGGCCAGTGTGTGCTCTGTATACCCCCTGCAACTCCTTGTCAACATTCCCAATTGTGTGGCCAGGGTGTGCTATGTATACCCTTGCTCCTGGTCAACATTCCCATCACTGTGTGGCCTGGTTGTGCTCTGTCTAACACCAGCAGCTCCTGGTCAACATTCCCATCTGTGTGTGGCCAGAGTGTGCTCTGTATACCCATGCTCCTGGTCAACATTCCCATCACTGTGTGGTCAGGATGTGCTCTGTATAACCTCTGCAAATCCTGGTCAACATTCCCTTCTCTGTGTGGCCAGGGTGTGCTCTGTATAACACCTGCTCCTGGTCAACTTTCCCACCTCTGTGTGTGGCCAGGGTGTGCTCTGTATAGCCCCTGCAGCTCCTGGTCAACATTCCCATCTCTGTGTGGTCAGGGTGTGCTCTGTATAACCACTGCAGCTCCTGGTCGACATTCCCATCTTTCTGTGGCCAGGGTGTGCTCTGTATAACCCCTGCAGCTCCTGGTCAACATTCCCATCTCTGTGTGTGAGAGACTGCTCTGTATAACCCCTGCAAATCCTGTTCAACTCTCCCATCTCTGTATGGCCAGGGTGTGCTCTGTATAACTCCTGCAGCTCCTGGTCAACATTCCCATCTCTGTGTGGCCAGGGTGTGCTCTTTATAACCCCAGCAGCTCCTGGTCAACATTCCCATCTCTGTGTGGCCAGGTTGTGCTCTGTATAACCGCAGATCCTGGTCAACATTCCCTTCACTGTGTGGGCAGGGTGTGCTCTGTATAACCCCTGCTCCTTGTCAATATTCCCATCTCTGTGTCGCCAGGGTGTGCTCTGTATAACCCCAGCTCCTGGTCAACATTCCCATCTGTGTGTGGACAGCGTGCGCACTGTATAACCACTGCAGCACCTGGTCAACATTCCCATCTCTGTGTGTGTCCAGGGTGTGCTCTGTATGCCCCTGCAGCTCCTGGTCAACATTCCCTTCTCTGTGTGGCCAGGATGTGCTCTGTATATCCCCTGCAGCTCCTGGTCAACATTCCCATCTGTGTGTGTGGCCAGGATGTGCTCTGTATAACTCCTGCAGCTCCTGGTCAATATGTCCTTCTCTGTGAGGACAGGTGGCGCTCTGTATAACCCCTGCAGCTCCTGTTCAACATTCCCATCTCTGTGTGGCCAGGGTGTGCTCTGTATAAACCCTTCTCCTGATCAACATTCCCTTATCTGTGTGGCCAGGGTGAGCTCTGTATTACCCCTGCTCCTGGTCAACATTCCCACCTCTGTGTGTGGCCAGGGTGTGCTCTGTATACCCCTGCAGCTCCTGGTCAACATTCCCACCTCTGTGTGGTCAGGGTGTGCTCTGTATAACCCCTGCAACTCCTGGTCAACATTCTCATCTGTGTGGCCAGGGTGTGCTCTGCATAACCCCTGCTCCTGGTCAACATTCCCATCACTGTGTGGCCAGGCTGTGCTCTGTCGAACCCCAGCAGCTCCTGGTCAACATTCCCATCTGTGTGTGGCCAGGGTGTGCTCTGTATAACCCCTGCAGCTCCTGGTCAACATTCCCATCTCTGTGTGGCCAGTGTGTGCTCTGTATACCCCCTGCAACTCCTTGTCAACATTCCCAATTGTGTGGCCAGGGTGTGCTATGTATACCCTTGCTCCTGGTCAACATTCCCATCACTGTGTGGCCTGGTTGTGCTCTGTCTAACACCAGCAGCTCCTGGTCAACATTCCCATCTGTGTGTGGCCAGAGTGTGCTCTGTATACCCATGCTCCTGGTCAACATTCCCATCACTGTGTGGTCAGGATGTGCTCTGTATAACCTCTGCAAATCCTGGTCAACATTCCCTTCTCTGTGTGGCCAGGGTGTGCTCTGTATAACACCTGCTCCTGGTCAACTTTCCCACCTCTGTGTGTGGCCAGGGTGTGCTCTGTATAGCCCCTGCAGCTCCTGGTCAACATTCCCATCTCTGTGTGGTCAGGGTGTGCTCTGTATAACCACTGCAGCTCCTGGTCGACATTCCCATCTTTCTGTGGCCAGGGTGTGCTCTGTATAACCCCTGCAGCTCCTGGTCAACATTCCCATCTCTGTGTGTGAGAGACTGCTCTGTATAACCCCTGCAAATCCTGTTCAACTCTCCCATCTCTGTATGGCCAGGGTGTGCTCTGTATAACTCCTGCAGCTCCTGGTCAACATTCCCATCTCTGTGTGGCCAGGGTGTGCTCTTTATAACCCCAGCAGCTCCTGGTCAACATTCCCATCTCTGTGTGGCCAGGTTGTGCTCTGTATAACCGCAGATCCTGGTCAACATTCCCTTCACTGTGTGGGCAGGGTGTGCTCTGTATAACCCCTGCTCCTTGTCAATATTCCCATCTCTGTGTCGCCAGGGTGTGCTCTGTATAACCCCAGCTCCTGGTCAACATTCCCATCTGTGTGTGGACAGCGTGCGCACTGTATAACCACTGCAGCACCTGGTCAACATTCCCATCTCTGTGTGTGTCCAGGGTGTGCTCTGTATGCCCCTGCAGCTCCTGGTCAACATTCCCTTCTCTGTGTGGCCAGGATGTGCTCTGTATATCCCCTGCAGCTCCTGGTCAACATTCCCATCTGTGTGTGTGGCCAGGATGTGCTCTGTATAACTCCTGCAGCTCCTGGTCAATATGTCCTTCTCTGTGAGGACAGGTGGCGCTCTGTATAACCCCTGCAGCTCCTGTTCAACATTCCCATCTCTGTGTGGCCAGGGTGTGCTCTGCATAACCCCTGCAGCTCCTGGTCAACATTCCCATCTCTGTGTGGCCAGGCTGTGTTCTGTATAACCCCTGCAACACCTGGTTAACATTCCCACCTCTGTGTGGCCAGGGTGCGCTCTGTATAACCCCTGCAACACCTGGTCAACATTCCCACCTCTGTGTGGCCAGGGTGTGCTCTGTATAACTCCTGCAGCTCCTGGTCAATATGTCCTTCTCTGTGAGGACAGGTGGCGCTCTGTATAACCCCTGCAGCACCTGGTCAACACTCCCATCTCTGTGTGGCCAGGGTGTGCTCTGTATAAACCCTGCTCCTGATCAACATTCCCTTCTCTGTGTGGCCAGGGTGTGCTCTGTATGACCCCTGCTCCTGGTCAACATTCCCACCTCTGTGTGTGCGCAGGGTATGCTCTGTATGTCTCCTGCAGCTCCTGGTCAACATTCCCATCTCTGTGTGGCCAGGTTGTGCTCTGTATAACTCCTGCAACTCCTGGTCAACATTCCCATCTCTGTGTGGCCAGGATGTGCTCTGTATATCCCCTGCAGCTCCTGGTCAACATTCCCATCTGTGTGTGTGGCCAGGGTGTGCTCTGTATAACCCCAGCAGCTCCTGGTTAACATTCCCGTCTCTGTGTGGCTAGGGTGTGCTCTGTATAACTCTTGCAGCTCCTGGTCAACATTCCCATCTCTGTGTGGCCAGGGTGTGCTCTGTATAACCCCTGCAGCTCCTGCTCTACATTCCCATCTCTGTGTGTGGCCAGGATGTGCTCTGTATAACTCCTGCAGCTCTTGGTCAACATTCCCATCTCTGTGAAGCCAGGGTGTGCTCTGTATAATCCCTGCAGCTCCTGGTCAACATTCCCACCTCTGTGTGGCCAGGGTGTGCTCTGTATAACCCCTGCAGCTATGGTGAACATTCCCATCTCTGTGTGGCCAGGGTGTACTCTGTATAACTCCTGCAGCTCCTGGTCAACATGTCCTTCTCTGTGAGGCCAGGTGGCGCTCTGTATAACCCCTGCAGCTCCTGGTCAACATTCCCATCTGTGTGTGCCCAGCGTATGCTCTGTATAACCACTGCAGCACCTGGTCAACATTCCCATCTCTGTGTGGCCAGTGTGTGCTCTGTATAACCACTGCGGCTCCTGGTCAACATTCCCTTCTCTGTGTGGCCAGGATGTGCTCTGCATATCCCCTGCAGCTCCTGGTCAACATTCCCATCTGTGTGTGTGGCCAGGATGTGCTCTGTATAACTCCTGCAGCTCCTGGTCAACATTCCCATCTCTGTGTGGCCAGGGTGTGCTCTGTATAGCCCCTGCAGCTCCTGGTCAACATTCCCATCTCTGTGTGGCCAGGATGTGTTCTGGATAACCCCTGCAACACCTGGTCAACATTCCCACCTCTATGGGGCCAGGGTGTGCTCTGTATAACCCCTGCAACACCTGGTCAACATTCCCACCTCTCTGTGGCCAGGGTGTGCTCTGTATAACTCCTGCAACTCCTGGTCAATATGTCCTTCTCTGTGAGGACAGGTGGCGCTCTGTATAACCCCTGCAGCTCCTGGTCAACACTCCCATCTCTGTGTGGCCAGGGTGTGCTCTGTATAAACCCTGCTCCTGGTCAACATTCCCATCTCTGTGTGGCCACGATGGGCTCTGTATAACCCCTGCAGCTTCTGGACAACATTCCCATCTCTGTGTGGCCAGGATCTACTCTGCATAACCCCTGCTCCTGGTCAACATTCCCATCTCTGTGTGGCCAGGGTGTGCTCTGTATAACCCCTGCAGCTCATGGTCAACATTCCCATCTCTGTGTGGCCAGGATATGCACTGCATAACCCCTGCATCTCCTGGTCAACATTCCCATCTCTGTGTGGCCAGGGTGTGCTCTGTATAAACCCTGCTCCTGATCAACATTCCCTTCTCTGTGTGGCCAGGGTGTGCTCTGTGTAACCCCTGCATCTCCTGGTCAACATTCCCATCTTTGTGTGGCCAGGGTGTGCTCTGTATAACCCCTGCAACACCTGGTCAACATTCCCACCTCTGTGTTGCCAGGGTGCGCTCTGTATAACCCCTGCAACACCTGGTCAACATTCCCACCTCTGTGTGGCCATTGAGTGCTCTGTATAACTCCTGCAGCTCCTGGTCAATATGTCCTTCTCTGTGAGGACAGGTGGCGCTCTGTATAACCCCTGCAGCTCCTGGTCAACACTCCCACCTCTGTGTGGCCAGGGTGTGCTCTGTGTAACCCCTGCAGCTCCTGGTCAACATTCCCTTCTCTGTGTGGCCAGGGTGTGTTCTGTATAACCCCTGCAACACCTGGTCAACATTCCCACCTCTGTGTGGCCAGGGTGTGCTCTGTATAACCCCTGCAGCACCTGGTCAACACTCCCATCTCTGTGTGGCCAGGGTGTGCTCTGTATAAACCCTGCTCCTGATTAACATTCCCTTCTCTGTGTGGCCAGGGTGTGCTCTGTATGACCCCTGCTCCTGGTCAACATTCCCACCTCTGTGTGTGCGCAGGGTATGCTCTGTATAATCCCTGCAGCTCCTGGTCAACATTGCCACCTCTGTGTGGCCAGGGTGTGCTCTGTATAACCCCTGCAGCTATGGTGAACATTCCCATCTCTGTGTGGCCAGGGTGTACTCTGTATAACCCCTGCTCCTTGTCAATATTCCCATCTCTGTGTCGCCAGGGTGTGCTCTGTATAACCCCAGCTCCTGGTCAACATTCCCATCTGTGTGTGGACAGCGTGCGCACTGTATAACCACTGCAGCACCTGGTCAACATTCCCATCTCTGTGTGTGTCCAGGGTGTGCTCTGTATGCCCCTGCAGCTCCTGGTCAACATTCCCTTCTCTGTGTGGCCAGGATGTGCTCTGTATATCCCCTGCAGCTCCTGATCAACATTCCCATCTGTGTGTGTGGCCAGGATGTGCTCTGTATAACTCCTGCAGCTCCTGGTCAATATGTCCTTCTCTGTGAGGACAGGTGGCGCTCTGTATAACCCCTGCAGCTCCTGTTCAACATTCCCATCTCTGAGTGGCCAGGGTGTGCTCTGTATAACCCCTGCAGCTCCTGGTCAACATTCCCATCTCTGTGTGGCCAGGGTGTGTTCTGTATAACCCCTGCAACACTTGGTCAACATTCCCACCTCTGTGTGGCCAGGGTGCGCTCTGTATAAACCCTGCAACACCTGGTCAACATTCCCACCTCTGTGTGGCCAGGGTGTGCTCTGTATAACTCCTGCAGCTCCTGGTCAATATGTCCTTCTCTGTGAGGACAGGTAGCGCTCTGTATAACCCCTGCAGCACCTGGTCAACACTCCCATCTCTGTGTGGCCAGGGTGTGCTCTGTATAAACCCTGCTCCTGATCAACATTCCCTTCTCTGTGTGGCCAGGGTGTGCTCTGTATGACCCCTTCTCCTGGTCAACATTCCCACCTCTGTGTGTGCGCAGGGTATGCTCTGTATGTCTCCTGCAGCTCCTGGTCAACATTCCCATCTCTGCGTGGCCAGGTTGTGCTCTGTATAACTCCTGCAACTCCTGGTCAACATTCCCATCTCTGTGTGGCCAGGATGTGCTCTGTATATCCCCTGCAGCTCCTGGTCAACATTCCCATCTGTGTGTGTGGCCAGGGTGTGCTCTGTATAACCCCAGCAGCTCCTGGTTAACATTCCCGTCTCTGTGTGGCTAGGGTGTGCTCTGTATAACTCTTGCAGCTCCTGGTCAACATTCCCATCTCTGTGTGGCCAGGGTGTGCTCTGTATAACCCCTGCAGCTCCTGCTCTACATTCCCATCTCTGTGTGTGGCCAGAATGTGCTCTGTATAACCCCTGCAGCTATGGTGAACATTCCCATCTCTGTGTGGTCAGGGTGTACTCTGTATAACTCCTGCAGCTCCTGGTCAACATGTCCTTCTCTGTGAGGCCAGGTGGCGCTCTGTATAACCCCTGCAGCTCCTGGTCAACATTCCCATCTGTGTGTGCCCAGCGTATGCTCTGTATAACTCCTGCAGCTCCTGGTCAACATTCCCATCTCTGTGTGGCCACGTTGCGCTCTGTATAACTCCTGCAGCTCCTGGTCAATATTCCCATTTCTGTGTGGCCAGGTTGTGCTCTGTATAACCCCTGCAGCTCCTGGTCAACATTCCCATCTGTGTGTGTGTCAAGGGTGTGCTCTGTATATCTCCTGCAGCTGCTGGTCAACATTCCCATCTGTGTGTCCAGGGTGTGCTCTGTAAACCCCTGCAGCTCCTGGTCAACATTTCCATCTGTGCGTGTGTCCAGGGTGTGCTCTGTATAACCTCAGCAGCTCCTGGTCAACACTCCCATCTGTGTGTGGCAGCGTGCGCACTGTATAACCACTGCAGCACCTGGTCAACATTCCCATCTCTGTGTGTGTCCAGGGTGTGCTCAGTATACCCCTGCAGCTCCTGGTCAACATTCCCATCTGTGTGTGTGTCAAGGGTGTGCTCTGTATATCTCCTGCAGCTGCTGGTCAACATTCCCATCTGTGTGTCCAGGGTGTGCTCTGTATATCCCCTGCAGCTCCTGGTCAACATTCCCATCTGTGTGTGTGGCCAGGATGTGCTCTGTATAACCCCTGTAGCTCCTGGTCAACATTCCCATCTCTGTGTGGCCAGGGTGTGCTCTGTATAACTCCTGCAGCTCCTGGTCAACATTCCCATCTCTGTGTGGCCAGGGTGTGCTCTGTATAACCCCTGCAGCTCCTGGTCAACATTCCCATCTCTGTGTGGCCAGGATGTGTTCTGGATAACCCCTGCAACACCTGGTCAACATTCCCACCTCTATGGGGCCAGGGTGTGCTCTGTATAACCCCTGAAACACCTGGTCAACATTCCCACCTCTCTGTGGCCAGGGTGTGCTCTGTATAACTCCTGCAACTCCTGGTCAATATGTCCTTCTCTGTGAGGACAGGTGGCGCTCTGTATAACCCCTGCAGCTCCTGGTCAACACTCCCATCTCTGTGTGGCCAGGGTGTGCTCTGTATAAACCCTGCTCCTGGTCAACATTCCCATCTCTGTGTGGCCACGATGGGCTCTGTATAACCCCTGCAGCTTCTGGTCAACATTCCCATCTCTGTGTGGCCAGGATGTGCTCTGCATAACCCCTGCTCCTGGTCAACATTCCCATCTCTGTGTGGCCAGGGTGTGCTCTGTATAACCCCTTCAGTTCATGGTCAACATTCCCATCTCTGTGTGGCCAGGATATGCACTGCATAACCCCTGCATCTCCTGGTCAACATTCCCATCTCTGTGTGGCCAGGGTGTGCTCTGTATAAACCCTGCTCCTGATCAACATTCCCTTCTCTGTGTGGCCAGGGTGTGCTCTGTGTAACCCCTGCATCTCCTGGTCAACATTCCCATCTCTGTGTGGCCAGGGTGTGCTCTGTGTAACCCCTGCAGCTCCTAGTCAACATTCCCTTCTCTGTGTGGCCAGGGTGTGTTCTGTATAACCCCTGCAACACCTGGTCAACATTCCCACCTCTGTGTGGCCAGGGTGCGCTCTGTATAACCCCTGCAACACCTGGTCAACATTCCCACCTCTGTGTGGCCAGGGTGTGCTCTGTATAACTCCTGCAGCTCCTGGTCAATATGTCGTTCTCTGTGAGGACAGGTGGCGCTCTGTATAACCCCTGCAGCTCCTGGTCAACACTCCCACCTCTGTGTGGCCAGGGTGTGCTCTGTGTAACCCCTGCAGCTCCTGGTCAACATTCCCTTCTCTGTGTGGCCAGGGTGTGTTCTGTATGACCCCTGCAACACCTGGTCAACATTCCCACCTCTGTGTGGCCAGGGTGTGCTCTGTATAACCCCTGCAGCACCTGGTCAACACTCCCATCTCTGTGTGGCCAGGGTGTGCTCTGTATAAACCCTGCTCCTGATCAACATTCCCTTCTCTGTGTGGCCAGGGTGTGCTCTGTATGACCCCTGCTCCTGGTCAACATTCCCACCTCTGTGTGTGCGCAGGGTATGCTCTGTATGTCTCCTGCAGCTCCTGGTCAACATTCCCATCTCTGTGTGGCCAGGTTGTGCTCTGTATAACTCCTGCAACTCCTGGTCAACATTCCCATCTCTGTGTGGCCAGGATGTGCTCTGTATATCCCCTGCAGCTCCTGGTCAACATTCCCATCTGTGTGTGTGGCCAGGGTGTGCTCTGTATAACCCCAGTAGCTCCTGGTTAACATTCCCGTCTCTGTGTGGCTAGGGTGTGCTCTGTATAACTCTTGCAGCTCCTGGTCAACATTCCCATCTCTGTGTGGCCAGGGTGTGCTCTGTATAACCTCAGCAGCTCCTGGTCAACACTCCCATCTGTGTGTGGACAGCGTGCGCACTGTATAACCCCTGCGGCTCCTGGTCAACATTCCCTTCTCTGTGTGGCCAGGATGTGCTCTGTATATCCCCTGCAGCTCCTGGTCAACATTCCCATCTGTGTGTGTGGCCAGGATGTGTTCTATATAACTCCTGCAGCTCCTGGTCAACATTCCCATCTCTGTGTGGCCAGGGTGTGCTCTGTATAACCCCTGCAGCTCCTGGTCAACATTCCCATCTCTGTGTGGCCAGGATGTGTTTTGGATAACCCCTGCAACACCTGGTCAACATTCCCACCTCTATGGGGCCAGGGTGTGCTCTGTATAACCCCTGAAACACCTGGTCAACATTCCCACCTCTCTGTGGCCAGGGTGTGCTCTGTATAACTCCTGCAACTCCTGGTCAATATGTCCTTCACTGTGAGGACAGGTGGCGCTCTGTATAACCCCTGCAGCTCCTGGTCAACACTCCCATCTCTGTGTGGCCAGGGTGTGCTCTGTATAAACCCTGCTCCTGGTCAACATTCCCATCTCTGTGTGGCCACGATGGGCTCTGTATAACCCCTGCAGCTTCTGGTCAACGTTCCCATCTCTGTGTGGCCAGGATGTGCTCTGCATAACCCCTGCTCCTGGTCAACATTCCCATCTCTGTGTGGCCAGGGTGTGCTCTGTATAACCCCTGCAGCTCATGGTCAACATTCCCATCTCTGTGTGGCCAGGATATGCACTGCATAACCCCTGCATCTCCTGGTCAACATTCCCATCTCTGTGTGGCCAGGGTGTGCTCTGTATAAACCCTGCTCCTGATCAACATTCCCTTCTCTGTGTGGCCAGGGTGTGCTCTGTGTAACCCCTGCATCTCCTGGTCAACATTCCCATCTCTGTGTGGCCAGGGTGTGCTCTGTGTAACCCCTGCAGCTCCTGGTCAACATTCCCATCTCTGTGTAGCCAGGATGTGCTCTGCATAACCTCTGCTCCTGGTCAACATTCCCATCTCTGTGTGGCCAATGTGTACTCTGTATAACCCCTGCACCTCCTGGTCAACACTCCCATCTCTGTGTGGCCAGGGTGTGCTCTGTATAAACCCTGCTCCTGGTCAACATTCCCATCTCTGTGTGGCCACGATGGGCTCTGTATAACATCTGCAGCTTCTGGTCAACATTCCCATCTCTGTGTGGCCAGGATGTGCTCTGCATAACCCCTGCTCCTGTCAACATTCCCATCTCTGTGTGGCCAGGGTGTGCTCTGTTTAACCCCTGCAGCTCATGGTCAACATTCCCATCTCTGTGTGGCCAGGATATGCACTGCATAACCCCTGCATCTCCTGGTCAACATTCCCATCTCTGTGTGGCCAGGGTGTGCTCTGTATAAACCCTGCTCCTGATCAACATTCCCTTCTCTGTGTGGCCAGGGTTTGCTCTGTGTAACCCCTGCTCCTGGTCAACATTCCCTTCTCTGTGTGGCCAGGGTGTGCTCTGTATAACCCCTGCAGCTCCTGGTCAACATTCCCATCTCTGTGTAGCCAGGATGTGCTCTGCATAACCTCTGCTCCTGGTCAACATTCCCATCTCTGTGTGGCCAATGTGTACTCTGTATAACACCTGCACCTCCTGGTCAACATGCCCATATCTGTGTGGCCAGGGTTTGCTCTGTATAAACCCTGCTCCTGATCAACATTCCCTTCTCTGTGTGGCCAGGGTGTGCTCTGTATAACTCCTGCATCTCCTGGTCAACATGCCCATCTCTGTGTGGCCAGGGTGTGCTCTGTATAACCCCTGCAGCTCCTGCTCTACATTCCCATCTCTGTGTGTGGCCAGGATGTGCTCTGTATAACTCCTGCAGCTCCTGGTCAACATTCCCATCTCTGTGTGGCCAGGGTGTGCTCTCTATAATCCCTGCAGCTCCTGGTCAACATTCCCACCTCTGTGTGGCCAGGGTGTGCTCTGTATAACCCCTGCAGCTATGGTGAACATTCCCATCTCTGTGTGGCCAGGGTGTGCTCTGTATAACCTCAGCAGCTCCTGGTCAACACTCCCATCTGTGTGTGGACAGCGTGCGCACTGTATAACCACTGCAGCACCTGGTCAACATTCCCATCTCTGTGTGGCCACGTTGCGCTCTGTATAACTCCTGCAGCTCCTGGTCAATATTCCCATTTCTGTGTGGCCAGGTTGTGCTCTGTATAACCCCTGCAGCTCCTGGTCAACATTCCCATCTGTGTGTGTGTCAAGGGTGTGCTCTGTATATCTCCTGCAGCTGCTGGTCAACATTCCCATCTGTGTGTCCAGGGTGTGCTCTGTAAAACCCCTGCAGCTCCTGGTCAACATTTCCATCTGTGCGTGTGTCCAGGGTGTGCTCTGTCTAACCCCAGCAGCACCTGGTCAGCATTCCCATCTGTGTGTGGCCAGGGTGTGCTCTGTCTAACCCCTGCATCTCCTGGTCAACATTCCCATCTCTGTGTGGCCACGACGTGCTCTGTATAACCCCTGCAGCTCCTGGTCAACATTCCCATCTCTGTGTGGCCAGGATGTGCCCTGCATAACCCCTGCTCCTGGTAAACATTCGCATCTCTGTGTGGCCAGGGTGTGCTCTGTCTAACCCCCGCAGCTCATGGTCAACATTCCCATCTCTGTGTGGCCAGGATGTGCTCTGCATAACCTCTGCTCCTGGTCAACATTCCCATCTCTGTGTGGCCAATGTGTACTCTGTATAACCCCTGCATCTCCTGGTCAACATTCCCATCTCTGTGTGGCCAGGGTGTGCTCTGTATAAACCCTTCTCCTGATCAACATTCCCTTCTCTGTGTGGCCAGGGTGTGCTCTGTATTACCCCTGCTCCTGGTCAACATTCCCACCTCTGTGTGTGGCCAGGGTGTGCTCTGTATACCCCTGCAGCTCCTGGTCAACATTCCCATCTCTGTGTGGTCAGGGTGTGCTCTGTATAACCCCTGCAACTCCTAGTCAACATTCCCATCTGTGTGGCCAGGGTGTGCTCTGCACACCCCTGCTCCTGGTCAACATTCCCATCACTGTGTGGCCTGGGTGTGCTCTGTCTAACACCAGCAGCTCCTGGTCAACATTCCCATCTGTGTATGGCCAGAACGTGCTCTGTATAACCCCTGCAGCTCCTGGTCAACATTCCCATCTCTGTGTGGCCAGGGTGTGCTCTGTATACCCATGCTCCTGGTCAACATTCCCATCACTGTGTGGTCAGGATGTGCTCTGTAAACCTCTGCAAATCCTGGTCAACATTCCCTTCTCTGTGTGGCCAGGGTGTGCTCTGTATAAACCCTGCTCCTGGTCAACTTTCCCACCTCTGTGTGTGGCCAGGGTGTGCTCTGTATAACCCCTGCAGCTCCTGGTCAACATTCCCATCTCTGTGTGGTCAGGATGTGCTCTGTATAACCACTGCAACTCCTGGTCAACATTCCCATCTGTGTGGCCAGGGTTTGCTCTGTATACCCCTGCTCCTGGTCAACATTCCCATCTCTGTGTGGCCAGGGTGTGCTCTGTCTAACCCCAGCAGCACCTGGTCAGAATTCCCATCTGTGTGTGGCCAGGGTGTGCTCTGTATAACCCCTGCATCTCCTGGTCAACATTCCCATCTCTGTGTGGCCACGATGTGCTCTGTGTAACCCCTGCAGCTCCTGGTCAACATTCCCATCTCTGTGTGGCCAGGGTGTGCTCTGTATACCCTTCCTCCTGGTCAACATTCCCATCACTGTAAGGCCTGGGTGTGCTCTGTCTAACACCAGCAGCTCCTGGTCAACATTCCCATCTGTGTGTGGCCAGAGTGTGCTCTGTATACCCATGCTCCTGGTCAACATTCCCATCACTGTGTGGTCAGGATGTGCTCTGTATAACCTCTGCAAATCCTGGTCAACATTCCCTTCTCTGTGTGGCCAGAGTGTGCTCTGTATAACCCCTGCTCCTGGTCAACATTCCCATCACTGTAAGGCCTGGGTGTGCTCTGTCTAACACCAGCAGCTCCTGGTCAACATTCCCATCTGTGTGTGGCCAGAGTGTGCTCTGTATACCCATGCTCCTGGTCAACATTCCCATCACTGTGTGGTCAGGATGTGCTCTGTATAACCTCTGCAAATCCTGGTCAACATTCCCTTCTCTGTGTGGCCAGAGTGTGCTCTGTATAACCCCTGCTCCTGGTCAACATTCCCATCTCTGTGTGGCCAGGGTGTGCTCTGTATAACCCCTGCAGCTCCTGGTCAACATTCCCATCTCTGTGTGGTCAGGGTGTGCTCTGTATAACCACTGCAGCTCCTGGTCGACATTCCCATCTCTGTGTGGCCAGGGTGTGCTCTGCATAACCCCAGCAGCTCCTGGTCAACATTCCCATCTCTGTGTGGCCAGGTTGTGCTCTGTATAACCCCAGATCCTGGTCAACATTCCCTTCTCTGTGTGGGCAGGGTGTGCTCTGTATAACCCCTGCTCCTTGTCAATATTCCCATCTCTGTGTCGCCAGGGTGTGCTCTGTATAACCCCAGCTCCTGGTCAACATTCCCATCTGTGTGTGGACAGCGTGTGCACTGTATAACCACTGCAGCACCTGGTCAACATTCCCATCTCTGTGTGTGGACAGGGTGTGCTCTGTATGCCCCTGCAGCTCCTGGTCAACATTCCCTTCTCTGTGTGGGCAGGATGTGCTCTGTATATCCCCTGCAGCTCCTGGTCAACATTCCCATCTGTGTGTGTGGCCAGGATGTGCTCTGTATAACTCCTGCAGCTCCTGGTCAACATTCCCATCTCTGTGTGGCCAGGGTGTGCTCTGTATAACCCCTGCAGCTCCTGGTCAACATTCCCATCTCTGTGTGGCCAGGGTGTGTTCTGTAAAACCCCTGCAACACCTGGTCAACATTCCCACCTCTGTGTGGCCAGGGTGTGCTCTGTATAACTCCTGCAGCTCCTGGTCAATATGTCCTTCTCTGTGAGGACAGGTGGCGCTCTGTATAACCCCTGCAGCTCCTGGTCAACATTCCCATCTCTGTGTGGCCAGGGTGTGCTCTGTATAACCCCTGCAGCTCCTGGTCAACATTCCCATCTCTGTGTGGCCAGGGTGTGTTCTATATAACCCCTGCAACACCTGGTCAACATTCCCACCTCTGTGTGGCCAGGGTGTGCTCTGTATAACCCCTGCAACACCTGGTCAACATTCCCATCTCTGTGTGGCCAGGGTGTGCTCTGTATAACTCCTGCAGCTCCTGGTCAATAAGTCCTTCTCTGTGAGGACAGGTGGCGATCTGTATAACCCCTGCAGCACCTGGTCAACACGCCCATCTCTGTGTGGCCAGGGTGTGCTCTGTATAAACCCTGCTCCTGATCAACATTCCCTTCTCTGTGTGGCCAGGGTGTGCTCTGTATGACCCCTGCTCCTGGTCAACATTCCCACCTCTGTGTGTGGCCAGGGTGTGCTCTGTATAACCCCTGCATCTCCTGGTCAACATTCCCATCTCTGTGTGGCCACGATGTGCTCTGTATAACCCCTGCAGCTCCTGGTCAACATTCCCATCTCTGTGTGGCCAGGATGTGCTCTGCATAACCCCTGCTGCTGGTCAACATTCCCATCTCTGTGTGGCCAGGGTGTGCTCTGTATAACCCCTGCATCTCCTGGTCAACATTCCCATCTCTGTATGACCAGGGTGTGCTCTGTATAAACTCTGCTCCTGATCAACATTCCCTTCTCTGTATGACCAGGGTGTGCTCTGTTTAACACCTGCTCCTGGTCAACATTCCCTTCTCTGCGTGGCCAGGGTGTGCTCTGTATAAACTCTGCTCCTGATCAACATTCCCTTCTCTGTGTGGCCAGGGTGTGCTCTGTATAACCCCTGCTCCTGGTCAACATTCCCATCTCTGTGTGGCCAATGTGTACTCTGTATAACCCCTGCATCTCCTGGTGAACATTCCCATCTCTGTGTGGACAGGGTTTGCTCTGTATAAACCCTGCTCCTGATCAACATTCCCTTCTCTGTGTGGCCAGGGTGTGCTCTGTATAACCCCTGCAGCTCCTGGTCAACATTCCCACCTCTGTGTGGTCAGGGTGTGCTCTGTGTAACCCCTGCAACTCCTGGTCAACATTCCCATCTGTGTGGCCAGGGTGTGCTCTGTATACCCCTGCTCCTGGTCAACATTCCCATCTCTGTGTGGCCAGGGTGTGCTCTGTCTAACCCCAGCAGCACCTGGTCAGCATTCCCATCTGTGTGTGGCCAGGGTGTGCTCTGCATAACCTCTGCTCCTGGTCAACATTCCCATCTCTGTGTGGCCAATGTGTACTCTGTATAACCCCTGCATCTCCTGGTCAACATTCCCATCTCTGTGTGGCCAGGGTGTGCTCTGTATAACCCCTTCTCCTGATCAACATTCCCTTCTCTGTGTGGCCAGGGTGTGCTCTGTATTACCCCTGCTCCTAGTCAACATTCCCACCTCTGTGTGGCCAGGGTGTGCTCTGTATAACCCCTGCAACTCCTGGTCAACATTCCCATCTGTGTGGCCAGGGTGTGCTCTGTACACCCCTGCTCCTGGTCAACATTCCCATCACTGTGTGGCCAGGGTGTGCTCTGTATAACCCCTGCAACTCCTGGTCAACATTCCCATCTGTGTGGCCAGGGTGTGCTCTGTACAACCCCTGCAACACCTGGTCAACATTCCCATCTGTGTGGCCAGGGTGTGCTCTGTACACCCCTGCTCCTGGTCAACATTCCCATCACTGTGTGGCCAGGGTGTGCTCTGTCGAATCCCGGCAGCTCCTGGTCAACATTCCCATCTGTGTGTGGCCAGTGTGTGCTCTGTATAACCCCTGCAGCTCCTGGTCAACATTCCCATCTCAGTGTGGCCAGTGTGTGCTCTGTATAACTCCTGCAGCTCCTGGTCAACATTCCCTTCTCTGTGTGGCCAGTGTGTGCTCTGTATAACCCCTGCAACTCCTTGTCAACATTCCCATTTGTGTGGCCAGGGTGTGCTCTGTATACCCCTGCTCCTGGTCAACATTCCCATCACTGTGTGGCCTGGGTGTGCTCTGTAAACCTCTGCAAATCCTGGTCAACATTCCCATCTCTGTGTGGCCAGGGTGTGCTCTGTCTAACACCAGCAGCTCCTGGTCAACATTCCCATCTGTGTGTGGCCAGAGTGTGCTCTGTATACCCATGCTCCTGGTCAACATTCCCATCACTGTGTGGTCAGGATGTGCTCTGTAAACCTCTGCAAATCCTGGTCAACATTCCCTTCTCTGTGTGGCCAGGCTGTGCTCTGTATAATCCTTCAGCTCCTGGTCAACATGTCCTTCTCTCGGAGGCCAGGTTGCGCTCTGTATAACCCCTGCAGCTCCTGGTCAACATTCCCATCTGTGTGTGCCCAGGGTATGCTCTCTATAACTCCTGCAGCTCCTGGTCAACATTCCCATCTCTGTGTGGCCAGGGTGTGCCCTATGTAACCACTGCAGCTCCTGGTTAACATTCCCATCTCTGTGTGTGGCCAGTATGTGCTGTGTATAACTCCTGCAGCTCCTGGTCAACATTCCCATGTCTGTGTGGCCAGGGTGTGCTCTGTATAACCCCTGCAGCTCCTGCTCTACATTCCCATCTCTGTGTGGCCAGGGTGTGCTCTGTATAATCCTTCAGCTCCTGGTCAACATGTCCTTCTCTCGGAGGCCAGGTTGTGCTCTGTATAACCCCTGCAGCTCCTGGTCAACATTCCCATCTGTGTGTGCCCAGGGTATGCTCTCTATAACTCCTGCAGCTCCTGGTCAACATTCCCATCTCTGTGTGCCCAGGGTGTGCTCTGTATAACTCCTGCAGCTCCTGGTCAATATTCCCATTTCTGTGTGGCCAGGGTGTGCTCTGTATAACCCCTGCAGCTCCTGGTCAACATTCCCATCTCTGTGTGGTCAGGGTGTGCTCTGTATAACCACTGCAGCTCCTGGTCGACATTCCCATCTCTGTGTGGCCAGGGTGTGCTCTGCATAACCCCAGCAGCTCCTGGTCAACATTCCCATCTCTGTGTGGCCAGGTTGTGCTCTGTATAACCCCAGATCCTGGTCAACATTCCCTTCTCTGTGTGGGCAGGGTGTGCTCTGTATAACCCCTGCTCCTTGTCAATATTCCCATCTCTGTGTCGCCAGGGTGTGCTCTGTATAACCCCAGCTCCTGGTCAACATTCCCATCTGTGTGTGGACAGCGTGTGCACTGTATAACCACTGCAGCACCTGGTCAACATTCCCATCTCTGTGTGTGGACAGGGTGTGCTCTGTATGCCCCTGCAGCTCCTGGTCAACATTCCCTTCTCTGTGTGGGCAGGATGTGCTCTGTATATCCCCTGCAGCTCCTGGTCAACATTCCCATCTGTGTGTGTGGCCAGGATGTGCTCTGTATAACTCCTGCAGCTCCTGGTCAACATTCCCATCTCTGTGTGGCCAGGGTGTGCTCTGTATAACCCCTGCAGCTCCTGGTCAACATTCCCATCTCTGTGTGGCCAGGGTGTGTTCTGTAAAACCCCTGCAACACCTGGTCAACATTCCCACCTCTGTGTGGCCAGGGTGTGCTCTGTATAACTCCTGCAGCTCCTGGTCAATATGTCCTTCTCTGTGAGGACAGGTGGCGCTCTGTATAACCCCTGCAGCTCCTGGTCAACATTCCCATCTCTGTGTGGCCAGGGTGTGCTCTGTATAACCCCTGCAGCTCCTGGTCAACATTCCCATCTCTGTGTGGCCAGGGTGTGCTCTGTATGAACTCTGCTCCTGATCAACATTCCCTTCTCTGTGTGGCCAGGGTGTGCTCTGTATAACCCCTGCTCCTGGTCAACATTCCCATCTCTGTGTGGCCAATGTGTACTCTGTATAACCCCTGCATCTCCTGGTGAACATTCCCATCTCTGTGTGGACAGGGTTTGCTCTGTATAAACCCTGCTCCTGATCAACATTCCCTTCTCTGTGTGGCCAGGGTGTGCTCTGTATAACCCCTGCAGCTCCTGGTCAACATTCCCACCTCTGTGTGGTCAGGGTGTGCTCTGTGTAACCCCTGCAACTCCTGGTCAACATTCCCATCTGTGTGGCCAGGGTGTGCTCTGTATACCCCTGCTCCTGGTCAACATTCCCATCTCTGTGTGGCCAGGGTGTGCTCTGTCTAACCCCAGCAGCACCTGGTCAGCATTCCCATCTGTGTGTGGCCAGGGTGTGCTCTGCATAACCTCTGCTCCTGGTCAACATTCCCATCTCTGTGTGGCCAATGTGTACTCTGTATAACCCCTGCATCTCCTGGTCAACATTCCCATCTCTGTGTGGCCAGGGTGTGCTCTGTATAACCCCTTCTCCTGATCAACATTCCCTTCTCTGTGTGGCCAGGGTGTGCTCTGTATTACCCCTGCTCCTAGTCAACATTCCCACCTCTGTGTGGCCAGGGTGTGCTCTGTATAACCCCTGCAACTCCTGGTCAACATTCCCATCTGTGTGGCCAGGGTGTGCTCTGTACACCCCTGCTCCTGGTCAACATTCCCATCACTGTGTGGCCAGGGTGTGCTCTGTATAACCCCTGCAACTCCTGGTCAACATTCCCATCTGTGTGGCCAGGGTGTGCTCTGTACAACCCCTGCAACACCTGGTCAACATTCCCATCTGTGTGGCCAGGGTGTGCTCTGTACACCCCTGCTCCTGGTCAACATTCCCATCACTGTGTGGCCAGGGTGTGCTCTGTCGAATCCCGGCAGCTCCTGGTCAACATTCCCATCTGTGTGTGGCCAGTGTGTGCTCTGTATAACCCCTGCAGCTCCTGGTCAACATTCCCATCTCAGTGTGGCCAGTGTGTGCTCTGTATAACTCCTGCAGCTCCTGGTCAACATTCCCTTCTCTGTGTGGCCAGTGTGTGCTCTGTATAACCCCTGCAACTCCTTGTCAACATTCCCATTTGTGTGGCCAGGGTGTGCTCTGTATACCCCTGCTCCTGGTCAACATTCCCATCACTGTGTGGCCTGGGTGTGCTCTGTAAACCTCTGCAAATCCTGGTCAACATTCCCATCTCTGTGTGGCCAGGGTGTGCTCTGTCTAACACCAGCAGCTCCTGGTCAACATTCCCATCTGTGTGTGGCCAGAGTGTGCTCTGTATACCCATGCTCCTGGTCAACATTCCCATCACTGTGTGGTCAGGATGTGCTCTGTAAACCTCTGCAAATCCTGGTCAACATTCCCTTCTCTGTGTGGCCAGGGTGTGCTCTGTATAATCCTTCAGCTCCTGGTCAACATGTCCTTCTCTCGGAGGCCAGGTTGCGCTCTGTATAACCCCTGCAGCTCCTGGTCAACATTCCCATCTGTGTGTGCCCAGGGTATGCTCTCTATAACTCCTGCAGCTCCTGGTCAACATTCCCATCTCTGTGTGGCCAGGGTGTGCCCTATGTAACCACTGCAGCTCCTGGTTAACATTCCCATCTCTGTGTGTGGCCAGTATGTGCTGTGTATAACTCCTGCAGCTCCTGGTCAACATTCCCATGTCTGTGTGGCCAGGGTGTGCTCTGTATAACCCCTGCAGCTCCTGCTCTACATTCCCATCTCTGTGTGGCCAGGGTGTGCTCTGTATAATCCTTCAGCTCCTGGTCAACATGTCCTTCTCTCGGAGGCCAGGTTGCGCTCTGTATAACCCCTGCAGCTCCTGGTCAACATTCCCATCTGTGTGTGCCCAGGGTATGCTCTCTATAACTCCTGCAGCTCCTGGTCAACATTCCCATCTCTGTGTGCCCAGGGTGTGCTCTGTATAACTCCTGCAGCTCCTGGTCAATATTCCCATTTCTGTGTGGCCAGGTTGTGCTCTTTATAACCCCTGCAGCTCCTGGTCAACATTCCCATCTGTGTGTGTGTCCAGGCTGTGCTCTGTATATCTCCTGCAGCTCCTGGTCAACATTCCCATCCGTGTGTGCAGGGTGTGCTCTGTAAAACCCCTGCAGCTCCTGGTCAACATTTCCATCTGTGCGTGTGCCCAGGGTGTGCTCCGTATAACCCCAGGAGCTCCTGGTCAACACTCCCATCTGTGTGTGGACAGCGTGCACACTGTATAACCACTGCAGCACCTGGTCAACATTCCCATCTCTGTGTGTGTCCAGGGTGTGCTCTGTATAACCCTGCAGCTCCTGGTCAACATTCCCTTCTCTGTGTGGCCAGGATGTGCTCTGTGTATCCCCTGCAGCTCCTGGTCAACATTCCCATCTCTGTGTGGCCAGTGTGTGCTCTGTTTAACCCCTGCAGCTCCTGGTCAACATTCCCATCTCTGTGTGGCCAGGGTGTGTTCTGTATAACCCCTGCAGCTCCTGGTCAACATTCCCATCTGTGTGTGTGGCCAAGATGTGCTCTGTATATCTCCTGCAGCTCCTGGTCAACATTCCCATCTCTGTGTGGCCAGTGTGTGCTCTGTTTAACCCCTGCAGCTCCTGCTCAACATTCCCATCTCTGTGTGGCCAGGGTGTGTTCTGTATAACCTCTGCAACACCTGGTCAACATTCCCACCTCTGTGTGGCCAGGGTGTGCTCTGTGTAACCCCAGCAGCTCCTGGTCAACATTCCCATCTGTGTGTGCCCAGGGTATGGTCTGTATGACTCCTGCAGCTCCTGGTCAACATTCCCATCTCTGTGTGGCCAGGTTCTGCTCTGTATAACTCCTGCAACACCTGGTCAACATTCCCATCTGTGTGTGGCCAGGGTGTGCTCTGTATAACCCCTGCAGCTCCTGGTCAACATTCCCATCTCTGTGTGGCCAGGATGTGCTCTGTATATCCCCTGCAGCTCCTGGTCAACATTCCCATCTGTGTGTGTGGCCAGGGTGTGCTCTGTATAACCCCAGCAGCTCCTGGTCAACATTCCCGTCTCTGTGTGGCCAGGGTGTGCACTGTATAACTCTTGCAGCTCCTGGTCAACATTTCCATCTCTGTGGGGCCAGGGTGTGCTCTGTATAACCCCTGCAGCTCCTGCTCTACATTCCCATCTCTGTGTGGCCAGGGTGTGCTCTGTATAACCCCTGCAGCTATGGTCAACATTCCCATCTCTGTGTGGCCAGGGTGTGCTCTGTATAACTCCTGTAGCTCCTGGTCAATATGTCATTCTCGGTGAGGCCAGGTGGCGCTCTGTATAACCCCTGCAGCTCCTGGTGAACATTCCCATCTGTGTGTGCCCAGGGTATGCTCTGTATAACTCCTGCAGCTCCTGGTCAACATTCCCATCTCTGTGTGGCCAGGTTGCGCTCTGTATAACTCCTGCAGCTCCTGGTCAATATTCCCATTTCTGTGTGGCCAGGGGTGTGCTCTGTATAACCCCTGCAGCTCCTGGTCAACATTTCCATCTGTGCGTGTGTCCAGGGTGTGCTCTGTATAACCTCAGCAGCTCCTGGTCAACACTCCCATCTGTGTGTGGACAGCGTGCGCACTGTATAACCACTGCAGCACCTGGTCAACATTCCCATCTCTGTGTGTGTCCAGGGTGTGCTCTGTATACCCCTGCAGCTCCTGGTCAACATTCCCTTCTCTGTGTGGCCCGGATGTGCTCTGTATATCCCCTGCAGCTCCTGGTCAATATTCCCATCTGTGTGTGTGGCCAGGATGTGCTCTGTATAACTCCTGCAGCTTCTGGTCAACATTTCCATCTCTGTGTGGCCAGGGTGTGCTCTGTATAACCCCTGCAGCTCCTGGTCAACATTCCCATCTCTGTGTGGCCAGGGTGTGTTCTGTATAACCCCTGCAACACCTGGTCAACATTCCCACCTCTGTGTGGCCAGGGTGTGCTCTGTATAACTCCTGCAGCTCCTGGTCAACATTCCCATCTCTGTGTGGCCAGTGTGTGCTCTGTATAACCCCTGCAGCACCTGGTCAACATTCCCATCTGTGTGTGGCCAGGGTGTGCTCTGTATAACCCCTGCAGCTCCTGGTCAACATTCCCATCTCTGTGTGGCCAGGGTATGTTCTGTATAACCCCTGCAACACCTGGTCAACATTCACACCTGTGTGTGGCCAGGGTGTGCTCTGTATAATCCCTGCAACACCTGGTCAACATTCCCACCTCTCTGTGGCCAGGGTGTGCTCTGTATAACTCCTGCAGCTCCTGGTCAATATGTCCTTCTCTGTGAGGACAGGTGGCGCTCTGTATAACCCCTGCAGCTCCTGGTCAACATTCCCATCTCTGTGTGGCCAGGATGTGCTCTGCATAACCCCTGCTCCTGGTCAACATTCCCATCTCTGGGTGGCCAGGGTGTGCTCTGTATAACCCCTGCAGCTCATGGTCAACATTCCCATCTCTGTGTGGCCAGGATATGCACTGCATAACCCCTGCATCTCCTGGTCAACATTCCCATCTCTGTGTGGCCAGGGTGTGCTCTGTATAAACCCTGCTCCTGGTCAACATTCCCTTCTCTGTGTGGCCAGGGTGTGCTCTGTATAACCCCTGCTCCTGGTCAACATTCCCTTCTCTGTGTGGCCAGGGTGTGCTCTGTATAACCCCTGCAGCTCCTGGTCAACATTCCCATCTCTGTGTGGCCAGGATGTGCTCTGCATAAGCTCTGCTCCTGGTCAACATTCCCATCTCTGTGTGGCCAATGTGTACTCTGTATAACCCCTGCATCTTCTGGTCAACATTCCCTTCTCTGTGTGGCCAGGGTGTGCTCTGTATAACCCCTGCAGCTCCTGGTCAACATTCCCATCTCTGTGTGGCCAGGGTGTGCTCTGTATAACCCGTGCAGCTCCTGGTCAACATTCCCATCTCTGTGTGGCCACGATGTGCTCTGTATAACCCCTGAAGCTCCTGGTCAACATTCCCATCTCTGTGTGGCCAGGATGTGCTCTGCATAACCCCTGCTCCTGGTCAACATTCCCATCTCTGTGTGGCCAGGGTGTGCTCTGTATAACCCCCGCAGCTCATGGTCAACATTCCCATCTCTGTGTGGCCAGGGTGTGCTCTGTATAAACCCTGCTCCTGAGCAACATTCCCATCTCTGTGTGGCCAATGTGTACTCTGTATAACCCCTGCATCTTCTGGTCAACATTCCCATCTCTGTGTGGCCAGGGTGTGCTCTGTATAAACCCTGCTCCTGATCAACATTCCCTTCTCTGTGTGGCCAGGGTGTGCTCTGTATAACCCCTGCTCCTGGTCAACATTCCCTTCTCTGTGTGGCCAGGGTGTGCTCTGTATAACCCCTGCAGCTCCTGGTCAACATTCCCATCTCTGTGTGGCCAGGATGTGCTCTGCATAAGCTCTGCTCCTGGTCAACATTCCCATCTCTGTGTGGCCAATGTGTACTCTGTATAACCCCTGCATCTTCTGGTCAACATTCCCATCTCTGTGTGGCCAGGGTGTGCTCTGTATAACCCCTGCAGCTCCTGGTCAACATGCCCATCTCTGTGTGGCCAGGGTTTGCTCTGTATAACCCCTGCAGCTCCTGGTCAACTTTCCCACCTTTGTGTGGTCAGGGTGTGCTCTGTATAAACCTTGCTCCTGATCAACATTCCCTTCTCTGTGTGGCCAGGGTGTGCTCTGTATAACCCCTGCAGCACCTGGTCAACATTCCCACCTTTGTGTGGCCAGGGTGTGCTCTGTATAACCCCTGCAGCTCCTGGTCAACATTCCCACCTTTGTGTGGTCAGGGTGTGCTCTGAATAACCCCTGCAACTCCTGGTCAACATTCCCATCTGTGTGGCCAGGGTGTGCTCTGTATACCCCTGCTCCTGGTCAACATTCCCATCTCTGTGAGGAGAGGTGGCGCTCTGTATAACCCCTGCAGCGCCTGGTCAACATTCCCATCTGTGTGTGGCCAGGGTGTGCTCTGTATAAACCCTGCTCCTGATCAACATTCCCACCTAGTGTGTGGCCAGGGTGTGCTCTGTATAACCCCTGCATCTCCTGGTCAACATTCCCACCTCTGTGTGGCAAGGGTTTGCTCTGTATAACCCCTGCAACACCTGGTCAACATTCCCACCTCTCTGTGGCCAGGGTGTGCTCTGTATAACTCCTGCAGCTCCTGGTCAATATGTCCTTCTCTGTGAGGACAGGTGGCGCTCTGTATAACCCCTGCAGCTCCTGGTCAACACTCCCATCTCTGTGTGGCCAGGGTGTGCTCTGTATAAACCCTGCTCCTGATCAACATTCCCACCTCTGTGTGTGGCCAGGGTGTGCTCTGTATACCCCCTGCATCTCCTGGTCAACATTCCCATCTCTGTGTGGCCACGATGTGCTCTGTATAACCGCTGCAGCTCCTGGTCAACATTCCCATCTCTGTGTGGCCAGGATGTGCTCTGCATAACCCCTGCTCCTGGTCAACATTCCCATCTCTGTGTGGCCAGGATGTGCTCTGTATAACCCCTGCATCTCCTGGTCAACATTCCCATCTCTGTGTGGCCAGGATATGCACTGCATAACCCCTGCATCTCCTGGTCAACATTCCCATCTCTGTGTGGCCAGGGTGTGCTCTGTGTAAACCCTGCTCCTGATCAACATTCCCTTCTCTGTGTGGCCAGGGTGTGCTCTGTATAACCCCTGCAACTCCTGGTCAACATTCCCATCTGTGTGGCCAGGGTGTGCTCTGTATACCCCTGCTCCTGGTCAACATTCCCATCTCTGTGTGGCCAGGGTGTGCTCTGTATAACCCCTGCAGCTCCTGGTCAACATTCCCATCTCTGTGTGGCCACGATGTGCTCTGTATAACCCCTGAAGCTCCTGGTCAACATTCCCATCTCTGTGTGGCCAGGATATGCACTGCATAACCCCTGCATCTCCTGGTCAACATTCCCATCTCTGTGTGGCCAGGGTGTGCTCTGCATAACCACTGCTCCTGGTCAACATTCCCATCTCTGTGTGGCCAGGGTGTGCTCTGTATAACCCCCGCAGCTCATGGTCAACATTCCCATCTCTGTGTGGCCAGAATGTGCTCTGCATAACCCTTGCATCTACTGGTCAACATTCCCATCTCTGTGTGGCCAGGGTGTGCTCTGAATAAACCCTGCTCCTGAGCAACATTCCCATCTCAGTGTGGCCAATGTGTACTCTGTATAACCCCTGCATCTCCTGGTCAACATTCCCATCTCTGTGTGGCCAGGGTGTGCTCTGTATAAACCCTTCTCCTGATCAACATTCCCTTCTCTGTGTGGCCAGGGTGAGCTCTGTATTACCCCTGCTCCTGGTCAGCATTCCCACCTCTGTGTGTGGCCAGGGTGTGCTATGTATACCCCTGCAGCTCCTGGTCAACATTCCCACCTCTGTGTGGTCAGGCTGTCCTCTGTATAACCCCTGCAACTCCTGGTCAACATTCCCATCTGTGTGGCCAGGGTGTGCTCTGTATACCCCTGCTCCTGGTCAACATTCCCATCACTGTGTGGCCAGGGTGTGCTCTGTCGAACCCCAGCAGCTCCTGTTCAACATTCCCATCTGTGTGTGGCCAGGGTGTGCTCTGTATAACCCCTGCGGCTCCTGGTCAACATTCCCATCTCTGTGTGGCCAGTGTGTGCTCTGTATAACCCCTGCAACTCCTTGTCAACATTCCCAATTGTGTGGCCAGGGTGTGCTCTGTATACCCCTGCTCCTGGTCAACATTCCCATCACTGTGTGGCCTGGGTGTGCTCTGTCCAACACCAGCAGCTCCTGGTCAACATTCCCATCTGTGTGTGGCCAGGATGTGCTCTGTATAACCCCTGCAGCTCCTGGTCAACATTCCCATCTCTGTGTGGCCAGGGTGTGCTCTGTATAACCCCTGCAGCTCCTGGTCAACATTCCCATCTCTGTGTGGCCAGGGTATGTTCTGTATAACCCCTGCAACACCTGGTCAACATTCCCACCTCTGTGTGGCCAGGGTGTGCTCTGTATAACCCCTGCTCCTGGTCAACATTCCCATCTCTGTGTGGCCAGGGTGTGCTCTGCATAACCCCTGCAACTCCTGGTCAACATTCCCATCTGTGTGGCCAGGGTGTGCTCTGTATACCCCTGCTCCTGGTCAACATTCCCATCTCTGTGTGGCCAGGGTGTGCTCTGTATAACCCCTGCAGCTCCTGGTCAACATTCCCATCTCTGTGTGGCCACGATGTGCTCTGTATAACCCCTGAAGCTCCTGGTCAACATTCCCATCTCTGTGTGGCCAGGATATGCACTGCATAACCCCTGCATCTCCTGGTCAACATTCCCATCTCTGTGTGGCCAGGGTGTGCTCTGCATAACCCCTGCTCCTGGTCAACATTCCCATCTCTGTGTGGCCAGGGTGTGCTCTGTATAACCCCCGCAGCTCATGGTCAACATTCCCATCTCTGTGTGGCCAGAATGTGCTCTGCATAACCCTTGCATCTACTGGTCAACATTCCCATCTCTGTGTGGCCAGGGTGTGCTCTGAATAAACCCTGCTCCTGAGCAACATTCCCATCTCAGTGTGGCCAATGTGTACTCTGTATAACCCCTGCATCTCCTGGTCAACATTCCCATCTCTGTGTGGCCAGGGTGTGCTCTGTATAAACCCTTCTCCTGATCAACATTCCCTTCTCTGTGTGGCCAGGGTGAGCTCTGTATTACCCCTGCTCCTGGTCAGCATTCCCACCTCTGTGTGTGGCCAGGGTGTGCTATGTATACCCCTGCAGCTCCTGGTCAACATTCCCACCTCTGTGTGGTCAGGCTGTCCTCTGTATAACCCCTGCAACTCCTGGTCAACATTCCCATCTGTGTGGCCAGGGTGTGCTCTGTATACCCCTGCTCCTGGTCAACATTCCCATCACTGTGTGGCCAGGGTGTGCTCTGTCGAACCCCAGCAGCTCCTGTTCAACATTCCCATCTGTGTGTGGCCAGGGTGTGCTCTGTATAACCCCTGCAGCTCCTGGTCAACATTCCCATCTCTGTGTGGCCAGTGTGTGCTCTGTATAACCCCTGCAACTCCTTGTCAACATTCCCAATTGTGTGGCCAGGGTGTGCTCTGTATACCCCTGCTCCTGGTCAACATTCCCATCACTGTGTGGCCTGGGTGTGCTCTGTCCAACACCAGCAGCTCCTGGTCAACATTCCCATCTGTGTGTGGCCAGGATGTGCTCTGTATAACCCCTGCAGCTCCTGGTCAACATTCCCATCTCTGTGTGGCCAGGGTGTGCTCTGTATAACCCCTGCAGCTCCTGGTCAACATTCCCATCTCTGTGTGGCCAGGGTATGTTCTGTATAACCCCTGCAACACCTGGTCAACATTCCCACCTCTGTGTGGCCAGGGTGTGCTCTGTATAACCCCTGCAACACCTGGTCAACATTCCCATCTCTGTGTGGCCAGGATATGCACTGCATAACCCCTGCATCTCCTGGTCAACATTCCCATCTCTGTGTGGCCAGGGTGTGCTCTGCATAACCCCTGCTCCTGGTCAACATTCCCATCTCTGTGTGGCCAGGGTGTGCTCTGTATAACCCCCGCAGCTCATGGTCAACATTCCAATCTCTGTGTGGCCAGAATGTGCTCTGCATAACCCTTGCATCTACTGGTCAACATTCCCATCTCTGTGTGGCCAGGGTGTGCTCTGAATAAACCCTGCTCCTGAGCAACATTCCCATCTCAGTGTGGCCAATGTGTACTCTGTATAACCCCTGCATCTCCTGGTCAACATTCCCATCTCTGTGTGGCCAGGGTGTGCTCTGTATAAACCCTTCTCCTGATCAACATTCCCTTCTCTGTGTGGCCAGGGTGAGCTCTGTATTACCCCTGCTCCTGGTCAGCATTCCTACCTCTGTGTGTGGCCAGGGTGTGCTATGTATACCCCTGCAGCTCCTGGTCAACATTCCCACCTCTGTGTGGTCAGGCTGTCCTCTGTATAACCCCTGCAACTCCTGGTCAACATTCCCATCTGTGTGGCCAGGGTGTGCTCTGTATACCCCTGCTCCTGGTCAACATTCCCATCACTGTGTGGCCAGGGTGTGCTCTGTCGAACCCCAGCAGCTCCTGTTCAACATTCCCATCTGTGTGTGGCCAGGGTGTGCTCTGTATAACCCCTGCAGCTCCTGGTCAACATTCCCATCTCTGTGTGGCCAGTGTGTGCTCTGTATAACCCCTGCAACTCCTTGTCAACATTCCCAATTGTGTGGCCAGGGTGTGCTCTGTATACCCCTGCTCCTGGTCAACATTCCCATCACTGTGTGGCCTGGGTGTGCTCTGTCCAACACCAGCAGCTCCTGGTCAACATTCCCATCTGTGTGTGGCCAGGATGTGCTCTGTATAACCCCTGCAGCTCCTGGTCAACATTCCCATCTCTGTGTGGCCAGGGTGTGCTCTGTATAACCCCTGCAGCTCCTGGTCAACATTCCCATCTCTGTGTGGCCAGGGTATGTTCTGTATAACCCCTGCAACACCTGGTCAACATTCCCACCTCTGTGTGGCCAGGGTGTGCTCTGTATAACCCCTGCTCCTGGTCAACATTCCCATCTCTGTGTGGCCAGGGTGTGCTCTGCATAACCCCTGCAACTCCTGGTCAACATTCCCATCTGTGTGGCCAGGGTGTGCTCTGTATACCCCTGCTCCTGGTCAACATTCCCATCTCTGTGTGGCCAGGGTGTGCTCTGTATAACCCCTGCAGCTCCTGGTCAACATTCCCATCTCTGTGTGGCCACGATGTGCTCTGTATAACCCCTGAAGCTCCTGGTCAACATTCCCATCTCTGTGTGGCCAGGATATGCACGGCATAACCCCTGCATCTCCTGGTCAACATTCCCATCTCTGTGTGGCCAGGGTGTGCTCTGCATAACCCCTGCTCCTGGTCAACATTCCCATCTCTGTGTGGCCAGGGTGTGCTCTGTATAACCCCCGCAGCTCATGGTCAACATTCCCATCTCTGTGTGGCCAGAATGTGCTCTGCATAACCCTTGCATCTACTGGTCAACATTCCCATCTCTGTGTGGCCAGGGTGTGCTCTGAATAAACCCTGCTCCTGAGCAACATTCCCATCTCAGTGTGGCCAATGTGTACGCTGTATAACCCCTGCATCTCCTGGTCAACATTCCCATCTCTGTGTGGCCAGGGTGTGCTCTGTATAAACCCTTCTCCTGATCAACATTCCCTTCTCTGTGTGGCCAGGGTGAGCTCTGTATTACCCCTGCTCCTGGTCAGCATTCCCACCTCTGTGTGTGGCCAGGGTGTGCTATGTATACCCCTGCAGCTCCTGGTCAACATTCCCACCTCTGTGTGGTCAGGCTGTCCTCTGTATAACCCCTGCAACTCCTGGTCAACATTCCCATCTGTGTGGCCAGGGTGTGCTCTGTATACCCCTGCTCCTGGTCAACATTCCCATCACTGTGTGGCCAGGGTGTGCTCTGTCGAACCCCAGCAGCTCCTGTTCAACATTCCCATCTGTGTGTGGCCAGGGTGTGCTCTGTATAACCCCTGCAGCTCCTGGTCAACATTCCCATCTCTGTGTGGCCAGTGTGTGCTCTGTATAACCCCTGCAACTCCTTGTCAACATTCCCAATTGTGTGGCCAGGGTGTGCTCTGTATACCCCTGCTCCTGGTCAACATTCCCATCACTGTGTGGCCTGGGTGTGCTCTGTCCAACACCAGCAGCTCCTGGTCAACATTCCCATCTGTGTGTGGCCAGGATGTGCTCTGTATAACCCCTGCAGCTCCTGGTCAACATTCCCATCTCTGTGTGGCCAGGGTGTGCTCTGTATAACCCCTGCAGCTCCTGGTCAACATTCCCATCTCTGTGTGGCCAGGGTATGTTCTGTATAACCCCTGCAACACCTGGTCAACATTCCCACCTCTGTGTGGCCAGGGTGTGCTCTGTATAACCCCTGCAACACCTGGTCAACATTCCCACCTCTCTGTGGCCAGGGTGTGCTCTGTATAACCCCTGCAGCTCCTGGTCAACACTCCCATCTCTGTGTGGCCAGGGTGTGCTCTGTATAAACCCTGCTCCTGATCAACATTCCCACCTCTGTGTGTGGCCAGGGTGTGCTCTGTATAACCCCTGCATCTCCTGGTCAACATTCCCATCTCTGTGTGGCCACGATGTGCTCTGTATAACCCCTGCAGCTCCTGGTCAACATTCCCATCTCTGTGTGGCCAGGATGTGCTCTGCATAACCCCTGCTCCTGGTCAACATTCCCATCTCTGTGTGGCCAGGGTGTGCTCTGCATAACCCCTGCATCTCCTGGTCAACATTCCCATCTCTGTGTGGCCAGGGTGTTCTCTGTATAAACCCTGCTCCTGATCAACATTCCCTTCTCTGTGTGGCCAGGGTGTGCTCTGTATAACCCCTGCTCCTGGTCAACATTCCCTTCTCTGTGTGGCCAGGGTGTGCTCTGTATAACCCCTGCAGCTCCTGGTCAACATTCCCATCTCTGTGTGGCCAGGATGTGCTCTGCATAAGCTCTGCTACTGGTCAACATTCCCATCTCTGTGTGGCCAGGGTGTGCTCTGTATAACTCCTGCAGCTCCTGGTCAACATGTCCTTCTCGGTGAGGCCAGGTGGCGCTCTGTATAACCCCTGCAGCTCCTGGTCAACATTCCCATCTCTGTGTGGCCAGGGTGTGCTCTGTATAACTCCTGCAGCTCCTGATCAATATTCCCATTTCTGTGTGGCCAGGTTGTGCTCTGTATAACCCCTGCAGCTCCTGGTCAACATTCCCATCTGTGTGTGTGTCCAGGGTGTGCTCTCTATATCTCCTGCAGCTGCTGGTCAACATTCCCATCTGTGTGTCCAGGGTGTGCTCTGTAAAACCCCTGCAGCTCCTGGTCAACATTTCCATCTGTGCGTGTGTCCAGGGTGTGCTCTGTATAACCTCAGCAGCTCCTGGTCAACACTCCCATCTGTGTGTGGACAGCGTGCGCACTGTATAACCACTGCAGCACCTGGTCAACATTCCCATCTCTGTGTGTGTCCAGGGTGTGCTCTGTATACCCCTGCAGCTCCTGGTCAACATTCCCTTCTCTGTGTGGCCAGGATGTACTCTGTATATACCCTGCAGCTCCTGGTCAACATTCCCATCTGTGTGTGTGGCCAGGATGTGCTCTGTATAACTCCTGCAGCTCCTGGTCAACATTCCCATCTCTGTGTGGCCAGGGTGTGCTCTGTATAACCCCTGCAGCTCCTGGTCAACATTCCCACCTCTGTGTGGCCAGGGTGTGCTCTGTATAACTCCTGCAGCTCCTGGTCAACATGTCCTTCTCTGTGAGGCCAGGGTGTGCTCTGTATAAATCCTGCAACTCCTGGTCAATATTTCCTTCTCTGTGAGGACAGGTGGCGCTCTGTATAACCCCTGCAGCTCCTGGTCAACATTCCCATCTCTGTGTGGCCAGGGTGTGCTCTGTATAACCCCTGCAGCTCCTCGTCAACATTCCCATCTCTGTGTGGCCAGGGTGTGCTCTGTATAACCCCTGCAGCTCCTCGTCAACATTCCCATCTCTGTGTGGCCAGGGTGTGCTCTGTGTAACCTCTGCAGCTCCTGGTCAACATTCCCATCTCTGTGTGGCCAGGGTATGTTCTGTATAACCCCTGCAACACCTGGTCAACATTCCCACCTCTCTGTGGCCAGGATGTGCTCTGTATAACTCTTGCAGCTCCTGGTCAATATGTCCTTCTCTGTGAGGGCAGGTGGCGCTCTGTATAAACCCTGCTCCTGATCAACATTCCCACCTCTGTGTGTGTCCAGGGTGTGCTCTGTATAACCCCTGCAGCTCCTGGTCAACATTCCCATCTCTGTGTGGCCAGGATGTGCTCTGCATAACCCCTGCTCCTGGTCAACATTCCCATCTCTGTGTGGCCAGGGGGTGCTCTGTATAACCCCTGCAGCGCCTGGTCAACATTCCCATCTGTGTGTGGCCAGGATATGCACTGCATAACCCCTGCATCTCCTGGTCAACATTCCCATCTCTGTGTGACCAGGGTGTGCTCTGTATAAACCCTGCTCCTGATCAACATTCCCTTCTCTGTGTGGCCAGGGTGTGCTCTGTATAACCCCTGCTCCTGGTCAACATTCCCATCTCTGTGTGGCCAGGGTGTGCTCTGTATAACCCCTGCAGCTCCTGGTCAACATTCCCATCTCTGTGTGGCCAGGATGTGCTCTGCATAACCCCTGCTCCTGGTCAACATTCCCATCTCTGTGTGGCCAGGGTGTGCTCTGTATAACCCCTGCAGCTCATGGTCAACATTCCCATCTCTGTGTGGCCAGGATATGCACTGCATAATCCCTGCATCTCCTGGTCAACATTCCCATCTGTGCGTGTGTCCAGGGTGTGCTCTGTATAACCTCAGCAGCTCCTGGTCAACACTCCCATCTGTGTGTGGACAGCGTGCGCACTGTATAACCACTGCAGCACCTGGTCAACATTCCCATCTCTGTGTGTGTCCAGGGTGTGCTCTGTATACCCCTGCAGCTCCTGGTCAACATTCCCTTCTCTGTGTGGCCAGGATGTGCTCTGTATATACCCCGCAGCTCCTGGTCAACATTCCCATCTGTGTGTGTGGCCAGGATGTGCTCTGTATAACTCCTGCAGCTCCTGGTCAACATTCCCATCTCTGTGTGGCCAGAGTGTGCTCTGTATAACCCCTGCAGCTCCTGGTCAACATTCCCATCTCTGTGTGGCCAGGGTGTGTTCTGTATAACCCCTGCAACACCTGGTCAACATTCCCACCTCTGTGTGGCCTGGGTGTGCTCTGTATAACACCTGCAACTCCTGGTCAACATGTCCTTCTCTGTGAGGCCAGGGTGTGCTCTGTATAACTCCTGCAGCTCCTGGTCAATATGTCCTTCTCTGTGAGGACAGGTGGCGCTCTGTATAAACCCTGCTCCTGATCAACATTCCCACCTCTGTGTGTGGCCAGGGTGTGCTCTGTATAACCCCTGCATCTCCTGGTCAACATTCCTATCTCTGTGTGGCCACGATGTGCTCTGTATAACCCCTGCAGCTCCTGGTCAACATTCCCATCTCTGTGTGGCCAGGATGTGCTCTGCATAACCCCTGCTCCTGGTCAACATTCCCATCTCTGTGTGGCCAGGGGGTGCTCTGTATAACCCCTGCAGCGCCTGGTCAACATTGCCATCTGTGTGTGGCCAGGATATGCACTGCATAACCCCTGCATCTCCTGGTCAACATTCCCATCTCTGTGTGGCCAGGGTGTGCTCTGTATAACCCCTGCTCCTGGTCAACATTCCCATCTCTGTGTGGCCAGGGTGTGCTCTGTATAACCCCTGCTCCTGGTCAACATTCCCATCTCTGTGTGGCCAGGATGTGCTCTGTATATGCTCTGCTCCTGGTCAACATTCCCATCTCTGTGTGGCCAATGTGTACTCTGTATAACCCCTGCATCTTCTGGTCAACATGCCCATCTCTGTGTGGCCAGGGTTTGCTCTGTATAAACCCTGCTCCTGATCAACATTCCCTTCTCTGTGTGGCCAGGGTGTGCTCTGTATAACCCCTGCAGCTCCTGGTCAACATTCCCACCTTTGTGTGGTCAGGGTGTGCTCTGAATAACCCCTGCAACTCCTGGTCAACATTCCCATCTCTGTGTGGCCAGGGAGTGCTCTGTCTAACCCCAGCAGCACCTGGTCAGCATTCCCATCTGTGTGTGGCCAGCGTGTGCTCTGTATAACCCCTGCATCTCCTGGTCAACATTCCCATCTCAGTGTGGCCACGATGTGCTCTGTATAACCCCTGAAGCTCCTGGTCAACATTCCCATCTCTGTGTGGACAGGATGTGCTCTACATAACCCCTGCTCCTGGTCAACATTCCCATCTCTGTGTGGCCAGGGTGTGCTCTGTATAACCCCCGCAGCTCATGGTCAACATTCCCATCTCTGTGTGGCCAGGATATGCTCTGCATAACCCTTGCATCTACTGGTCAACATTCCCATCTCTGTGTGGCCAGGGTGTGCTCTGTATAACTCCTGCAGCTCCTGGTCAATATGTCCTTCTCTGTGAGGACAGGTGGCGCTCTGTATAAACCCTGCTCCTGATCAACATTCCCACCTCTGTGTGTGGCCAGGGTGTGCTCTGTATAACCCCTGCATCTCCTGGTCAACATTCCCATCTCTGTGTGGCCACGATGTGCTCTGTATAACCCCTGCAGCTCCTGGTCAACATTCCCATCTCTGTGTGGCCAGGATGTGCTCTGCATAACCCCTGCTCCTGGTCAACATTCCCATCTCTGTGTGGCCAGGGGGTGCTCTGTATAACCCCTGCAGCGCCTGGTCAACATTCCCATCTGTGTGTGGCCAGGATATGCACTGCATAACCCCTGCATCTCCTGGTCAACATTCCCATCTCTGTGTGGCCAGGGTGTGCTCTGTATAACCCCTGCTCCTGGTCAACATTCCCATCTCTGTGTGGCCAGGGTGTGCTCTGTATAACCCCTGCTCCTGGTCAACATTCCCATCTCTGTGTGGCCAGGATGTGCTCTGTATAAGCTCTGCTCCTGGTCAACATTCCCATCTCTGTGTGGCCAATGTGTACTCTGTATAACCCCTGCATCTTCTGGTCAACATGCCCATCTCTGTGTGGCCAGGGTTTGCTCTGTATAAACCCTGCTCCTGATCAACATTCCCTTCTCTGTGTGGCCAGGGTGTGCTCTGTATAACCCCTGCAGCTCCTGGTCAACATTCCCACCTTTGTGTGGTCAGGGTGTGCTCTGAATAACCCCTGCAACTCCTGGTCAACATTCCCATCTCTGTGTGGCCAGGGAGTGCTCTGTCTAACCCCAGCAGCACCTGGTCAGCATTCCCATCTGTGTGTGGCCAGGGTGTGCTCTGTATAACCCCTGCATCTCCTGGTCAACATTCCCATCTCAGTGTGGCCACGATGTGCTCTGTATAACCCCTGAAGCTCCTGGTCAACATTCCCATCTCTGTGTGGACAGGATGTGCTCTACATAACCCCTGCTCCTGGTCAACATTCCCATCTCTGTGTGGCCAGGGTGTGCTCTGTATAACCCCCGCAGCTCATGGTCAACATTCCCATCTCTGTGTGGCCAGGATATGCTCTGCATAACCCTTGCATCTACTGGTCAACATTCCCATCTCTGTGTGGCCAGGGTGTGCTCTGTATAACCACTGCAACGTCTGGTCAACATTTCCATCTCTGTGTGGCCTGGGTGTGCTCTGTCCAACACCAGCAGCTCCTGGTCAACATTCCCATCTGTGTGTGGCCAGAGTGTGCTCTGTATACCCATGCTCCTGGTCAACATTCCCATCACTGTGTGGTCAGGACGTGCTCTTTATAACCTCTGCAAATCCTGGTCAACATTCCCTTCTCTGTGTGGCCAGGATGTGCTCTGTATAACCCCTGCAAATCCTGTTCAACTCTCCCATCTCTGTATGGCCAGGGTGTGCTCTGTATAACTGCTGCAGCTACTGGTCAACATTCCCATCTCTATGTGGCCAGGGTGTGCTCTTTATAACCCCAGCAGCTCCTGGTCAACATTCCCATCTCTGTGTGGTCAGGTTGTGCTCTGTATAACCCCAGATCCTGGTCAACATTCCCTTCTCTGGGTGGGCAGGGTGTGCTCTGTATAAACCCTGCTCCTGAGCAACATTCCCATCTCAGTGTGGCCAATGTGTACTCTGTATAACCCCTGCATCTCCAGTTCAACATTCCCATCTCTGTGTGGCCAGGGTGTGCTCTGTATAAACCCTTCTCCTGATCAACATTCCCTTCTCTGTGTGGCCAGGGTGAGCTCTGTATTACCCCTGCTCCTGGTCAGCATTCCCACCTCTGTGTGTGGCCAGGGTGTGCTATGTATACCCCTGCAGCTCCTGGTCAACATTCCCACCTCTGTGTGGTCAGGCTGTCCTCTGTATAACCCCTGCAACTCCTGGTCAACATTCCCATCTGTGTGGCCAGGGTGTGCTCTGTATACCCCTGCTCCTGGTCAACATTCCCATCACTGTGTGGCCAGGGTGTGCTCTGTCGAACCCCAGCAGCTCCTGGTCAACATTCCCATCTGTGTGTGGCCAGCGTGTGCTCTGTATAACCCCTGCAGCTCCTGGTCAACATTCCCATCTCTGTGTGGCCAGGGTGTGCTCTGTATAACCCCTGCAGCTCCTGGTCAACATTCCCATCTCTGTGTGGCCAGGGTATGTTCTGTATAACCCCTGCAACACCTGGTCAACATTCACACCTCTGTGTGGCCAGGGTGTGCTCTGTATAACCCCTGCAACACCTGGTCAACATTCCCACCTCTCTGTGGCCAGGGTGTGCTCTGTATAACCCCTGCAGCTCCTGGTCAACACACCCATCTCTGTGTGGCCAGGGTGTGCTCTGTATAAACCCTGCTCCTGATCAACATTCCCACCTCTGTGTGTGGCCAGGGTGTGCTCTGTATAACCCCTGCATCTCCTGGTCAACATTCCCATCTCTGCGTGGCCACGATGTGCTCTGTATAACCCCTGCAGCTCCTGGTCAACATTCCCATCTCTGTGTGGCCAGGATGTGCTCTGCATAACCCCTGCTCCTGGTCAACATTCCCATCTCTGTGTGGCCAGGGTGTGCTCTGCATAACCCCTGCATCTCCTGGTAAACATTCCCATTTCTGTGTGGCCAGGGTGTTCTCTGTATAAACCCTGCTCCTGATCAACATTCCCTTCTCTGTGTGGCCAGGGTGTGCTCTGTATAACCACTGCTCCTGGTCAACATTCCCTTCTCTGTGTGGCCAGGGTGTGCTCTGCATAACCCCTGCAGCTCCTGGTCAACATTCCCATCTCTGTGTGGCCAGGATGTGCTCTGCATAAGCTCTGCTCCTGGTCAACATTCCCATCTCTGTGTGGCCAGGGTGTGCTCTGTATAACTCCTGCAGCTCCTGGTCAACATGTCCTTCTCGGTGAGGCCAGGTGGCGCTCTGTATAACCCCTGCAGCTCCTGGTCAACATTCCCATCTCTGTGTGGCCAGGGTGTGCTCTGTATAACTCCTGCAGCTCCTGGTCAATATTCCCATTTCTGTGTGGCCAGGTTGTGCTCTGTATAACCCCTGCAGCTCCTGGTCAACATTCCCATCTGTGTGTGTGTCCAGGGTGTGCTCTGTATATCTCCTGCAGCTGCTGGTCAACGTTCCCATCTGTGTGTCCAGGGTGTGCTCTGTAAAACCCCTTCCGCTCCTGGTCAACATTTCCATCTGTGCGTGTGTCCAGGGTGTGCTCTGTATAACCTCAGCAGCTCCTGGTCAACACTCCCATCTGTGTGTGGACAGCGTGCGCACTGTATAACCACTGCAACACCTGGTCAACATTCCCATCTCTGTGTGTGTCCATGGTGTGCTCTGTATACCCCTGCAGCTCCTGGTTAACATTCCCTTCTCTGTGTGGCCAGGATGTGCTCTGTATATACCCTGCAGCTCCTGGTCAACATTCCCATCTGTGTGTGTGGCCAGGATGTGCTCTGTATAACTCCTGCAGCTCCTGGTCAACATTCCCATCTCTGTGTGGAAAGGGTGTGCTCTGTATAACCCCTGCAGCTCCTGGTCAACATTCCCATCTCTGTGTGGCCAGGGTGTGTTCTGTATAACCCCTGCAACACCTGGTCAACATTCCCACCTCTGTGTGGCCAGGGTGTGCTCTGTATAACCCCTGCAACTCCTTGTCATCATTCCCAATTGTGTGGCCAGGGTGTGCTCTGTATACCCCTGCTCCTGGTCAACATTCCCATCACTGTGTGGCCTGGGTGTGCTCTGTCCAACACCAGCAGCTCCTGGTCAACATTCCCATCTGTGTGTGGCCAGAGAGTGCTCTGTATACCCATGCTCCTGGTCAACATTCCCATCACTGTGTGGTCAGGATGTGCTCTTTATAACCTCTGCAAATCCTGGTCAACATTCCCTTCTCTGTGTGGCCAGGATGTGCTCTGTATAACCCCTGCAAATCCTGTTCAACTCTCCCATCTCTGTATGGCCAGGGTGTGCTCTGTATAACTCCTGCAGCTACTGGTCAACATTCCCATCTCTATGTGGCCAGGGTGTGCTCTTTATAACCCCAGCAGCTCCTGGTCAACATTCCCATCTCTGTGTGGCCAGGTTGTGCTCTGTATAACCCCAGATCCTGGTCAACATTCCCTTCTCTGGGTGGGCAGGGTGTGCTCTGTATAAACCCTGCTCCTGAGCAACATTCCCATCTCTGTGTGGCCAGGTTGTGCTCTGTATAACCTCTGCAGCTCCTGGTCAACATTCCCACCTCTGTGTGGTCAGGCTGTCCTCTGTATAACCCCTGCAACTCCTGGTCAACATTCCCATCTGTGTGGCCAGGGTGTGCTCTGTATACCCCTGCTCCTGGTCAACATTCCCATCTCTGTGTGGCCAGGGTGTGCTCTGTCGAACCCCAGCAGCTCCTGGTCAACATTCCCATCTGTGTGTGGCCAGGGTGTGCTCTGTATAACCCCTGCAGCTCCTGGTCAACATTCCCATCTCTGTGTGGCCAGTGTGTGCTCTGTATAACCCCTGCAACTCCTTGTCAACATTCCCAATTGTGTGGCCAGGGTGTGCTCTGTATACCCCTGCTCCTGGTCAACATTCCCATCACTGTGTGGCCTGGGTGTGCTCTGTCCAACACCAGCAGCTCCTGGTCAACATTCCCATCTGTGTGTGGCCAGGATTTGCTCTGTATAACCCCTGCAGCTCCTGGTCAACATTCCCATCTCTGTGTGGCCAGGGTGTGCTCTGTATAACCCCTGCAGCTCCTGGTCAACATTCCCATCTCTGTGTGGCCAGGGTATGTTCTGTATAACCCCTGCAACCTGGTCAACATTCCCACCTCTGTGTGGCCAGGGTGTGCTCTGTATAACCCCTGCAACACCTGGTCAACATTCCCACCTCTCTGTGGCCAGGGTGTGCTCTGTATAACCCCTGCAGCTCCTGGTCAACACTCCCATCTCTGTGTGGCCAGGGTGTGCTCTGTATAAACCCTGCTACTGATCAACATTCCCACCTCTGTGTGGCCACGATGTGCTCTGTATAACCCCTGCAGCTCCTGGTCAACATTCCCATCTCTGTGTGGCCAGGATGTGCTCTGCATAACCCCTGCTCCTGGTCAACATTCCCATCTCTGTGTGGCCAGGGTGTGCTCTGCATAACCCCTGCATCTCCTGGTAAACATTCCCATCTCTGTGTGGCCAGGGTGTTCTCTGTATAAACCCTGCTCCTGATCAACATTCCCTTCTCTGTGTGGCCAGGGTGTGCTCTGTATAACCCCTGCTCCTGGTCAACATTCCCTTCTCTGTGTGGCCAGGGTGTGCTCTGTATAACCCCTGCAGCTCCTGGTCAACATTCCCATCTCTGTGTGGCCAGGATGTGCTCTGCATAAGCTCTGCTCCTGGTCAACATTCCCATCTCTGTGTGGCCAGGGTGTGCTCTGTATAACTCCTGCAGCTCCTGGTCAACATGTCCTTCTCGGTGAGGCCAGGTGGCGCTCTGTATAACCCCTGCAGCTCCTGGTCAACATTCCCATCTCTGTGTGGCCAGGGTGTGCTCTGTATAACACCTGCAGCTCCTGGTCAATATTCCCATTTCTGTGTGGCCAGGTTGTGCTCTGTATAACCCCTGCAGCTCCTGGTCAACATTCCCATCTGTGTGTGTGTCCAGGGTGTGCTCTGTATATCTCCTGCAGCTGCTGGTCAACGTTCCCATCTGTGTGTCCAGGGTGTGCTCTGTAAAACCCCTGCAGCTCCTGGTCAACATTTCCACCTGTGTGTGTGTCCAGGGTGTGCTCTGTATAACCTCAGCAGCTCCTGGTCAACACTCCCATCTGTGTGTGGACAGCGTGCGCACTGTATAACCCCTTCAGCACCTGGTCAACATTCCCATCTCTGTGTGTGTCCAGGGTGTGCTCTGTATACCCCTGCAGCTCCTGGTCAACATACCCTTCTCTGTGTGGCCAGGATGTGCTCTGTATATACCCTGCAGCTCCTGGTCAACATTCCCATCTGTGTGTGTGGCCAGGATGTGCTCTGTATAACTCCTGCAGCTCCTGGTCAACATTCCCATCTCTGTGTGGCCAGGGTGTGCTCTGTATAACCCCTGCAGCTCCTGGTCAACATTCCCATCTCTGTGTGGCCAGGGTGTGTTCTGTATAACCCCTGCAACACCTGGTCAACATTCCCACCTCTGTGTGGCCATGGTGTGCTTTGTATAACTCCTGCAGCTCCTGGTCAACATGTCCTTCTCTGTGAGGCCAGGGTGTTCTCTGTATAAATCCTGCAACTCCTGGTCAATATGTCCTTCTCTGTGAGGACAGGTGGCGCTCTGTATAACCACTGCAGCCCCTCGTCAACATTCCCATCTCTGTGTGGCCAGGGTGTGCTCTGTATAACCCCTGCATCTCCTGGTCAACATTCCCATCTCTGTGTGGCCACGATGTGCTCTGTATAACCCCTGCAGCTCCTGGTCAACATTCCCATCTCTGTGTGGCCAGGATGTGCTCTGCATAACCCCTGCTCCTGGTCAACATTCCCATCTCTGTGTGACCAGGGTGTGCTCTGTATAAACCCTGCTCCTGATCAACATTCCCTTCTTTGTGTGGTTTGGGTGTGCTCTGTATAACCCCTGCTCCTGGTCAACATTCCCATCTCTGTGTGGCCAGGGTGTGCTCTGTATAACCCCTGCAGCTCCTGGTCAACATTCCCATCTCTGTGTGGCCAGGATGTGCTCTGCATAACCCCTGCTCCTGGTCAACATTCCCATCTCTGTGTGGCCAGGGTGTGCTCTGTATAACCCCTGCAGCTCATGGTCAACATTCCCATCTCTGTGTGGCCAGGATATGCACTGCATAACCATTGCATCTCCTGGTCAACATTCCCATCTGTGCGTGTGTCCAGGGTGTGCTCTGTATAACCTCAGCAGCTCCTGGTCAACACTCCCATCTGTGTGTGGACAGCGTGCGCACTGTATAACCACTGCAGCACCTGGTCAACATTCCCATCTCTGTGTGTGTCCAGGGTGTGCTCTGTATACCCCTGCCGCTCCTGGTCAACATTCCCTTCTCTGTGTGGCCAGGATGTGCTCTGTATATACCCTGCAGCTCCTGGTCAACATTCCCATCTGTGTGTGTGGCCAGGATGTGCTCTGTATAACTCCTGCAGCTCCTGGTCAACATTCCCATCTCTGTGTGGCCAGAGTGTGCTCTGTATAACCCCTGCAGCTCCTGGTCAACATTCCCATCTCTGTGTGGCCAGGGTGTGTTCTGTATAACCCCTGCAACACCTGGTCAACATTCCCACCTCTGTGTGGCCAGGGTGTGCTCTGTATAACTCCTGCAGCTCCTGGTCAACATGTCCTTCTCTGTGAGGCCAGGGTGTGCTCTGTATAACTCCTGCAACTCCTGGTCTATATGTCCTTCTCTGTGAGGACAGGTGGCGCTCTGTATAACCCCTGCAGCTCCTCGTCAACATTCCCATCTCTGTGTGGCCAGGGTGTGCTCTGTATAACCTCTGCAGCTCCTGGTCAACATTCCCATCTCTGTGTGGCCAGGGTATGTTCTGTATAACCCCTGCAAGACCTGGTCAACATTCCCACCTCTCTGTGGCCAGGGTGTGCTCTGTATAACTCCTGCAGCTCCTGGTCAATATGTCCTTCTCTGTGAGGACAGGTGGCGCTCTGTATAAACCCTGCTCCTGATCAACATTCCCACCTCTGTGTGTGGCCAGGGTGTGCTCTGTATAACCCCTGCATCTCCTGGTCAACATTCCCATCTCTGTGTGACCACGATGTGCTCCGTATAACCCCTGCAGCTCCTGGTCAACATTCCCATCTCTGTGTGGCCAGGATGTGCTCTGCATAACCCCTGCTCCTGGTCAACATTCCCATCTCTGTGTGGCCAGGGGGTGCTCTGTATAACCCCTGCAGTGCCTGGTCAACATTCCCATCTGTGTGTGGCCAGGATATGCACTGCATAACCCCTGCATCTCCTGGTCAACATTCCCATCTCTGTGTGGCCAGGGTGTTCTCTGTATAAACCCTGCTCCTGATCAACATTCCCTTCTCTGTGTGGCCAGGGTGTGCTCTGTATAACCCCTGCTCCTGGTCAACATTCCCATCTCTGTGTGGCCAGGATGTGCTCTGCATAAGCTCTGCTCCTGGTCAACATTCCCATCTCTGTGTGGCCAATGTGTACTCTGTATAACCCCTGCATCTTCTGGTCAACATGCCCATCTCTGTGTGGCCAGGGTTTGCTCTGTATAAACCCTGCTCCTGATCAACATTCCCTTCTCTGTGTGGCCAGGGTGTGCTCTGTATAACCCCTGCAGCTCCTGGTCAACATTCCCACCTTTGTGTGGTCAGGGTGTGCTCTGAATAACCCCTGCAACTCCTGGTCAACATTCCCATCTCTGTGTGGCCAGGGTGTGCTCTGTCTAACCCCAGCAGCACCTGGTCAGCATTCCCATCTGTGTGTGGCCAGGGTGTGCTCTGTATAACCCCTGCATCTCCTGGTCAACATTCCCATCTCTGTGTGGCCACGATGTGCTCTGTATAACCCCTGAAGCTCCTGGTCAACATTCCCATCTCTGTGTGGCCAGGATGTGCTCTACATAATCCCTGCTCCTGGTCAACATTCCCATCTCTGTGTGGCCAGGGTGTGCTCTGTATAACCCCCGCAGCTCATGGTCAACATTCCCATCTCTGTGTGGCCAGGATGTGCTCTGCATAACCCTTGCATCTACTGGTCAACATTCCCATCTCTGTGTGGCCAGGGTGTGCTCTGTATAAACCCTGCTCCTGAGCAACATTCCCATCTCTGTGTGGCCAATGTGTACTCTGTATAACCCCTGCATCTCCTGGTCAACATTCCCATCTCTGTGTGGCCAGGGTGTGCTCTGTATAAACCCTTCTCCTGATCAACATTCCCTTCTCTGTGTGGCCAGGGTGAGCTCTGTATTACCCCTGCTCCTGGTCAGCATTCCCACCTCTGTGTGTGGCCAGGGTGTGCTCTGTATACCCCTGCAGCTCCTGGTCAACATTCCCACCTCTGTGTGGTCAGGCTGTCCTCTGTATAACCCCAGCAGCTCCTGGTCAACATTCCCATCTCTGTGTGGCCAGGGTATGCTCTGTCGAACCCCAGCAGCTCCTGATCAACATTCCCATCTGTGTGTGGCCAGGGTGTGCTCTGTATAACCCCTGCAGCTCCTGGTCAACATTCCCATCACTGTGTGGCCAGTGTGTGCTCTGTATAACCCCTGCAACTCCTTGTCAACATTCCCAATTGTGTGGCCAGGGTGTGCTCTGTATACCCCTGCTCCTGGTCAACATTTCCATCACTGTGTGGCCTGGGTGTGCTCTGTCCAACACCAGCAGCTCCTGGTCAACATTCCCATCTGTGTGTGGCCAGAGTGTGCTCTGTATACCCATGCTCCTGGTCAACATTCCCATCACTGTGTGGTCAGGATGTGCTCTGTATAACCCCTGCAAATCCTGTTCAACTCTCCCATCTCTGTATGGCCAGGGTGTGCTCTGTATAACTCCTGCAGCTACTGGTCAACATTCCCATCTCTGTGTGGCCAGGGTGTGCTCTTTATAACCCCAGCAGCTCCTGGTCAACATTCCCATCTCTGTGTGGCCAGGTTGTGCTCTGTATAACCCCAGATTCTGGTCAACATTCCCTTCTCTGGGTGGGCAGGGTGTGCTCTGTATAACCCCTGCTCCTTGTCAATATTCCCATCTCTGTGTCGCCAGGGTGTGCTCTGTATAACCCCAGTACCTGGTCAACATTCCCATCTCTGTGTGGCCAGGGTGTGCTCTGTAAACCCCAGCCCCTGGTCAACATTCCCATCTCTGTGTGGCCAGGGTGTGCTCTGTATAACACCTGCAGCTCCTGGTCAACATTCCCATCTCTGTGTGTCCAGAGTGTGCTCTGCATAACCCCTGCAGCTCCTGGTTAACATTCCCATCTGTGTGGCCAGGGTGTGCTCTGTATAACCCCTGCAACACCTGGTCAACATTCCCACCTCTGTGTGGCCAGGGTTTGCTCTGTATAACTCCTGCAACACCTGGTCAACATTCCCACCTCTCTGTGGCCAGGGTGTGCTCTGTATAACTCCTGCAGCTCCTGGTCAATATGTCCTTCTCTGTGAGGACAGGTGGCGCTCTGTATAACCCCTGCAGCTCCTGGTCAACACTCCCATCTCTGTGTGGCCAGGGTGTGCTCTGTATAAACCCTGCTCCTGATCAACATTCCCACCTCTGTGTGTGGCCAGGGTGTGCTCTGTATAACCCCTGCATCTCCTGGTCAACATTCCCATCTCTGTGTGGCCACGATGTGCTCTGTATAACCCCTGCAGCTCCTGGTCAACATTCCCATCTCTGTGTGGCCAGGATGTGCTCTGCATAACCCCTGCTCCTGGTCAACATTCCCATCTCTGTGTGGCCAGGGTGTGCTCTGTATAACCCCTGCAGCTCATGGTCAACATTCCCATCTCTGTGTGGCCAGGATATGCACTGCATAACCCCTGCATCTCCTGGTCAACATTCCCATCTCTGTGTGGCCAGGGTGTGCTCTGTATAACCCCTGCTCCTGGTCAACATTCCCATCTCTGTGTGGCCAGGATGTGCTCTGCATAAGCTCTGCTCCTGGTCAACATTCCCATCTCTGTGTGGCCAATGTGTACTCTGTATAACCCCTGCATCTTCTGGTCAACATGCCCATCTCTGTGTGGCCAGGGTTTGCTCTGTATAAACCCTGCTCCTGATCAACATTCCCTTCTCTGTGTGGCCAGGGTGTGCTCTGTATAACCCCTGCAGCTCCTGGTCAACATTCCCACCTTTGTGTGGTCAGGGTGTGCTCTGCATAACCCCTGCAGCTCCTGGTCAACATTCCCATCTCTGTGTGGCCAGGGTGTGCTCTGTATAACCCCTGCAGCTCCTGGTCAACATTCCCATCTCTGTGTGGCCACGATGTGCTCTGTATAACCCCTGAAGCTCCTGGTCAACATTCCCATCTCTGTGTGGCCAGGATGTGCTCTGCATAACCCCTGCAGCTCATGGTCAACATTCCCATCTCTGTGTGGCCAGGATGTGCTCTGCATAACCCTTGCATCTACTGGTCAACATTCCCATCTCTGTGTGGCCAGGGTGTGCTCTGTATAAACCCTGCTCCTGAGCAACATTCTCATCTCTGTGTGGCCAATGTGTACTCTGTATAACCCCTGCAGCTCCTGGTCAACATTCCCATCTCTGTGTGGCCAGGATGTGCTCTGTATACCCCTGCTCCTGGTCACCATTCCCCTCTCTGTGTGGCCAGGGTGTGCTCTGTATAACCCCTGCAGCTCCTGGTCAACATTCCCATCTCTGTGTGGCCAGGGTGTGTTCTGTATAACCCCTGCAGCTCCTGGTCACCATTCCCCTCTCTGTGTGGCCAGGGTGTGCTCTGTATAACCTCTGCAGCTCCTGGTCAACATTCCCATCTCTGTGTGGCCAGGGTGTGCTCTGTATAACCTCTGCAGCTCCTGGTCAACATTCCCATCTCTGTGTGGCCAGGGTGTGCTCTGTAAAACCCCTGCAGCTCCTGGTCAACATTCCCATCTCTGTGTGGCCAGGGTGTGCTCTGTATAACCCCTGCAACTACTGGTCAACATTCCCATCTGTGTGGCCAGGGTGTGCTCTGTACACCCCTGCTCCTGGTCAACATTCCCATCTCTGTGTGGCCAGGCTGTGCTCTGTCTAACCCCAGCAGCTCCTGGTCAACATTCCCATCTGTGTGTGGTCAGGGTGTGCTCTGCATAACCCCTGCAGCTCCTGGTCAACATTCCCATCTCTGTGTGGCCAGGGTGTGCTCTGTATAACCCCTGCAGCTCCTGGTCAACATTCCCATCTCTGTGTGGCCACGATGTGCTCTGTATAACCCCTGAAGCTCCTGGTCAACATTCCCATCTCTGTGTGGCCAGGATGTGCTCTGCATAACCCCTGCAGCTCATGGTCAACATTCCCATCTCTGTGTGGCCAGGATGTGCTCTGCATAACCCTTGCATCTACTGGTCAACATTCCCATCTCTGTGTGGCCAGGGTGTGCTCTGTATAAACCCTGCTCCTGAGCAACATTCTCATCTCTGTGTGGCCAATGTGTACTCTGTATAACCCCTGCATCTCCTGGTCAACATTCCCATCTCTGTGTGGCCAGGGTGTGCTCTGTATAAACCCTTCTCCTGATCAACATTCCCTTCTCTGTGTGGCCAGGGTGTGCTCTGTATAACCCCTGCTCCTGGTCTGCATTCCCACCTCTGTGTGTGGCCAGGGTGTGCTCTGTATACCCCTGCAGCTCCTGATCAACATTCCCACCTCTGTGTGGTCAGGCTGTCCTCTGTATAACCCCTGCAACTCCTGTTCAACATTCCCATCTGTGTGGCCAGGGTGTGCTCTGTATACCCCTGCTCCTGGTCAACATTCCCATCACTGTGTGGCCAGGGTGTGCTCTGTCGAACCCCAGCAGCTCCTGGTCAACATTCCCATCTGTGTGTGGCCAGGGTATGCTCTGTATAACCCCTGCAGCTCTTGGTCAACATTCCCATCTCTGTGTGGCCAGTGTGTGCTCTGTATAACCCCTGCAACTCCTTGTCAACATTCCCAATTGTGTGGCCAGGGTGTGCTCTGTATACCCCTGCTCCTGATCAACATTCCCATCACTGTGTGGCCTGGGTGTGCTCTGTCCAACACCAGCAGCTCCTGGTCAACATTCCCATCACTGTGTGGTCAGGATGTGCTCTTTATAACCTCTGCAAATCCTGGTCAACATTCCCTTCTCTGTGTGGCCAGGATGTGCTCTGTATAACCCCTGCAAATCCTGTTCAACTCTCCCATCTCTGTATGGCCAGGGTGTGCTCTGTATAATTCCTGCAGCTACTGGTCAACATTCCCATCTCTGTGTGGCCAGGGTGTGCTCTGTATAACCCCAGCCCCTGGTCAACATTCCCATCTCTGTGTGGCCAGGGTGTGCTCTGTATAACACCTGCAGCTCCTGGTCAACATTCCCATCTCTGTGTGTCCAGAGTGTGCTCTGCATAACCCCTGCAGCTCCTGGTCAACATTCCCATTTCTCTGTGTGTCCAGGGTGTGCTCTGTATAACCCCTGCAGCTCCTGGTCAACATTCCCATCTCTGTGTGTGGTCAGGGTGTGCTCTGTATAACTCCTGCAGCTCCTGGTCAACATTCCCATTTCTGTGTGTTGCCAGGGTGTCCTCTGTATAACTCCTGCAGCTCCTGGTCAACATTCCCATCTCTGTGTGGCCAGGGTGCGCACTGTTTAACCCCTACAGCACCTGGTCAACATTCCCATCTCTATGTGGCCAGGGTGTGCTCTGTATAATCCCAGAAGCTCCTGGTCAACATTCCCATCTCTGTGTGGCCAGGGTGTGCTCTGTATAACCCCTCCAGCTCCTGGTCAACATTCCCATCTCTGTGTGGCCAGGGTGCGCTCTGTATAACCCCAGCAGCTCCTGGTCAACATTCCCATCTCTGTGTGGCCAGGGTGCGCTCTGTATAATCCCAGAATCTCCTGGTCAACATTCCCATCTCTGTGGCCAGAGTATGCTCTGTATAACCCCTGCAGCTCCTGGTCAACATTCCCATCTCTGTGTGTCCAGGGTGTGCTCTGTGTAACCCCTGCAGCTCCTGGTCAACATTCCCATCTGTGCGTGGCCAGCGTGTGCTCTGTATAACCCCTGCAGCTCCTGGTTAACATTCCTATATCTGTGTGGCCAGGATGTGCTCTGTATAACCCCAGCAGCTCCTGGTCAACATTCCCATTTCTGTGTGGCCAGGGTGTGCGCTGTATAACCCCTGCATCTCCTGGCCAACATTCCCATCTCTGTGTTTCCAGGGTGTGCTCTGTGTAACCCCTACAGCACCTGGTCAACACTTCCATCTCTGTGTGGCCAAAGTGTGCTCTGTATAACCCCTGCAGCTCCTGGTCAATATTTCCATCTGTGCGTGTGTCCAGGGTATGCTCTGTATAACCCCAGCAGCTCCTGGTCAACACTCCCATCTCTGTGTGGCCAGTGTGTGCTCTGCATACTCCTGCAGCTCCTGGTCAACATTCCCATCTCTGTGTGGCCAGGGTGTGTTCTGTATAACCCCTGCAGCTCCTGGTCAACATTCCCATCCCTGTGTGGCCAGGGTGTGCACTGTATAATCCCAGTAGCTCCTGGTCAACATTCCCATCTGTGTGTGCCCAGGGTATGCTCTGTATAACTCCTGCAGCTTCTGGTCAACATTCCCATCTCTGTGTGGCCAGGTTGCGCTCTGTATAACTCCTGCAGCTCCTGGTCAATATTCCCATTTCTGTGTGGCCAGGTTGTGCTCTGCATAACCCCAGCATCTCCTGGTCAACATTCCCATCTCCGTGTGTGGCCAGGGTATGCTCTGTATAACTCCTGCAGCTCCTGGTCAACATGTCCTTCTCGGTGAGGCCAGGTGGCTCTCTGTATAACCCCTGCAGCTCCTGGTCAACATTCCCATCTCTGTGCGTGGTCAGGGTGTACTCTGTATAACTCCTGCAGCTCCTGGTCAACATTTTCATCTCTGTGTGGCCAGGGTGTGCCCTGTATAATCCCTGCAGCTCCTGGTTAACATTCTCATCTCTGTGTGGCCAGGGTGTGCTCTGTATAACCCCTGCAGCTCCTGGTTAACATTCCTATCTCTGTTTGGCCAGGATGTGCTCTGTCTTCTCCTTCAGCACCTGGTCAACATTCCCATCTCTGTGTGGCCAGGGTGTGCTCTGTATAACTCCTGCAGCTCCTGGTCAACATTCCCATCTCTGTGTGGCCAGGGTGTGCTCTGTATACCCCCTGCAGCTCCTGCTCTACATTCCCATCTCTGTGTGGCCAGGGTGTGTTCTGTATAAACCCTGCAACACCTGGTCAACATTCCCATCTCTGTGTGGCCAGGGTGTGCTCTGTATAACTCCTGCAGCTCCTGGTCAACATGTCCTTCTCTGTGAGGCCAGGTGGCGCTCTGTATAACCCATGCAGCTCCTGGTCAACATTCCCATCTCTGTGTGGCCAGGGTGTGCTCTGTATAACCCCTGCAGCTCCTGGTCAACATTCCCATCTGTGTGTGTATCCAGGGCGTGCTCTGTATATCTCCTGCAGCTCCTGTCAACATTCCCTTCTCTGTGTGGCCAGAATGAGCTCTGTATAACCACTGAAATGTCTGGTCAACATTTCCATCTCTGTGTGTGGCCAGGATGTGTTCTGTATAACCCCTGCAGCTCCTGGTCAACATTCCCATCTCTGTGTGGCCAGGGTGTGCTCTGTATAACACCTGCAGCTCCTGGTGAACATTCCCAACTCTGTGTGGCCAGGGTGTGCTCTGTATAACCCCTGCAGCTCCTGGTCAACATTCCCATCTCTGTGTGGCCAGGATGTGCTCTGTATAACCCCTGCAGCTCCTGGTCACCATTCCCCTCTCTGTGTGGCCAGGGTGTGCTCTGTATAACCTCTGCAGCTCCTGGTCAACATGCCCATATCTGTGTGGCCAGGGTGTGCTCTGTATAACCACTGCAACTACTGGTCAACATTCCCATCTGTGTGGCCAGGGTGTGCTCTGTATACACCTGCTCCTGGTCAACATTCCCATCTCTGTGTGGCCAGGGTGTGCTCTGTCTAACCCCAGCAGCTCCTGGTCAACATTCCCATCTGTGTGTGGCCAGGGTGTGCGCTGTATAACCCCTGCAGCTCCTGGTCAACATTCCCATCTCTGTGTGGCCAGGGTGTGCTCTGTATAACCCCTGCAGCTCCTGGTCAACATTCCCTTCTTTGTGTTGCCAGGGTGTGCTCTGTATAACCCCTGCAGCTCATGGTCAACATTCTCATCTCTGTGTGGCCAGGATGTGCTCTGTATAACCCCTGCAGCTCCTGGTCAACATTCCCATCTCTGTGTGGCCAGGGTGTGCTCTGTATAAACCCTGCTCCTGGTCAACATTCCCATCTCTGTGTGGCCAGGGTGTGCTCTGTATACCCCCTGCTCCTGGTCAACATTCCCTTCTCTGTGTGGCCAGGGTGTGCTCTGTATAACCCCTGCAGCTCCTGGTCAACATTCCCACATCTGTGTGGTCAGGATGTGCTCTGTATAACCACTGAAATGTCTGGTCAAAATTTCCATCTCTGTTTGTGGCCAGGATGTGTTCTGTATAACTCCTGCAGCTCCTGGTCAACATTCCCATCTCTGTGTGTGTCCAGGGTGTGCTCTGTATAACCCCTGCAGCTCCTGGTCAACATTCCCATCTCTGTGTGGCCAGGGTGTGCTCTGTATAACACCTGCAGCTCCTGGTGAACATTCCCAACTCTGTGTGACCAGGGTGTGCTCTGTATAACCCCTGCAGCTCCTGGTCAACATTCCCATCTCTGTGTGGCCAGGATGTGCTCTGTATACCCCTGCTCCTGGTCATCAATCCCATCTCTGTGTGGCCTGGGTGTGCTCTGTATAACCCCTGCAGCTCCTGCTCACCATTCCCCTCTCTGTGTGGCCAGGGTGTGCTCTGTATAACCTCTGCAGCTCCTGGTCAACATTCCCATCTCTGTGTGGCCAGGGTGTGCTCTGTATAATCTCTGCAGCTCCTGGTCAACATTCCCATCTCTGTGTGGCCAGGGTGTGCTCTGTATAACCTCTGCAGCTCCTGGTCAACATTCCCATCTCTGTGTGGCCAGGGTGTGCTCTGTATAACCCCTGCAGCTCCTGGTCAACATTCCCATCTCTGTGTGGCCAGGGTGTGCTCTGTATAACCCCTGCAACTACTGGTCAACATTCCCATCTGTGTGGCCAGGGTGTGCTCTGTATACCCCTGCTCCTGGTCAACATTCCCATCTCTGTGTGGCCAGGGTGTGCTCTGCCTAACCCCAGCAGCTCCTGGGCAACATTCCCATCTGTGTGTGGCCAGGGTGTGCGCTGTATAACCCCTGCATCTCCTGGTCAACATTCCCATCTCTGTGTTTCCAGGGTGTGCTCTGTATAACACCTGCAGCTCCTGGTCAACATTCCCTTCTTTGTGTGGCCAGGGTGTGCTCTGTATAACCCCTGCAGCTCCTGGTCAACATTCCCTTCTTTGTGTGGCCAGGGTGTGCTCTGTATAACACCTGCAGCTCCTGGTGAACATTCCCAACTCTGTGTGGCCAGGGTGTGCTCTGTATAACCCCTGCAGCTCCTGGTCAACATTCCCATCTCTGTGTGGCCAGGATGTGCTCTGTATACCCCTGCTCCTGGTCACCATTCCCCTCTCTGTGTGGCCAGGGTGTGCTCTGTATAACCCCTGCAGCTCCTGGTCAACATTCCCATCTCTGTGTGGCCAGGGTGTGTTCTGTATAACCCCTGCAGCTCCTGGTCACCATTCCCCTCTCTGTGTGGCCAGGGTGTGCTCTGTATAACCTCTGCAGCTCCTGGTCAACATTCCCATCTCTGTGTGGCCAGGGTGTGCTCTGTATAACCTCTGCAGCTCCTGGTCAACATTCCCATCTCTGTGTGGCCAGGGTGTGCTCTGTAAAACCCCTGCAGCTCCTGGTCAACATTCCCATCTCTGTGTGGCCAGGGTGTGCTCTGTATAACCCCTGCAACTACTGGTCAACATTCCCATCTGTGTGGCCAGGGTGTGCTCTGTACACCCGTGCTCCTGGTCAACATTCCCATCTCTGTGTGGCCAGGCTGTGCTCTGTCTAACCCCAGCAGCTCCTGGTCAACATTCCCATCTGTGTGTGGCCAGGGTGTGCGCTGTATAACCCCTGCATCTCCTGGTCAACATTCCCATCTCTGTGTTTCCAGGGTGTGCTCTGTATAACCCCTGCAGCTCCTGGTCAACATTCCCTTCTTTGTGTGGCCAGGGTGTGCTCTGTATAACCCCTGCAGCTCATGGTAAACATTCTCATCTCTGTGTGGCCAGGATGTGCCCTGTATAACTCCTGCAGCTCCGGGTCAACATTCCCATCTCTGTGTGGCCAGGGTGTGCTCTGTATAACTCCTGCAGCTCATGGTCAACATTCCCATCTCTGTGTGTGTCCAGGGTATGCTCTGTATAACCCCTGCAGCTCCTGGTCAACATTCCCATCTCTGTGTGGCCAGGTTGTGCTCTGTATAACCCCTGCTCCTGGTCAACATTCCCTTCTCTGTGTGGCCAGGGTGTGCTCTGTATAACCCCTGCAGCTCCTGCTCAACATTCCCACATCTGTGTGGTCAGGGTGTGCTCTGTATAACCCCTGCAGCTCCTGGTCGACATTCCCATCTCTGTGTGACCAGGGTGTGCTCTGTATAACCCCTGCAGCTCCTGGTCAACATTCCCATCTCTGTGTGTGAGAGAGTGCTCTGTATAACCCCTGCAAATCCTGTTCAACACTCCCATCTCTGTATGGCCAGGGTGTGCTCTTTATAACCCCAGCAGCTCCTGGTCATCATTCCCATCTCTGTGTGACCAGGGTGTGCTCTGTATAACCCCTGCTCCTGGTCAACATTCCCATCTCTGTGTGGCCAGGGTGTGCTCTTTATAACCCCAGCAGCTCCTGGTCAACATTCCCATCTCTGTGTGTCCAGGGTGTGCTCTGTATCACCCCTGCTCCTTGTCAATATTCCCATCTCTGTGTGGCCAGGGTGTGCTCTGTATAACCCCTGGAGCTCCTGGTCAACATTCCCATCTCTGTGTGTGAGAGAGTGCTCTGTATAACCCCTGCAAATCCTGTTCAACACTCCCATCTCTGTATGGCCAGGGTGTGCTCTTTATAACCCCAGCAGCTCCTGGTCATCATTCCCATCTCTGTGTGACCAGGGTGTGCTCTGTATAACCCCTGCTCCTGGTCAACATTCCCATCTCTGTGTGGCCAGGGTGTGCTCTTTATAACTCCTGCAGCTCCTGGTCAACATTCCCATCTCTGTGTGGCCAGTGTGTGCTCTTTATAACCCCAGCAGCTCGTGGTCAACATTCCCATCTATGTGTGGCCAGGTTGTGCTCTTTATAACCCCAGATCCTGGTCAACATTCCCTTCTCTGTGTGGGCAGGGTGTGCTCTGTATCACCACTGCTCCTTGCCAATATTCCCATCTCTGTGTCGCCAGGGTGTGCTCTGTATAACCCCAGCTCCTGGTCAACATTCCCATCTCTGTGTGGCCAGGATGTGCTCTGTGTAACTCCTGCAGCTCCTGGTCAACATTCCCACCTCTGTGTGTCCAGGGTGTGCTCTGTAAAACCCCTGCAGCTCCTGGTCAACATTCCCATCTCTGTGTGGACAGGATGTGCTCTGCATAAGCCCTGCATCTCCTGGTCAACATTCCCATTTCTGTGTGGCCAGGGTGTGCTCTGTATAAACCATGCTCCTGATCAACATTCCCTTCTCTGTGTGTGGCCAGGATGTGCTCTGTATAACGCCTGCAGCTCCTGGTCAACATTCCCATCTCTGTGTGGCCAGGATGTGCTCTGCATAACCTCTGCTCCTGGTCAACATTCCCATCTCTGTGTGGCCAGGATGTGCTCTGTATAACCCCTGCAGCTCCTGGTCAACATTCCCATCTCTGTGTGGCCAGGATGTGCTCTGCATAACCTCTGCTCCTGGTCAACATTCCCATCTCTGTGTGGCCAGGGTGTGCTTTGTCTAACTCCAGCAGCACCTGGTCAACATTCCCATCTCTGTGTGGCCAGGGTGTGCTCTGTATAACCTCTGCAGCTCCTGGTCAACATTCCCATCTGTGTGGCCAGGGTGTGCTCTGTATACCCCTGCTCCTGGTCAACATTCCCATCTCTGTGTGGCCAGGGTGTGCTCTGTCTAACTCCAGCAGCACCTGGTCTACATTCCCATCTCTGTTTGTGCCCAGGCTGTGCTCTGTATAACCCCAGCAGCTCCTGGTCAACATTCCCGTCTCTGTGTGGCCAGGGTATGCTCTGTATAACCCCTGCAGCTCCTGGTCAACATTCCCATCTCTGTGTGGCCACGATGTGCTCTGCATAACCCCTGCTCCTGGTCAACATTCCCATCTCTGTGCGGCCAGTGTGTGCTCTGTATAACCCCTGCAACTACTGGTCAACATTCCCATCTGTGTGGCCAGGGTGTGCTCTGTATACTGCTGCTCCTGGTCAACATTCCCATCTCTGTGTGACCAGGGTGTGCTCTGTCTAACCCCAGCAGCTCATGGTCTACATTCCCATCTGTGTGTGGCCAGGGTGTGCTTTGTATAACCCCTGCATCTCCTGGTCAACATTCCCATCTCAGTGTGGCCAGGGTGTGCTCTGTATAACCGCTGCAGCTCCTGGTCAACATTCCCTTCTTTGTGTGGCCAGTGTGTGTTCTGTATAACTCCTGCAACTCCTGGTCAACATTCCCATCTCTGTGTGGCCAGGGTGTGCTCTGTATAACCCCTGCAGCTCCTGGCCGACATTCCCATCTCTGTGTGGCCAGGGTGTGCTCTGTATAACCCCTGCAGCTCCTGGTCAGCATTCCCATATCTGTGTGGCCAGGGTGTGCTCTGTATAACCCCTGCAACTACCGGTCAACATTCCCATCTGTGTGGCCAGGGTGTGCTCTGTATACTCCTGCTCCTGGTCAACATTCCCATCTCTGTGTGGCCAGGGTGTGCTCTGTCTAACCCCAGCAGCTCCTGGTCAACATTCCCAACTCTGTGTGGCCAGGGTGTGCTCTGTGTACTCCTGCTCCTGGTCAACATTCCCATCTGTGTGTGGCCAGGGTGTGCTCTGTATAACACCTGCAGCTCCTGGTCAACATTCCCATCTCTGTGTGGCCAGGGTGTGCTCTGTATAACCCATGCAGCTCCTGGTCAACATTCCCTTCTTTGTGTGGCCAGTGTGTGCTCTGTATAACCCCTGCAGCTCCTGGCCAACATTCCCATCTCTGTGTGGCCAGGGTGTGCTCTGTATAACCCCTGCAGCTCCTGGTCAACATTCCCATATCTGTGTGGCTAGGGTATGCTCTGTATAACCCCTGCAACTAATGGTCAACATTCCCATCTGTGTGGCCAGGGTGTGCTCTGTATACCCCTGCTCCTGGTCAACATTCCCATCTCTGTGTGGCCAGCGTGTGCTCTGTCTAACCCCAGCAGCTCCTGGTCAACATTCCCATCTGTGTGTGGCCAGGGTGTGCTCTGTATAACCCTTGCATCTCCTGGTCAACATTCCCATCTCTGTGTGGCCAGGGTGTGCTCTGTATAACCCCTGCTCCTGGTCAACATTCCCATCTCTGTGTTGCCAGGGTGTGCTCTGTATAACCCCTGCATCTCCTGGTCAACTTTCCCTTCTCTGTGTGGCCAGGGTGTGCTCTGTATAAACCCTGCTCCTGATCAACATTCCCTTCTCTGTGTGGCCAGGGTGTGCTCCGCATAACCTCAGCTCCTGTTCAACATTCCCATCTCTGTGTGGCCAATGTGTACTCTGTATACCCCTGCACCTCCTGGTCAACATTCCCATCTCTGTGTGGCCTGGGTGTGCTCTGTATAACCCCTGCAGCTCCTTGTCAACATTCCCAATTGTGTGGCCAGGGTGTGCTCTGTATAACCCCTGCTCCTGGTCAACATTCCCACCTCTGTGTGTGGCCAGGGTGTGCTCTGTATAACCCCTGCAGCTCCTGGTCAACATTCCCACCTCTGTGTGGTCAGTGTGTGCTCTGTATAATTCCTGCATCTCCTGGTCAACATTCCCATCTCTGTGTGGCCAGGGTGTGCTCTGTATAACCCCTGCAGCTCCTGGTCGACATTCCCATCTCTGTGTGGCCAGCTTGTGCTCTGTATAACCCCTGCAGCTCCTGGTCAACATTCCCATCTCTGTGTGTGAGAGAGTGCTCTGTATATCCCCTGCAAATCCTGTTCAACACTCCCATCTCTGTATGGTCAGGGTGTGCTCTGTATAACTCCTGCAGCTCCTGGTCAACATTCCCATCTCTGTGTGGCCAGTGTGTGCTCTTTATAACCCCAGCAGCTCGTGGTCAACATTCCCATCTATGTGTGGCCAGGTTGTGCTCTTTATAACCCCAGATCCTGGTCAACATTCCCTTCTCTGTGTGGGCAGGGTGTGCTCTGTATCACCACTGCTCCTTGCCAATATTCCCATCTCTGTGTCGCCAGGGTGTGCTCTGTATAACCCCAGCTCCTGGTCAACATTCCCATCTCTGTGTGGCCAGGATGTGCTCTGTGTAACTCCTGCAGCTCCTGGTCAACATTCCCACCTCTGTGTGTCCAGGGTGTGCTCTGTAAAACCCCTGCAGCTCCTGGTCAACATTCCCATCTCTGTGTGGACAGGATGTGCTCTGCATAAGCCCTGCATCTCCTGGTCAACATTCCCATTTCTGTGTGGCCAGGGTGTGCTCTGTATAAACCATGCTCCTGATCAACATTCCCTTCTCTGTGTGTGGCCAGGGTGTGCTCTGTATAACGCCTGCAGCTCCTGGTCAACATTCCCATCTCTGTGTGGCCAGGATGTGCTCTGCATAACCTCTGCTCCTGGTCAACATTCCCATCTCTGTGTGGCCAGGGTGTGCTCTGTATAACCCCTGCAGCTCCTGGTCAACATTCCCATCTCTGTGTGGCCAGGATGTGCTCTGCATAACCTCTGCTCCTGGTCAACATTCCCAACTCTGTGTGGCCAATGTGTACTCTGTATAACCCCTGCATCTCCTGGTCAACATTCCCATCTCTGTGTGGCCAGGGTGAGCCCTGTATAACTCCTGCAGCTCCTGGTCAACATTCCCATCTCTGTGTGGCCAGGGTGTGCTCTGTATAACCCCAGCAGCTCCTGGTCAACATTCCCATCTCTGTGTGGCCAGGGTGTGCTCTGTATAAACCCTGCTCCTGATCAACATTCCCTTCTTTGTGTGTCCAGGGTGTGCTCTGTATAACCCCTGCAGCTCCTTGTCAACATTCCCAATTGTGTGGCCAGGGTGTGCTCTGTATAACCCCTGCTCCTGGTCAACATTCCCACCTCTGTGTGTGGCCAGGGTGTGCTCTGTATAACCCCTGCAGCTCCTGGTCAACATTCCCACCTCTGTGTGGTCAGTGTGTGCTCTGTATAATTCCTGCATCTCCTGGTCAACATTCCCATCTCTGTGTGTCCAGGGTGTGCTCTGTATAACCCCTGCAGCTCCTGGTCGACATTCCCATCTCTGTGTGGCCAGCTTGTGCTCTGTATAACCCCTGCAGCTCCTGGTCAACATTCCCATCTCTGTGTGTGAGAGAGTGCTCTGTATATCCCCTGCAAATCCTGTTCAACACTCCCATCTCTGTATGGTCAGGGTGTGCTCTGTATAACTCCTGCAGCTCCTGGTCAACATTCCCATCTCTGTGTGGCCAGTGTGTGCTCTTTATAACCCCAGCAGCTCGTGGTCAACATTCCCATCTATGTGTGGCCAGGTTGTGCTCTTTATAACCCCAGATCCTGGTCAACATTCCCTTCTCTGTGTGGGCAGGGTGTGCTCTGTATCACCACTGCTCCTTGCCAATATTCCCATCTCTGTGTCGCCAGGGTGTGCTCTGTATAACCCCAGCTCCTGGTCAACATTCCCATCTCTGTGTGGCCAGGATGTGCTCTGTGTAACTCCTGCAGCTCCTGGTCAACATTCCCACCTCTGTGTGTCCAGGGTGTGCTCTGTAAAACCCCTGCAGCTCCTGGTCAACATTCCCATCTCTGTGTGGACAGGATGTGCTCTGCATAAGCCCTGCATCTCCTGGTCAACATTCCCATTTCTGTGTGGCCAGGGTGTGCTCTGTATAAACCATGCTCCTGATCAACATTCCCTTCTCTGTGTGTGGCCAGGATGTGCTCTGTATAACGCCTGCAGCTCCTGGTCAACATTCCCATCTCTGTGTGGCCAGGATGTGCTCTGCATAACCTCTGCTCCTGGTCAACATTCCCATCTCTGTGTGGCCAGGATGTGCTCTGTATAACCCCTGCAGCTCCTGGTCAACATTCCCATCTCTGTGTGGCCAGGATGTGCTCTGCATAACCTCTGCTCCTGGTCAACATTCCCAACTCTGTGTGGCCAATGTGTACTCTGTATAACCCCTGCATCTCCTGGTCAACATTCCCATCTCTGTGTGGCCAGGGTGAGCCCTGTATAACTCCTGCAGCTCCTGGTCAACATTCCCATCTCTGTGTGGCCAGGGTGTGCTCTGTATAACCCCTGCAGCTTCTGGTGAATATTCCCATCTCTGTGTGGCCAGGGTGTGCTCTGTATAACCCCAGCAGCTCCTGGTCAACATTCCCATCTGTGTGTGCCCAGGGTGTGCTCTGTATAACCCCTGCAGCTCCTGGTCAACATTCCCATCTCTGTGTGGCCAGGATGTGCTCTGCATAACCCCTGCTCCTGGTCAACATTCCCATCTCTGTTTGGCCAGGTTGTGCCACTATAACCCCTGCATCTCCTGGTCAACAATCCCATCTCTGTGTGGCCAGGGTGTGCTCGGTATAAACCCTGCTCCTGGTCAACATTCCCTTCTCTGTCTGGCAAGGGTTTGCTCTGTATAACCCCTGCAGCTCCTGGTCAACATTCCCATCTCTGTGTGGCCAGGATGTGCTCTGCATAACCCCTGCTCCTGGTCAACATTCCCATCTCTGTGTGGCCAGGGTGTGCTCTGTATTACCCCTGCTCCTGGTCAACATTCCCACCTCTGTGTGTGGCCAGGGTGTGCTCTGTATAACCCCTGCAGCTCCTGGTCAACATGTCCTTCTCGGTGAGGCCAGGTGGCGCTCTGTATAACCCCTGCCGCTCCTGGTCAACATTCCCATCTCTGTGTGTGGTCAGGGTGTACTCTGTATAACCCCTGCCGCTCCTGGTCAACATTCCCATCTCTGTGTGTGGTCAGGGTGTGCTCTGTATAACTCCTGCAGCTCCTGGTCAACATTCCCATCTCTGTGTGTGGTCAGGGTGTGCTCTGCATAACCCCTGCAGCTCCTGTTCAACATTCCCATCTCTGTGTGGGCAGGGTGTGCTCTGTATAACCCCAGCAGCTCCTGGTCAACATTCCCATCTCTGTGTGGCCAGGGTGTGCTCTGTATAACTCCTGCAGCTCCTGGTCAACATTCCCATCTCTGTGTGGCCAGGGTGTGCTCTGTATAACCCCAGCAGCTCCTGGTCAACATTCCCATCTCTGTGTGTGGTCAGGTTGTGCTCTGTATAACTCCTGCAGCTCCTGGACAACATTCCCATCTCTGTGTGGCCAGGGTGTGCTCTGTATAACCCCTGCAGCTCCTGGTCAACATTCCCTTCTCTGGGTGGCCAGGGTGCGCACTGTTTAACCCCAACAGCACCTGGTCAACATTCCCATCTGTGTGTGGCCAGGGTGTGCTCTGTATAACCCCTGCAGCTCCTGGTCAACATTCCCATCTCTGTGTGGCCAGGGTGCGCACTATTTAACCCCTACAGCACCTGGTCAACATTCCCATCTCTGTGTGTCCAGGGTGTGCTCTGTACAATCCCAGAAGCTCCTGGTCAACATTCTCATCTCTGTGTGGTCAGGGTGTGCTCTGTATAACCCCTGCAGCTCCTGGTCAACATTCCCATCTCTGTGTGGCCAGGGTGTGCTCTGTATAACTCCTGCAGCTCCTGGTCAACATGTCCTTCTCTGTGAGGCCAGGTGGCGCTCTGTAATACCCCTGCAGCTCCTGGTCAACATTACCTTCTGTGTGTGGCCAGGGTATGCTCTGTATAACTCTTCAGCAGCTCCTGGTCAACATTCCCATCTCTGTGTGGCCAGGTTGTGCTCTGTATAACCCCTGCAGCTCCTGGTCAACATTCCCTTCTGTGTGTGTGTCCAGGGTGTGCTCTGTATATCTCCTGCAGCTCCTGGTCAACATTCCCATCTGTGTGTCCAGGGTGTGCTCTGTATAACCCCTGCAGCTCCTGGTCAACATTTCCATCTGTGCGTATGTCCAGGGTGTGCTCTGTATAACCCCAGCAGCTCCTGGTCAACACTCCCATCTGGGTGTGGACAGCGTGCGCACTGTATAACCACTGCAGCTCCTGGTGAACATTCCCATCTCTGTGTGGCCAGGGTGTGCACTGTATAATCCCAGTAGCTCCTGGTCAACATTCCCATCTCTGTGTGTGGTCAGGGTGTGCTCTGTATAACCCCTGCAGCTCCTGGTCAACATTCCAATCTCTGTGTGGCCAGGGTGTGCCCTGTGTAACCCCTGAAGCTCCTGCTCTACATTCCCATCTTTGTGTAGCCAGGGTGTGCTCTGTATAACTCCTGCAGCTCCTGGTCAACATTCCCATCTCTGTGTGGCCAGGGTGTGTTCTGTATAACTCCTGCAGCTCCTGGTCAACATGTCCTTCTCTGTGAGGCCAGGTGGCGCTCTGTATAACCCCTGCAGCTCCTGGTCAACATTCCCATCTCTGTGTGGCCAGGGTGTGTTCTGTATAACTCCTGCAGCTCCTGGTCAACATTCCCATCTCTGTGTGGCCAGGGTGTGCTCAGTATAACCCCTGCTGCTCCTGGTCAACATTCCCATCTCTGTGTGGCCAGGGTGTGTTCTGTATAACTCCTGCAGCTCCTGGTAAACATTCCCATCTCTGTGTGGCCAGGGTGTGTTCTGTATAACTCCTGCAGCTCCTGGTCAACATTCCCATCTCTGTGTGGCCAGGTTGCGCTCTGTATAACTCCTGCAGCTGCTGGTCAATATTCCCATTTCTGTGTGGCCAGGTTGTGCTCTGTATAACCCCTGCAGCTCCTGGTCAACATTCCCATCTGTGTGTGTGTCCAGGGTGTGCTCTGTATAACCCCAGCAGCTCCTGGTCAACACTCCCATCTGTGTGTGGACAGCGTGCGCACTGTATAACCCCTGCAGCTCCTGGTCAACATTCCCATCTCTGTGTGGCCAGGATGTGCTCTACATAACCCCTGCTCCTGGTCAACATTCCCATCTCTGTGTGGCCAGGGTGTGCTCTGTATTACCCCTGCTCCTGGTCAACATTCCCACCTCTGTGTGTGGCCAGGGTGTGCTCTGTATAACCCCTGCAGCTCCTGGTCAACATGTCCTTCTCGGTGAGGCCAGGTGGCGCTCTGTATAACCCCTGCCGCTCCTGGTCAACATTCCCATCTCTGTGTGTGGTCAGGGTGTGCTCTGTATAACCCCTGCCGCTCCTGGTCAACATTCCCATCTCTGTGTGTGGTCAGGGTGTGCTCTGTATAACTCCTGCAGCTCCTGGTCAACATTCCCATCTCTGTGTGTGGTCAGGGTGTGCTCTGCATAACCCCTGCAGCTCCTGTTCAACATTCTCATCTCTGTGTGGGCAGGGTCTGCTCTGTATAACCCCAGCAGCTCCTGGTCAACATTCCCATCTCTGTGTGGCCAGGGTGTGCTCTGTATAACTCCTGCAGCTCCTGGTCAACATTCCCATCTCTGTGTGGTCAGGGTGTGCACTGTATAACCCCAGCAGCTCCTGGTCAACATTCCCATCTCTGTGTGTGGTCAGGTTGTGCTCTGTATAACTCCTGCAGCTCCTGGACAACATTCCCATCTCTGTGTGGCCAGGGTGTGCTCTGTATAACCCCTGCAGCTCCTGGTCAACATTCCCTTCTCTGGGTGGCCAGGGTGCGCACTGTTTAACCCCAACAGCACCTGGTCAACATTCCCATCTGTGTGTGGCCAGGGTGTGCTCTGTATAACCCCTGCAGCTCCTGGTCAACATTCCCATCTCTGTGTGGCCAGGGTGCGCACTATTTAACCCCTACAGCACCTGGTCAACATTCCCATCTCTGTGTGTCCAGGGTGTGCTCTGTATAATCCCAGAAGCTCCTGGTCAACATTCTCATCTCTGTGTGGTCAGGGTGTGCTCTGTATAACCCCTGCAGCTCCTGGTCAACATTCCCATCTCTGTGTGTCCAGGGTGTGCTCTGTATAACCCCTGCAGCTCCTGGTCAACATTTCCATCTGTGCGTATGTCCAGGGTGTGCTCTGTATAACCCCAGCAGCTCCTGGTCAACACTCCCATCTGGGTGTGGACAGCGTGCGCACTGTATAACCACTGCAGCACCTGGTCAACATTCCCATCTGTGTGTGTGTCCATGGTGTGCTCTGTATACCCCTGCAGCTCCTGGTCAACATTCCCTTCTCTGTGTGACCAGGATGTGCTCTGTATACTCCTGCAGCTCCTGGTGAACATTCCCATCTCTGTGTGGCCAGGGTGTGCACTGTATAATCCCAGTAGCTCCTGGTCAACATTCCCATCTCTGTGTGTGGTCAGGGTGTGCTCTGTATAACCCCTGCAGCTCCTGGTCATCATTCCCATCTCTGTGTGGCCAGGGTGTGCCCTGTGTAACCCCTGCAGCTCCTGCTCTACATTCCCATCTTTGTGTAGCCAGGGTGTGCTCTGTATAACTCCTGCAGCTCCTGGTCAACATTCCCATCTCTGTGTGGCCAGGGTGTGTTCTGTATAACTCCTGCAGCTCCTGGTCAACATGTCCTTCTCTGTGAGGCCAGGTGGCGCTCTGTATAACCCCTGCAGCTCCTGGTCAACATTCCCATCTCTGTGTGGCCAGGGTGTGTTCTGTATAACTCCTGCAGCTCCTGGTCAACATTCCCATCTCTGTGTGGCCAGGGTGTGCTCAGTATAACCCCTGCTGCTCCTGGTCAACATTCCCATCTCTGTGTGGCCAGGGTGTGTTCTGTATAACTCCTGCAGCTCCTGGTAAACATTCCCATCTCTGTGTGGCCAGGGTGTGTTCTGTATATCCCCTGCAGCTCCTGGTCAACATTCCCATCTCTCTGTGTGGTCAGGGTGTCCTCTGTATAACTCCTGCAGCTCCTGGTCAACATTCCCATTTCTGTGTGTGGGCAGGGTGTGCTCTGTATAACTCCTGCAGCTCGTGGTCAACATTCCCATCTCTGTTGGCCAGGGTGTGCTCTTTATAACCCCTGCAGCTCCTGTTCAACATTCCCATCTCTGTGTGGCCAGGGTGTGCACTGTATAACTCCAGCAGCCACTGGTCAACATTGCCATCTCTGTGTGTGGCCAGGGTGTGCTCTGTATAACTCCTGCAGCTCCTGGTCAACATTCCCATCTCTGTGTGGCCAGGGTGTGCTCTGTATAAACCCTGCAGCTCCTGGTTAACATTCCTAGCTCTGTGTGGCCAGGATGTGCTCTGTATACTCCTACAGCACCTGGTCAACATTCCCACTCTGTGTGACCAGGGTGTGCTCTGTATAATCCCAGAAGCTCCTGGTCAATATTCCCATCTCTGTGTGGCCAGGGTGTGCCCTGTGTAACCACTGCAGCTCCTGGTTAACATTCCCATCTCTGTGTGTGGCCAGTATGTGCTCTGTATAACCCCTGCATCTCATGGTCAACATTCCCATCTCTGTGTGTGTCCAGGGTGTGCTCTGTATATCTCCTGCAGCTCCTGGTCAACATTCCCATGTGTGTGTCCAGGGTGTGCTCTGTATAACCCCTGCAGCTCCTGCTCTACATTCCCATCTCTGTGTGGCCAGGGTGTGTTCTGTATAACCCCTGCAGCTCCTGGTCAACATGTCCTTCTCTGTGAGGCCAGGTGGCGCTCTGTATAACCCCTGCAGCTCCTGGTCAACATTCCCATCTGTGTGTGCCCAGGGTATGCTCTGTATAACTCCTGCAGCTGCTGGTCAACATTCCCATCTCTGTGTGGCCAGGTTGCGCTCTGTATAACTCCTGCAGCTCCTGGTCAACATTCCCATTTCTGTGTGGCCAGGTTGTGCTCTGTATAACCCCTGCAGCTCCTGGTCAACATTCCCATCTGTGTGTGTGTCCAGGGTGTGCTCTGTATATCTCCTGCAGCTCCTGGTCAACATTCCCATCTCTGTGTGTGTCCAGGGTGTGCTCTGTATACCCCTGCAGCTCCTGGTCAACATTCCCATCTGTGTGTGTGGCCAGGATGTGCTCTGTATAACCCCTGCAGCTCCTGGTCAACATTCCCATCTGTGTGTGCCCAGGGTTTGCTCTGTATGACTCCTGCAGCTCCTGGTCAACATTCCCATCTCTGTGTGGCCAGGGTGTGCTCTGTATAACTCCTGCAACTCCTGGTCAACATTCCCATCTGTGTGTGGCCAGGGTGTGCTCTGTATAACCCCTGAAGCTCCTGGTCAACATTCCCATCTCTGTGTGGCCAGGATGTGCTCTGTATATCCCCTGCAGCTCCTGGTCAACATTCCCATCTGTGTGTGTGGCCAGGGTGTGCTCTGTATAACCCCAGCAGCTCCTGGTCAACATTCCCATCTCTGTGTGGCCAGGGTGTGCTCTGTATAACCCCTGCAGCTCCTGCTCTACATTCCCATCTCTGTGTGTGGCCTGGATGTGCTCTGTATAACTCCTGCAGCTCTTGGTCAACATTCCCATCTCTGTGTGGCCAGGATGTGCTCTGTATAACCCCTGCAGCTCCTGGTCAACATTCCCATCTCTGTGAGGCCAGGGTGTGCTCTGTATAACCCCTGCAGCTCCTGCTCTACATTCCCATCTCTGTGTGTGGCCAGGGTGTGCTCTGTATAACCCCTGCAGCTATGGTCAACATTCCCATCTCTGTGTGGCCAGGGTGTGCTCTGTATAACCCCTGCAGCTCCTGCTCTACATTCACATCTCTGTGTGTGTGCAAGGATGTGCTCTGCATAACCCCAGCAGCTCCTGGTCAACATTCCCATCTGTGTGTGGCCAGGATGTGCTCTGTATATCCCCTGCAGCTGCTGGTCAACATTCCCATCTGTGTGTGTGGCCAGGATGTGCTCTGTATAACTCCTGCAGCTGCTGGTCAACATTCCCATCTCTGTGTGGCCAGGGTGTGCTCTGTATAACCCCTGCAGCTCCTGGTCAACATTCCCATCTCTGTGTGGCCAGGGTGTGTTCTGTATAACTCCTGCAGCACCTGGTCAACATTCCCATCTCTGTGTGGCCAGGGTGTGCTCTGTATAACCCCTGCTGCTCATGGTCAATATGTCCTTCTCTGTGTGGTCAGGGTGTGCTCTGTATAACCCCTGCAGCTCCTGGTCAACACTCCCATCTCTGTGTGGCCAGGGTGTGCTCTGTATAACCCCTGCTTCTGGTCAACATTCCCATCTCTGTGTGGCCAGGGTGTGCTCTGTATAACCCCTGCAGCTCATGGTCAACATTCCCATCTCTGTGTGGCCAGGGTGTGCTCTGTATAAACCCTGCTCCTGATCAACATTCCCTTCTCTGTGTGGCCAGGGTGTGCTTTGTATAAATCCTGCTCCTGGTCAACATTCCCACCTCTGTGTGTGGCCAGGGTGTGCTCTGTATAACCCCTGCAGCTCCTGCTCTACATTCCCATCTGTGTGTGGCCAGGGTGTGCTCTGTATAACTCCTGCAGCTCCTGGTCAACATGTCCTTCTCTGTGAGGCCAGGTTGTGCTCTGTATAACCCCTGCAGCTCCTGGTCAACATTCCCATCTGCGTGTGCCCAGGGTATGCTCTGTATAACTCCTGCAGCTCCTGGTCAACATTCCCTTCTCTGTGTGGCCAGGTTGCGCTCTGTATTACTCCTGCAATCCTGGTCAACATTCCCATCTGTGCGTGTGTCCAGGGTGTGCTCCGTTTCACCCAAGCAGCTCCTGGTCAACATTCCCATCTGTGTGTGGACAGCGTGCACACTGTATAACCACTGCAGCACCTGGTCAACATTCCCATCTCTGTGTGTGTCCAGGGTGTGCTCTGTATACCCCTGCAGCTCCTGGTCAACATTCCCGACTCTGTGTGGCCAGGATGTGCTCTGTATATCCCCTGCAGCTCCTGGTCAACATTCCCATTTGTGTGTGTGGCCAGGATGTGCTCTGTATAACTCCTGCAGCTCCTGGTCAACATTCCCATCTCTGTGTGGCCAGGGTGTGTTCTGTATAACAGCTGCAGCGCCTGGTCAACATTCCCATCTCTGTGTGGCCAGGGTGTGTTCTGTATAACCCTTCCAACACCTGGTCAACATTCCCACCTCTGTGTGGCCAGGGTGTGCTCAGTATAAATCCTGCAGCTCCTGGTCAACATGTCCTTCTCCGTGAGGACAGGTGGCGCTCTGTATAACCCCTGCAGCTCCTTGGCAACATTCCCATCTGTGTGTGCCCAGGGTGTGCTCTGTATAACTCCTGCAACACCTGGTCAACATTCCCATCTGTGTGTGGCCAGGGTGTGCTCTGTATAACCCCTGCAGCTCCTGGTCAACATTCCCATCTCTGTGTGGCCAGGATGTGCTCTGTATAACCCCAGCAGCTCCTGGTCAACATTCCCATCTCTGTGTGGCCAGGGTGTGCTCTGTATAACTCCTGCAACTCCTGGTCAACATTCCCATCTGTGTGTGGCCAAGGTGTGCTCTGTATAACCCCTGCAGCTCCTGGTCAACATTCCCATCTCTGTGTGGCCACGATGTGCTCTGTACAGCCCCTGCAGCTCCTGGTCAACATTCCCATCTGTGTGTGTGGCCAGGGTGTGCTCTGTATAACCCCAGCAGCTCCTGATCAACATTCCCATCTCTGTGTGGCCAGGGTGTGCTCTGTATAACTCTTGCAGCTCCTGGTCAACATTCCTATCTCTGTGTGGCCAGGGTGTGTTCTGTATATCCCCTGCAGCTCCTGGTCAACATTCCCATCTGTGTGTGTGGCCAGGATGTGCTCTGTATAACTCCTGCAGCTCCTGGTCAACATTCCCATCTCTGTGTGGCCAGGGTGTGCTCTGTATAACCCTGCAGCTCCTGGTCAACATTCCCATCTCTGTGTGGCCAGGGTGTGTTCTGTATAACCCCTGCAACACCTGGTCAACATTCCCACCTCTGTGTGGCCAGGGTGTGCTCTGTATAACTCCTGCAGCTCCTGGTCAACATGTCCTTCTCCGTGAGGACAGGTGGCGCTCTGTATAACCCTCGCAGCTCCTGGTCAACATTCCCATCTGTGTGTGCCCAGGGTATGCTCTGTATGACTCCTGCAGCTCCTGGTCAACATTCCCATCTCTGTGTGGCCAGGTTGTGCTCTGTATAACTCCTGCAACTCCTGGTCAACATTCCCATCTGTGTGTGGCCAGGGTGTGCTCTGTATAACCCCTGCAGCTCCAGGTCAACATTCCCATCTCTGTGTGGCCAGGAGTTGCTCTGCATATCCCCTGCTGCTCCTGGTCAACATTCCCATCTGTGTGTGTGGCCAGGGTGTGCTCTGTGTAACCCCAGCAGCTCCTGGTCAACATTCCCGTCTCTGTGTGGCCAGGGTGTGCTCTGTATAACTCTTGCAGCTCCTGGTCAACATTCCCATCTCTGTGTGGCCAGGGTGTGCTCTGTATAACCCCTGAAGCTCCTGCTCTACATTCCCATCTCTGTGTGGCCAGGGTGTGCTCTGTATAACCCCTGCAGCTATGGTCAACATTCCCATCTCTGGGTGGCCAGAGTGTGCTCTGTATAACTCCTGCAGCTCCTGGTCAACATGTCCTTCTCGGTGAGGCCAGGTGGCGCTCAGTATAACCCCTGCAGCTCCTGGTCAACATTCCCATCTGTGTGTGTCCAGGGTATGCTCTGTATAACTCCTGCAGCTCCTGGTCAACATTCCCATCTCTGTGTGTCCAGGTTGCGTTCTGTATAACTCCTGCAGCTCCTGGTCAATATTCCCATTTCTGTGTGGCCAGGTTGTGCTCTGTATAACCCCTGCAGCACCTGGTCAACATTCCCATCTGTGTGTGTGTCCAGGGTGTGCTCTGTATATCTCCTGCAGCTGCTGGTCAACATTCCCATCTGTGTGTCCAGGGTGTGCTCTGTATAACCCCTGCAGCTCCTGGTCAACATTCCCTTCTCTGTGTGGCCAGGATGTGCTCTGTGTATCCTCTGCAGCTGCTGGTCAACATTCCCATCTGTGTGTGTGGCCAGGATGTGCTCTGTATAACTCCTGCAGCTCCTGGTCAACATTCCCATCTCTGTGTGGCCAGGGTGTGCTCTGTATAACCCCTGCAGCTCCTGGTCAACATTACCATCTCTGTGTGGCCAGGGTGTGTTCTGTATAACCCCTGCAACACCTGGTCAACATTCCCACCTCTGTGTGGCCAGGGTGTGCTCTGTATAACTCCTGCAGCTCCTGCTCAATATGTCCTTCTCTGTGAGGACAGGTGGCGCTCTGTATAACCACTGCAGCTCCTGGTCAACACTCCCATCTCTGTGTGGCCAGGGTGTGCACTGTATAAACCCTGCTCCTGATCAACATTCCCTTCTCTGTGTGTCCAGGGTGTGCTCTGTATGACCCCTGCTCCTGGTCAACATTCCCAACTCTGTGTGGCCAGGGTGTGTTCTGTATAACCCCTGCAACACCTGGTCAACATTCCCACCTCTGTGTGGCCAGGGTGTGCTCTGTATAACTCCTGCAGCTCCTGGTCAATATGTCCTTCTCTGTGAGGACAGGTGGCGCTCTGTATAACCCTCGCAGCTCCTGGTCAACATTCCCATCTGTGTGTGCCCAGGGTATGCTCTGTATGACTCCTGCAGCTCCTGGTCAACATTCCCATCTCTGTGTGGCCAGGTTGTGCTCTGTATAACTCCTGCAACTCCTGGTCAACATTCCCATCTGTGTGTGGCCAGGGTGTGCTCTGTATAACCCCTGCAGCTCCAGGTCAACATTCCCATCTCTGTGTGGCCAGGAGGTGCTCTGCATATCCCCTGCTGCTCCTGGTCAACATTCCCATCTGTGTGTGTGGCCAGGGTGTGCTCTGTGTAACCCCAGCAGCTCCTGGTCAACATTCCCGTCTCTGTGTGGCCAGGGTGTGCTCTGTATAACTCTTGCAGCTCCTGGTCAACATTCCCATCTCTGTGTGGCCAGGGTGTGCTCTGTATAACCCCTGAAGCTCCTGCTCTACATTCCCATCTCTGTGTGGCCAGGGTGTGCTCTGTATAACCCCTGCAGCCATGGTCAACATTCCCATCTCTGGGTGGCCAGAGTGTGCTCTGTATAACTCCTGCAGCTCCTGGTCAACATGTCCTTCTCGGTGAGGCCAGGTGGCGCTCAGTATAACCCCTGCAGCTCCTGGTCAACATTCCCATCTGTGTGTGTCCAGGGTATGCTCTGTATAACTCCTGCAGCTCCTGGTCAACATTCCCATCTCTGTGTGTCCAGGTTGCGTTCTGTATAACTCCTGCAGCTCCTGGTCAATATTCCCATTTCTGTGTGGCCAGGTTGTGCTCTGTATAACCCCTGCAGCACCTGGTCAACATTCCCATCTGTGTGTGTGTCCAGGGTGTGCTCTGTATATCTCCTGCAGCTGCTGGTCAACATTCCCATCTGTGTGTCCAGGGTGTGCTCTGTATAACCCCTGCAGCTCCTGGTCAACATTACCATCTCTGTGTGGCCAGGGTGTGTTCTGTATAACCCCTGCAACACCTGGTCAACATTCCCACCTCTGTGTGGCCAGGGTGTGCTCTGTATAACTCCTGCAGCTCCTGGTCAACATTCCCATCTCTGTGTGGCCAGGGTGTGCTCTGTATAACCCCTGCAGCTCCTGGTCAACATTACCATCTCTGTGTGGCCAGGGTGTGTTCTGTATAACCCCTGCAACACCTGGTCAACATTCCCACCTCTGTGTGGCCAGGGTGTGCTCTGTATAACTCCTGCAGCTCCTGCTCAATATGTCCTTCTCTGTGAGGACAGGTGGCGCTCTGTATAACCCCTGCAGCTCCTGGTCAACACTCACATCTCTGTGTGGCCAGGGTGTGCACTGTATAAACCCTGCTCCTGATCAACATTCCCTTCTCTGTGTGTCCAGGGTGTGCTCTGTATGACCCCTGCTCCTGGTCAACATTCCCAACTCTGTGTGGCCAGGGTGTGTTCTGTATAACCCCTGCAACACCTGGTCAACATTCCCACCTCTGTGTGGCCAGGGTGTGCTCTGTATAACTCCTGCAGCTCCTGGTCAATATGTCCTTCTCTGTGAGGACAGGTGGCGCTCTGTATAACCCCTGCAGCTCCTGGTCAACATTCCCATCTCTGTGTGGCTAGGGTATTCTCTGTATGACTCCTGCAGCTCCTGGTCAACATTCCCATCTCTGTGTGGCCAGGGTGTGCTCTGTATAAACCCTGCTCCTGTTCAACATTCCCATCTCTGTGTGGCCAGGGTGTGCTCTGTCTAACCCCAGCAGCACCTGGTCAGCATTCCCATCTGTGTGTGGCCGGGGTGTGCTCTGTATAACCCCTGCAGCTCCTGGTCAACATTCCCATCTCTGTGTGGCCAGGGTGTGCTCTGTATAACTCTTGCAGCTCCTGGTCAACATTCCCATCTCTGTGTGGCCAGGGTGTGCTCTGTGTAACCCCTGAAGCTCCTGCTCCACATTCCCATCTCTGTGTGGCCAGGGTGTGCTCTGTATAACCCCTGCAGCTATGGTCAACATTCCCATCTCTGTGTGGCCAGGGTGTGCTCTGTATAACCCCTGCAGCTCCTGGTCAACATTCCCATCTCTGTGTGGCCAGGGTGTGCTCTGTATAACCCCTGCAGCTCCTGGTCAACATTCCCATCTGTGTGTGTCCAGGGTATGCTCTGTATAACTCCTGCAGCTCCTGGTCAACATTCCCATCTCTGTGTGGCCAGGTTGCGCTCTGTATAACTCCTGCAGCTCCTGGTCAATATTCCCATTTCTGTGCGGCCAGGTTGTGCTCTGTATAACCCCTGCAGCACCTGGTCAACATTCCCATCTGTGTGTGTGTCCAGGGTGTGCTCTGTATATCTCCTGCAGCTGCTGGTCAACATTCCCATCTGTGTGTCCAGGGTGTGCTCTGTAAAACCCCTGCAGCTCCTGGTCAACATTTCCATCTGTGCGTGTGTCCAGGGTGTGCTCTGTATAACCCCAGCAGCTCCTGGTCAACACTCCCATCTGTGTGTGGACAGCGTGCACACTGTATAACCACTGCAGCACCTGGTCAACATTCCCATCTCTGTGTGTGTCCAGGGTGTGCTCTGTATACCCCTGCAGCTCCTGGTCAACATTCCCGACTCTGTGTGGCCAGGATGTGCTCTGTATATCCCCTGCAGCTCCTGGTCAACATTCCCATCTGTGTGTGTGGCCAGGATGTGCTCTGTATAACTCCTGCAGCTCCTGGTCAACATTCCCATCTCTGTGTGGCCAGGGTGTGCTCTGTATAACAGCTGCAGCTCCTGGTCAACATTCCCATCTCTGTGTGGCCAGGGTGTGTTCTGTATAACCCTTCCAACACCTGGTCAACATTCCCACCTCTGTGTGGCCAGGGTGTGCTCAGTATAAATCCTGCAGCTCCTGGTCAACATGTCCTTCTCCGTGAGGACAGGTGGCGCTCTGTATAACCCCTGCAGCTCCTGGTCAACATTCCCATCTGTGTGTGCCCAGGGTGTCCTCTGTATAACTCCTGCAACACCTGGTCAACATTCCCATCTGTGTGTGGCCAGGGTGTGCTCTGTATAACCCCTGCAGCTCCTGGTCAACATTCCCATCTCTGTGTGGCCAGGATGTGCTCTGTATATCCCCTGCAGCTCCTGGTCAACATTCCCATCTGTGTGTGTGGCCAGGGTGTGCTCTGTATAACCCCAGCAGCTCCTGGTCAACATTCCCGTCTCTGTGTGGCCAGGATGTGCTCTGTATATCCCCTGCAGCTCCTGGTCAACATTCCCATCTCTGTGTGGCCAGGGTGTGCTCTGTATAACTCCTGCAACTCCTGGTCAACATTCCCATCTGTGTGTGGCCAGGGTGTGCTCTGTATAACCCCTGCAGCTCCTGGTCAACATTCCCATCTCTGTGTGGCCACGATGTGCTCTGTACATCCCCTGCAGCTCCTGGTCAACATTCCCATCTGTGTGTGTGGCCAGGGTGTGCTCTGTATAACCCCAGCAGCTCCTGATCAACATTCCCATCTCTGTGTGGCCAAGGTGTGCTCTGTATAACTCTTGCAGCTCCTGGTCAACATTCCCATCTCTGTGTGGCCAGGGTGTGTTCTGTATATCCCCTGCAGCTCCTGGTCAACATTCCCATCTGTGTGTGTGGCCAGGATGTGCTCTGTATAACTCCTGCAGCTCCTGGTCAACATTCCCATCTCTGTGTGGCCAGGGTGTGCTCTGTATAACCCTGCAGCTCCTGGTCAACATTCCCATCTCTGTGTGGCCAGGGTGTGTTCTGTATAACCCCTGCAACACCTGGTCAACATTCCCACCTCTGTGTGGCCAGGGTGTCCTCTGTATAACTCCTGCAGCTCCTGGTCAACATGTCCTTCTCCGTGAGGACAGGTGGCGCTCTGTATACCCCTTGCAGCTCCTGGTCAACATTCCCATCTGTGTGTGCCCAGGGTATGCTCTGTATGACTCCTGCAGCTCCTGGTCAACATTCCCATCTCTGTGTGGCCAGGTTGTGCTCTGTATAACTCCTGCAACTCCTGGTCAACATTCCCATCTGTGTGTGGCCAGGGTGTGCTCTGTATAACCCCTGCAGCTCCTGGTCAACATTCCCATCTCTGTGTGGCCAGGATGTGCTCTGTATATCCCCTGCAGCTCCTGGTCAACATTCCCATCTCTGTGTGGCCAGGATGTGCTCTGTATATCCCCTGCTGCTCCTGGTCAACATTCCCATCTGTGTGTGTGGCCAGGGTGTGCTCTGTATAACTCTTGCAGCTCCTGGTCAACATTCCCATCTCTGTGTGGCCAGGGTGTGCTCTGTATAACCCCTGAAGCTCCTGCTCTACATTCCCATCTCTGTGTGGCCAGGGTGTGCTCTGTATAACCCCTGCAGCTATGGTCAACATTCCCATCTCTGTGTGGCCAGAGTGTGCTCTGTATAACTCCTGCAGCTCCTGGTCAACATGTCCTTCTCGGTGAGGCCAGGTGGCGCTCAGTATAACCCCTGCAGCTCCTGGTCAACATTCCCATCTGTGTGTGTCCAGGGTATGCTCTGTATAACTCCTGCAGCTCCTGGTCAACATTCCCATCTCTGTGTGGCCAGGTTGCGTTCTGTATAACTCCTGCAGCTCCTGGTCAATATTCCCATTTCTGTGTGGCCAGGTTGTGCTCTGTATAACCCCTGCAGCACCTGGTCAACATTCCCATCTGTGTGTGTGTCCAGGGTGTGCTCTGTATATCTCCTGCAGCTGCTGGTCAACATTCCCATCTGTGTGTCCAGGGTGTGCTCTGTATAACCCCTGCAGCTCCTGGTCAACATTCCCTTCTCTGTGTGGCCAGGATGTGCTCTGTGTAACCCCTGCAGCTGCTGGTCAACATTCCCATCTGTGCGTGTGGCCAGGATGTGCTCTGTATAACTCCTGCAGCTCCTGGTCAACATTCCCATCTCTGTGTGGCCAGGGTGTGCTCTGTATAACCCCTGCAACACCTGGTCAACATTCCCACCTCTGTGTGGCCAGGGTGTGCTCTGTATAACTCCTGCAGCTCCTGGTCAATATGTCCTTCTCTGTGAGGACAGGTGGCGCTCTGTATCACCCCTGCAGCTCCTGGTCAACACTCCCATCTCTGTGTGGCCAGGGTGTTCACTGTATAAACCCTGCTCCTGATCAACATTCCCTTCTCTGTGTGTCCAGGGTGTGCTCTGTATGACCCCTGCTCCTGGTCAACATTCCCAACTCTGTGTGGCCAGGGTGTGTTCTGTATAACCCCTGCAACACCTGGTCAACATTCCCACCTCTGTGTGGCCAGGGTGTGCTCTGTATAACTCCTGCAGCTCCTGGTCAATATGTCCTTCTCTGCGAGGACAGGTGGCGCTCTGTATAACCCCTGCAGCTCCTGGTCAACATTCCCATCTCTGTGTGGCTAGGGTATTCTCTGTATGACTCCTGCAGCTCCTGGTCAACATTCCCATCTCTGTGTGGCCAGGGTGTGCTCTGTATAAACCCTGCTCCTGGTCAACATTCCCATCTCTGTGTGGCCAGGGTGTGCTCTGTCTAACCCCAGCAGCACCTGGCCAGCATTCCCATCTGTGTGTGGCCGGGGTGTGCTCTGTATAACCCCTGCAGCTCCTGGTCAACATTCCCATCTCTGTGTGGCCAGGGTGTGCTCTGTATAACTCTTGCAGCTCCTGGTCAACATTCCCATCTCTGTGTGGCCAGGGTGTGCTCTGTGTAACCCCTGAAGCTCCTGCTCTACATTCCCATCTCTGTGTGGCCAGGGTGTGCTCTGTATAACCCCTGCAGCTATGGTCAACATTCCCATCTCTGTGTGGCCAGGGTGTGCTCTGTATAACCCCTGCAGCTCCTGGTCAACATTCCCATCTCTGTGTGGCCAGGGTGTGCTCTGTATAACCCCTGCAGCTCCTGGTCAACATTCCCATCTGTGTGTGTCCAGGGTATGCTCTGTATAACTCCTGCAGCTCCTGGTCAACATTCCCATCTCTGTGTGGCCAGGTTGCGCTCTGTATAACTCCTGCAGCTCCTGGTCAATATTCCCATTTCTGTGCGGCCAGGTTGTGCTCTGTATAACCCCTGCAGCACCTGGTCAACATTCCCATCTGTGTGTGTGTCCAGGGTGTGCTCTGTATATCTCCTGCAGCTGCTGGTCAACATTCCCATCTGTGTGTCCAGGGTGTGCTCTGTAAAACCCCTGCAGCTCCTGGTCAACATTTCCATCTGTGCGTGTGTCCAGGGTGTGCTCTGTATAACCCCAGCAGCTCCTGGTCAACACTCCCATCTGTGTGTGGACAGCGTGCGCACTGTATAACCCCTGCAGCTCCTGGTCAACATTCCCTTCTCTCTGTGGCCAGGATGTGCTCTGTATATCCCCTGCAGCTGCTGGTCAACATTCCCATCTGTGTGTGTGGCCAGGATGTGCTCTGTATAACTCCTACAGCTCCTGGTCAACATTCCCATCTCTGTGTGGCCAGGGTGTGCTCTGTATAACCCCTGCAGCTCCTGGTCAACATTCCCATCTCTGTGTGGCCAGGGTGTGTTCTGTATAACACCTGCAACACCTGGTCAACATTCCCACCTCTGTGTGGCCAGGGTGTGCTCTGTATAACTCCTGCAGCTCCTGGACAATATGTCCTTCTCTGTGAGGACAGGTGGCGCTCTGTATAACCCCTGCAGCTCCTGGTCAACATTCCCATCTCTGTGTGGCCAGGGTGTGTTCTGTATAACCCCTGCAACACCTGGTCAACATTCCCACCTCAGTGTGGCCAGGGTGTGCTCTGTATAACCCCTGCAACACCTGGTCAATATTCCCACCTCTGTGTGGCCAGGGTGTGCTCTGTATAACTCCTGCAGCTCCTGGTCAATATGTCCTTCTCTGTGAGGACAGGTGGCGCTCTGTATAAACCCTGCTCCTGATCAACATTCCCTTCTCTGTGTGTCCAGGGTGTGCTCTGTATGACCCCTGCTCCTGGTCAACATTCCCACCTCTGTGTGTGGCCAGGGTGTGCTCTGTATAACCCCTGCATCTCCTGGTCAACATTCCCATCTCTGTGTGGCCACGATGTGCTCTGTATAACCACTGCAGCTCCTGGTCAACATTCCCATCTCTTTGTGGCCAGGATGTGCTCTGCATAACCCCTGCTCCTGGTCAACATTCCCATCTCTGTGTGGCCAGGGTGTACTCTGTATAACCCCTGCAGCTCATGGTCAACATTCCCATCACTGTATGGCCAGGGTGTGCTCTGTATAAACCCTGCTCCTGAGCAACATTCCCTTCTCTGTGTGGCCAGGGTGTGCTCTGTATGACCCCTGCTCCTGGTCAACAATCCCACCTCTGTGTGTGGCCAGGGTGTGCTCTGTATAACCCCTGCATCTCCTGGTCAACACTCCCATCTCTGTGTGGCCAGAGTGTGCTCTGTATAAACCCTGCTCCTGATCAACATTCCCTTCTTTGTGTGGCCAGGGTGTGCTCTGTATGACCCCTGCTCCTGGTCAACATTCCCACCTCTGTGTGTGGCCAGGGTGTGCTCTGTATAACCCCTGCATCTCCTGGTCAACATTCCCATCTCTGTGTGGCCACGGTGTGCTCTGTATAACCCCTGCAGCTCCTGGTCATCATTCCCATCTCTGTGTGGCCAGGATGTGCTCTGCATAACCCCTGCTCCTGGTCAACATTCCCATCTCTGTGTGGCCAGGGTGTGCTCTGTATAACCCCTGCAGCTCATGGTCAACATTCCCATCTCTGTGTGGCCAGGATATGCACTGCATAACCCCTGCATCTCCTGGTCAACATTCCCATCTCTGTGTGGCCAGGGTGTGCTCTGTATAAACCCTGCTCCTGATCAACATTCCCTTCTCTGTGTGGCCAGGGTGTGCTCTGTATAACCCCTGCAGCTCCTGGTCAACATTCCCATCTCTGTGTGGCCAGGATGTGCTCTGCATAACCTCTGCTCCTGGTCAACATTCCCATCTCTGTGTGGCCAATGTGTACTCTGTATAACCCCTGCATCTCCTGGTCAACATTCCCATCTCTGTGTGGCCAGGGTTTGCTCTGTATAAACCCTGCTCCTGATCAACATTCCCTTCTCTGTGTGGCCAGGGTGTGCTCTGTATAACCCCTGCAGCTCCTGGTCAACATTCCCACCTCTGTGTGGTCAGGGTGTGCTCTGTATATCCCCTGCAACTCCTGGTCAACATTCCTATCTGTGTGGCCAGGGTGTGCTCTGTATACCCCTGCTCCTGGTCAACATTCCCATCTCTGTGTGGCCAGGGTGTGCTCTGTCTAACCCCAGCAGCACCTGGTCAGCATTCCCATCTGTGTGTGGCCAGGGAGTGCTCTGTATAACCCCTGCATCTCCTGGTCAACATTCCCATCTCTGTGTGGCCACGATGTGCTCTGTATAACCACTGCAGCTCCTGGTCAACATTCCCATCTCTGTGTGGCCAGGATGTGCTCTGCATAACCCCTGCTCCTGGTCAACATTCCCATCTCTGTGTGGCCAGGGTGTACTCTGTATAACCCCTGCAGCTCATGGTCAACATTCCCATCACTGTATGGCCAGGGTGTGCTCTGTATAAACCCTGCTCCTGAGCAACATTCCCTTCTCTGTGTGGCCAGGGTGTGCTCTGTATGACCCCTGCTCCTGGTCAACATTCCCACCTCTGTGTGTGGCCAGGGTGTGCTCTGTATAACCCCTGCATCTCCTGGTCAACACTCCCATCTCTGTGTGGCCAGAGTGTGCTCTGTATAAACCCTGCTCCTGATCAACATTCCCTTCTTTGTGTGGCCAGGGTGTGCTCTGTATGACCCCTGCTCCTGGTCAACATTCCCACCTCTGTGTGTGGCCAGGGTGTGCTCTGTATAACCCCTGCATCTCCTGGTCAACATTCCCATCTCTGTGTGGCCACGGTGTGCTCTGTATAACCCCTGCAGCTCCTGGTCATCATTCCCATCTCTGTGTGGCCAGGATGTGCTCTGCATAACCCCTGCTCCTGGTCAACATTCCCATCTCTGTGTGGCCAGGGTGTGCTCTGTATAACCCCTGCAGCTCATGGTCAACATTCCCATCTCTGTGTGGCCAGGATATGCACTGCATAACCCCTGCATCTCCTGGTCAACATTCCCATCTCTGTGTGGCCAGGGTGTGCTCTGTATAAACCCTGCTCCTGATCAACATTCCCTTCTCTGTGTGGCCAGGGTGTGCTCTGTATAACCCCAGCAGCTCCTGGTCAACATTCCCTTCTCTGTGTCGACAGGGTGTGCTCTGTATAACCCCTGCAGCTCCTGGTCAACATTCCCATCTCTGTGTGGCCAGGATGTGCTCTGCATAACCTCTGCTCCTGGTCAACATTCCCATCTCTGTGTGGCCAATGTGTACTCTGTATAACCCTTGCATCTCCTGGTCAACATTCCCATCTCTGTGTGGCCAGGGTTTGCTCTGTATAAACCCTGCTCCTGATCAACATTCCCTTCTCTGTGTGGCCAGGGTGTGCTCTGTATAACCCCTGCAGCTCCTGGTCAACATTCCCACCTCTGTGTGGTCAGGGTGTGCTCTGTATATCCCCTGCAACTCCTGGTCAACATTCCTATCTGTGTGGCCAGGGTGTGCTGTGTATACCCCTGCTCCTGGTCAACATTCCCATCTCTGTGTGGCCAGGGTGTGCTCTGTCTAACCCCAGCAGCACCTGGTCAGCATTCCCATCTGTGTGTGGCCAGGGTGTGCTCTGTATAACCCCTGCAGCTCCTGGTCAACATTCCCATCTCTGTGTGGCCAGGGTGTGCTCTGTATAACTCTTGCAGCTCCTGGTCAACATTCCCATGTCTGTGTGGCCAGGGTGTGCTCTGTGTAACCCCTGAAGCTCCTGCTCTACATTCCCATCTCTGTGTGGCCAGGGTGTGCTCTGTATAACCCCTGCAGCTATGGTCAACATTCCCATCTCTGTGTGGCCAGGGTGTGCTCTGTATAACCCCTGCAGCTCCTGGTCAACATTCCCATCTCTGTGTGGCCAGGGTGTGCTCTGTATAACCCCTGCAGCTCCTGGTCAACATTCCCATCTGTGTGTGTCCAGGGTATGCTCTGTATAACTCCTGCAGCTCCTGGTCAACATTCCCATCTCTGTGTGGCCAGGTTGCGCTCTGTATAACTCCTGCAGATCCTGGTCAATATTCCCATTTCTGTGCGGCCAGGTTGTGCTCTGTATAACCCCTGCAGCACCTGGTCAACATTCCCATCTGTGTGTCCAGGGTGTGCTCTGTATATCTCCTGCAGCTGCTGGTCAACATTCCCATCTGTGTGTCCAGTGTGTGCTCTGTAAAACCCCTGCAGCTCCTGGTCAACACTCCCATCTGTGTGTGGACAGCGTGCGCACTGTATAACCCCTGCAGCTCCTGGTCAACATTCCCTTCTCTCTGTGGCCAGGATGTGCTCTGTATATCCCCTGCAGCTGCTGGTCAACACTCCCATCTGTCTGTGGACAGCGTGCGCACTGTATAACCCCTGCAGCTCCTGGTCAACATTCCCTTCTCTCTGTGGCCAGGATGTGCTCTGTATATCCCCTGCAGCTGCTGGTCAACATTCCCATCTGTGTGTGTGGCCAGGATGTGCTCTGTATAACTCCTACAGCTCCTGGTCAACATTCCCATCTGTGTGTGGACAGCGTGCGCACTGTATAACCCCTGCAGCTCCTGGTCAACATTCCCTTCTCTCTGTGGCCAGGATGTGCTCTGTATATCCCCTGCAGCTGCTGATCAACATTCCCATCTGTGTGTGTGGCCAGGATGTGCTCTGTATAACTCCTACAGCTCCTGGTCAACATTCCCATCTCTGTGTGGCCAGGGTGTGCTCTGTATAACCCCTGCAGCTCCTGGTCAACATTCCCATCTCTGTGTGGCCAGGGTGTGTTCTGTATAACACCTGCAACACCTGGTCAACATTCCCACCTCTGTGTGGCCAGGGTGTGCTCTGTATAACTCCTGCAGCTCCTGGACAATATGTCCTTCTCTGTGAGGACAGGTGGCGCTCTGTATAACCCCTGCAGCTCCTGGTCAACATTCCCATCTCTGTGTGGCCAGGGTGTGTTCTGTATAACCCCTGCAACACCTGGTCAACATTCCCACCTCAGTGTGGCCAGGGTGTGCTCTGTATAACCCCTGCAACACCTGGTCAATATTCCCACCTCTGTGTGGCCAGGGTGTGCTCTGTATAACTCCTGCAGCTCCTGGTCAATATGTCCTTCTCTGTGAGGACAGGTGGCGCTCTGTATAAACCCTGCTCCTGATCAACATTCCCTTCTCTGTGTGTCCAGGGTGTGCTCTGTATGACCCCTGCTCCTGGTCAACATTCCCACCTCTGTGTGTGGCCAGGGTGTGCTCTGTATAACCCCTGCATCTCCTGGTCAACATTCCCATCTCTGTGTGGCCACGATGTGCTCTGTATAACCACTGCAGCTCCTGGTCAACATTCCCATCTCTGTGTGGCCAGGATGTGCTCTGCATAACCCCTGCTCCTGGTCAACATTCCCATCTCTGTGTGGCCAGGGTGTACTCTGTATAACCCCTGCAGCTCATGGTCAACATTCCCATCACTGTATGGCCAGGGTGTGCTCTGTATAAACCCTGCTCCTGAGCAACATTCCCTTCTCTGTGTGGCCAGGGTGTGCTCTGTATTACCCCTGCTCCTGGTCAACATTCCCACCTCTGTGTGTGGCCAGGGTGTGCTCTGTATACCCCTGCAGCTCCTGGTCAACATTCCCACCTCTGTGTGGTCAGGGTGTGCTCTGTATAACCCCTGCAACTCTTGGTCAACATTCCCATCTGTGTGGCCAGGGTGTGCTCTGTATAACCCCAGCAGCTCGTGGTCAACATTCCCATCTGTGTGTGGCCAGGGTGTGCTCTGTCGAACCCCAGCAGCTCCTGGTCAACATTCCCATCTGTGTGTGGCCAGGGTGTGCTCTGTATAAACCCAGCAGCTCCTGGTCAACATTCCCATCTCTGTGTGGCCAGTGTGTGCTCTGTATAAACCCTGCAGCTCCTGGTCAACATTCCCATCACTGTGTGGCCTGGGTGTGCTCTGTCTAACAACAGCAGCTCCTGGTCAACATTCCCATCTCTGTGTGGCCAGGTTGCGCTCTGTATAACTCCTGCAGCTCCTGGTCAACATTCCCTTCTCTGTGTGGCCAGGGTGCGCTCTGTATAACCCCTGCAGCTCCTGGTCAACATTCCCATCCGTGTGCCCAGGGTGTGCTCTGTATAACTCCTGCAGCTCCTGGTCAACATTCCCATCTCTGTGTGGCCAGGATATGCACTGCATAACCCCTGCATCTCCTGGTCAACATTCCATCTCTGTGTGGCCAGGGTGTGCTCTGTATAAACTCTGCTCCTGATCAACATTCCCTTCTCTGTGTGGCCAGGGTGTGCTCTGTATAACCCCAGCAGCTCCTGGTCAACATTCCCTTCTCTGTGTGGACAGGGTGTGCTCTGTATAACCCCTGCAGCTCCTGGTCAACATTCCCATCTCTGTGTGGCCAGGATGTGCTCTGCATAACCTCTGCTCCTGCTCAACATTCCCATCTCTGTGTGGCCAATGTGTACTCTGTATAACCCCTGCATCTCCTGGTCAACATTCCCATCTCTGTGTGGCCAGGGTTTGCTCTGTATAAACCCTGCTCCTGATCAACATTCCCTTCTCTGTGTGGCCAGGGTGTGCTCTGTATAACCCCTGCAGCTCCTGGTCAACATTCCCACCTCTGTGTGGTCAGGGTGTGCTCTGTATATCCCCTGCAACTCCTGGTCAACATTCCTATCTGTGTGGCCAGGGTGTGCTCTGTATACCCCTGCTCCTGGTCAACATTCCCATCTCTGTGTGGCCAGGGTGTGCTCTGTCTAACCCCAGCAGCACCTGGTCAGCATTCCCATCTGTGTGTGGCCAGGGTGTGCTCTGTATAACCCCTGCATCTCCTGGTCAACATTCCCATCTCTGTGTGGCCACGATGTGCTCTGTATAACCACTGCAGCTCCTGGTCAACATTCCCATCTCTGTGTGGCCAGGATGTGCTCTGCATAACCCCTGCTCCTGGTCAACATTCCCATCTCTGTGTGGCCAGGGTGTACTCTGTATAACCCCTGCAGCTCATGGTCAACATTCCCATCACTGTATGGCCAGGGTGTGCTCTGTATAAACCCTGCTCCTGAGCAACATTCCCTTCTCTGTGTGGCCAGGGTGTGCTCTGTATGACCCCTGCTCCTGGTCAACATTCCCACCTCTGTGTGTGGCCAGGGTGTGCTCTGTATAACCCCTGCATCTCCTGGTCAACACTCCCATCTCTGTGTGGCCAGAGTGTGCTCTGTATAAACCCTGCTCCTGAACAACATTCCCTTCTTTGTGTGGCCAGGGTGTGCTCTGTATGACCCCTGCTCCTGGTCAACATTCCCACCTCTGTGTGTGGCCAGGGTGTGCTCTGTATAACCCCTGCATCTCCTGGTCAACATTCCCATCTCTGTGTGGCCACGGTGTGCTCTGTATAACCCCTGCAGCTCCTGGTCATCATTCCCATCTCTGTGTGGCCAGGATGTGCTCTGCATAACCCCTGCTCCTGGTCAACATTCCCATCTCTGTGTGGCCAGGGTGTGCTCTGTATAACCCCTGCAGCTCCTGGTCAACATTCCCATCTCTGTGTGGCCAGGGTGTGCTCTGTATAACCCCTGCAGCTCCTGGTCAACATTCCCATCTGTGTGTGTCCAGGGTATGCTCTGTATAACTCCTGCAGCTCCTGGTCAACATTCCCATCTCTGTGTGGCCAGGTTGCGCTCTGTATAACTCCTGCAGCTCCTGGTCAATATTCCCATTTCTGTGCGGCCAGGTTGTGCTCTGTATAACCCCTGCAGCACCTGGTCAACATTCCCATCTGTGTGTGTGTCCAGGGTGTGCTCTGTATATCTCCTGCAGCTGCTGGTCAACATTCCCTTCTCTCTGTGGCCAGGATGTGCTCTGTATATCCCCTGCAGCTGCTGGTCAACACTCCCTTCTGTGTGTGGACAGCGTGCGCACTGTATAACCCCTGCAGCTCCTGGTCAACATTCCCTTCTCTCTGTGGCCAGGATGTGCTCTGTATATCCCCTGCAGCTGCTGGTCAACATTCCCATCTGTGTGTGTGGCCAGGATGTGCTCTGTATAACTCCTACAGCTCCTGGTCAACATTCCCATCTGTGTGTGGACAGCGTGCGCACTGTATAACCCCTGCAGCTCCTGGTCAACATTCCCTTCTCTCTGTGGCCAGGATGTGCTCTGTATATCCCCTGCAGCTGCTGGTCAACATTCCCATCTGTGTGTGTGGCCAGGATGTGCTCTGTATAACTCCTACAGCTCCTGGTCAACATTCCCATCTCTGTGTGGCCAGGGTGTGCTCTGTATAACCCCTGCAGCTCCTGGTCAACATTCCCATCTCTGTGTGGCCAGGGTGTGTTCTGTATAACACCTGCAACACCTGGTCAACATTCCCACCTCTGTGTGGCCAGGGTGTGCTCTGTATAACTCCTGCAGGTCCTGGACAATATGTCCTTCTCTATGAGGACAGGTGGCGCTCTGTATAACCCCTGCAGCTCCTGGTCAACATTCCCATCTCTGTGTGGCCAGGGTGTGTTCTGTATAACCCCTGCAACACCTGGTCAACATTCCCACCTCAGTGTGGCCAGGGTGTGCTCTGTATAACCCCTGCAACACCTGGTCAATATTCCCACCTCTGTGTGGCCAGGGTGTGCTCTGTATAACTCCTGCAGCTCCTGGTCAATATGTCCTTCTCTGTGAGGACAGGTGGCGCTCTGTATAAACCCTGCTCCTGATCAACATTCCCTTCTCTGTGTGTCCAGGGTGTGCTCTGTATGACCCCTGCTCCTGGTCAACATTCCCACCTCTGTGTGTGGCCAGGGTGTGCTCTGTATAACCCCTGCATCTCCTGGTCAACATTCCCATCTCTGTGTGGCCACGATGTGCTCTGTATAACCACTGCAGCTCCTGGTCAACATTCCCATCTCTGTGTGGCCAGGATGTGCTCTGCATAACCCCTGCTCCTGGTCAACATTCCCATCTCTGTGTGGCCAGGGTGTACTCTGTATAACCCCTGCAGCTCATGGTCAACATTCCCATCACTGTATGGCCAGGGTGTGCTCTGTATAAACCCTGCTCCTGAGCAACATTCCCTTCTCTGTGTGGCCAGGGTGTGCTCTGTATTACCCCTGCTCCTGGTCAACATTCCCACCTCTGTGTGTGGCCAGGGTGTGCTCTGTATACCCCTGCAGCTCCTGGTCAACATTCCCACCTCTGTGTGGTCAGGGTGTGCTCTGTATAACCCCTGCAACTCTTGGTCAACATTCCCATCTGTGTGGCCAGGGTGTGCTCTGTATAACCCCAGCAGCTCCTGGTCAACATTCCCATCTGTGTGTGGCCAGGGTGTGCTCTGTCGAACCCCAGCAGCTCCTGGTCAACATTCCCATCTGTGTGTGGCCAGGGTGTGCTCTGTATAAACCCAGCAGCTCCTGGTCAACATTCCCATCTCTGTGTGGCCAGTGTGTGCTCTGTATAACCCCTGCAACTCCTTGTCAACATTCCCAATTTGTGGCCAGGCTGTACTCTGTATACCCCTGCTCCTGGTCAACATTCCCATCACTGTGTGGCCTGGGTGTGCTCTGTCTAACACCTGCAGCTCCTGGTCAACATTCCCATCTCTGTGTGGCCAGGGTGTGCTCTGTATAACCCCTGCAGCTCCTGGTCAACATTCCCATCCGTGTGGCCAGGGTGTGCTCTGTATAACTCCTGCAGCTCCTGGTCAACATTCCCATCTCTGTGTGGCCAGGGTGTGCTCTGTATAACCCCTGCTCCTGGTCAACTTTCCCACCTCTGTGTGTGTCCAGGGTGTGCTCTGTATAACCCCTGCAGCTCCTGGTCAACATTCCCATCTGTGTGTGGCCAGGATATGCACTGCATAACCCCTGCATCTCCTGGTCAACATTCCCATCTCTGTGTGGCCAGGGTGTGCTCTGTATAAACCCTGCTCCTGATCAACATTCCCTTCTCTGTGTGGCCAGGGTGTGCTCTGTATAACCCCAGCAGCTCCTGGTCAACATTCCCTTCTCTGTGTGGACAGGGTGTGCTCTGTATAACCCCTGCAGCTCCTGGTCAACATTCCCATCTCTGTGTGGCCAGGATGTGCTCTGCATAACCTCTGCTCCTGGTCAACATTCCCATCTCTGTGTGCCCAATGTGTACTCTGTATAACCCCTGCATCTCCTGGTCAACATTCCCATCTCTGTGTGGCCAGGGTTTGCTCTGTATAAACCCTGCTCCTGATCAACATTCCCTTCTCTGTGTGGCCAGGGTGTGCTCTGTATAACCCCTGCAGCTCCTGGTCAACATTCCCACCTCTGTGTGGTCAGGGTGTGCTCTGTATATCCCCTGCAACTCCTGGTCAACATTCCTATCTGTGTGGCCAGGGTGTGCTCTGTATACCCCTGCTCCTGGTCAACATTCCCATCTCTGTGTGGCCAGGGTGTGCTCTGTCTAACCCCAGCAGCACCTGGTCAGCATTCCCATCTGTGTGTGGCCAGGGTGTGCTCTGTATAACCCCTGCATCTCCTGGTCAACATTCCCATCTCTGTGTGGCCACGATGTGCTCTGTATAACCACTGCAGCTCCTGGTCAACATTCCCATCTCTGTGTGGCCAGGATGTGCTCTGCATAACCCCTGCTCCTGGTCAACATTCCCATCTCTGTGTGGCCAGGGTGTACTCTGTATAACCCCTGCAGCTCATGGTCAACATTCCCATCACTGTATGGCCAGGGTGTGCTCTGTATAAACCCTGCTCCTGAGCAACATTCCCTTCTCTGTGTGGCCAGGGTGTGCTCTGTATGACCCCTGCTCCTGGTCAACATTCCCACCTCTGTGTGTGGCCAGGGTGTGCTCTGTATAACCCCTGCATCTCCTGGTCAACACTCCCATCTCTGTGTGGCCAGAGTGTGCTCTGTATAAACCCTGCTCCTGAACAACATTCCCTTCTTTGTGTGGCCAGGGTGTGCTCTGTATGACCCCTGCTCCTGGTCAACATTCCCACCTCTGTGTGTGGCCAGGGTGTGCTCTGTATAACCCCTGCATCTCCTGGTCAACATTCCCATCTCTGTGTGGCCACGGTGTGCTCTGTATAACCCCTGCAGCTCCTGGTCATCATTCCCATCTCTGTGTGGCCAGGATGTGCTCTGCATAACCCCTGCTCCTGGTCAACATTCCCATCTCTGTGTGGCCAGGGTGCGCTCTGTATAACCCCTGCAGCTCATGGTCAACATTCCCATCTCTGTGTGGCCAGGATATGCACTGCATAACCCCTGCATCTCCTGGTCAACATTCCCATCTCTGTGTGGCCAGGGTGTGCTCTGTATAAACCCTGCTCCTGATCAACATTCCCTTCTCTGTGTGGCCAGGGTGTGCTCTGTATAACCCCAGCAGCTCCTGGTCAACATTCCCTTCTCTGTGTGGACAGGGTGTGCTCTGTATAACCCCTGCAGCTCCTGGTCAACATTCCCATCTCTGTGTGGCCAGGATTGGATTTCGGCGGCAGCGGTGCGCAGGGGCCTTCTTGGAGGTGAGTAGTTAGTTTAAAAGCACTTACCTTTACAGGAGCAGCCCATTGGATTTCGGCGGCAGCGGTGCGCAGGGGCCTTCTTGGAGGTGAGTAGTTAGTTTAAAAGCACTTACCTTTACAGGAGCAGCCCATTGGATTTCGGCGGCAGCGGTGCGCAGGGGCCTTCTGGGAGGTGAGTAGTGAGTTTAAAAACCTTACCTTTACAGGAGCAGCCCTTTGGATTTCGGCGGCAGCGGTGCGCAGGGGCCTTCTTGGAGGTGAGTAGTGAGTTTAAAAACCTTACCTTTACAGGAGCAGCCCTTTGGATTTCGGCGGCAGCGGTGCGCAGGGGCCTTCTTGGAGGTGAGTAGTTAGTTTAAAAGCACTTACCTTTACAGGAGCAGCCCATTGGATTTCGGCGGGAACCGGAAGTTCGACCTCTGGCAAGTCCCCCCCCCCCCCAATAAATTCTGGTGGAGAGGAAACCCGAGACACTACACGTGTAGTGTCTCCCACCCACCCTCCTCCTCTAACCTAATAATAAGACCCATTGGTGTAAGGTAAGTGCCATATTATATTATATATTATTAGCATTGTGCAGGCCAAGGATTGGAGGTGGAGGAGCAGTCTCTGTCAGCGAGAGAACCTGAGAACATCTCAGAAGGTAAGCAAGTGATTTTTACTTTTATACCTTTTTTCAAATTGTGTGTGTCGGGGGGGACAGAAAAGCTGTGACCTGAGTGGCTGGTTGGGATTCTAACCTAATTTTTTTTTTTGACTATTTGGGAACTAATTAAACATAATAACTTAATTATAATTTAGAGGATATCTAAGCCAGAGATCGGAGGATATTATAGTTAGCTATCGCATTTCTATTAGAAATCTAGTGCTAGGAAACAGATAGTTGACAGTAACTTTGTAATTTAAAAAAAAAGTATTTATTAAAAAAAAAAAGACAAATTTTAATTTTAATTAATTGACGCAATGTCAGTTAGAGGGGTGCTGTGCTCTGACTGTGAGATGTGGCAGGTCCGGGAGGCTTCCAGCGTCCTGGATGGCTTCATCTGCAGAAAGTGCACCCAACTGCAGCTCCTCACAGACCGCATGGTTCGGTTGGAGCAGCAATTGGATGCACTTAGGAGCATGCAGGTGGCGGAAAGCGTCATAGATCGCAGTTATGTAAGTGTGGTCACACCCAAGGTGCAGGCAGAGAAATGGGTGACCACCAGAAAGGGCAGGCAGTCAGTGCAGGAATCCCCTGTGGTTGTCCCCCTCTCGAACAGATATACCCCTTTGGATACTGTCGGGGGGGATAGCCTATCAGGGGAAAACAGCAGCAGCCAGAGCAGTGGCACCACGGCTGGCTCTGATGTTCAGAAGGGAGGGTCAAAGCGCAGAAGAGTAATAGTTATAGGGGACTCTATAATCAGGGGAACAGATAGGCGCTTCTGTGGACGTGAAAGAGACTCCAGGATGGTATGTTGCCTCCCTGGTGCCTGGGTCCAGGATGTCTCCGAACGGGTAGAGGGAATCCTGAAGGGGGAGGGCAAACAGGTAGAGGTCGTTGTACATATTGGTACTAACGACATAGGCAGGAAGAGGCATGAGGTCCTGCAGCAGGAGTTCAGGGAGCTAGGCAGAAAGTTAAAAGACAGGACCTCGAGGGTTGTAATCTCGGGATTACTCCCTGTGCCACGTGCCAGTGAGGCTAGAAATAGGAAGATAGAGCAGACAAACACGTGGCTAAACAGCTGGTGTAGGAGGGAGGGTTTCGGTTATCTGGACCACTGGGAGCTCTTCCGGGGCAGGTGTGACCTGTATAAGATGGACGGGTTGCATCTAAACCGGAGAGGCATAAATATCCTGGCCGCGAGATTTGCTAGTGTCACACAGGAGGGTTTAAACTAGTATGGCAGGGGGGTGGGCACGGGAGCAATAGGTCAGAAGGTGAGAGCGTTGAGGGAGAACTAGGGAATATGGACAGTGTGGCTCTGAGGCAGAGCAGACGGGGAGAAGTTGCTGAACACAGCGGGTCTGGTGGCCTGAAGTGCATATGTTTTAATGCAAGGAGCATTACGGGTAAGGCAGATGAACTTAGAGCTTGGATTACTACTTGGAACTATGATGTTGTTGCCATTACAGAGACCTGGTTGAGGGAAGGGCAGGATTGGCAGCTAAACGTTCCAGGTTTTAGATGTTTCAGGCGGGATAGAGGGGGATGTAAAAGGGGAGGTGGAGTTGCGCTACTTGTTCAGGAGAGTATCACAGCTATACAGCGAGAGGACACCTCAGAGGGCAGTGAGGCTATATGGGTAGAGATCAGGAATAAGAAGGGTGCAGTCACAATGTTGGGGGTATACTACAGGCCTCCCAACAGCCAGCGGGAGATAGAGGAGCAGATAGGTAGACAGATTTTGGAAAAGAGTAAAAACAACAGGGTTGTGGTGATGGGAGACTTCAACTTCCCCAATATTGACTGGGACTCACTTAGTGCCAGGGGCTTAGACGGGGCAGAGTTTGTAAGGAGCATCCAGGAGGGCTTCTTAAAACAATATGTAAACAGTCCAACTAGGGAAGAGGCGGTACTGGACCTGGTATTGGGGAATGAGCCCGGCCAGGTGGTAGATGTTTCAGTAGGGGAGCATTTCGGTAACAGTGACCACAATTCAGTAAGTTTTAAAGTACTGGTGGACAAGGATAAGAGTGGTCCGAGGATGAATGTGCTAAATTGGGGGAAGGCTAATTATAACAATATTAGGCGGGAACTGAAGAGCATAGATTGGGGGCGGATGTTTGAGGGCAAATCAACATCTGACATGTGGGAGGCTTTCAAGTGTCAGTTGATAGGAATACAGGACAGGCATGTTCCTGTGAGGAAGAAAGACAAATACGGCAATTTTCGGGAACCTTGGATGACGAATGATATTGTAGGCCTCGTCAAAAAGAAAAAGGAGGCATTTGTCAGGGCTAAAAGGCTGGGAACAGACGAAGCCTGTGTGGCATATAAGGAAAGTAGGAAGGAACTTAAGCAGGGAGTCAGGAGGGCTAGAAGGGGTCATGAAAAGTCATTGGCAAATAGGGTTAAGGAAAATCCCAAGGCTTTTTACACTTACATAAAAAGCAAGAGGGTAGCCAGGGAAAGGGTTGGCCCACTGAAGGATAGGCAAGGGAATCTATGTGTGGAGCCAGAGGAAATGGGCGAGGTACTAAATGAATACTTTGCATCAGTATTCACCAAAGAGAAGGAATTGGTAGATGTTGAGTCTGGAGAAGGGGGTGCAGATAGCCTGGGTCACATTGTGATCCAAAAAGACGAGGTGTTGGGTGTCTTAAAAAATATTAAGGTAGATAAGTCCCCAGGGCCGGATGGGATCTACCCCAGAATACTGAAGGAGGCTGGAGAGGAAATTGCTGAGGCCTTGACAGAAATCTTTGGATCCTCGCTGTCTTCAGGGGATGTCCCGGAGGACTGGAGAATAGCCAATGTTGTTCCTCTGTTTAAGAAGGGTGGCAGGGATAATCCCGGGAACTACAGGCCGGTGAGCCTTACTTCAGTGGTAGGGAAATTACTGGAGAGAATTCTTCGAGACAGGATCTACTCCCATTTGGAAGCAAATGGACGTATTAGTGAGAGGCAGCACGGTTTTGTGAAGGGGAGGTCGTGTCTCACTAACTTGATAGAGTTTTTCGAGGAGGTCACTAAGATGATTGATGCAGGTAGGGCAGTAGATGTTGTCTATATGGACTTCAGTAAGGCCTTTGACAAGGTCCCTCATGGTAGACTAGTACAAAAGGTGAAGTCACACGGGATCAGGGGTGAACTGGCAAGGTGGATACAGAACTGGCTAGGCCATAGAAGGCAGAGGGTAGCAATGGAGGGATGCTTTTCTAATTGGAGGGCTGTGACCAGTGGTGTTCCACAGGGATCAGTGCTGGGACCTTTGCTCTTTGTAGTATATATAAATGATTTGGAGGAAAATGTAACTGGTCTGATTAGTAAGTTTGCAGACGACACAAAGGTTGGTGGAATTGCGGATAGCGATGAGGACTGTCTGAGGATACAGCAGGATTTAGATTGTCTGGAGACTTGGGCGGAGAGATGGCAGATGGAGTTTAACCTGGACAAATGTGAGGTAATGCATTTTGGAAGGGCTAATGCAGGTAGGGAATATACAGTGAATGGTAGAACCCTCAAGAGTATTGAAAGTCAAAGAGATCTAGGAGTACAGGTCCACAGATCACTGAAAGGGGCTACACAGGTGGAGAAGGTAGTCAAGAAGGCATACGGCATGCTTGCCTTCATTGGCCGGGGCATTGAGTATAAGAATTGGCAAGTCATGTTGCAGCTGTATAGAACCTTAGTTAGGCCACACTTGGAGTATAGTGTTCAATTCTGGTCGCCACACTACCAGAAGGATGTGGAGGCTTTAGAGAGGGTGCAGAAGTGATTTACCAGAATGTTGCCTGGTATGGAGGGCATAAGCTATGAGGAGCGATTGAATAAACTCGGTTTGTTCTCACTGGAACGAAGGAGGTTGAGGGGCGACCTGATAGAGGTATACAAAATTATGAGGGGCATAGACAGAGTGGATAGTCAGAGGCTTTTCCCCAGGGTAGAGGGGTCAATTACTAGGGGGCATAGGTTTAAGGTGAGAGGGGCAAAGTTTAGAGTAGATGTACGAGGCAAGTTTTTTACGCAGAGGGTAGTGGGTGCCTGGAACTCACTACCGGAGGAGGTAGTGGAGGCAGGGACGATAGGGACATTTAAGGGGCATCTTGACAAATATATGAATAGGATGGGAATAGAAGGATACGGACCCAGGAAGTGTAGAAGATTGTAGTTTAGTCGGGCAGTATGGTCGGCACGGGCTTGGAGGGCCGAAGGGCCTGTTCCTGTGCTGTACATTTCTTTGTTCTTTGTTCTTTGATGTGCTCTGCATAACCTCTGCTCCTGGTCAACATTCCCATCTCTGTGTGGCCAATGTGTACTCTGTATAACCCCTGCATCTCCTGGTCAACATTCCCATCTCTGTGTGGCCAGGGTTTGCTCTGTATAAACCCTGCTCCTGATCAACATTCCCTTCTCTGTGTGGCCAGGGTGTGCTCTGTATAACCCCTGCAGCTCCTGGTCAACATTCCCACCTCTGTGTGGTCAGGGTGTGCTCTGTATATCCCCTGCAACTCCTGGTCAACATTCCTATCTGTGTGGCCAGGGTGTGCTCTGTATACCCCTGCTCCTGGTCAACATTCCCATCTCTGTGTGGCCAGGGTGTGCTCTGTCTAACCCCAGCAGCACCTGGTCAGCATTCCCATCTGTGTGTGGCCAGGGTGTGCTCTGTATAACCCCTGCAGCTCCTGGTCAACATTCCCATCTCTGTGTGGCCAGGGTGTGCTCTGTATAACTCTTGCAGCTCCTGGTCAACATTCCCATCTCTGTGTGGCCAGGGTGTGCTCTGTGTAACCCCTGAAGCTCCTGCTCTACATTCCCATCTCTGTGTGGCCAGGGTGTGCTCTGTATAACCCCTGCAGCTATGGTCAACATTCCCATCTCTGTGTGGCCAGGGTGTGCTCTGTATAACCCCTGCAGCTCCTGGTCAACATTCCCATCTCTGTGTGGCCAGGGTGTGCTCTGTATAACCCCTGCAGCTCCTGGTCAACATTCCCATCTGTGTGTGTCCAGGGTATGCTCTGTATAACTCCTGCAGCTCCTGGTCAACATTCCCATCTCTGTGTGGCCAGGTTGCGCTCTGTATAACTCCTGCAGCTCCTGGTCAATATTCCCATTTCTGTGCGGCCAGGTTGTGCTCTGTATAACCCCTGCAGCACCTGGTCAACATTCCCATCTGTGTGTGTGTCCAGGGTGTGCTCTGTATATCTCCTGCAGCTGCTGGTCAACATTCCCATCTGTGTGTCCAGTGTGTGCTCTGTAAAACCCCTGCAGCTCCTGGTCAACACTCCCATCTGTGTGTGGACAGCGTGCGCACTGTATAACCCCTGCAGCTCCTGGTCAACATTCCCTTCTCTCTGTGGCCAGGATGTGCTCTGTATATCCCCTGCAGCTGCTGGTCAACACTCCCTTCTGTGTGTGGACAGCGTGCGCACTGTATAACCCCTGCAGCTCCTGGTCAACATTCCCTTCTCTCTGTGGCCAGGATGTGCTCTGTATATCCCCTGCAGCTGCTGGTCAACATTCCCATCTGTGTGTGTGGCCAGGATGTCCTCTGTATAACTCCTACAGCTCCTGGTCAACATTCCCATCTGTGTGTGGACAGCGTGCGCACTGTATAACCCCTGCAGCTCCTGGTCAACATTCCCTTCTCTCTGTGGCCAGGATGTGCTCTCTAAATCCCCTGCAGCTGCTGGTCAACATTCCCATCTGTGTGTGTGGCCAGGATGTGCTCTGTATAACTCCTACAGCTCCTGGTCAACATTCCCATCTCTGTGTGGCCAGGGTGTGCTCTGTATAACCCCTGCAGCTCCTGGTCAACATTCCCATCTCTGTGTGGCCAGGGTGTGTTCTGTATAACACCTGCAACACCTGGTCAACATTCCCACCTCTGTGTGGCCAGGGTGTGCTCTGTATAACTCCTGCAGCTCCTGGACAATATGTCCTTCTCTGTGAGGACAGGTGGCGCTCTGTATAACCCCTGCAGCTCCTGGTCAACATTCCCATCTCTGTGTGGCCAGGGTGTGTTCTGTATAACCCCTGCAACACCTGGTCAACATTCCCACCTCAGTGTGGCCAGTGTGTGCTCTGTATAACCCCTGCAACACCTGGTCAATATTCCCACCTCTGTGTGGCCAGGGTGTGCTCTGTATAACTCCTGCAGCTCCTGGTCAATATGTCCTTCTCTGTGAGGACAGGTGGCGCTCTGTATAAACCCTGCTCCTGATCAACATTCCCTTCTCTGTGTGTCCAGGGTGTGCTCTGTATGACCCCTGCTCCTGGTCAACATTCCCACCTCTGTGTGTGGCCACGGTGTGCTCTGTATAACCCCTGCATCTCCTGGTCAACATTCCCATCTCTGTGTGGCCACGATGTGCTCTGTATAACCACTGCAGCTCCTGGTCAACATTCCCATCTCTGTGTGGCCAGGATGTGCTCTGCATAACCCCTGCTCCTGGTCAACATTCCCATCTCTGTGTGGCCAGGGTGTACTCTGTATAACCCCTGCAGCTCATGGTCAACATTCCCATCACTGTATGGCCAGGGTGTGCTCTGTATAAACCCTGCTCCTGAGCAACATTCCCTTCTCTGTGTGGCCAGGGTGTGCTCTGTATTACCCCTGCTCCTGGTCAACATTCCCACCTCTGTGTGTGGCCAGGGTGTGCTCTGTATACCCCTGCAGCTCCTGGTCAACATTCCCACCTCTGTGTGGTCAGGGTGTGCTCTGTATAACCCCTGCAACTCTTGGTCAACATTCCCATCACTGTGTGTGGCCAGGGTGTGCTCTGTCGAACCCCAGCAGCTCCTGGTCAACATTCCCATCTGTGTGTGGCCAGGGTGTGCTCTGTATAAACCCAGCAGCTCCTGGTCAACATTCCCATCACTGTGTGGCCTGGGTGTGCTCTGTCTAACACCAGCAGCTCCTGGTCAACATTCCCATCTGTGTGTGGCCAGAGTGTGCTCTGTATAACTCCTGCAGCTCCTGGTCAACATTCCCATCTCTGTGTGTCCAGGGTGTGCTCTGTATACCCCCTGCAGCTCCTGGTCAACATTCCCTTCTCTGTGTGTCCAGGGTGTGCTCTGTATAACCCCTGCAGCTCCTGGTCAACATTCCCATCCGTGTGGCCAGGGTGTGCTCTGTATAACTCCTGCAGCTCCTGGTCAACATTCCCATCTCTGTGTGGCCAGGGTGTGCTCTGTATAACCCCTGCTCCTGGTCAACTTTCCCACCTCTGTGTATGTCCAGGGTGTGCTCTGTATAACCCCTGCAGCTCCTGGTCAACATTCCCATCTGTGTGTGCCCAGGGTATGCTCTGTATAACTCCTGCAGCTCCTGGTCATCATTCCCATCTCTGTGTGGCCAGTTTGTGCTCTGTATAACTCCTGCAGCTCCTGGTCAACATTCCCATCTCTGTGTGGCCAGGTGGGCTCTGTATAACTCCTGCAGCTGCTGGTCAACATTCCCATTTCTCTGTGTGTCCAGGGTGTGCTCTGTATAACCCCTGCAGCTCCTGGTCAACATTCCCGTCTCTGTGTGTGGTCAGGGTGTGCTCTGTATAACCCCTGCAGCTCCTGTTCAACATTCCCCTCTCTGTGTGGACAGGGTGTGCTCTGTATAACTCCTGCAGCTCCTGGTCAACATTCCCATTTCTCTGTGTGTCCAGGGTGTGCTCTGTATAACCCCTGCAGCTCCTGTTCAACATTCCCGTCTCTGTGTGGCCAGGATGTGCTCTGTATATCCCCTGCAGCTCCTGGTCAACATTCCCATCTCTGTGTGGCCAGGGTGTGCTCTGTATAACTCCTGCAGCTCCTGGTCAACATGTCCTTCTCGGTGAGGCCAGGTGGCGCTCTGTATACCCCTGCAGCTCCTGGTCAACATTCCCTTCTCTGTGTGGCCAGGATGTGCTCTGTATATCCCCTGCAGCTGCTGGTCAACATTCTCATCTGTGTGTGTGGCCAGTATGTGCTCTGTATAACTCCTACAGCTCCTGGTCAACATTCCCATCTCTGTGTGGCCAGGGTGTGCTCTGTATAACCCCTGCAGCTCCTGGTCAACATTCCCATCTCTGTGTGGCCAGGGTGTGCTCTGTATAACCCCTGCAGCTCCTGGTCAACATTCCCATCTCTGTGTGGCCAGGGTGTGTTCTGTATAACACCTGCAACACCTGGTCAACATTCCCACCTCTGTGTGGCCAGGGTGTGCTCTGTATAACTCCTGCAGCTCCTGGACAATATGTCCTTCTCTGTGAGGCCAGGTGGCGCTCTGTATAACCCCTGCAGCTCCTGGTCAACATTCCCATCTCTGTGTGCCAGGGTGTGTTCTGTATAACCCCTGCAACACCTGGTCAACATTCCCACCTCTGTGTGGCCAGGGTGTGCTCTGTATAACCCCTGCAACACCTGGTCAATATTTCCACCTCTGTGTGGCCAGGGTGTGCTCTGTATAACCCCTGCAACACCTGGTCAACATTCCCATCTCTGTGTGGCCAGGGTGTGCTCTGTATAACTCCTGCAGCTACTGGTCAACATTCCCATCTCCCTGTGTGGTCAGGGTGAGCTCTGTATAACTCCTGCAGCTCCTGGTCAACATTCCCATTTCAGTGTGTGGGCAGGGTGTGCTCTGTATAACTCCTGCAGCTCGTGGTCAACATTCCCATCTCTGTTGGCCAGGGTGTGCTCTGTGTCACCCCTGCAGCTCCTGTTCAACATTCCCATCTCTGTGTGTGGTCAGGGTGTGCTCTGTATAACCCCTGCAGCTCCTGTTCAACATTCCCCTCTCTGTGTGGACAGGGTGTGCTCTGTATAACTCCTGCAGCTCCTGGTCAACATTCCCATTTCTCTGTGTGTCCAGGGTGTGCTCTGTATAACCCCTGCAGCTCCTGTTCAACATTCCCGTCTCTGTGTGGCCAGGATGTGCTCTGTATATCCCCTGCAGCTCCTGGTCAACATTCCCATCTCTGTGTGGCCAGGGTGTGCTCTGTATAACTCCTGCAGCTCCTGGTCAACATGTCCTTCTCGGTGAGGCCAGGTGGCGCTCTGTATACCCCTGCAGCTCCTGGTCAACATTCCCTTCTCTGTGTGGCCAGGATGTGCTCTGTATATCCCCTGCAGCTGCTGGTCAACATTCTCATCTGTGTGTGTGGCCAGTATGTGCTCTGTATAACTCCTACAGCTCCTGGTCAACATTCCCATCTCTGTGTGGCCAGGGTGTGCTCTGTATAACCCCTGCAGCTCCTGGTCAACATTCCCATCTCTGTGTGGCCAGGGTGTGCTCTGTATAACCCCTGCAGCTCCTGGTCAACATTCCCATCTCTGTGTGGCCAGGGTGTGTTCTGTATAACACCTGCAACACCTGGTCAACATTCCCACCTCTGTGTGGCCAGGGTGTGCTCTGTATAACTCCTGCAGCTCCTGGACAATATGTCCTTCTCTGTGAGGCCAGGTGGCGCTCTGTATAACCCCTGCAGCTCCTGGTCAACATTCCCATCTCTGTGTGCCAGGGTGTGTTCTGTATAACCCCTGCAACACCTGGTCAACATTCCCACCTCTGTGTGGCCAGGGTGTGCTCTGTATAACCCCTGCAACACCTGGTCAATATTTCCACCTCTGTGTGGCCAGGGTGTGCTCTGTATAACCCCTGCAACACCTGGTCAACATTCCCATCTCTGTGTGGCCAGGGTGTGCTCTGTATAACTCCTGCAGCTACTGGTCAACATTCCCATCTCCCTGTGTGGTCAGGGTGAGCTCTGTATAACTCCTGCAGCTCCTGGTCAACATTCCCATTTCAGTGTGTGGGCAGGGTGTGCTCTGTATAACTCCTGCAGCTCGTGGTCAACATTCCCATCTCTGTTGGCCAGGGTGTGCTCTGTGTCACCCCTGCAGCTCCTGTTCAACATTCCCATCTCTGTGTGGCCAGGTTGTGCTCTGCATAACCCCTGCAGCTCCTGTTCAACATTCCCCTCTCTGTGTGGACAGGGTGTGCTCTGTATAACTCCTGCAGCTCCTGGTCAACATTCCCATTTCTCTGTGTGTCCAGGGTGTGCTCTGAATAACCCCTGCAGCTCCTGGTCAACATTCCGATCTCTGTTGGCCAGGGTGTGCTCTGCATAACTCCTGCAGCTCCTGGTCAACATGTCCTTCTCGGTGAGGCCAGGTGGCGCTCTGTATACCCCTGCAGCTCCTGGTCAACATTCTCTTCTCTGTGTGGCCAGGATGTGCTCTGTATATCCCCTGCAGCTGCTGGTCAACATTCCCATCTCTGTGTGGCCAGGGTGTGTGCTGTATAACTCCTACAGCTCCTGGTCAACATTCCCATCTCTGTGTGGCCAGGGTGTGCTCTGTATAACCCCTGCAACACCTGGTCAATATTCCCACCTCTGTGTGGCCAGGTGGTGCTCTGTATAACCCCTGCAACACCTGGTCAACATTCCCACCTCTGTGTGGCCAGGGTGTGCTCTGTATAACTCCTGCAGCTCCTGGACAATATGTCCTTCTCTGTGAGGACAGGTAGCGCTCGGTATAACCCCTGCAGCTCCTGGTCAACATTCCCATCTCTGTGTGGCCAGGGTGTGCTCTGTATAAACCCTGCTCCTGATCAACAATCCCTTCTCTGTGTGCCCAGGGTGTGCTCTGTATGACCCCTGCTCCTGGTCAACATTCCCACCTCTGTGTTGCCAGGGTGTGCTCTGTATAACCCCTGCATCTCCTGGTTAACATTCCCATCTCTGTGTGGCCACGATGTGCTCTGTATAACCCCTGCAGCTCCTGGTCAACATTCCCATCTCTGTGTGGCCAGGATGTGCTCTGCATAACCCCTTCTCCTGGTCAACATTCCCATCTCTGTGTGGCCAGGGTGTGCTCTGTATAACCCCTGCAGCTCATGGTCAACATTCCCATCTCTGTGTGGCCAGGATATGCACTGCATAACCCCTGCAGCTCCTGATCAACATTCTCTTCTCTGTGTGGCCAGGGTGTGCTCTGTATAACCCCTGCTCCTGGTCAACATTCCCATCTCTGTGTGGCCAGGGTGTGCTCTGTATAAACCCTGCTCCTGATCAACATTCCCATCACTGTGTGGCCAGGGTGTGCTCTGTATAACCCCTGCAGCTCCTGGTCAACATTCCCATCTCTGTGTGGCCAGGATGTGCTCTGCATAACCTCTGCTCCGGGTCAACATTCCCATCTCTGTGTGGCCAATGTGTACTCTGTATAACCCCTGCATCTCCTGGTCAACATTCCCATCTCTGTGTGGCCAGGGTTTGCTCTGTATAAACCCTGCTCCTGATCAACATTCCCTTCTCTGTGTGGCCAGGGTGTGCTCTGTATAACCGCTGCAGCTCCTGGTCAACATTCCCACCTCTGTGTGGTCAGGGTGTGCTCTGTATAACCCCTGCAACTCCTGGTCAACATTCCTATCTGTGTGGCCAGTGTGTGCTCTGTATACCCCTGCTCCTGGTCAACATTCCCATCTCTGTGTGGCCAGGGAGTGCTCTGTCTAACCCCAGCAGCACCTGGTCAGCATTCCCATCTGTGTGTGGCCAGGGTGTGCTCTGTATAACCCCTGCAGCTCATGGTCAACATTCCCATCTCTGTGTGGCCACGATGTGCTCTGTATAACCCCTGCAGCTCATGGTCAACATTCCCATCTCTGTGCGGCCAGGATGTGCACTGTATAACCCCTGCAACTCCTGGTCAACATTCCTATCTCTGTGTGGCCAGGGTGTGCTCTGTATAACCCCCGCAGGTCATGGTCAACATTCCCATCACTGTGTAGCCAGGGTGTGCTCTGCATAACCCCTGCATCTCCTGGTCAACATTCCCATCTCTGTGTGGCCACGGTGTGCTCTGTATAAACCCTGCTCCTGAGCAACATTCCCTTCTCTGTGTGGCCAGGGTGTGCTCTGTATAACCCCTGCAGCTCCTGGTCACCATTCCCATCTCTGTGGCCAGGGTGTGCTCTGTATAACCCCTGCAGCTCCTGGTCAACATTCCCATCTCTGTGTGTCCAGGGTGTGCTCTGTATAACCCCTGCAGCTCCTGGTCAACATCCCCATCTCTGTGTGGCCAGGGTGTGCTCTGTATAACCCCAGCAGCTCCTGGTGAACATTCCCATCTCTGTGTGGCCACGATGTGCACTGTATAACCCCAGCAGCTCCTGGTCAACATTCCCATCTCTGTGTGTGTCCAGGGTGTGCTCTGTATAACCCCTGCAGCTCCTGGTCAACATTCCCATCTGTGTGTGCCCAGGGTCTGCTCTGTATAACTCCTGCAGCTCCTGGTCAACATTCCCATCTCTGTGTGGCCAGTTTGTGCTCTGTATAACTCCTGCAGCTCCTGGTCAACATTCCCATCTCTGTGTGGCCAGGATGTGCTCTGTATAACTCCTGCAGCTCCTGGTCAACATTCCCAATTCTGTGTGTGGGCAGGGTGTGCTCTGTATAACTCCTGCAGCTCGTGGTCAACATTCCCATCTCTGTTGGCCAGGGTGTGCTCTGTGTCACCCCTGCAGCTCCTGTTCAACATTCCCATCTCTGTGTGGCCAGGTTGTGCTCTGCATAACCCCTGCAGCTCCTGTTCAACATTCCCCTCTCTGTGTGGACAGGGTGTGCTCTTTATAACCCCTGCAGCTCCTGGTCAACATTCCCATTTCTCTGTGTGTCCAGGGTGTGCTCTGTATAACCCCTGCAGCTCCTGTTCAACATTCCCGTCTCTGTGTGGCCAGGGTGTGCTCTGTATAACCCCTGCAGCTCCTGGTCAACATTCCCATCTCTGTGTGGCCAGGGTGTGCTCTGTATAACTCCTGCAGCTCCTGGTCAACATGTCCTTCTCGGTGAGGCCAGGTGGCGCTCTGTATAACCCCTGCATCTCCTGGTCAACATTCCCATCTGTGTTTGTCCAGGGTATGCTCTGTATAACTCATGCAGCTCCTGGTCAACATTCCCATCTCTGTGTGGCCAGGTTGCGCTCTGTATAACTCCTGCAGCACCTGGTCAACATTCCCATCTCTGTGTGTGTCCAGGGTGTGCTCTGTATATCTCCTGCAGCTGCTGGTCAACATTCCAATCTGTGTGTCCAGGGTGTGCTCTGTAAAACCCCTGCAGCTCCTGGTCAACATTTCCATCTGTGCGTGTGTCCAGGGTGTGCTCTGTATAACCCCAGCAGCTCCTGGTCAACACTCCCATCTGTGTGTGAACAGCGTGCGCACTGTATAACCACTGCAGCACCTGGTCAACATTCCCATCTCTGTGTGTGTCCAGGGTGTGCTCTGTATACCCCTGCATCTCCTGGTCAACATTCCCTTCTCTGTGTGGCCAGGATGTGCTCTGTATATTCCCTGCAGCTCCTGGTCAACATTCCCATCTGTGTGTGTGTGGCCAGGATGTGCTCTGTATAACTCCTGCATCTCCTGGTCAACATTCCCATCTCTGTGTCACCAGTGTGTGTTCTGTATAACCCCTGCAGCTCCTGGTCAACATTTCCATCTCTGTGTGGCCAGGGTGTGTTCTGTATAACCCCTGCAACACCTGGTCAACATTCCCACCTCTGTGTGGCCAGGGTGTGCTCTGTATAACCCCTGCAGCACCTGGTCAACATTCCCATCTCTGTGTGGCCAGGGTGTACTCTGTATAACCCCTGCAGCTCCTGGTCAACACTCCCATCTCTGTGTGGCCAGGGTGTGCTCTGTATAAACCCTGCTCCTGATCAACATTCCCTTCTCTGTGTGGCCAGGGTGTGCTCTGTATGACCCCTGCTCCTGGTCAACATTCCCACCTCTGTGTGTGGCCAGGGTGTTCTCTGTATCACCCCTGCATCTCCTGGTCAACATTCCCATCTCTGTGTGGCCAGGATGTGCTCTGCATAACCCCTGCTCCTGGTCAACATTCCCATCTCTGTGTGGCCAGGGTGTGCTCTGTATAACCCCTGCAGCTCATGGTCAACATTCCCATCTCTGTGTGGCCAGGATGTGCTCTGTATAAACCCTGCTCCTGGTCAACATTCCCATCTCTGTGTGGCCAGGGTGTGCTCTGTATAAACCCTGCTCCTGATCAACATTCCCTTCTCTGTGTGGCCAGGGTGTGCTCTGTATAACCCCTGCTCCTGGTCAACATTCCCTTCTCTGTGTGGCCAGGGTGTGCTCTGCATAACCCCTGCATCTCCTGGTCAACATTCCCATCTCTGTGTGGCCAGGGTGTGCTCTGTATAAACCCTGCTCCTGATCAACATTCCCTTCTCTGTGTGGCCAGGGTGTGCTCTGTATAACCCCTGCTCCTGGTCAACATTCCCTTCTCTGTGTGGCCAGGGTGTGCTCTGTATAACCCCTGCAGCTCCTGGTCAACATTGCCATCTCTGTGTGGCCAGTATGTGCTCTGCATAACCTCTGCTCCTGGTCAACAGTCCCATCTTAGTGTGGCCAATGTGTACTCTGTATAACCCCTGCATCTCCTGGTCAACATTCCCACCTCTGTGTGGCCAGGGTTTGCTCTGTATAAACCCTGGTCCTGATCAACATTCCCTTCTCTGTGTGGCCAGGGTGTGCTCTGTATAACCCCTGCAGCTCCTGGTCAACATTCCCACCTCTGTGTGGTCAGGGTGTGCTCTGTATAACTCCTGCAGCTCCTGGTCAACATTCCCATCTCTGTGTGGCCAGGGTGTGCTCTGTCTAACCCCAGCAGCACCTGGTCAGCATTCCCATCTGTATGTGGCCAGGGTGTGCTCTGTATACCCCTGCTCCTGGTCAACATTCCCATCACTGTGTGGCCTGGGTGTGCTCTGTATAACCCCTGCAACTCCTTGTCAACATTCCCAATTGTGTGGCCAGGGTGTGCTCTGCATACCCCTGCTCCTGGTCAACATTCCCATCACTGTGTGGCCTGGGTGTGCTCTGTATAACCCCTGCAGCTCCTGTTCAACATTCCCATCTCTGTGTGGCCAGGGTGTGCTCATTATAACCCCAGCAGCTCCTGGTCAACATTCCCATCTCTGTGTGGCCAGGGTGTGCTCTGCATAACCCCTGCAGCTCTTGGTCAACATTCCCATCTGTGTGGCCAGAGTGTGCTCTGTATAACCCCTGCAGCTCCTGGTCAACATTCCCATCTCTGTGTGTCCAGGGTGTGCTCTGTATAACCCCTGCAGCTCCTGGTCAACATCCCCATCTCTGTCTGGTCAGGGTGTGCTCTGTATAACCCCTGCAGCTCCTGGTGAACATTCCCATCTCTGTGTGGCCAGGATGTGCACTGTACAACCCCAGCAGCTCCTGGTCAACATTCCCATCTCTGTGTGTGGCCAGGGTGTGCTCTGTATAACTCCTGCAGCTCCTGGTCAACATTCCCATCTGTGTGTGCCCAGGGTATGCTCTGTATAACTCCTGCAGCTCCTGGTCAACATTCCCATCTCTGTGTGGCCAGGGTGCGCTCTGTAAAACCCCTACAGCACCTGGTCAACATTTCTATCTCTGTGTGGCCAGAGTGTGCTCTGTATAACCCCTGCAGCTCCTGGTCAACATTTCCAACTGTGCGTGTGTCCAGGGTGTGCTCTGTATAACCCCAGCAGCACCTGGTCAGCATTCCCATCTCTGTGTGGCCAGGGTGTGCTCTGTATAACCCCTGCATCTCCTGGTCAACATTCCCATCTCTGTGTGGCCAGAGTGTGCTCTGTATAACCCCGGCAGCTCATGGTCAACATTCCCATCTCTGTGCGGCCAGGATGTGCTCTGCATAACCCCTGCATCTACTGGTCAACATTCCCATCTCTGTGTGGCCAGGATGTGCTCTGTATAACCCCTGCAGCTCCTGGTCAACATTCCCATCTCTGTGCGGCCAGGATGTGCTCTGTATAAACCCTGCAGCTCTGGTCAACATTCCCTTCTCTGTGTGAACAGAGTGTGCTCTGTATAACCACGGCAGCTCATGGTCAACATTCCCATCTCTGTGCGGTCAGGGTGTGCTCTGTATAACCCCTGCTCCTGAGCAACATTCCCTTCTCTGTGTGGCCTGGGTGTGCTCTGTATAAACCCTGCTCCTGAGCAACATTCCCTTCTCTGTGTGGCCAGGGTGTGCTCTGTATAACCCCTGCAGCTCCTGGTCAACATTCCCATCTCTGTGTGGCCATGCTGTGCTCTGTATAACCCCTGCAGCTCCTGGTCAACATTCCCACCTCTGTGTGGTCAGGGTGTGCTCTGTATAACCCCTGCAACTCCTGGTCAACATTCCTATCTGTGTGGCCAGTGTGTGCTCTGTATACCCCTGCTCCTGGTCAACATTCCCATCTCTGTGTGGCCAGGGAGTGCTCTGTCTAACCCCAGCAGCACCTGGTCAGCATTCCCATCTGTGTGTGGCCAGGGTGTGCTCTGTATAACCCCTGCAGCTCATGGTCAACATTCCCATCTCTGTGTGGCCACGATGTGCTCTGTATAACCCCTGCAGCTCATGGTCAACATTCCCATCTCTGTGCGGCCAGGATGTGCACTGTATAACCCCTGCAACTCCTGGTCAACATTCCTATCTCTGTGTGGCCAGGGTGTGCTCTGTATAACCCCCGCAGGTCATGGTCAACATTCCCATCACTGTGTAGCCAGGGTGTGCTCTGCATAACCCCTGCATCTCCTGGTCAACATTCCCATCTCTGTGTGGCCAGGGTGTGCTCTGTATAACCCCTGCAGCTCCTGGTCACCATTCCCATCTCTGTGGCCAGGGTGTGCTCTGTATAACCCCTGCAGCTCCTGGTCAACATTCCCATCTCTGTGTGTCCAGGGTGTGCTCTGTATAACCCCTGCAGCTCCTGGTCAACATCCCCATCTCTGTGTGGCCAGGGTGTGCTCTGTATAACCCCAGCAGCTCCTGGTGAACATTCCCATCTCTGTGTGGCCACGATGTGCACTGTATAACCCCAGCAGCTCCTGGTCAACATTCCCATCTCTGTGTGTGTCCAGGGTGTGCTCTGTATAACCCCTGCAGCTCCTGGTCAACATTCCCATCTGTGTGTGCCCAGGGTCTGCTCTGTATAACTCCTGCAGCTCCTGGTCAACATTCCCATCTCTGTGTGGCCAGTTTGTGCTCTGTATAACTCCTGCAGCTCCTGGTCAACATTCCCATCTCTGTGTGGCCAGGATGTGCTCTGTATAACTCCTGCAGCTGCTGGTCAACATTCCCATTTCTCTGTGTGTCCAGGGTGTGTTCTGTATAACCCCTGCAGCTCCTGGTCAACATTCCCGTCTCTGTGTGTGGTCAGGGTGTGCTCTGTATAACTCCTGCAGCTACTGGTCAACATTCCCATCTCCCTGTGTGGTCAGGGTGAGCTCTGTATAACTCCTGCAGCTCCTGGTCAACATTCCCATTTCTGTGTGTGGGCAGGGTGTGCTCTGTATAACTCCTGCAGCTCGTGGTCAACATTCCCATCTCTGTGTGGCCAGGTTGTGCTCTGCATAACCCCTGCAGCTCCTGTTCAACATTCCCCTCTCTGTGTGGACAGGGTGTGCTCTTTATAACCCCTGCAGCTCCTGGTCAACATTCCCATTTCTCTGTGTGTCCAGGGTGTGCTCTGTATAACCCCTGCAGCTCCTGTTCAACATTCCCGTCTCTGTGTGGCCAGGGTGTGCTCTGTATAACCCCTGCAGCTCCTGGTCAACATTCCCATCTCTGTGTGGCCAGGGTGTGCTCTGTATAACTCCTGCAGCTCCTGGTCAACATGTCCTTCTCGGTGAGGCCAGGTGGCGCTCTGTATAACCCCTGCATCTCCTGGTCAACATTCCCATCTGTGTTTGTCCAGGGTATGCTCTGTATAACTCATGCAGCTCCTGGTCAACATTCCCATCTCTGTGTGGCCAGGTTGCGCTCTGTATAACTCCTGCAGCACCTGGTCAACATTCCCATCTCTGTGTGTGTCCAGGGTGTGCTCTGTATATCTCCTGCAGCTGCTGGTCAACATTCCAATCTGTGTGTCCAGGGTGTGCTCTGTAAAACCCCTGCAGCTCCTGGTCAACATTTCCATCTGTGCGTGTGTCCAGGATGTGCTCTGTATAACCCCAGCAGCTCCTGGTCAACACTCCCATCTGTGTGTGAACAGCGTGCGCACTGTATAACCACTGCAGCACCTGGTCAACATTCCCATCTCTGTGTGTGTCCAGGGTGTGCTCTGTATACCCCTGCATCTCCTGGTCAACATTCCCTTCTCTGTGTGGCCAGGATGTGCTCTGTATATTCCCTGCAGCTCCTGGTCAACATTCCCATCTGTGTGTGTGTGGCCAGGATGTGCTCTGTATAACTCCTGCATCTCCTGGTCAACATTCCCATCTCTGTGTCACCAGGGTGTGTTCTGTATAACCCCTGCAGCTCCTGGTCAACATTCCCATCTCTGTGTGGCCAGGGTGTGTTCTGTATAACCCCTGCAACACCTGGTCAACATTCCCACCTCTGTGTGGCCAGGGTGTGCTCTGTATAACCCCTGCAGCACCTGGTCAACACTCCCATCTCTGTGTGGCCAGGGTGTGCTCTGTATAAACCCTGCTCCTGATCAACATTCCCTTCTCTGTGTGGCCAGGGTGTGCTCTGTATGACCCCTGCTCCTGGTCAACATTCCCACCTCTGTGTGTGGCCAGGGTGTTCTCTGTATCACCCCTGCATCTCCTGGTCAACATTCCCATCTCTGTGTGGCCAGGATGTGCTCAGCATAACCCCTGCTCCTGGTCAACATTCCCATCTCTGTGTGGCCAGGGTGTGCTCTGTATAACCCCTGCAGCTCATGGTCAACATTCCCATCTCTGTGTGGCCAGGATGTGCTCTGTATAAACCCTGCTCCTGGTCAACATTCCCATCTCTGTGTGGCCAGGGTGTGCTCTGTATAAACCCTGCTCCTGATCAACATTCCCTTCTCTGTGTGGCCAGGGTGTGCTCTGTATAACCCCTGCTCCTGGTCAACATTCCCTTCTCTGTGTGGCCAGGGTGTGCTCTGCATAACCGCTGCATCTCCTGGTCAACATTCCCATCTCTGTGTGGCCAGGGTGTGCTCTGTATAAACCCTGCTCCTGATCAACATTCCCTTCTCTGTGTGGCCAGGGTGTGCTCTGTATAACCCCTGCTCCTGGTCAACATTCCCTTCTCTGTGTGGCCAGGGTGTGCTCTGTATAACCCCTGCAGCTCCTGGTCAACATTGCCATCTCTGTGTGGCCAGTATGTGCTCTGCATAACCTCTGCTCCTGGTCAACAGTCCCATCTTAGTGTGGCCAATGTGTACTCTGTATAACCCCTGCATCTCCTGGTCAACATTCCCACCTCTGTGTGGCCAGGGTTTGCTCTGTATAAACCCTGGTCCTGATCAACATTCCCTTCTCTGTGTGGCCAGGGTGTGCTCTGTATAACCCCTGCAGCTCCTGGTCAACATTCCCACCTCTGTGTGGTCAGGGTGTGCTCTGTATAACTCCTGCAGCTCCTGGTCAACATTCCCATCTCTGTGTGGCCAGGGTGTGCTCTGTCTAACCCCAGCAGCACCTGGTCAGCATTCCCATCTGTATGTGGCCAGGGTGTGCTCTGTATAACCCCTGCATCTCCTGGTCAACATTCCCATCTCTGTGAGGCGAGGGTGTGCTCTGTATAAACCCCGCAGCTCATGGTCAACATTCCCATCTCTGTGCGGCCAGGATGTGCTCTGCATAACCCCTGCATCTACTGGTCAACATTCCCATCTCTGTGTGGCCAGGGTGTGCTCTGTATAAACCCTGCAGCTCCTGGTCAACATTCCCATCTCTGTGTGGCCAGGATGTGCTCTGCATTACCTCTGCTCCTGGTCAACATTCCCATCTCTGTGTGGCCAATGTGTACTCTGTATAACCCCTGCATCTCCTGGTCAACATTCCCATCTCTGTGTGGCCAGGGTGTGCTCTGTATAAACCCTTCTCCAGATCAACATTCCCTTCTCTGTGTGGCCAGGGTGTGCTTTGTATTACCCCTGCTCCTGGTCAACATTCCCACCTCTGTGTGTGGCCAGTGTGTGCTCTGTATACCCCTGCAGCTCCTGGTCAACATTCCCACCTCTGTGTGGTCAGGGTGTGCTCTGTATAACTCCTGCAACTCCTGGTCAACATCCCCATCTCTGTGTGGTCAGGGTGTGCTCTGTATAACCCCTGCAGCTCCTGGTCAACATTCCCATCTCTGTGTGGTCAGGGTGTGCTCTGTATAACCCCTGCAACTCTTGGTCAACAATCCCATCTGTGTGGCCAGGGTGTGCTCTGTATAACCCCTGCTCCTGGTCAACATTCCCACCTCTGTGTGTGGCCAGGGTATGCTCTGTATAACCCCTGCAGCTCCTGGTCAACATTCCCATCTCTGTGTGGTCAGGGTGTGCTCTGTATAACCCCTGCAACTCTTGGTCAACAATCCCATCTGTGTGGCCAGGGTGTGCTCTGTATAACCCCTGCTCCTGGTCAACATTCCCATCACTGTGTGGCCAGGGTGTGCTCTGTATACCCCTGCTCCTGGTCAACATTCCCATCTCTGTGTGGCCAGTGTGTGCTCTGTCGAACCCCAGCAGCTCCTGGTCAACATTCCCATCTGTGTGTGGCCAGGGTGTGCTCTGTATAACCCCTGCAGCTCCTGGTCAACATTCCCATCTGTGTGTGGCCAGTGTGTGCTCTGTATAAACCCAGCAGCTCCTGGTCAACATTCCCATTTCTGTGTGGCCAGTGTGTGCTCTGTATACCCCTGCTCCTGGTCAACATTCCCATCACTGTGTGGCCTGGGTGTGCTCTGTATAACCCCTGCAACTCCTTGTCAACATTCCCAATTGTGTGGCCAGGGTGTGCTCTGCATACCCCTGCTCCTGGTCAACATTCCCATCACTGTGTGGCCTGGGTGTGCTCTGTCTAACACCTGCAGCTCCTGGTCAACATTCCCATCACTGTGTGGTCAGGATGTGCTCTGTATAACCTCTGCAAATCCTGGTCAACATTCCCTTCTCTGTGTGGCCAGGGTGTGGTCTGTATAACTCCTGCAGCTCCTGGTCAACATTCCCACCTCTGTGTGGTCAGGGTGTGCTCTGTATAACCACTGCAGCTCCTGGTCGACATTCCCATCTGTGTGGCCAGTGTGTGCTCTGTATAACCCCTGCAGCTCCTCGTCAACATTCCCATCTCTGTGTGGCCAGGGTGTGCACTGTATAACCCCTGCAGCTCCTGTTCAACATTCCCATCTCTGTGTGGCCAGGGTGTGCTCATTATAACCCCAGCAGCTCCTGGTCAACATTCCCATCTCTGTGTGGCCAGGGTGTGCTCTGCATAACCCCTGCAGCTCTTGGTCAACATTCCCATCTGTGTGGCCAGAGTGTGCTCTGTATAACCCCTGCAGCTCCTGGTCAACATTCCCATCTCTGTGTGTCCAGGGTGTGCTCTGTATAACCCCTGCAGCTCCTGGTCAACATCCCCATCTCTGTCTGGTCAGGGTGTGCTCTGTATAACCCCTGCAGCTCCTGGTGAACATTCCCATCTCTGTGTGGCCAGGATGTGCACTGTACAACCCCAGCAGCTCCTGGTCAACATTCCCATCTCTGTGTGTGGCCAGGGTGTGCTCTGTATAACTCCTGCAGCTCCTGGTCAACATTCCCATCTGTGTGTGCCCAGGGTATGCTCTGTATAACTCCTGCAGCTCCTGGTCAACATTCCCATCTCTGTGTGGCCAGGGTGCGCTCTGTAAAACCCCTACAGCACCTGGTCAACATTTCTATCTCTGTGTGGCCAGAGTGTGCTCTGTATAACCCCTGCAGCTCCTGGTCAACATTTCCAACTGTGCGTGTGTCCAGGGTGTGCTCTGTATAACCCCAGCAGCACCTGGTCAGCATTCCCATCTCTGTGTGGCCAGGGTGTGCTCCGTATAACCCCTGCATCTCCTGGTCAACATTCCCATCTCTGTGTGGCCAGAGTGTGCTCTGTATAACCCCGGCAGCTCATGGTCAACATTCCCATCTCTGTGCGGCCAGGATGTGCTCTGCATAACCCCTGCATCTACTGGTCAACATTCCCATCTCTGTGTGGCCAGGATGTGCTCTGTATAACCCCTGCAGCTCCTGGTCAACATTCCCATCTCTGTGCGGCCAGGATGTGCTCTGTATAAACCCTGCAGCTCCTGGTCAACATTCCCTTCTCTGTGTGAACAGAGTGTGCTCTGTATAACCACGGCAGCTCATGGTCAACATTCCCATCTCTGTGCGGTCAGGGTGTGCTCTGTATAACCCCTGCTCCTGAGCAACATTCCCTTCTCTGTGTGGCCTGGGTGTGCTCTGTATAAACCCTGCTCCTGAGCAACATTCCCTTCTCTGTGTGGCCAGGGTGTGCTCTGTATAACCCCTGCAGCTCCTGGTCAACATTCCCATCTCTGTGTGGCCATGCTGTGCTCTGTATAACCCCTGCATCTCCTGGTCAACATTCCCATCTCTGTGTGGCCAGGGTGTGCTCTGTATAAACCCTTCTCCTGATCAACATTCCCTTCTCTGTGTGGCCAGCGTGTGCTCTGTATTACCCCTGCTCCTGGTCAACATTCCCACCTCTGTGTGTGGCCAGGGTGTGCTCTGTATACCCCTGCAGCTCCTGGTCAACATTCCCACCTCTGTGTGGTCAGGGTGTGCTCTGTATAACTCCTGCAACTCCTGGTCAACATCCCCATCTCTGTGTGGTCAGGGTGTGCTCTGTATAACCCCTGCAACTCTTGGTCAACATTCCCATCTGTGTGGCCAGGGTGTGCTCTGTATTACCTCTGCTCCTGGTCAACATTCCCACCTCTGTGTGTGGCCAGGGTATGCTTTGTATAACCCCTGCAGCTCCTGGTCAACATTCCCATCTCTGTGCGGTCAGGGTGTGCTCTGTATAACCCCTGCAACTCTTGGTCAACATTCCCATCTGTGTGGCCAGGGTGTGCTCTGTATACCCCTGCTCCTTGTCAACATTCCCATCTGTGTGTGGCCAGGGCGTGCTCTGTATAACCCCTGCAGCTCCTGGTCAACATTCCCATCTCTGTGTGGCCAGTGTGTGCTCTGTATAAACCCTGCAACTCCTTGTCAACATTCCCAATTGTGTGGCCAGGGTGTGCTCTGTATACCCCTGCTCCTGGTCAACATTCCCATCACTGTGTTGTCAGGATGTGCTCTGTATAACCTCTGCAAATCCTGGTCAACATTCCCTTCTCTGTGTGGCCAGGGTGTGCTCTGTATAACCCCTGCTCCTGGTCAACTTTCCCACCTCTGTGTGTGGCCAGGGTGTGCTCTGTATAGCCCCTGCAGCTCCTGGTCAACATTCCCACCTCTGTGTGTGGCCAGGGTGTGCTCTGCATAATGCCTGCAGCTCCTGGTCAACATTCCCATCTCTGTGTGGCCAGGGTGTGCTCATTATAACCCAGCAGCTCCTGGTCAACATTCCCATCTCTGTTTGGCCAGGGTGTGCTCTGTATAACCCCTGCTCCTTGTCAATATTCCCATCTCTGTGTCGCCAGGGTGTGCTCTGTATAACCCCAGCTCCTGGTCAACATTCCCATCTCTGTGTGTCCAGGGTGTGCTCTGTATAACCCCTGCAGCTCCTGGTCAACATCCCCATCTCTGTCTGGCCATGGTGTGCTCTGTATAACCCCAGCAGCTCCTGGTCAACATTCCCATCTCTGTGTGTGGCCAGGGTGTGCTCTGTATAACTCCTGCAGCTCCTGGTCAACATTCCCATCTGTGTGTGCCCAGGGTATGCTCTGTATAACTCCTGCAGCTCCTGGTCAACATTCCCATCTCTGTGTGGCCAGGTTGTGCTCTGTATAACTCCTGATGCTCCTGGTCAACATTCCCATTTCTCTGTGTGTCCAGGGTGTTCTCTGTATAACCCCTGCAGCTCCTGGTCAACATTCCCGTCTCTGTGTGTGGTCAGGGTGTGCTCTGTATAACTCCTGCAGCTACTGGTCAACATTCCCATCTCTGTGTGTGGCCAGGGTGTGCTCTGTATAACTCCTGCAGCTCCTGGTCAACATTCCCATCTCTGTGTGGCCAGGGTGTGCACTGTATAACCCCTGCAGCTCCTGGTTAACATTCCTATATCTGTGTGGCCAGGATGTGCTCTGTATAACCCCAACAGCTCCTGGTCAACATTCCCATCTCTGTGTGGCCAGGGTGTGTTCTGTATAACCCCTGCAGCTCCTGGTCAACATTCCTATCTCTGTCTGGCCAGGATGTGCACTGTATAACTCCTGCAGCTCCTGGTCAACATTCCCATCTCTGTGTGGCCAGGGTGTGCACTGTATAACCCCTGCAGCTCCTGGTTAACATTCCTATATCTGTGTGGCCAGGATGTGCTCTGTATAACCCCTGCAGCTCCTGGTTAACATTCCCATCTCTGTGTGGCCAGGGTGCTCTCTGTATAATCCCAGAAGCTCCTGGTCAACATTTCCTTTCCTGTGTGGCCAGGGTGTGCTCTGTATAACCCCTTCAGCTCCTGGTTAACATTCCTATCTCTGTGTGGCCAGGATGTGCTCTGTATAACCCCAGCAGCTCCTGGTCAACATTCCCATCTCTATGTGGCCAGGGTGCGCACTGTAAAACCCCTACAGCACCTGGTCAACATTTCTATCTCTGTGTGGCCAGAGTGTGCTCTGTATAACCCCTGCAGCTCCTGGTCAACATTTCCAACTGTGCGTGTGTCCAGGGTGTGCTCTGTATAACCCCAGCAGCTCCTGGTCAACATTCCCATCTCTGTGTGGCCAGGGTGTGCTCTGTGTAACCCCTGCAGCTCCTGGTCAACATTCCCTTCTCTGTGTGGCAAGGATGTGCTCTGTATACTCCTGCAGCTCCTGGTCAACATTCCCATCTCTGTGTGGCCAGGGTGTGTTCTGTATAATCCCAGTAGCTCCTGGTCAACATTCCCATCTCTGTGTGTGGTCAGGGTGTGCTCTGTATAACTCCTGCAGCTCCTGGTCAACATTCACATCTCTGTGTGGCCAGGGTGTGCCCTGTGTAACCACGGCAGCTCCTGGTTAACATTCCCATCTCTGTGTGTGGCCAGTATGTGCTCTGTATAACCCCTGCAGCTCCTGGTCAACATTCCCATCTCTGTGTGGCCATGGTGTGCTCTGTATAACCCCTGCAGCTCCTGCTCTACATTCCCATCTCTGTGTGTCCAGACTGTGCTCTGCATAACCCCTGCAGCTCTTGGTCAACATTCCCATCTGTGTGGCCAGGGTGTGCTCTGTATAACCCCAGCCCCTGGTCAACATTCCCATCTCTGTGTGGCCAGGGTGTGCTCTGTATAACACCTGCAGCTCCTGGTCAACATTCCCATCTCTGTGTGTCCAGAGTGTGCTCTGCATAACCCCTGCAGCTCTTGGTCAACATTCCCATCTGTGTGGCCAGGGTGTGCTCTGTATAACCCCTGCAGCTCCTGGTCAACATTCCCATCTCTGTGTGTCCAGGGTGTGCTCTGTATAACCCCTGCAGCTATGGCCAACATTCCCATCTCTGTGTGGCCAGGTTGTGCTCTGTATAACCCCTGCAGCTCTTGGTCAACATCCCCATCTCTGTCTGGCCAGGGTGTGCTCTGTATAACCCCTGCTGCTCCTGGTGAACATTCCCATCTCTGTGTGGCCAGGATGTGCACTGTATAACCCCAGCAGCTCCTGGTCAACATTCCCATCTCTGTGTGTGGCCAGGGTGTGCTCTGTATAACTCCAGCAGATCCTGGTCAACATGTCCTTCTCGGTGAGGCCAGGTGGCGCTCTGTATATCCCCTGCAGCTCCTGGTCAACATTCCCATCTGTGTGTGCCCAGGGTATGCTCTGTATAACTCCTGCAGCTCCTGGTCAACATTCCCATCTCTGTGTGGCCAGGTTGTGCTCTGTATAACTCCTGCAGCTCCTGGTCAACATTCCCATTTCGCTGTGTGTCCAGGGTGTTCTCTGTATAACCCCTGCAGCTCCTGGTCAACATTCCAGTCTCTGTGTGTGGTCAGGGTGTGCTCTGTATAACTCCTGCAGCTCCTGGTCAACATTCCCATTTCTGTGTGTGGGCAGGGTGTGCTCTGTATAACTCCTGCAGCTCCTGGTCAACATTCCCATCTCTGTGTGGCCAGGGTGTGCTCTGTATAACCCCTGCAGCTCCTGGTTAACATTCCTATATCTGTGTGGCCAGTGTGTGCTCTGCATAACCCCAACAGCTCCTGGTCAACATTCCCATCTCTGTGTGGCCAGGGTGTGCTCTGTATAACCCCTGCAGCTCCTGCTCTACATTCCCATCTCTGTGTGGCCAGGGTGTGTTCTGTATAACCCCTGCAGCTCCTGGTCAACATTCCTATCTCTGTGTGGCCAGGATGTGCTCTGCATAACCCCAGCAGCTCCTGGTCAACATTCCCATCTCTGTGTGGCCAGGGTGCTCTCGGTATAATCCCAGAAGCTCCTGGTCAACATTCCCATTCCTGTGTGGCCAGGGTATGCTCTGTATAACCCCTGCAGCTCCTGGTTAACATTCCTATCTCTGTGTGGCCAGGATGTGCTCTGTATAACCCCAGCAGCTCCTGGTCAACATTTCTATCTCTGTGTGGCCAGAGTGTGCTCTGTATAACCCCTGCAGCTCCTGGTCAACATTTCCAACTGTGCGTGTGTCCAGGGTGTGCTCTGTATAACCCCAGCAGCTCCTGGTCAACATTCCCATCTCTGTGTGTCCAGGGTGTGCTCTGTATACCCCTGCAGCTCCTGGTCAACATTCCCTTCTCTGTGTGGCAAGGATGTGCTCTGTATACTCCTGCAGCTCCTGGTCAACATTCCCATCTCTGTGTGGCCAGGGTGTGTTCTGTATAATCCCAGTAGCTCCTGGTCAACATTCCCATCTCTGTGTGTGGTCAGGGTGTGCTCTGTATAACTCCTGGTCAACATTCACATCTCTGTGTGGCCAGGGTGTGCCCTGTGTAACCACTGAAGCTCCTGGTCAACATGTCCTTCTCTGTGAGTCCAGGTGGCTCTCTGTATTACCCCTGCAGCTCCTGGTCAACATTCCCATCTGTGTGTGCCCAGGGTATGCTCTGTATAACTCCTGCAGCTCCTGGTCAACATGTCCTTCTCTGTGAGGCCAGGTGGTGCTCTGTATTACCCCTGCAGCTCCTGGTCAACATTCCCATCTGTGTGTGCCCAGGGTATGCTCTGTATATCTCCTGCAGCTCCTGGTCAACATTCCCATCTCTGTGTGGCCAGGTTGTGCTCTGTAAAACCCCTGCAGCTCCTGGTCAACATTCCCATCTGTGTGTGTGTCCAGGGTGTGCTCTGTATATCTCCTGCAGCTCCTGGTCAACATTCCCATCTGTGTGTCCAGGGTGTGCTCTGTAAAACCCCTGCAGCTCCTGGTCAACATTTCCATTTGTGCGTGTGTCCAGGGTGTGCTCCGTATAACCCCAGCAGCTCCTGGTCAACACTCCCATCTTTGTGTGGACAGCATGCGCACTGTATAACCACTGCAGCACCTGGTCAACATTCCCATCTCTGTGTGTGTCCAGGGTGTGCTCTGTATACCCCTGCAGCTCCTGGTCAACATTACCTTCTCTGTGTGGCCAGGATGTGCTCTGTATGTCCCCTGCAGCTCCTGGTCAACATTCCCATCTCTCTGTGTGGTCAAGGTGTGCTCTGTATAACTCCTGCAGCTCCTGGTCAACATTCCCATTTCTGTGTGTGGGCAGGGTGTGCTCTGTATAACTCCTGCAGCTCGTGGTCAACCTTCCCATCTCTGTTGGCCAGGGTGTGCTCTGCAGAACCCCTGCAGCTCCTGGTCAACATTCCCATCTCTGTGTGGCCAGGGTGTGCCCTGTGTAACCCCTGCAGCTCCTGTTCAACATTCCCATCTCTGTGTGGCCAGGTTGTGCTCTGCATAACCCCTGCAGCTCCTGGTCAACATTCCCATCTCTGTGTGGCCAGGGTGTGCCCTGTGTAACCCCTGCAGCTCCTGTTCAACATTCCCATCTCTGTGTGGCTAGGGTGTGCTCTGTATAACCCCTGCAGCTCCTGTTCAACATTCCCAGCTCTGTGTGGCCAGGGTGTGCTCTCTATAACCCCTGCAGCTCGTGGTCAACATTTCCATCTCTGTTGGCCAGGGTGTGCTCTGTATAACCCCAGCAGCTCCTGTTCAACATTCCCATCTCTGTGTGGTCAGGGTGTGCTCTGTATAACCCCAGCAGCTCCTGGTCATCATTCCCATCTCTGTGTGGCCAGGGTGTGCTCTGTATAACCCCTGCAGCTCCTGGTTAACATTCCTATTTCTGTGTGGCCAGGATGTGCTCTGTATACTCCTCCAGCACCTGGTCAACATTCCCATCTCTGTGTGGCCAGGGTGTGCTCTGTATAATCCCAGAAGCTCCTGGTCAACATTCTCATCTGTGTGTGATCAGGGTGTGCTCTGTATAACTCCTGCAGCTCCTGGTCAATATTCCCATCTCTGTGTGGCCTGGGTGTGCTCTGTATGACTCCTGCAGCTCCTGGTCAACATTTCCATCTCTATGTGGCCTGGGTGTGCTCTGTATGACTCCTGCAGCTCCTGGTCAACATTCCCATCTCTGTGTGGCCAGGGTGTGCTCTGTATAACTCCTGCAGCTCCTGGTCAACATGTCCTTCTCTGTGAGGCCAGGTGGCGCTCTGTATAACCCCTGCAGCTCCTGGTCAACATTCCCATCTGTGTGTGGCCAGGGTATGCTCTGTACATCTCCTGCAGATCCTGGTCAACATTCCCATCTCTGTGTGGCCAGGTTGTGCTCTGTATAACTCCTGCAGCTCCTGGTCAACATTCCCATTTCTGTGTGTGGGCAGGGTGTGCTCTGTATAACTCCTGCAGCTCGTGGTCAACCTTCCCATCTCTGTTGGCCAGGGTGTGCTCTGCAGAACCCCTGCAGCTCCTGGTCAACATTCCCATCTCTGTGTGGCCAGGGTGTGCCCTGTGTAACCCCTGCAGCTCCTGTTCAACATTCCCATCTCTGTGTGGCCAGGTTGTGCTCTGCATAACCCCTGCAGCTCCTGGTCAACATTCCCATCTCTGTGTGGCCAGGGTGTGCCCTGTGTAACCCCTGCAGCTCCTGTTCAACATTCCCATCTCTGTGTGGCTAGGGTGTGCTCTGTATAACCCCTGCAGCTCCTGTTCAACATTCCCAGCTCTGTGTGGCCAGGGTGTGCTCTCTATAACCCCTGCAGCTCGTGGTCAACATTCCGATCTCTGTTGGCCAGGGTGTGCGCTGTATAACCCCTGCAGCTCCTGTTCAACATTCCCATCTCTGTGTGGTCAGGGTGTGCTCTGTATAACCCCAGCAGCTCCTGGTTAACATTCCTATTTCTGTGTGGCCAGGATGTGCTCTGTATACTCCTCCAGCACCTGGTCAACATTCCCATCTCTGTGTGGCCAGGGTGTGCTCTGTATAATCCCAGAAGCTCCTGGTCAACATTCTCATCTGTGTGTGATCAGGGTTTGCTCTGTATAACTCCTGCAGCTCCTGGTCAATATTCCCATCTCTGTGTGGCCTGGGTGTGCTCTGTATGACTCCTGCAGCTCCTGGTCAACATTTCCATCTCTATGTGGCCTGGGTGTGCTCTGTATGACTCCTGCAGCTCCTGGTCAACATTCCCATCTCTGTGTGGCCAGGGTGTGCTCTGTATAACTCCTGCAGCTCCTGGTCAACATGTCCTTCTCTGTGAGGCCAGGTGGCGCTCTGTATAACCCCTGCAGCTCCTGGTCAACATTCCCATCTGTGTGTGGCCAGGGTATGCTCTGTATATCTCCTGCCGATCCTGGTCAACATTCCCTTCTCTGTGAGGCCAGGGTGTGCTCTGTATAACCCCTGCAGCTCCTGGTCAACATTCCCATCTCTGTGTGGGCAGGATGTGCTCTGTATATCTCCTGCAGCTCCTGGTCAACATTCCCATCTGTGTGTCCAGGGTGTGCTCTGTATAATCCCTGCAGCTCCTGGTCAACATTCCCATCACTGTGTGTGTCCATGGTGTGCTCTGTATACCCCTGCAGCTCCTGGTCAACATTCCCTTCTCTGTGTGGCCAGGATGTGCTCTGTATACTCCTGCAGCTCCTGGTCAACATTCCCATCTCTGTGTGGCCAGGGTGTGCACTGTATAATCCCAGTAGCTCCTGGTCAACATTCCCATCTCTGTGTGTGGTCAGGGTGTGCTCTGTATAACCCCTGCAGCTCCTGGTCAACATGCCCATCTCTGTGTGCCCAGGGTATGCTCTGTATAACTCCTGCAGCTCCTGGTCAACATTCCCATCTCTGTGTGGCCAGGTTGCGCTCTGTATAACTCCTGCAGCTCCTGGTCAATATTCCCATTTCTGTGTGGCCAGGTTGTGCTCTGTATAACCCCTGCAGCTCCTGGTCAACATTTCCATCTGTGCGTGTGTCCAGTGTGTGCTCTGTATAACCCCAGCAGCTCCTGGTCAACACTCCCATCTGTGTGTGGACAGTGTGCGCACTGTATAACCACTGCAGCACCTGGTCAACATTCCCATCTCTGTGTGTGTCCAGGGTGTGCTCTGTACACCCCTGCAGCTCCTGGTCAACATTCCCTTCTCTGTGTGGCCAGGATGTGCTCTGTATATCCCCTGCAGCTCCTGGTCAACATTCCCATCTGTGTGTGTGGCCAGGATGTGCTCTGTATTACTCCTGCAGCTCCTGGTCAACATTCCCATCTCTGTGTGGCCAGGGTGTGCTCTGTATAACCCCTGCAGCTCCTGGTCAACATTCCCATCTCTGTGTGGCCAGGGTATGTTCTGTATAACCCCTGCAACACCTGGTCAACATTCCCATCTCTGTGTGGCCAGGGTGTGCTCTGTAGAACCCCTGCAGCTCCTGGTCAATATGTCCTTCTCTTTGAGGACAGGTGGCGCTCTGTATTACTGCTGCAGCTCCTGGTCAACATTCCCATCTCTGTGTGCCCAGGGTATGCTCTGTATGACTCCTGCAGCTCCTAGTCAACATTCCCATCTCTGTGTGGCCAGGTTGTGCTCTGTATAACTCCTGCAACTCCTGGTCAACATTCCCATATGTGTGTGGCCAGGGTGTGCTCTGTATAACCCCTGCAGCTCCTGGTCAACATTCCCATCTCTGTGTGGCCAGGATTTGCACTGTATATCCCCTGCAGCTCCTGGTCAACATTCCCATCTGTGTGTGTGGCCAGGGATTGCTCTGTATAACCCCTGCAACTTCTGGTCAACATTCCCATCTCTGTGTGGCCAGGGTGTGCTCTGTACAATCCCTGCATCTCCTGGTCAACATTCCCATATCTGTGTGGCCAGGGTGTGCTCTGTATAACCCTTGCAGCTCATGGTCAACATTCCCATCTCTGTTTGTGCACAGGGTGTGCTCTGTATAACCCCAGCAGCTCCTGGTCAACATTCCCTTCTCTGTGTGGCCAGGGTGTGCTCTGTATAACTCCTGCAACTACTGGTCAACATTCCCATCTCTGTGTGGCCAGGGTGTGCTCTGTACAATCCCTGCATCTCCTGGTCAACATTCCCATCTCTGTGTGGCCAGGGTGTGCTCTGTATAACACCTGCAGCTCCTGGTCAACATTCCCATCTCTGTGTGGCCAGGGTGTGCTCTGTATAACACCTGCAGCTCCTGGTAAACATTCCCATCTCTGTGTGGCCAGGGTGTGCTCTGTATAACTCCTGCAGCTCTTGGTCAACATTCCTATCTCTGTGTGGCCAGGGTGTGCTTTGTATAACCCCTGCAGCTCCTGGTCAACATTCCCATCTCTGTGTGGCCAGGGTGTGCTCTGTATAACCCCTGCTGCTCCTGGTCATCATTCCCATCTGTGTGTGCCCAGGGTATGCTCTGTATAACTCCTGCAGCTCATGGTCAACATTCCCATCTCTGTGTGGCCAGGTTGTGCTCTGTATAACTCCTGCAGCTCCTGGTCAACATTCCAATTTCTCTGTGTGTCCATTGTGTGCTCTGTATAACCCCTGCAGCTCCTGGTCAATATTCCCATCTCTGTGTGTGGTCAGGATGTGCACTGTATAACTCCTGCAGCTCCTGGTCAACATTCCCATCTCTGTGTGGCTCGGGTGTGCTCTGTTTAACCCCTGCAGCTCCTGGTTAACATTCTCATCTCTGTGTGGTCAGGGTATGCTCTGTATAACCCCTGCAGCTCCTGGTTAACATTCCTATCTGTGTGTGGCCAGGATGTGCTCTGTATACTCCTACAGCACCTAGTTAACATTCCCATCTCTGTGTGGCCGGGGTGTGCTCTGTATAACTCCTGCAGCTCCTGGTCAACATTCCCATCTCTGTGTGGCCAGGGTGTGCTCTGTATAACCCCTGCAGCTATGGTCAACATTCCCATCTCTGTGTGGCCAGGGTGTGCTCTGCATACCCCCTGCAGCTCCTGCTCTACATTCCCATCTCTGTGTGGCCAGGGTGTGCTCTGTATAACTCCTGCAGCTCCTGGTCAACGTGTCCTTCTCTGTGAGGCCAGGTGGCGCTCTGTATAACCCCTGCAGCTCCTGCTCAACATTCCCATCTGTGTGTGCCCAGGGTATGCTCTGTATAACTCCTGCAGCTCCTGGTCAACATTCCCATCTCTGTGTGGCCAGGGTGTGCTCTGTATAAACCCTGCAGCTCCAGGTCAACATTCCCATCTGTGTGTGCCCAGGGTGTGCACTGTATATCTCCTGCAGCTCCTGGTCAACATTCCCATCTGTGTGTCCAGGGTGTGCTCTGTATAACCCCTGCAGCTCCTGGTCAACATTCCCATCTGTGTGTGTGGCCAGGATGTGCTCTGTATAACTCCTGCAGCTCCTGGTCAACATTCCCATTTCTGTGTGTGGGCAGGGTGTGCTCTGTATAACTCCTGCAGCTCCTGGTCAACATTCCCATCTCTGTGTGGCCAGGGTGTGCTCTGTATAACCCCTGCAGCTCCTGGTTAACATTCCTATATCTGTGTGGCCAGTGTGTGCTCTGCATAACCCCAACAGCTCCTGGTCAACATTCCCATCTCTGTGTGGCCAGGGTGTGCTCTGTATAACCCCTGCAGCTCCTGCTCTACATTCCCATCTCTGTGTGGCCAGGGTGTGTTCTGTATAACCCCTGCAGCTCCTGGTCAACATTCCTATCTCTGTGTGGCCAGGATGTGCTCTGCATAACCCCAGCAGCTCCTGGTCAACATTCCCATCTCTGTGTGGCCAGGGTGCTCTCGGTATAATCCCAGAAGCTCCTGGTCAACATTCCCATTCCTGTGTGGCCAGGGTATGCTCTGTATAACCCCTGCAGCTCCTGGTTAACATTCCTATCTCTGTGTGGCCAGGATGTGCTCTGTATAACCCCAGCAGCTCCTGGTCAACATTTCTATCTCTGTGTGGCCAGAGTGTGCTCTGTATAACCCCTGCAGCTCCTGGTCAACATTTCCAACTGTGCGTGTGTCCAGGGTGTGCTCTGTATAACCCCAGCAGCTCCTGGTCAACATTCCCATCTCTGTGTGTCCAGGGTGTGCTCTGTATACCCCTGCAGCTCCTGGTCAACATTCCCTTCTCTGTGTGGCAAGGATGTGCTCTGTATACTCCTGCAGCTCCTGGTCAACATTCCCATCTCTGTGTGGCCAGGGTGTGTTCTGTATAATCCCAGTAGCTCCTGGTCAACATTCCCATCTCTGTGTGTGGTCAGGGTGTGCTCTGTATAACTCCTGGTCAACATTCACATCTCTGTGTGGCCAGGGTGTGCCCTGTGTAACCACTGAAGCTCCTGGTCAACATGTCCTTCTCTGTGAGTCCAGGTGGCTCTCTGTATTACCCCTGCAGCTCCTGGTCAACATTCCCATCTGTGTGTGCCCAGGGTATGCTCTGTATAACTCCTGCAGCTCCTGGTCAACATGTCCTTCTCTGTGAGGCCAGGTGGTGCTCTGTATTACCCCTGCAGCTCCTGGTCAACATTCCCATCTGTGTGTGCCCAGGGTATGCTCTGTATATCTCCTGCAGCTCCTGGTCAACATTCCCATCTCTGTGTGGCCAGGTTGTGCTCTGTAAAACCCCTGCAGCTCCTGGTCAACATTCCCATCTGTGTGTGTGTCCAGGGTGTGCTCTGTATATCTCCTGCAGCTCCTGGTCAACATTCCCATCTGTGTGTCCAGGGTGTGCTCTGTAAAACCCCTGCAGCTCCTGGTCAACATTTCCATTTGTGCGTGTGTCCAGGGTGTGCTCCGTATAACCCCAGCAGCTCCTGGTCAACACTCCCATCTTTGTGTGGACAGCATGCGCACTGTATAACCACTGCAGCACCTGGTCAACATTCCCATCTCTGTGTGTGTCCAGGGTGTGCTCTGTATACCCCTGCAGCTCCTGGTCAACATTACCTTCTCTGTGTGGCCAGGATGTGCTCTGTATGTCCCCTGCAGCTCCTGGTCAACATTCCCATCTCTCTGTGTGGTCAAGGTGTGCTCTGTATAACTCCTGCAGCTCCTGGTCAACATTCCCATTTCTGTGTGTGGGCAGGGTGTGCTCTGTATAACTCCTGCAGCTCGTGGTCAACCTTCCCATCTCTGTTGGCCAGGGTGTGCTCTGCAGAACCCCTGCAGCTCCTGGTCAACATTCCCATCTCTGTGTGGCCAGGGTGTGCCCTGTGTAACCCCTGCAGCTCCTGTTCAACATTCCCATCTCTGTGTGGCCAGGTTGTGCTCTGCATAACCCCTGCAGCTCCTGGTCAACATTCCCATCTCTGTGTGGCCAGGGTGTGCCCTGTGTAACCCCTGCAGCTCCTGTTCAACATTCCCATCTCTGTGTGGCTAGGGTGTGCTCTGTATAACCCCTGCAGCTCCTGTTCAACATTCCCAGCTCTGTGTGGCCAGGGTGTGCTCTCTATAACCCCTGCAGCTCGTGGTCAACATTTCCATCTCTGTTGGCCAGGGTGTGCTCTGTATAACCCCAGCAGCTCCTGTTCAACATTCCCATCTCTGTGTGGTCAGGGTGTGCTCTGTATAACCCCAGCAGCTCCTGGTCATCATTCCCATCTCTGTGTGGCCAGGGTGTGCTCTGTATAACCCCTGCAGCTCCTGGTTAACATTCCTATTTCTGTGTGGCCAGGATGTGCTCTGTATACTCCTCCAGCACCTGGTCAACATTCCCATCTCTGTGTGGCCAGGGTGTGCTCTGTATAATCCCAGAAGCTCCTGGTCAACATTCTCATCTGTGTGTGATCAGGGTGTGCTCTGTATAACTCCTGCAGCTCCTGGTCAATATTCCCATCTCTGTGTGGCCTGGGTGTGCTCTGTATGACTCCTGCAGCTCCTGGTCAACATTTCCATCTCTATGTGGCCTGGGTGTGCTCTGTATGACTCCTGCAGCTCCTGGTCAACATTCCCATCTCTGTGTGGCCAGGGTGTGCTCTGTATAACTCCTGCAGCTCCTGGTCAACATGTCCTTCTCTGTGAGGCCAGGTGGCGCTCTGTATAACCCCTGCAGCTCCTGGTCAACATTCCCATCTGTGTGTGGCCAGGGTATGCTCTGTACATCTCCTGCAGATCCTGGTCAACATTCCCATCTCTGTGTGGCCAGGTTGTGCTCTGTATAACTCCTGCAGCTCCTGGTCAACATTCCCATTTCTGTGTGTGGGCAGGGTGTGCTCTGTATAACTCCTGCAGCTCGTGGTCAACCTTCCCATCTCTGTTGGCCAGGGTGTGCTCTGCAGAACCCCTGCAGCTCCTGGTCAACATTCCCATCTCTGTGTGGCCAGGGTGTGCCCTGTGTAACCCCTGCAGCTCCTGTTCAACATTCCCATCTCTGTGTGGCCAGGTTGTGCTCTGCATAACCCCTGCAGCTCCTGGTCAACATTCCCATCTCTGTGTGGCCAGGGTGTGCCCTGTGTAACCCCTGCAGCTCCTGTTCAACATTCCCATCTCTGTGTGGCTAGGGTGTGCTCTGTATAACCCCTGCAGCTCCTGTTCAACATTCCCAGCTCTGTGTGGCCAGGGTGTGCTCTCTATAACCCCTGCAGCTCGTGGTCAACATTCCGATCTCTGTTGGCCAGGGTGTGCGCTGTATAACCCCTGCAGCTCCTGTTCAACATTCCCATCTCTGTGTGGTCAGGGTGTGCTCTGTATAACCCCAGCAGCTCCTGGTTAACATTCCTATTTCTGTGTGGCCAGGATGTGCTCTGTATACTCCTCCAGCACCTGGTCAACATTCCCATCTCTGTGTGGCCAGGGTGTGCTCTGTATAATCCCAGAAGCTCCTGGTCAACATTCTCATCTGTGTGTGATCAGGGTTTGCTCTGTATAACTCCTGCAGCTCCTGGTCAATATTCCCATCTCTGTGTGGCCTGGGTGTGCTCTGTATGACTCCTGCAGCTCCTGGTCAACATTTCCATCTCTATGTGGCCTGGGTGTGCTCTGTATGACTCCTGCAGCTCCTGGTCAACATTCCCATCTCTGTGTGGCCAGGGTGTGCTCTGTATAACTCCTGCAGCTCCTGGTCAACATGTCCTTCTCTGTGAGGCCAGGTGGCGCTCTGTATAACCCCTGCAGCTCCTGGTCAACATTCCCATCTGTGTGTGGCCAGGGTATGCTCTGTATATCTCCTGCAGATCCTGGTCAACATTCCCTTCTCTGTGAGGCCAGGGTGTGCTCTGTATAACCCCTGCAGCTCCTGGTCAACATTCCCATCTCTGTGTGGGCAGGATGTGCTCTGTATATCTCCTGCAGCTCCTGGTCAACATTCCCATCTGTGTGTCCAGGGTGTGCTCTGTATAATCCCTGCAGCTCCTGGTCAACATTCCCATCACTGTGTGTGTCCATGGTGTGCTCTGTATACCCCTGCAGCTCCTGGTCAACATTCCCTTCTCTGTGTGGCCAGGATGTGCTCTGTATACTCCTGCAGCTCCTGGTCAACATTCCCATCTCTGTGTGGCCAGGGTGTGCACTGTATAATCCCAGTAGCTCCTGGTCAACATTCCCATCTCTGTGTGTGGTCAGGGTGTGCTCTGTATAACCCCTGCAGCTCCTGGTCAACATGCCCATCTCTGTGTGCCCAGGGTATGCTCTGTATAACTCCTGCAGCTCCTGGTCAACATTCCCATCTCTGTGTGGCCAGGTTGCGCTCTGTATAACTCCTGCAGCTCCTGGTCAATATTCCCATTTCTGTGTGGCCAGGTTGTGCTCTGTATAACCCCTGCAGCTCCTGGTCAACATTTCCATCTGTGCGTGTGTCCAGTGTGTGCTCTGTATAACCCCAGCAGCTCCTGGTCAACACTCCCATCTGTGTGTGGACAGTGTGCGCACTGTATAACCACTGCAGCACCTGGTCAACATTCCCATCTCTGTGTGTGTCCAGGGTGTGCTCTGTACACCCCTGCAGCTCCTGGTCAACATTCCCTTCTCTGTGTGGCCAGGATGTGCTCTGTATATCCCCTGCAGCTCCTGGTCAACATTCCCATCTGTGTGTGTGGCCAGGATGTGCTCTGTATTACTCCTGCAGCTCCTGGTCAACATTCCCATCTCTGTGTGGCCAGGGTGTGCTCTGTATAACCCCTGCAGCTCCTGGTCAACATTCCCATCTCTGTGTGGCCAGGGTATGTTCTGTATAACCCCTGCAACACCTGGTCAACATTCCCATCTCTGTGTGGCCAGGGTGTGCTCTGTAGAACCCCTGCAGCTCCTGGTCAATATGTCCTTCTCTTTGAGGACAGGTGGCGCTCTGTATTACTGCTGCAGCTCCTGGTCAACATTCCCATCTCTGTGTGCCCAGGGTATGCTCTGTATGACTCCTGCAGCTCCTAGTCAACATTCCCATCTCTGTGTGGCCAGGTTGTGCTCTGTATAACTCCTGCAACTCCTGGTCAACATTCCCATATGTGTGTGGCCAGGGTGTGCTCTGTATAACCCCTGCAGCTCCTGGTCAACATTCCCATCTCTGTGTGGCCAGGATTTGCACTGTATATCCCCTGCAGCTCCTGGTCAACATTCCCATCTGTGTGTGTGGCCAGGGATTGCTCTGTATAACCCCTGCAACTTCTGGTCAACATTCCCATCTCTGTGTGGCCAGGGTGTGCTCTGTACAATCCCTGCATCTCCTGGTCAACATTCCCATATCTGTGTGGCCAGGGTGTGCTCTGTATAACCCTTGCAGCTCATGGTCAACATTCCCATCTCTGTTTGTGCCCAGGGTGTGCTCTGTATAACCCCAGCAACTCCTGGTCAACATTCCCTTCTCTGTGTGGCCAGGGTGTGCTCTGTATAACTCCTGCAACTACTGGTCAACATTCCCATCTCTGTGTGGCCAGGGTGTGCTCTGTACAATCCCTGCATCTCCTGGTCAACATTCCCATCTCTGTGTGGCCAGGGTGTGCTCTGTATAACACCTGCAGCTCCTGGTCAACATTCCCATCTCTGTGTGGCCAGGGTGTGCTCTGTATAACAGCTGCAGCTCCTGGTAAACATTCCCATCTCTGTGTGGCCAGGGTGTGCTCTGTATAACTCCTGCAGCTCTTGGTCAACATTCCTATCTCTGTGTGGCCAGGGTGTGCTTTGTATAACCCCTGCAGCTCCTGGTCAACATTCCCATCTCTGTGTGGCCAGGTGTGCTCTGTATAACCCCTGCAGCTATGGTCAACATTCCCATCTCTGTGTGGCCAGGGTGTGCTCTGCATACCCCCTGCAGCTCCTGCTCTACATTCCCATCTCTGTGTGGCCAGGGTGTGCTCTGTATAACTCCTGCAGCTCCTGGTCAACGTGTCCTTCTCTGTGAGGCCAGGTGGCGCTCTGTATAACCCCTGCAGCTCCTGCTCAACATTCCCATCTGTGTGTGCCCAGGGTATGCTCTGTATAACTCCTGCAGCTCCTGGTCAACATTCCCATCTCTGTGTGGCCAGGGTGTGCTCTGTATAAACCCTGCAGCTCCAGGTCAACATTCCCATCTGTGTGTGCCCAGGGTGTGCACTGTATATCTCCTGCAGCTCCTGGTCAACATTCCCATCTGTGTGTCCAGGGTGTGCTCTGTATAACCCCTGCAGCTCCTGGTCAACATTCCCATCTGTGTGTGTGGCCAGGATGTGCTCTGTATAACTCCTGCAGCTCCTGGTCAACATTCCCATCTCTGTGTGGCCAGGGTGTGCTCTATATAACCTCTGCAGCTCCTGGTCAACATTCCCATCTCTGAGTGGCCAGGGTGTGTTCTGTCTAACCCTGCAACACTTGGTCAACATTCCCACCTCTCTGTGGCCAGGGTGTGCTCTGTATGACTCCTGCAGCTCCTGGTCAACATTCCCATCTCTGTATGGCCAGGTTGTGTTCTGTATATCCCCTGCAGCTCCTGGTCAACATTCCCATCTCTGTGTGGCCAGGGTGTGCTCTGTATATCTCCTGCAGCTCCTGGTCAACATTCCCATCTCTGTGTGTGGCCAGGGTGTGCACTGTATAACTCCTGCAGCTCCTGCTCAACATTGCCATCTCGGTGTGGCCAGGGTGTGCTCTGTAAACCCCTGCAGCTCCTGGTTAACATTCCCATCTCTGTGTGTGGCCAGGTTGTGCTCTGTATAATCCCTGCAGCTCCTGGTCAACATTCCCATCTCTGTGTGTCCGGGGTTTGTTCTGTATAACCACTGCAGCTCCTGGTCAACATTCCCATCTCTGTGTGGCCAGGGTGTGCTCTGTATAACCTCTGCAGCTCTTGGTTAACATTCCCATCTCTGTGTGTGGCCAGGATGTGCTCTGTATAACTCCTGCAGTTCCTGGTCAACATGTCCTTCTCTGTGTGTCCAGGGTGTGCTCTGTGTAACCCCAGCAGCTCCTGGTCAACATTCCCATCTCTGTGTGGCCAGTGTGTGCTCTGTATAACTCCTGCAGCTCCTGCTCAACATTCCCATCTCTGTGTGTCCAGGGTGTGCTCTGTCTAACGCCTGCAGCTCCTATTCAACATTCTCATCTCTGTGTGGCCAGGGTGTGCTCTGTATAACCCCTGCAGCTCCTGGTCAACATTCCCATATCTGTGTGGCCAGGGTGTGCTCTGTATAACCCCTGCAGCTCCTGGTCAACATTCCCATCTCTGTGTGTCGAGGGTGTGCTCTGTATATCCCTAGCAGCTCCTGGTCAACATTCCCATCTCTGTGTGGCCAGGGTGTGCTCTGTTTAACCCCTGCAGCTCCTGGTCAACATTCCCATCTCTGTTTGGCCAGGGTGTGCTCTGTATAACCCCAGCAGCTCCTGGTCAACATTCCCATCTCTGTGTATCCAGGATGTGCTCTGTATAACCCCAGCAGCCCCTGGTCAACATTCCCATCTCTGTGTGTCCAGGGTGTGCTCTGTATAACCCCTGCAGCTCCTGGTCAACATTCCCATCACTGTGTGGCCAGGGCGTGCTCTGTATAACCCCTGCAGCTCCTGGTCAACATCCCCATCTCTGTGTGGCCAGGATGTGCACTGTATAACTCCGGGAACTCCTGGTCAACATTCCCATCGCTGTGTGTGGCCAGGGTGTGCTCTGTATAACTCCTGCATGTCCTGGTCAACATTCCCATCTCTGTGTGGCCAGGATGTGCTCTGAATACTCCTGCAGCTCCTGGTCAACATTCCCATCTCTGTGTGTGGTCAGGGTGTGCTCTGTATAACTCCTGCAGCTCCTGGTCAACATTCCCATCTCTGTTTGGCCAGGATGTGCTCTGTATACCCCTGCAGCTCCTGGTCAACATCCCATCTCTGTGTGGCCAGGCTGTGCTCTGTATAACCCCTGCAGCTCCTGGTCAACATTCCCATCTCTGTGTGGCAAGGATATGCACTGTATAATCCTAGTAGCTCCTGGTCAACATTCCCATCTCTGTGTGTGGCCAGGGAGTGCTCTGTATAACTCCTGCAGCTCCTGGTCAACATTCCCATCTCTATGTGTGGTCAGGGGGTGCTCTGTATAACCCCTGCAGCTCCTGGTCAACAATCCCATCACTGTGTGGCCAAGGTGTGCTCTGCATAACTCCTGCAGCTCCTGGTCAACATTCCCATCTCTGTGTGGCCAGGGTGTGCTCTGTATAACCCCTGCAGCTACTGGTTAACATTCCCATCTCTGTGTGTGGCCAGGGTGTGCTCTGTATAACTCCTGCAGCTCCTGCTCAACATGTCCTTCTCTGTGAGGCCAGGGTGTGCTCTGTATAACTACTGCAGCTCCTGGTCAACATTCCCATCTCTGTGTGGCCAGGGAGTGCTCTGTATAACTCCTGCAGCTCCTGGTCAACATGTCCTTCTCTGTGAGGCCAGGTGGCGCTCTGTATAACCCCTGCAGCTCCTGGTCAACATTGCCATCTGTGTGTGTGGTCAGGGTGTGCTCTGTATAACTCCTGCAGCTCCTGGTTAACATTCCCATTTCTGTGTGGCCAGGGTGTGCTCTGTATAACCCCTGCAGCTCCTGGTTAACATTCCCATTTCTGTGTGTGGCCAGTATGTGCTTTGTATAACTCCTGCATTTCCTGGTCAACATTCCCATCTCTGTGTGGCCAGGGTGTGCTCTGTATAACCCCTGCAGCTCCTGGTCTACATTCCCATCTCTGTGTGGCCAGGGTGTGCTCTGTATAACTCCTGCAGCTCCTGGTCAACAGGTCCTTCTCTGTGAGGCCAGGTGGCGCTCTGTATAATCCCTGCAGCTCCTGGTCAACATTCCCATCTGTGTGTGCCCAGCGTATGCTCTGTATAACTCCTGCAGCTCCTGGTCAACATTACCATCTCTGTGTGGCCAGGTTGTGTTCTGTATAACTCCTGGTCAACACTCCCATCTCTGTGTGACCAGGGTGTGCTCAGTATAACCCCTGCAGCTCCTGGTCAACATTCCCATCTGTGTGTGCCCAGGGTGTGCTCTGTATAACTCCTCAGCTCCTGGTCAACATTCCCATCTCTGTGTGGCCAGTGTGTGCTCTGTATAACCCCTGCAGCTCCTGGTGAACATTCCCATCTCTGTGTGGCCAGGATGTGCTCTGTATACTCCTGCAGCACCTGGTCAACATTCCCATCTCTGTGTGGCCAGGATGTGCTCTGTATACTCCTGCAGCTCCTGGTCAACATTCCCATCTCTGTGTGGCCAGGGTGTGTTCTGTATATCCCTTGCAGCTCCTGGTCAACATTCCCATCTCTGTGTGGCCAGGGTGTGCTCTGTATAACCCCTGCAGCTCCTGGTCAACATTCCCATCTCTGTGTGGCCAGGATGTGCTCTGTATACTCCTGCAGCACCTGGTCAACATTCCCATCTCTGTGTGGCCAGGATGTGCTTTGTATACTCCTGCTGCTCCTGGTCAACATTACCATCTCTGTGTGGCCAGGATGTGCACTGTATAATCCCAGTAGCTCCTGGTCAACATTCTCATCTCTGTGTGTGGTCAGGGTGTGCTCTGTATAACTCCTGCAGCTCATGGTTAACATTCCCATCTCTGTGTGTGGTCAGTATGTGCTTTGTATAACCCCTGCTCCTGGTCAACATTCCCATCTCTGTGTGGCCAGGGTGTGCTCTGTATAACCCCTGCAGCTCATGGTTAACATTCCCATCTCTGTGTGTGGTCAGTATGTGCTTTGTATAACCCCTGCAGCTCCTGGTCAACAATACCATATCTGTGTGGCCAGGGTGTGTTCTGTATAACCCCTGCAACTCCTGGTCAACATTCCCATCTCTGTGTGGCCAGGTTGTGCTCTGTATAACCCCTGCAGCTCCTGGTCAGCATTCCCATCCGTGTGTGTGCCCAGGGTGTGCTCTGTATAACCCCTGCAGCTCCTGGTCAACATTCCCATCTCTGTGTGGCCAGGGTGTGTTCTGTATATCCCTTGCAGCTCCTGGTCAACATTCCCATCTCTGTGTGGCCAGGGTGTGCTCTGTATAACCCCTGCAGCTCCTGGTCAACATTCCCATCTCTGTGTGGCCAGTGTGTGCTCTGTATGCTCCTGCAGCACCTGGTCAACATTCCCATCTCTGTGTGGCCAGGATGTGCTTTGTATACTCCTGCTGCTCCTGGTCAACATTACCATCTCTGTGTGGCCAGGATGTGCACTGTATAATCCCAGTAGCTCCTGGTCAACATTCTCATCTCTGTGTGTGGTCAGGGTGTGCTCTGTATAACTCCTGCAGCTCCTGGTCAACATTCCCATCTCTGTGTGGCCAGGGTGTGCTCTGTATAACCCCTGCAGCTCATGGTTAACATTCCCATCTCTGTGTGTGGTCAGTATGTGCTTTGTATAACCCCTGCAGCTCCTGGTCAACATTCCCATCTCTGTGTGGCCAGTGTGTGCTCTGTATAACCCCTGCAGCTCCTGGTCAACATTCCCATCTGTGTGTGTGTCCTTGGTGTGCTCTGCATAACCCCTGCAACTTCTGGTTAACATTCCCATCTCTGTGTGGCCAGGGTGTGCACTGTATAACCCCTGCAGCTCATGGTCAACATTCCCAACTCTGTTTGTGCCCAGGGTGTGCTCTGTATAACCCCATCAGCTTCTGGTCAACATTCCCGTCTCTGTGTGGCCAGGGTGTGCTCTGTATACTCCTGCAGCTCCTGGTCAACATTCCCTTCTCTGTGTGGCCAGGGTGTGCTCTGTATAACCCCTGCAACTCCTGGTCAACATTCCCATGTCTGTGTGGACTGGGTGTGCTCTGTATAACCACTGCAGCTCCTGGTCAACATTCCCATCTCTGTGTGGACAGGGTGTGCTCTGTTTAACCCCTGCAGCTCCTGGTCAACATTCCCATCTCTGTGTGGCCAGGGTGTGCTCTGTATAACCCCTGCAGCTCCTGGTCAACATTCCCATCTCTGTGTGGCCAGGGTGTGCTCTGTATAAACCCTGCTCCTGGTCAACATTCCCATCTCTGTGAGGCCAGGGTGTGCTCTGTATTACCCCTGCAGCTCCTGGTCAACATTCCCATGTCTGTGTGGCCAGGGTGTGCTCTGTATAACCCTGCAGCTCCTGGTCAACATTCCCTTCTCTGTGTGGCCAGGGTGTGCTCTGTATAACCACTGCAGCTCCTGGTCAACATTCCCATCTCTGTGTGGACAGGGTGTGCTCTGTTTAACCCCTGCAGCTCCTGGTCAACATTCCCATCTCTGTGTGGCCAGGGTGTGCTCTGTATAACCCCTGCAGCTCCTGGTCAACATTCCCATCTCTGTGTGGCCAGGGTGTGCTCTGTATAAACCCTGCTCCTGGTCAACATTCCCATCTCTGTGTGGCCAGGGTGTGCTCTGTATAACCCCTGCAACTCCTGGTCAACATTCCCATGTCTGTGTGGCCAGGGTGTGCTCTGTATAACCCTGCAGCTCCTGGTCAACATTCCCTTCTCTGTGTGGCCAGGGTGTGCTCTGTATAACCCTGCAGCTCCTGGTCAACATTCCCTTCTCTGTGTGGCCAGGGTGTGCTCTGTATAACCCTGCAGCTCCTGGTCAACATTCCCTCTTCTGTGTGGCCAGGGTGTGCTCTGTATAACCCCTGCAACTCCTGGTCAACATTCCCATGTCTGTGTGGACTGGGTGTGCTCTGTATAACCCCTGCAGCTCCTGGTCAACATTCCCATCTCTGTGTGGACAGGGTGTGCTCTGTTTAACCCCTGCAGCTCCTGGTCAACATTCCCATCTCTGTGTGGCCAGGGTGTGCTCTGTATAACCCCTGCAGCTCCTGGTCAACATTCCCATCTCTGTGTGGCCAGGGTGTGCTCTGTATAACCCCTGCAGCTCCTGGATCACATTCCCATCTCTGTGTGTGGCCAGGATGTGCTCTGTATAACTCCTGCAGCTCCTGGTCAACATTCCCATATCTGAGTGGCCAGGGTGTGCTCTGTATAACCCCTGCAGCTCCTGGTCAACATTTCCATCTCTGTGTGTGGCCAGGGTGTGCTCTGTATAACTCCTGCAGCTCCTGGTCAACATGTCCTTCTCTGTGTGTCCAGGGTGTGCTCTGTGTAACCCCAGTAGCTCCTGGTCAACATTCCCATCTCTGTGTGGCCAGGGTGTGCTCTGTATAACCCCTGCAGCTCCTGGTCAACATTCCCATCTCTGTGTGGCCAGGGTGTGCTCAGTATAACTCCTGCAGCTCCTGGTCGACATTCCCATCTCTGTGTGTCGAGGGTGTGCTCTGTATAACTCCTGCAGCTTTGGGTCAACATTCCAGTCTCTGTGTGGCCAGGGTGTGCTCTGTGTAACCCCTGCAGCTCCTGGTCAACATTCCCATCTCTGTGTGGCCAGGGTGTGCTCTGTATAACCCCTGCAGCTCCTGGTCAACATTCCCATCCCTGTGTGGCCAGGATGTGCACTGTATAACCCCAGCAGCTCCTGGTCAACATTCCCATCTCTGTGTGTGGTCAGGGGATGCTCTGTATAACTCCTACAGCTCCTGGTCAACATTCCCATCTGTGCTTGGCCAGGATGTGCTCTGTATACCCCTGCAGCTCCTGGTCAACATTCCCATCTCTGTGTGGCCAGGCTGTGCTCTGTATAACCCCTGCAGCTCCTGGTCAACATTCCCATCTCTGTGTGGCAAGGGTGTGCTCTGTATAACCCTAGCAGCTCCTGGTCAACATTCTCATATCTGTGTGGCCAGCGTGTGCTCTGCATAACCCCAGCAACTCCTGGTCAACATTCCCATCTCTGTGTGGCCAGGGTGTGCTCTGTATAACCCCAGCATCTCCTGGTCAACATTACCATCTCTGTGTGGCCAGGGTGTGCTCTGTTTAACCCCTGCAGCTCCTGGTCAACATTCCCATCTCTGTGTGTCCAGGGTGTGCTCTGTATAACCCCTGCAGCTCCTGGTCAACATTCCCATCTCTGTGTGACCAGGGTGTGCTCTGTATAACCCCTGCAGTTCCTGGTTCACATTCCCGTCTCTGTGTGTGGCCAGGATGTGCTCTGTATAACTCCTGCAGCTCCTGGTCAACATTCCCATATCTGAGTGGCCAGGGTGTGCTCTGTATAACCCCTGCAGCTCCTGGTCAACATTTCCATCTCTGTCTGTGGCCAGGGTGTGCTCTGTATAACTCCTGCAGCTCCTGGTCATCATGTCCTTCTCTGTGTGTCCAGGGTGTGCTCTGTGTAACCCCAGTAGCTCCTGGTCAACATTCCCATCTCTGTGTGGCCAGGGTGTGCTCTGTTTCACCCCTGCAGCTCCTGGTCAACATTCCCATCTCTGTGTGTCCAGGGTGTGCTCTGTATAACCCCTGCAGCTCCTGGTCAACATTCCCATCTCTGTGTGGCCAAGGTGTGCTCTGTATAATCCCTGCAGCTCCTGCTCAACATTCCCATCTCTGTGTGTCCATGGTTTGCTCTGTATAACTCCTGCAGCTCCTGGTCAACATTCCCATCTCTGTGTGACCAGGGTGTGCTCTGTATAACCCCTGCAGCTCCTGGTTAACATTCCCATCTCTGTGTGTGGCCAGGATGTGCTCTGCATAACTCCTGCAGCTCCTGGTCAACATGTCATTCTCTGTGTGTCCAGGGTGTGCTCTGTGTAACCCCAGTAGCTCCTGGTCAACATTCCCATCTCTGTGTGGCCAATGTGTTCACTGTATAACACCTGCAGCTCCTATTCAACATTCTCATCTCTGTGTGACCAGTGTGTGCTCTGTATAACCCCTGCAGCTCCTGGTCAACATTCCCATCTCTGTGTGGCCAGGGTGTGCTCTGTATAACCCTAGCAGCTCCTGGTCAACATTCCCATATATGTGTGGCCAGGGTGTGCTCTGCATAACCCCAGCAGCTCCTGGTCAACATTCCCATCTCTGTGTGGCCAGGGTGTGCTCTGTATAACCCCTGCAGCTCCTGGTCAACATTCCCATCTCTGTGTGTCCAGGGTGTGCTCTGTATAACCCCTGCAGCTCCTGGTCGACATTCCCATCTCTGTCTGGCCAGGGTGTGCTCTGGATAACCCCTGCAGCTCCTGGTCAACATTCCCATCTCTGTGTGGCCAGGATGTGCACTGTATAACCCCAGCAGCTCCTGGTCAACATTCCCATCTCTGTGTGTGGTCAGGGTGTGCTCTGTATAACTCCTGCAGCTCATGGTCAACATTCCCATCTCTGCTTGGCCAGGATGTGCTCTGTATACCCCTGCAGCTCCTGGTCAACATTCCCATCTCTGTGTGGCCAGGCTGTGCTCTGTATACCCCTGCAGCTCCTGGTCAACATTCCCATCTCTGTGTGGCCAGGCTGTGCTCTGTATAACCCCTGCAGCTCCTGGTCAACATTCCCATTTCTGTGTGGCCAGGGTGTGCTCTGTTTAACCCCTACAGCTCCTGGTCAACATTCCCATCTCTATGTGTCCAGGGTGTGCTCTGTATAAAACCTGCAGCTCCTGGTCAACATTCCCATCTCTGTGTGGCCAGGGTGTGCTCTGATTAATCCCTGCAGCTCCTGGTTAACATTCCCATCTCTGTGTGTGGCCAGGGTGTGCTCTGTATAACTCCTGCCGCTCCTGGTCAACATTCCCATATCTGAGTGGCCAGGGTGTGCTCAGTATAACTCCTGGTCAACATTCCCATATCTGAGTGGCCAGGGTGTGCTCTGTTTAACCCCTGCAGCTCCTATTCAACATTCCCATCTCTGTGTGACCAGGGTGTGCTCTGTTTTTTCCCCAGCAGCTCCTGGTCAACATTCCCATCTCTGTGTATCCAGGCTGTGCTCTGTATAACCCCAGCAGCTCCTGGTCAACATTCCCATCTCTGTGTGGCCAGGGTGTTCTCTGTGTAACCCCTGCAGCTCCTGGTCAACATTCCCATCACTGTGTGGCCAGGGTGTGCTCTGTATAACCCCTGCAGCTCCTGGTCAACATTCCCATCTCTGTGTGGCCAGGGTGTGCTCAGTATAACTCCTGCAGCTCCTGGTCGACATTCCCATCTCTGTGTGTCGAGGGTGTGCTCTGCATAACCCTAGCAGCTCCTGGTCAACATTCCCATATCTGTGTGGCCAGGGTGTGCTCTGTATAACCCCAGCAGCTCCTGGTCAACATTCCCATCTCTGTGTGGCCAGGGTGTGCTCTGTTTAACCCCTGCAGCTCCTGGTCAACATTCCCAACTCTGTGTGTCCAGGGTGTGCTCTGTATAACCACTGCAGCTCCTGGTCAACATTCCCATCTCTGTGTGGCCTGGGTGTGCTCTGTATAACCCCTGCAGCTCCTGGTCAACATTCCCATCTCTGTGTGGCCAGGATGTGCACTGCATAACCCCAGCAGCTCCTTGTCAACATTCCCATTTCTGTGTGCGGTCAGGGTGTGCTCTGTATAACTCCTGCAGCTCCTGGTCAACATTCCCATCTCTGCTTGGCCAGGATGTGCTCTGTATACCGCTGCAGCTCCTGGTCAACATTCCCAACTCTGTGTGGCCAGGCTGTGCTCTGTATAACCCCTGCAGCTCCTGGTCAACATTCCCATATCTGTGTGGCAAGGATGTGCACTGTATAACCCCTGCAGCTCCTGGTCAACATTCCCATATCTGTGTGGCCATGGTGTGCTCTGTATAACCCCAGCATCTCCAGGTCAACATTCCCATCTCTGTGTATCCAGGGTATGCTCTGTATAACCCCAGCAGCTCCTGGTCAACATTCCCATCTCTGTCTGGCCAGGGTGTGCTCTGTATACCGCTGCAGCTCCTGGTCAACATTCCCAACTCTGTGTGGCCAGGCTGTGCTCTGTATAACCCCTGCAGCTCCTGGTCAACATTCCCATATCTGTGTGGCAAGGATGTGCACTGTATAACCCCTGCAGCTCCTGGTCAACATTCCCATATCTGTGTGGCCAGGGTGTGCTCTGTATAACCCCAGCATCTCCAGGTCAACATTCCCATCTCTGTGTATCCAGGGTATGCTCTGTATAACCCCAGCAGCTCCTGGTCAACATTCCCATCTCTGTCTGGCCAGGGTGTGCTCTGTTTAACCCCTGCAGCTCCTGGTCAACATTCCCATCTCTGTGTGTCCAGGGTGTGCTCTGTATAACCCCTGCAGCTCCTGGTCAAAATTCCCATCTCTGTGTGGCCAGGGTGTGCTCTGTATAACCCTAGCAGCTCCTGGTCAACATTCCCATATATGTGTGGCCAGGGTGTGCTCTGCATAACCCCAGCAGCTCCTGGTCAACATTCCCATCTCTGTGTGGCCAGGGTGTGCTCTGTATAACCCCTGCAGCTCCTGGTCAACATTCCCATCTCTGTGTGTCCAGGGTGTGCTCTGTATAACCCCTGCAGCTCCTGGTCGACATTCCCATCTCTGTCTGGCCAGGGTGTGCTCTGGATAACCCCTGCAGCTCCTGGTCAACATTCCCATCTCTGTGTGGCCAGGATGTGCACTGTATAACCCCAGCAGCTCCTGGTCAACATTCCCATCTCTGTGTGTGGTCAGGGTGTGCTCTGTATAACTCCTGCAGCTCCTGGTCAACATTCCCATCTCTGCTTGGCCAGGATGTGCTCTGTATACCCCTGCAGCTCCTGGTCAACATTCCCATCTGTGTGTGGCCAGGCTGTGCTCTGTATACCCCTGCAGCTCCTGGTCAACATTCCCATCTCTGTGTGGCCAGGCTGTGCTCTGTATAACCCCTGCAGCTCCTGGTCAACATTCCCATTTCTGTGTGGCCAGGGTGTGCTCTGTTTAACCCCTACAGCTCCTGGTCAACATTCCCATCTCTATGTGTCCAGGGTGTGCTCTGTATAAAACCTGCAGCTCCTGGTCAACATTCCCATCTCTGTGTGGCCAGGGTGTGCTCTGATTAATCCCTGCAGCTCCTGGTTAACATTCCCATCTCTGTGTGTGGCCAGGGTGTGCTCTGTATAACTCCTGCCGCTCCTGGTCAACATTCCCATATCTGAGTGGCCAGGGTGTGCTCAGTATAACTCCTGGTCAACATTCCCATATCTAAGTGGCCAGGGTGTGCTCTGTTTAACCCCTGCAGCTCCTATTCAACATTCCCATCTCTGTGTGACCAGGGTGTGCTCTGTTTTTTCCCCAGCAGCTCCTGGTCAACATTCCCATCTCTGTGTATCCAGGCTGTGCTCTGTATAACCCCAGCAGCTCCTGGTCAACATTCCCATCTCTGTGTGGCCAGGGTGTTCTCTGTGTAACCCCTGCAGCTCCTGGTCAACATTCCCATCACTGTGTGGCCAGGGTGTGCTCTGTATAACCCCTGCAGCTCCTGGTCAACATTCCCATCTCTGTGTGGCCAGGGTGTGCTCAGTATAACTCCTGCAGCTCCTGGTCGACATTCCCATCTCTGTGTGTCGAGGGTGTGCTCTGCATAACCCTAGCAGCTCCTGGTCAACATTCCCATATCTGTGTGGCCAGGGTGTGCTCTGTATAACCCCAGCAGCTCCTGGTCAACATTCCCATCTCTGTGTGGCCAGGGTGTGCTCTGTTTAACCCCTGCAGCTCCTGGTCAACATTCCCAACTCTGTGTGTCCAGGGTGTGCTCTGTATAACCACTGCAGCTCCTGGTCAACATTCCCATCTCTGTGTGGCCTGGGTTTGCTCTGTATAACCCCTGCAGCTCCTGGTCAACATTCCCATCTCTGTGTGGCCAGGATGTGCACTGCATAACCCCAGCAGCTCCTGGTCAACATTCCCATTTCTGTGTGCGGTCAGGGTGTGCTCTGTATAACTCCTGCAGCTCCTGGTCAACATTCCCATCTCTGCTTGGCCAGGATGTGCTCTGTATACCGCTGCAGCTCCTGGTCAACATTCCCAACTCTGTGTGGCCAGGCTGTGCTCTGTATAACCCCTGCAGCTCCTGGTCAACATTCCCATATCTGTGTGGCAAGGATGTGCACTGTATAACCCCTGCAGCTCCTGGTCAACATTCCCATATCTGTGTGGCCAGGGTGTGCTCTGTATAACCCCAGCATCTCCAGGTCAACATTCCCATCTCTGTGTATCCAGGGTATGCTCTGTATAACCCCAGCAGCTCCTGGTCAACATTCCCATCTCTGTCTGGCCAGGGTGTGCTCTGTATACCGCTGCAGCTCCTGGTCAACATTCCCAACTCTGTGTGGCCAGGCTGTGCTCTGTATAACCCCTGCAGCTCCTGGTCAACATTCCCATATCTGTGTGGCAAGGATGTGCACTGTATAACCCCTGCAGCTCCTGGTCAACATTCCCATATCTGTGTGGCCAGGGTGTGCTCTGTATAACCCCAGCATCTCCAGGTTAACATTCCCATCTCTGTGTATCCAGGGTATGCTCTGTATAACCCCAGCAGCTCCTGGTCAACATTCCCATCTCTGTCTGGCCAGGGTGTGCTCTGTTTAACCCCTGCAGCTCCTGGTCAACATTCCCATCTCTGTGTGTCCAGGGTGTGCTCTGTATAACCCCTGCAGCTCCTGGTCAAAATTCCCATCTCTGTGTGGCCAGGGTGTGCTCTGTATAATCCCTGCAGCTCCTGGTCAACATTCCCATCTCTGTGTGACCATGGTTTGCTCTGTATAACCCTAGCAGCTCCTGGTCAACATTCCCATATCTGTGTGGCCAGGGTGTGCTCTGTATAACCCCAGCAGCTCCTGGTCAACATTCCCATCTCTGTGTATCCAGGCTGTGCTCTGTATAACCCTAGCAGTCCTGGTCAACATTCCCATCTCTGTGTGGTCAGGGTGTGCTCTGTATAACTACTGCAGCACCTGGTCAACATTCCCATCTCTGTTTGGCCAGGTTGTGCTCTGTATACCCCTGCAGCTCCTGGTCAACATTTCCATCTCTGTGTGTGGCCAGGGTGTGCTCTGTATAACTCCTGCAGCTCCTGGTCAACATTCCCATCTCTGTGTGGCCAGGGAGTGCTCTGTATAACTCCTGCAGCTCCTGGTCAACATGTCCTTCTCTGTGAGGCCAGGTGGCGCTCTGTATAACCCCTGCAGCTCCTGGTCAACATTCCCATCTGTGTGTGTGGTCAGGGTGTGCTCTGTATAACTCCTGCAGCTCCTGGTTAACATTCCCATTTCTGTGTGGCCAGGGTGTGCTCTGTATAACCCCTGCAGCTCCTGGTTAACATTCCCATTTCTGTGTGTGGCCAGTATGTGCTTTGTATAAGTCCTGCATTTCCTGGTCAACATTCCCATCTCTGTGTGGCCAGGGTGTGCTCTGTATAACCCCTGCAGCTCCTGGTCTACATTCCCATCTCTGTGTGGCCAGGGTGTGCTCTGTATAACTCCTGCAGCTCCTGGTCAACAGGTCCTTCTCTGTGAGGCCAGGTGGCGCTCTGTATAATCCCTGCAGCTCCTGGTCAACATTCCCATCTGTGTGTGCCCAGGGTATGCTCTGTATAACTCCTGCAGCTCCTGGTCAACATTACCATCTCTGTGTGGCCAGGTTGTGTTCTGTATAACTCCTGGTCAACACTCCCATCTCTGTGTGGCCAGGGTGTGCTCAGTATAACCCCTGCAGCTCCTGGTCAACATTCCCATCTGTGTGTGCCCAGGGTGTGCTCTGTATAACTCCTCAGCTCCTGGTCAACATTCCCATCTCTGTGTGGCCAGGGTGTGTTCTGTATATCCCTTGCAGCTCCTGGTCAACATTCCCATCTCTGTGTGGCCAGGGTGTGCTCTGTATAACCCCTGCAGCTCCTGGTCAACATTCCCATCTCTGTGTGGCCAGGATGTGCTCTGTATACTCCTGCAGCACCTGGTCAACATTCCCATCTCTGTGAGGCCAGGATGTGCTTTGTATACTCCTGCTGCTCCTGGTCAACATTACCATCTCTGTGTGGCCAGGATGTGCACTGTATAATCCCAGTAGCTCCTGGTCAACATTCCCATCTCTGTGTGTGGTCAGCATGTGCTCTGTATAACTCCTGCAGCTCCTGGTCAACATTCCCATCTCTGTGTGGCCAGGGTGTGCTCTGTATAACCCCTGCAGCTCATGGTTAACATTCCCATCTCTGTGTGTGGTCAGTATGTGCTTTGTATAACCCCTGCAGCTCCTGGTCAACAATACCATATCTGTGTGGCCAGGGTGTGTTCTGTATAACCCCTGCAACTCCTGGTCAACATTCCCATCTCTGTGTGGCCAGGTTGTGCTCTGTATAACCCCTGCAGCTCCTGGTCAGCATTCCCATCTGTGTGTGTGCCCAGGGTGTGCTCTGTATAACCCCTGCAGCTCCTGGTCAACATTCCCATCTCTGTGTGGCCAGTGTGTGCTCTGTATAACCCCTGCAGCTCCTGGTCAACATTCCCATCTGTGTGTGTGTCCTTGGTGTGCTCTGCATAACCCCTGCAACTTCTGGTTAACATTCCCATCTCTGTGTGGCCAGGGTGTGCACTGTATAACCCCTGCAGCTCATGGTCAACATTCCCAACTCTGTTTGTGCCCAGGGTGTGCTCTGTTTAACCCCATCAGCTTCTGGTCAACATTCCCGTCTCTGTGTGGCCAGGGCGTGCTCTGTATACTCCTGCAGCTCCTGGTCAACATTCCCTTCTCTGTGTGGCCAGGGTGTGCTCTGTATAACCCCTGCAACTCCTGGTCAACATTCCCATGTCTGTGTGGACTGGGTGTGCTCTGTATAACCACTGCAGCTCCTGGTCAACATTCCCATCTCTGTGTGGACAGGGTGTGCTCTGTTTAACCCCTGCAGCTCCTGGTCAACATTCCCATCTCTGTGTGGCCAGGGTGTGCTCTGTATAACCCCTGCAGCTCCTGGTCAACATTCCCATCTCTGTGTGGCCAGGGTGTGCTCTGTATAAACCCTGCTCCTGGTCAACATTCCCTTCTCTGTGTGGCCAGGGTGTGCTCTGTATAACCCATGCAACTCCTGGTCAACATTCCCATGTCTGTGTGGCCAGGGTTTGCTCTGTATAACCCTGCAGCTCCTGGTCAACATTCCCTTCTCTGTGTGGCCAGGGTGTGCTCTGTATAACCCTGCAGCTCCTGGTTAACATTCCCTTCTCTGTGTGGCCAGGGTGTGCTCTGTATAACCCCTGCAGCTCCTGGTCAACATTCCCATCTGTGTGTGCCCAGGGTGTGCTCTGTATAACTCCTCAGCTCCTGGTCAACATTCCCATCTCTGTGTGGCCAGGGTGTGTTCTGTATATCCCTTGCAGCTCCTGGTCAACATTCCCATCTCTGTGTGGCCAGGGTGTGCTCTGTATAACCCCTGCAGCTCCTGGTCAACATTCCCATCTCTGTGTGGCCAGGATGTGCTCTGTATACTCCTGCAGCACCTGGTCAACATTCCCATCTCTGTGAGGCCAGGATGTGCTTTGTATACTCCTGCTGCTCCTGGTCAACATTACCATCTCTGTGTGGCCAGGATGTGCACTGTATAATCCCAGTAGCTCCTGGTCAACATTCCCATCTCTGTGTGTGGTCAGCATGTGCTCTGTATAACTCCTGCAGCTCCTGGTCAACATTCCCATCTCTGTGTGGCCAGGGTGTGCTCTGTATAACCCCTGCAGCTCATGGTTAACATTCCCATCTCTGTGTGTGGTCAGTATGTGCTTTGTATAACCCCTGCAGCTCCTGGTCAACAATACCATATCTGTGTGGCCAGGGTGTGTTCTGTATAACCCCTGCAACTCCTGGTCAACATTCCCATCTCTGTGTGGCCAGGTTGTGCTCTGTATAACCCCTGCAGCTCCTGGTCAGCATTCCCATCTGTGTGTGTGCCCAGGGTGTGCTCTGTATAACCCCTGCAGCTCCTGGTCAACATTCCCATCTCTGTGTGGCCAGTGTGTGCTCTGTATAACCCCTGCAGCTCCTGGTCAACATTCCCATCTGTGTGTGTGTCCTTGGTGTGCTCTGCATAACCCCTGCAACTTCTGGTTAACATTCCCATCTCTGTGTGGCCAGGGTGTGCACTGTATAACCCCTGCAGCTCATGGTCAACATTCCCAACTCTGTTTGTGCCCAGGGTGTGCTCTGTTTAACCCCATCAGCTTCTGGTCAACATTCCCGTCTCTGTGTGGCCAGGGCATGCTCTGTATACTCCTGCAGCTCCTGGTCAACATTCCCTTCTCTGTGTGGCCAGGGTGTGCTCTGTATAACCCCTGCAACTCCTGGTCAACATTCCCATGTCTGTGTGGACTGGGTGTGCTCTGTATAACCACTGCAGCTCCTGGTCAACATCCCCATCTCTGTGTGGACAGGGTGTGCTCTGTTTAACCCCTGCAGCTCCTGGTCAACATTCCCATCTCTGTGTGGCCAGGGTGTGCTCTGTATAACCCCTGCAGCTCCTGGTCAACATTCCCATCTCTGTGTGGCCAGCGTGTGCTCTGTATAAACCCTGCTCCTGGTCAACATTCCCTTCTCTGTGTGGCCAGGGTGTGCTCTGTATAACCCATGCAACTCCTGGTCAACATTCCCATGTCTGTGTGGCCAGGGTTTGCTCTGTATAACCCTGCAGCTCCTGGTCAACATTCCCTTCTCTGTGTGGCCAGGGTGTGCTCTGTATAACCCTGCAGCTCCTGGTTAACATTCCCTTCTCTGTGTGGCCAGGGTGTGCTCTGTATAACCCCTGCAACTCCTGGTCAACATTCCCATGTCTGTGTGGACTGGGTGTGCTCTGTATAACCCCTGCAGCTCCTGGTCAACATTCACATCTCTGTGTGGACAGGGTGTGCTCTGTTTAACCCCTGCAGCTCCTGGTCAACATTCCCATCTCTGTGTGGCCAGGGTGTGCTCTGTATAACCCCTGCAGCTCCTGGTCAACATTCCCATCTCTGTGTGGCCAGGGTGTGCTCTGTATAAACCCTGCTCCTGGTCAACATTCCCATCTCTGTGTGGCCAGGGTGTGCTCTGTATAACCCCTGCAGCTCCTGGTCAACATTCCCATCTCTGTGTGTGGCCAGGATGTGCTCTGTATAACTCCTGCAGCTCCTGGTCAACATTCCCATATCTGAGTAGCCAGGGTGTGCTCTGTATAACCCCTGCAGCTCCTGGTCAACATTTCCATCTCTGTGTGTGGCCAGGGTGTGCTCTGTATAACTCCTGCAGCTCCTGGTCAACATGTCCTTCTCTGTGTGTCCAGGGTGTGCTCTGTGTAACCCCAGTAGCTCCTGGTCAACATTCCCATCTCTGTGTGGCCAGGGTGTGCTCTGTATAACCCCTGCAGCTCCTGGTCAACATTCCCTTCTCTGTGTGGCCAGGGTGTGCTCAGTATAACTCCTGCAGCTCCTGGTCGACATTCCTATCTCTGTGTGTCGAGGGTGTGCTCTGTATAACTCCTGCAGCTTTGGGTCAACATTCCAGTCTCTGTGTGGCCAGGGTGTGCTCTGTGTAACCCCTGCAGCTCCTGGTCAACATTCCCATCTCTGTGTGGCCAGTGTGTGCTCTGTATAACCCCTGCAGCTCCTGGTCAACATTCCCATCCCTGTGTGGCCAGGATGTGCACTGTATAACCCCAGCAGCTCCTGGTCAACATTCCCATCTCTGTGTGTGGTCAGGGGATGCTCTGTATAACTCCTACAGCTCCTGGTCAACATTCCCATCTGTGCTTGGCCAGGGTGTGCTCTGTATAACCCCTGCAGCTCCTGGTCAACATTCCCATCTCTGTGTGGCCAGGGTGTGCTCTGTATAAACCCTGCTCCTGGTCAACATTCCCATCTCTGTGTGGCCAGGGTGTGCTCTGTATAACCCCTGCAACTCCTGGTCAACATTCCCATGTCTGTGTGGCCAGGGTGTGCTCTGTATAACCCTGCAGCTCCTGGTCAACATTCCCTTCTCTGTGTGGCCAGGGTGTGCTCTGTATAACCCTGCAGCTCCTGGTCAACATTCCCTTCTCTGTGTGGCCAGGGTGTGCTCTGTATAACCCCTGCAACTCCTGGTCAACATTCCCATGTCTGTGTGGACTGGGTGTGCTCTGTATAACCCCTGCAGCTCCTGGTCAACATTCCCATCTCTGTGTGGCCAGTGTGTGCTCTGTATAACCCCTGCAGCTCCTGGTCAACATTCCCATCTGTGTGTGTGTCCTTGGTGTGCTCTGCATAACCCCTGCAACTTCTGCTTAACATTCCCATCTCTGTGTGGCCAGGGTGTGCACTGTATAACCCCTGCAGCTCATGGTCAACATTCCCAACTCTGTTTGTGCCCAGGGTGTGCTCTGTATAACCCCATCAGCTTCTGGTCAACATTCCCGTCTCTGTGTGGCCAGGGTGTGCTCTGTATACTCCTGCAGCTCCTGATCAACATTCCCTTCTCTGTGTGGCCAGGGTGTGCTCTGTATAACCCCTGCAACTCCTGGTCAACATTCCCATGTCTGTGTGGACTGGGTGTGCTCTGTATAACCACTGCAGCTCCTGGTCAACATTCCCATCTCTGTGTGGACAGGGTGTGCTCTGTTTAACCCCTGCAGCTCCTGGTCAACATTCCCATCTCTGTGTGGCCAGGGTGTGCTCTGTATAACCCCTGCAGCTCCTGGTCAACATTCCCATCTCTGTGTGGCCAGGGTGTGCTCTGTATAAACCCTGCTCCTGGTCAACATTCCCATCTCTGTGTGGCCAGGGTGTGCTCTGTATAACCCCTGCAACTCCTGGTCAACATTCCCATGTCTGTGTGGCCAGGGTGTGCTCTGTATAACCCTGCAGCTCCTGGTCAACATTCCCTTCTCTGTGTGGCCAGTGTGTGCTCTGTATATCCCTGCAGCTCCTGGTCAACATTCCCTTCTCTGTGTGGCCAGGGTGTGCTCTGTATAACCCTGCAGCTCCTGGTCAACATTCCCTTCTCTGTGTGGCCAGGGTGTGCTCTGTATAACCCCTGCAACTCCTGGTCAACATTCCCATGTCTGTGTGGACTGGGTGTGCTCTGTATAACCCCTGCAGCTCCTGGTCAACATTCCCATCTCTGTGTGGACAGGGTGTGCTCTGTTTAACCCCTGCAGCTCCTGGTCAACATTCCCATCTCTGTGTGGCCAGGGTGTGCTCTGTATAACCCCTGCAGCTCCTGGTCAACATTCCCATCTCTGTGTGGCCAGGGTGTGCTCTGTATAAACCCTGCTCCTGGTCAACATTCCCATCTCTGTGTGGCCAGGGTGTGCTCTGTATAACCCCTGCAGCTCCTGGATCACATTCCCATCTCTGTGTGTGGCCAGGATGTGCTCTGTATAACTCCTGCAGCTCCTGGTCAACATTCCCATATCTGAGTGGCCAGGGTGTGCTCTGTATAACCCCTGCAGCTCCTGGTCAACATTTCCATCTCTGTGTGTGGCCAGGGTGTGCTCTGTATAACTCCTGCAGCTCCTGGTCAACATGTCCTTCTCTGTGTGTCCAGGGTGTGCTCTGTGTAACCCCAGTAGCTCCTGGTCAACATTCCCATCTCTGTGTGGCCAGGGTGTGCTCTGTATAACCCCTGCAGCTCCTGCTCAACATTCCCATCTCGGTGTGGCCAGGGTGTGCTCAGTATAACTCCTGCAGCTCCTGGTCGACATTCCCATCTCTGTGTGTCGAGGGTGTGCTCTGTATAACTCCTGCAGCTTTGGGTCAACATTCCAGTCTCTGTGTGGCCAGGGTGTGCTCTGTGTAACCCCTGCAGCTCCTGGTCAACATTCCCATCTCTGTGTGGCCAGGGTGTGCTCTGCATAACCCCTGCAGCTCCTGGTCAACATTCCCATCCCTGTGTGGCCAGGATGTGCACTGTATAACCCCAGCAGCTCCTGGTCAACATTCTCATCTCTGTGTGTGGTCAGGGGATGCTCTGTATAACTCCTACAGCTCCTGGTCAACATTCCCATCTGTGCTTGGCCAGGGTGTGCTCTGTATAACCCCTGCAGCTCCTGGTCAACATTCCCATCTCTGTGTGGCCAGGGTGTGCTCTGTATAAACCCTGCTCCTGGTCAACATTCCCATCTCTGTGTGGCCAGGGTGTGCTCTGTATAACCCCTGCAACTCCTGGTCAACATTCCCATGTCTGTGTGGCCAGGGTGTGCTCTGTATAACCCTGCAGCTCCTGGTCAACATTCCCTTCTCTGTGTGGCCAGGGTATGCTCTGTATAACCCTGCAGCTCCTGGTCAACATTCCCTTCTCTGTGTGGCCAGGGTGTGCTCTGTATAACCCTGCAGCTCCTGGTCAACATTCCCTTCTCTGTGTGGCCAGGGTGTGCTCTGTATAACCCCTGCAACTCCTGGTCAACATTCCCATGTCTGTGTGGACTGGGTGTGCTCTGTATAACCCCTGCAGCTCCTGGTCAACATTCCCATCTCTGTGTGGACAGGGTGTGCTCTGTTTAACCCCTGCAGCTCCTGGTCAACATTCCCATCTCTGTGTGGCCAGGGTGTGCTCTGTATAACCCCTGCAGCTCCGGGTCAACATTCCCATCTCTGTGTGGCCAGGGTGTGCTCTGTATAAACCCTGCTCCTGGTCAACATTCCCATCTCTGTGTGGCCAGGGTGTGCTCTGTATAACCCCTGCAGCTCCTGGATCACATTCCCATCTCTGTGTGTGGCCAGGATGTGCTCTGTATAACTCCTGCAGCTCCTGGTCAACATTCCCATATCTGAGTGGCCAGGGTGTGCTCTGTATAACCCCTGCAGCTCCTGGTCAACATTCCCATCTCTGTGTGGCCAGGGTGTGCTCTGTATAACCCCTGCAGCTCCTGCTCAACATTCCCATCTCTGTGTGGCCAGGGTGTGCTCAGTATAACTCCTGCAGCTCCTGGTCGACATTCCCATCTCTGTGTGTCGAGGGTGTGCTCTGTATAACTCCTGCAGCTTTGGGTCAACATTCCAGTCTCTGTGTGGCCAGGGTGTGCTCTGTGTAACCCCTGCAGCTCCTGGTCAACATTCCCATCTCTGTGTGGCCAGGGTGTGCTCTGCATAACCCCTGCAGCTCCTGGTCAACATTCCCATCCCTGTGTGGCCAGGATGTGCACTGTATAACCCCAGCAGCTCCTGGTCAACATTCTCATCTCTGTGTGTGGTCAGGGGATGCTCTGTATAACTCCTACAGCTCCTGGTCAACATTCCCATCTGTGCTTGGCCAGGGTGTGCTCTGTATAACCCCTGCAGCTCCTGGTCAACATTCCCATCTCTGTGTGGCCAGGGTGTGCTCTGTATAAACCCTGCTCCTGGTCAACATTCCCATCTCTGTGTGGCCAGGGTGTGCTCTGTATAACCCCTGCAACTCCTGGTCAACATTCGCATGTCTGTGTGGCCAGGGTGTGCTCTGTATAACCCTGCAGCTCCTGGTCAACATTCCCTTCTCTGTGTGGCCAGGGTGTGCTCTGTATAACCCTGCAGCTCCTGGTCAACATTCCCTTCTCTGTGTGGCCAGGGTGTGCTCTGTATAACCCTGCAGCTCCTGGTCAACATTCCCTTCTCTGTGTGGCCAGGGTGTGCTCTGTATAACCCCTGCAACTCCTGGTCAACATTCCCATGTCTGTGTGGACTGGGTGTGCTCTGTATAACCCCTGCAGCTCCTGGATCACATTCCCATCTCTGTGTGTGGCCAGGATGTGCTCTGTATAACTCCTGCAGCTCCTGGTCAACATTCCCATATCTGAGTGGCCAGGGTGTGCTCTGTATAACCCCTGCAGCTCCTGGTCAACATTTCCATCTCTGTGTGTGGCCAGGGTGTGCTCTGTATAACTCCTGCAGCTCCTGGTCAACATGTCCTTCTCTGTGTGTCCAGGGTGTGCTCTGTGTAACCCCAGTAGCTCCTGGTCAACATTCCCATCTCTGTGTGGCCAGGGTGTGCTCTGTATAACCCCTGCAGCTCCTGGTCAACATTCCCATCTCTGTGTGGCCAGGGTGTGCTCAGTATAACTCCTGCAGCTCCTGGTCGACATTCCCATCTCTGTGTGTCGAGGGTGTGCTCTGTATAACTCCTGCAGCTTTGGGTCAACATTCCCATCTCTGTGTGGACAGGGTGTGCTCTGTTTAACCCCTGCAGCTCCTGGTCAACATTCCCATCTCTGTGTGGCCAGGGTGTGCTCTGTATAACCCCTGCAGCTCCTGGTCAACATTCCCATCTCTGTGTGGCCAGGGTGTGCTCTGTATAAACCCTGCTCCTGGTCAACATTCCCTTCTCTGTGTGGCCAGGGTGTGCTCTGTATAACCCATGCAACTCCTGGTCAACATTCCCATGTCTGTGTGGCCAGGGTGTGCTCTGTATAACCCTGCAGCTCCTGGTCAACATTCCCTTCTCTGTGTGGCCAGGGTGTGCTCTGTATAACCCTGCAGCTCCTGGTCAACATTCCCTTCTCTGTGTGGCCAGGGTGTGCTCTGTATAACCCCTGCAACTCCTGGTCAACATTCCCATGTCTGTGTGGACTGGGTGTGCTCTGTATAACCCCTGCAGCTCCTGGTCAACATTCCCATCTCTGTGTGGACAGGGTGTGCTCTGTTTAACCCCTGCAGCTCCTGGTCAACATTCCCATCTCTGTGTGGCCAGGGTGTGCTCTGTATAACCCCTGCAGCTCCTGGTCAACATTCCCATCTCTGTGTGGCCAGGGTGTGCTCTGTATAAACCCTGCTCCTGGTCAACATTCCCATCTCTGAGTGGCCAGGGTGTGCTCTGTATAACCCCTGCAGCTCCTGGTCAACATTCCCATCTCTGTGTGGCCAGGGTGTGCTCTGTATAACTCCTGCAGCTCCTGGTCAACATGTCCTTCTCTGTGTGTCCATGGTGTGCTCTGTGTAACCCCAGTAGCTCCTGGTCAACATTCCCATCTCTGTGTGGCCAGGGTGTGCTCTGTGTAACCCCAGTAGCTCCTGGTCAACATTCCCATCTCTGTGTGGCCAGGGTGTGCTCTGTATAACCCCTGCAGCTCCTGGTCGACATTCCTATCTCTGTGTGTCGAGGGTGTGCTCTGTATAACTCCTGCAGCTTTGGGTCAACATTCCAGTCTCTGTGTGGCCAGGGTGTGCTCTGTGTAACCCCTGCAGCTCCTGGTCAACATTCCCATCTCTGTGTGGCCAGGGTGTGCTCTGTATAACCCCTGCAGCTCCTGGTCAACATTCCCATCCCTGTGTGGCCAGGATGTGCACTGTATAACCCCAGCAGCTCCTGGTCAACATTCCCATCTCTGTGTGTGGTCAGGGGATGCTCTGTATAACTCCTACAGCTCCTGGTCAACATTCCCATCTGTGCTTGGCCAGGGTGTGCTCTGTATAACCCCTGCAGCTCCTGGTCAACATTCCCATCTCTGTGTGGCCAGGGTGTGCTCTGTATAAACCCTGCTCCTGGTCAACATTCCCATCTCTGTGTGGCCAGGGTGTGCTCTGTATAACCCCTGCAACTCCTGGTCAACATTCCCATGTCTGTGTGGCCAGGGTGTGCTCTGTATAACCCTGCAGCTCCTGGTCAACATTCCCTTCTCTGTGTGGCCAGGGTGTGCTCTGTATAACCCCTGCAACTCCTGGTCAACATTCCCATGTCTGTGTGGACTGGGTGTGCTCTGTATAACCCCTGCAGCTCCTGGTCAACATTCCCATGTCTGTGTGGACTGGGTGTGCTCTGTATAACCCCTGCAGCTCCTGGTCAACATTCCCATCTCTGTGTGGCCAGTGTGTGCTCTGTATAACCCCTGCAGCTCCTGGTCAACATCCCCATCTGTGTGTGTGTCCTTGGTGTGCTCTGCATAACCCCTGCAACTTCTGGTTAACATTCCCATCTCTGTGTGGCCAGGGTGTGCACTGTATAACCCCTGCAGCTCATGGTCAACATTCCCAACTCTGTTTGTGCCCAGGGTGTGCTCTGTATAACCCCATCAGCTTCTGGTCAACATTCCCGTCTCTGTGTGGCCAGGGTGTGCTCTGTATACTCCTGCAGCTCCTGGTCAACATTCCCTTCTCTGTGTGGCCAGGGTGTGCTCTGTATAACCCCTGCAACTCCTGGTCAACATTCCCATGTCTGTGTGGACTGGGTGTGCTCTGTATAACCACTGCAGCTCCTGGTCAACATTCCCATCTCTGTGTGGACAGGGTGTGCTCTGTTTAACCCCTGCAGCTCCTGGTCAACATTCCCATCTCTGTGTGGCCAGGGTGTGCTCTGTATAACCCCTGCAGCTCCTGGTCAACATTCCCATCTCTGTGTGGCCAGGCTGTGCTCTGTATAAACCCTGCTCCTGGTCAACATTCCCATCTCTGTGTGGCCAGGGTGTGCTCTGTATAACCCCTGCAACTCCTGGTCAACATTCCCATGTCTGTGTGGCCAGGGTGTGCTCTGTATAACCCTGCAGCTCCTGGTCAACATTCCCTTCTCTGTGTGGCCAGTGTGTGCTCTGTATAACCCTGCAGCTCCTGGTCAACATTCCCTTCTCTGTGTGGCCAGGGTGTGCTCTGTATAACCCTGCAGCTCCTGGTCAACATTCCCTTCTCTGTGTGGCCAGGGTGTGCTCTGTATAACCCCTGCAACTCCTGGTCAACATTCCCATGTCTGTGTGGACTGGGTGTGCTCTGTATAACCCCTGCAGCTCCTGGTCAACATTCCCATCTCTGTGTGGACAGGGTGTGCTCTGTTTAACCCCTGCAGCTCCTGGTCAACATTCCCATCTCTGTGTGGCCAGGGTGTGCTCTGTATAACCCCTGCAGCTCCTGGTCAACATTCCCATCTCTGTGTGGCCAGGGTGTGCTCTGTATAAACCCTGCTCCTGGTCAACATTCCCATCTCTGTGTGGCCATGGTGTGCTCTGTATAACCCCTGCAGCTCCTGGATCACATTCCCATCTCTGTGTGTGGCCAGGATGTGCTCTGTATAACTCCTGCAGCTCCTGGTCAACATTCCCATATCTGAGTGGCCAGGGTGTGCTCTGTATAACCCCTGCAGCTCCTGGTCAACATTTCCATCTCTGTGTGTGGCCAGGGTGTGCTCTGTATAACTCCTGCAGCTCCTGGTCAACATGTCCTTCTCTGTGTGTCCAGGGTGTGCTCTGTGTAACCCCAGTAGCTCCTGGTCAACATTCCCATCTCTGTGTGGCCAGGGTGTGCTCTGTATAACCCCTGCAGCTCCTGGTCAACATTCCCATCTCTGTGTGGCCAGGGTGTGCTCAGTATAACTCCTGCAGCTCCTGGTCGACATTCCCATCTCTGTGTGTCGAGGGTGTGCTCTGTATAACTCCTGCAGCTTTGGGTCAACATTCCAGTCTCTGTGTGGCCAGGGTGTGCTCTGCATAACCCCTGCAGCTCCTGGTCAACATTCCCATCTCTGTGTGGCCAGCGTGTGCTCTGTGTAACCCCTGCAGCTCCTGGTCAACATTCCCATCTCTGTGTGGCCAGGGTGTGCTCTGCATAACCCCTGCAGCTCCTGGTCAACATTCCCATCCCTGTGTGGCCAGGATGTGCACTGTATAACCCCAGCAGCTCCTGGTCAACATTCTCATCTCTGTGTGTGGTCAGGGGATGCTCTGTATAACTCCTACAGCTCCTGGTCAACATTCCCATCTGTGCTTGGCCAGGGTGGGCTCTGTATAACCCCTGGAGCTCCTGGTCAACATTCCCATCTCTGTGTGGCCAGGGTGTGCTCTGTATAAACCCTGCTCCTGGTCAACATTCCCATCTCTGTGTGGCCAGGGTGTGCTCTGTATAACCCCTGCAACTCCTGGTCAACATTCCCATGTCTGTGTGGCCAGGGTGTGCTCTGTATAACCCTGCAGCTCCTGGTCAACATTCCCTTCTCTGTGTGGCCAGGGTGTGCTCTGTATAACCCTGCAGCTCCTGGTCAACATTCCCTTCTCTGTGTGGCCAGGGTGTGCTCTGTATAACCCTGCAGCTCCTGGTCAACATTCCCTTCTCTGTGTGGCCAGGGTGTGCTCTGTATAACCCCTGCAACTCCTGGTCAACATTCCCATGTCTGTGTGGACTGGGTGTGCTCTGTATAACCCCTGCAGCTCCTGGTCAACATTCCCATCTCTGTGTGGACAGGGTGTGCTCTGTTTAACCCCTGCAGCTCCTGGTCAACATTCCCATCTCTGTGTGGCCAGGGTGTGCTCTGTATAACCCCTGCAGCTCCGGGTCAACATTCCCATCTCTGTGTGGCCAGGGTGTGCTCTGTATAAACCCTGCTCCTGGTCAACATTCCCATCTCTGTGTGGCCAGGGTGTGCTCTGTATAACCCCTGCAGCTCCTGGATCACATTCCCATCTCTGTGTGTGGCCAGGATGTGCTCTGTATAACTCTTCCAGCTCCTGGTCAACATTCCCATATCTGAGTGGCCAGGGTGTGCTCTGTATAACCCCTGCAGCTCCTGGTCAACATTTCCATCTCTGTGTGTGGCCAGGGTGTGCTCTGTATAACTCCTGCAGCTCCTGGTCAACATGTCCTTCTCTGTGTGTCCAGGGTGTGCTCTGTGTAACCCCAGTAGCTCCTGGTCAACATTCCCATCTCTGTGTGGCCAGGGTGTGCTCTGTATAACCCGTGCAGCTCCTGGTCAACATTCCCATCTCTGTGTGGCCAGGGTGTGCTCAATATAACTCCTGCAGCTCCTGGTCGACATTCCCATCTCTGTGTGTCGAGGGTGTGCTCTGTATAACTCCTGCAGCTTTGGGTCAACATTCCAGTCTCTGTGTGGCCAGGGTGTGCTCTGTGTAACCCCTGCAGCTCCTGGTCAACATTCCCATCTCTGTGTGGCCAGGGTGTGCTCTGTATAACCCCTGCAGCTCCTGGTCAACATTCCCATCCCTGTGTGGCCAGGATGTGCACTGTATAACCCCAGCAGCTCCTGGTCAACATTCCCATCTCTGTGTGTGGTCAGGGGATGCTCTGTATAACTCCTACAGCTCCTGGTCAACATTCCCATCTGTGCTTGGCCAGGATGTGCTCTGTATACCCCTGCAGCTCCTGGTCAACATTCCCATCTCTGTGTGGCCAGGCTGTGCTCTGTATAACCCCTGCAGCTCCTGGTCAACATTCCCATGTCTGTGTGGACTGGGTGTGCTCTGTATAACCACTGCAGCTCCTGGTCAACATTCCCATCTCTGTGTGGACAGGGTGTGCTCTGTTTAACCCCTGCAGCTCATGGTCAACATTCCCATCTCTGTGTGGCCAGGGTGTGCTCTGTATAACCCCTGCAGCTCCTGGTCAACATTCCCATCTCTGTGTGGCCAGGGTGTGCTCTGTATAAACCCTGCTCCTGGTCAACATTCCCTTCTCTGTGTGGCCAGGGTGTGCTCTGTATAACCCCTGCAGCTCCTGGTCAACATTTCCATCTCTGTGTGTGGCCAGGGTGTGCTCTGTATAACTCCTGCAGCTCCTGGTCAACATTCCCATATCTGAGTGGCCAGGGTGTGCTCTGTATAACCCCTGCAGCTCCTGGTCAACATTTCCATCTCTGTGTGTGGCCAGGGTGTGCTCTGTATAACTCCTGCAGCTCCTGGTCAACATGTCCTTCTCTGTGTGTCCAGGGTGTGCTCTGTGTAACCCCAGTAGCTCCTGGTCAACATTCCCATCTCTGTGTGGCCAGGGTGTGCTCTGTATAACCCCTGCAGCTCCTGGTCAACATTCCCATCTCTGTGTGGCCAGGGTGTGCTCAGTATAACTCCTGCAGCTCCTGGTCGACATTCCCATCTCTGTGTGTCGAGGGTGTGCTCTGTATAACTCCTGCAGCTTTGGGTCAACATTCCAGTCTCTGTGTGGCCAGGGTGTGCTCTGCATAACCCCTGCAGCTCCTGGTCAACATTCCCATCTCTGTGTGGCCAGGGTGTGCTCTGTGTAACCCCTGCAGCTCCTGGTCAACATTCCCATCTCTGTGTGGCCAGGGTGTGCTCTGCATAACCCCTGCAGCTCCTGGTCAACATTCCCATCCCTGTGTGGCCAGGATGTGCACTGTATAACCCCAGCAGCTCCTGGTCAACATTCTCATCTCTGTGTGTGGTCAGGGGATGCTCTGTATAACTCCTACAGCTCCTGGTCAACATTCCCATCTGTGCTTGGCCAGGGTGGGCTCTGTATAACCCCTGGAGCTCCTGGTCAACATTCCCATCTCTGTGTGGCCAGGGTGTGCTCTGTATAAACCCTGCTCCTGGTCAATATTCCCATCTCTGTGTGGCCAGGGTGTGCTCTGTATAACCCCTGCAACTCCTGGTCAACATTCCCATGTCTGTGTGGCCAGGGTGTGCTCTGTATAACCCTGCAGCTCCTGGTCAACATTCCCTTCTCTGTGTGGCCAGGGTGTGCTCTGTATAACCCTGCAGCTCCTGGTCAACATTCCCTTCTCTGTGTGGCCAGGGTGTGCTCTGTATAACCCTGCAGCTCCTGGTCAACATTCCCTTCTCTGTGTGGCCAGGGTGTGCTCTGTATAACCCCTGCAACTCCTGGTCAACATTCCCATGTCTGTGTGGACTGGGTGTGCTCTGTATAACCCCTGCAGCTCCTGGTCAACATTCCCATCTCTGTGTGGACAGGGTGTGCTCTGTTTAACCCCTGCAGCTCCTGGTCAACATTCCCATCTCTGTGTGGCCAGGGTGTGCTCTGTATAACCCCTGCAGCTCCTGGATCACATTCCCATCTCTGTGTGTGGCCAGGATGTGCTCTGTATAACTCTTCCAGCTCCTGGTCAACATTCCCATATCTGAGTGGCCAGGGTGTGCTCTGTATAACCCCTGCAGCTCCTGGTCAACATTTCCATCTCTGTGTGTGGCCAGGGTGTGCTCTGTATAACTCCTGCAGCTCCTGGTCAACATGTCCTTCTCTGTGTGTCCAGGGTGTGCTCTGTGTAACCCCAGTAGCTCCTGGTCAACATTCCCATCTCTGTGTGGCCAGGGTGTGCTCTGTATAACCCGTGCAGCTCCTGGTCAACATTCCCATCTCTGTGTGGCCAGGGTGTGCTCAATATAACTCCTGCAGCTCCTGGTCGACATTCCCATCTCTGTGTGTCGAGGGTGTGCTCTGTATAACTCCTGCAGCTTTGGGTCAACATTCCAGTCTCTGTGTGGCCAGGGTGTGCTCTGTGTAACCCCTGCAGCTCCTGGTCAACATTCCCATCTCTGTGTGGCCAGGGTGTGCTCTGTATAACCCCTGCAGCTCCTGGTCAACATTCCCATCCCTGTGTGGCCAGGATGTGCACTGTATAACCCCAGCAGCTCCTGGTCAACATTCCCATCTCTGTGTGTGGTCAGGGGATGCTCTGTATAACTCCTACAGCTCCTGGTCAACATTCCCATCTGTGCTTGGCCAGGATGTGCTCTGTATACCCCTGCAGCTCCTGGTCAACATTCCCATCTCTGTGTGGCCAGGCTGTGCTCTGTATAACCCCTGCAGCTCCTGGTCAACATTCCCATGTCTGTGTGGACTGGGTGTGCTCTGTATAACCACTGCAGCTCCTGGTCAACATTCCCATCTCTGTGTGGACAGGGTGTGCTCTGTTTAACCCCTGCAGCTCATGGTCAACATTCCCATCTCTGTGTGGCCAGGGTGTGCTCTGTATAACCCCTGCAGCTCCTGGTCAACATTCCCATCTCTGTGTGGCCAGGGTGTGCTCTGTATAAACCCTGCTCCTGGTCAACATTCCCTTCTCTGTGTGGCCAGGGTGTGCTCTGTATAACCCCTGCAGCTCCTGGTCAACATTCCCATCTCTGTGTGGCCAGGGTGTGCTCTGTATAAACCCTGCTCCTGGTCAACATTCCCATCTCTGTGTGGCCAGGGTGTGCTCTGTATAACCCCTGCAGCTCCTGGATCACAATCCCATCTCTGTGTGTGGCCAGGATGTGCTCTGTATAACTCCTGCAGCTCCTGGTCAACATTCCCATATCTGAGTGGCCAGGGTGTGCTCTGTATAACCCCTGCAGCTCCTGGTCAACATTTCCATCTCTGTGTGTGGCCAGGGTGTGCTCTGTATAACTCCTGCAGCTCCTGGTCAACATGTCCTTCTCTGTGTGTCCAGGGTGTGCTCTGTGTAACCTCAGTAGCTCCTGGTCAACATTCCCATCTCTGTGTGGCCAGGGTGTGCTCTGTTTAACCCCTGCAGCTCCTGGTCAACATTCCCATCTCTGTGTGGCCAGGGTGTGCTCTGTGTAACCCCTGCAGCTCCTGGTCAACATTCCCATCTCTGTGTGGCCAGGGTGTGCTCTGTATAACCCCTGCAGCTCCTGGTCAACATTCCCATCCCTGTGTGGCCAGGATGTGCACTGTATAACCCCAGCAGCTCCTGGTCAACATTCCCATCTCTGTGTGTGGTCAGGCGATGCTCTGTATAACTCCTACAGCTCCTGGTCAACATTCCCATCTGTGCTTGGCCAGGGTGTGCTCTGTATAACCCCTGCAGCTCCTGGTCAACATTCCCATCTCTGTGTGGCCAGGGTGTGCTCTGTATAAACCCTGCTCCTGGTCAACATTCCCATCTCTGTGTGGCCAGGGTGTGCTCTGTATAACCCCTGCAACTCCTGGTCAACATTCCCATGTCTGTGTGGCCAGGGTGTGCTCTGTATAACCCTGCAGCTCCTGGTCAACATTCCCTTCTCTGTGTGGCCAGGGTGTGCTCTGTATAACCCTGCAGCTCCTGGTCAACATTCCCTTCTCTGTGTGGCCAGGGTGTGCTCTGTATAACCCCTGCAACTCCTGGTCAACATTCCCATGTCTGTGTGGACTGGGTGTGCTCTGTATAACCCCTGCAGCTCCTGGTCAACATTCCCATCTCTGTGTGGCCAGTGTGTGCTCTGTATAACCCCTGCAGCTCCTGGTCAACATTCCCATCTGTGTGTGTGTCCTTGGTGTGCTCTGCATAACCCCTGCAACTTCTGGTTAACATTCCCATCTCTGTGTGGCCAGGGTGTGCACTGTATAACCCCTGCAGCTCATGGTCAACATTCCCAACTCTGTTTGTGCCCAGGGTGTGCTCTGTATAACCCCATCAGCTTCTGGTCAACATTCCCGTCTCTGTGTGGCCAGGGTGTGCTCTGTATACTCCTGCAGCTCCTGGTCAACATTCCCTTCTCTGTGTGGCCAGGGTGTGCTCTGTATAACCCCTGCAACTCCTGGTCAACATTCCCATGTCTGTGTGGACTGGGTGTGCTCTGTATAACCACTGCAGCTCCTGGTCAACATTCCCATCTCTGTGTGGACAGGGTGTGCTCTGTTTAACCCCTGCAGCTCCTGGTCAACATTCCCATCTCTGTGTGGCCAGGGTGTGCTCTGTATAAACCCTGCTCCTGGTCAACATTCCCATCTCTGTGTGGCCAGGGTGTGCTCTGTATAACCCCTGCAGCTCCTGGATCACATTCCCATCTCTGTGTGTGGCCAGGATGTGCTCTGTATAACTCCTGCAGCTCCTGGTCAACATTCCCAAATCTGAGTGGCCAGGGTGTGCTCTGTATAACCCCTGCAGGTCCTGGTCAACATTTCCATCTCTGTGTGTGGCCAGGGTGTGCTCTGTATAACTCCTGCAGCTCCTGGTCAACATTCCCATCTCTGTGTGGCCAGGGTGTGCTCAGTATAACTCCTGCAGCTCCTGGTCGACATTCCCATCTCTGTGTGTCGAGGGTGTGCTCTGTATAACTCCTGCAGCTTTGGGTCAACATTCCAGTCTCTGTGTGGCCAGGGTGTGCTCTGTGTAACCCCTGCAGCTCCTGGTCAACATTCCCATCTCTGTGTGGCCAGGGTGTGCTCTGCATAACCCCTGCAGCTCCTGGTCAACATTCCCATCCCTGTGTGGCCAGGATGTGCACTGTATAACCTCAGCAGCTCCTGGTCAACATTCTCATCTCTGTGTGTGGTCAGGGGATGCTCTGTATAACTCCTACAGCTCCTGGTCAACATTCCCATCTGTGCTTGGCCAGGGTGTGCTCTGTATAACCCCTGCAGCTCCTGGTCAACATTCCCATCTCTGTGTGGCCAGGGTGTGCTCTGTATAAAACCTGCTCCTGGTCAACATTCCCATCTCTGTGTGGCCAGGGTGTGCTCTGTATAACCCCTGCAACTCCTGGTCAACATTCCCATGTCTGTGTGGCCAGGGTGTGCTCTGTATAACCCTGCAGCTCCTGGTCAACATTCCCTTCTCTGTGTGGCCAGGGTGTGCTCTGTATAACCCTGCAGCTCCTGGTCAACATTCCCTTCTCTGTGTGGCCAGGGTGTGCTCTGTATAACCCTGCAGCTCCTGGTCAACATTCCCTTCTCTGTGTGGCCAGGGTGTGCTCTGTATAACCCCTGCAACTCCTGGTCAACATTCCCATGTCTGTGTGGACTGGGTGTGCTCTGTATAACCCCTGCAGCTCCTGGTCAACATTCCCATCTCTGTGTGGACAGGGTGTGCTCTGTTTAACCCCTGCAGCTCCTGGTCAACATTCCCATCTCTGTGTGGCCAGGGTGTGCTCTGTATAACCCCTGCAGCTCCGGGTCAACATTCCCATCTCTGTGTGGCCAGGGTGTGCTCTGTATAAACCCTGCTCCTGGTCAACATTCCCATCTCTGTGTGGCCAGGGTGTGCTCTGTATAACCCCTGCAGCTCCTGGATCACATTCCCATCTCTGTGTGAGGCCAGGATGTGCTCTGTATAACTCCTGCAGCTCCTGGTCAACATTCCCATATCTGAGTGGCCAGGGTGTGCTCTGTATAACCCCTGCAGCTCCTGGTCAACATTTCCATCTCTGTGTGTGGCCAGGGTGTGCTCTGTATAACTCCTGCAGCTCCTGGTCAACATGTCCTTCTCTGTGTGTCCAGGGTGTGCTCTGTGTAACCCCAGTAGCTCCTGGTCAACATTCCCATCTCTGTGTGGCCAGGGTGTGCTCTGTATAACCCCTGCAGCTCCTGGTCAACATTCCCATCTCTGTGTGGCCAGGGTGTGCTCAGTATAACTCCTGCAGCTCCTGGTCGACATTCCCATCTCTGTGTGTCGAGGGTGTGCTCTGTATAACTCCTGCAGCTTTGGGTCAACATTCCAGTCTCTGTGTGGCCAGGGTGTGCTCTGTGTAACCCCTGCAGCTCCTGGTCAACATTCCCATCTCTGTGTGGCCAGGGTGTGCTCTGCATAACCCCTGCAGCTCCTGGTCAACATTCCCATCCCTGTGTGGCCAGGATGTGCACTGTATAACCCCAGCAGCTCCTGGTCAACATTCTCATCTCTGTGTGTGGTCAGGGGATGCTCTGTATAACTCCTACAGCTCCTGGTCAACATTCCCATCTGTGCTTGGCCAGGGTGTGCTCTGTATAACCCCTGCAGCTCCTGGTCAACATTCCCATCTCTGTGTGGCCAGGGTGTGCTCTGTATAAACCCTGCTCCTGGTCAACATTCCCATCTCTGTGTGGCCAGGGTGTGCTCTGTATAACCCCTGCAACTCCTGGTCAACATTCCCATGTCTGTGTGGCCAGGGTGTGCTCTGTATAACCCTGCAGCTCCTGGTCAACATTCCCTTCTCTGTGTGGCCAGGGTGTGCTCTGTATAACCCTGCAACTCCTGGTCAACATTCCCTTCTCTGTGTGGCCAGGGTGTGCTCTGTATAACCCTGCAGCTCCTGGTCAACATTCCCTTCTCTGTGTGGCCAGGGTGTGCTCTGTATAACCCCTGCAACTCCTGGTCAACATTCCCATGTCTGTGTGGACTGGGTGTGCTCTGTATAACCCCTGCAGCTCCTGGTCAACATTCCCATCTCTGTGTGGCCAGGGTGTGCTCTGTATAACCCCTGCAGCTCCGGGTCAACATTCCCATCTCTGTGTGGCCAGGGTGTGCTCTGTATAAACCCTGCTCCTGGTCAACATTCCCATCTCTGTGTGGCCAGGGTGTGCTCTGTATAACCCCTGCAGCTCCTGGATCACATTCCCATCTCTGTGTGTGGCCAGGATGTGCTCTGTATAACTCCTGCAGCTCCTGGTCAACATTCCCATATCTGAGTGGCCAGGGTGTGCTCTGTATAACCCCTGCAGCTCCTGGTCAACATTTCCATCTCTGTGTGTGGCCAGGGTGTGCTCTGTATAACTCCTGCAGCTCCTGGTCAACATGTCCTTCTCTGTGTGTCCAGGGTGTGCTCTGTGTAACCCCAGTAGCTCCTGGTCAACATTCCCATCTCTGTGTGGCCAGGGTGTGCTCTGTATAACCCCTGCAGCTCCTGGTCAACATTCCCATCTCTGTGTGGCCAGGGTGTGCTCAGTATAACTCCTGCAGCTCCTGGTCGACATTCCCATCTCTGTGTGTCGAGGGTGTGCTCTGTATAACTCCTGCAGCTTTGGGTCAACATTCCAGTCTCTGTGTGGCCAGGGTGTGCTCTGTGTAACCCCTGCAGCTCCTGGTCAACATTCCCATCTCTGTGTGGCCAGGGTGTGCTCTGTATAACCCCTGCAGCTCCTGGTCAACATTCCCATCCCTGTGTGGCCAGGATGTGCACTGTATAACCCCAGCAGCTCCTGGTCAACATTCCCATCTCTGTGTGTGGTCAGGGGATGCTCTGTATAACTCCTACAGCTCCTGGTCAACATTCCCATCTGTGCTTGGCCAGGATGTGCTCTGTATACCCCTGCAGCTCCTGGTCAACATTCCCATCTCTGTGTGGCAAGGGTGTGCTCTGTATAACCCTAGCAGCTCCTGGTCAACATTCTCATATCTGTGTGGCCAGCGTGTGCTCTGTATAACCCTAGCAGCTCCTGGTCAACATTCTCATATCTGTGTGGCCAGCGTGTGCTCTGCATAACCCCAGAAACTCCTGGTCAACATTCCCATCTCTGTGTGTGGTCAGGGGATGCTCTGTATAACTCCTACAGCTCCTGGTCAACATTCCCATCTGTGCTTGGCCAGGATGTGCTCTGTATACCCCTGCAGCTCCTGGTCAACATTCCCATCTCTGTGTGGCCAGGCTGTGCTCTGTATAACCCCTGCAGCTCCTGGTCAACATTCCCATCTCTGTGTGGCAAGGGTGTGCTCTGTATAACCCTAGCAGCTCCTGGTCAACATTCTCATATCTGTGTGGCCAGCGTGTGCTCTACATAACCCCAGAAACTCCTGGTCAACATTCCCATCTCTGTGTGGCCAGGGTGTGCTCTGTATAACCCCAGCATCTCCTGGTCAACATTACCATCTCTGTGTGGCCAGGGTGTGCTCTGTTTAACCCCTGCAGCTCCTGGTCAACATTCCCATCTCTGTGTGTCCAGGGTGTGCTCTGTATAACCCCTGCAGCTCCTGGTCAACATTCCCATCTCTGTGTGGCCAGGGTGTGCTCTGTATAACCCCTGCAGTTCCTGGTTCACATTCCCATCTCTGTGTGTGGCCAGGATGTGCTCTGTATAACTCCTGCAGCTCCTGGTCAACATTCCCATATCTGAGTGGCCAGGGTGTGCTCTGTATAACCCCTGCAGCTCCTGGTCAACATTTCCATCTCTGTGTGTGGCCAGGGTGTGCTCTGTATAACTCCTGCAGCTCCTGGTCAACATGTCCTTCTCTGTGTGTCCAGGGTGTGCTCTGTATAACCCCTGCAGCTCCTGGTCAACATTCCCATCTCTGTGTGGCCAGGGTGTGCTCAGTATAACTCCTGCAGCTCCTGGTCGACATTCCCATCTCTGTGTGTGGTCAGGGGATGCTCTGTATAACTCCTACAGCTCCTGGTCAACATTCCCATCTGTGCTTGGCCAGGATGTGCTCTGTATACCCCTGCAGCTCCTGGTCAACATTCCCATCTCTGTGTGGCCAGGCTGTGCTCTGTATAACCCCTGCAGCTCCTGGTCAACATTCCCATCTCTGTGTGGCAAGGATGTGCTCTGTATAACCCTAGCAGCTCCTGGTCAACATTCTCATATCTGTGTGGCCAGCGTGTGCTCTGCATAACCCCAGCAACTCCTGGTCAACATTCCCATCTCTGTGTGGCCAGGGTGTGCTCTGTATAACCCCAGCAGCTCCTGGTCAACATTACCATCTCTGTGTGGCCAGGGTGTGCTCTGTTTAACCCCTGCAGCTCCTGGTCAACATTCCCATCTCTGTGTGTCCAGGGTGTGCTCTGTATAACCCCTGCAGCTCCTGGTCAACATTCCCATCTCTGTGTGGCCAGGGTGTGCTCTGTATAACCCCTGCAGCTCCTGGTTAACATTCCCATCTCTGTGTGTGGCCAGGATGTGCTCTGCATAACTCCTGCAGCTCCTGGTCAACATGTCATTCTCTGTGTGTCCAGGGTGTGCTCTGTGTAACCCCAGTAGCTCCTGGTCAACATTCCCATCTCTGTGTGGCCAATGTGTTCACTGTATAACACCTGCAGCTCCTATTCAACATTCTCATCTCGGTGTGACCAGTGTGTGCTCTGTATAACCCCTGCAGCTCCTGGTCAACATTCCCATCTCTGTGTGGCCAGGGTGTGCTCTGTATAACACTAGCAGCTCCTGATCAACATTCCCATATATGTGTGGCCAGGGTGTGCTCTGCATAACCCCAGCAGCTCCTGGTCAACATTCCCATCTCTGTGTGTCCAGGGTGTGCTCTGTATAACCCCTGCAGCTCCTGGTCGACATTCCCATCTCTGTCTGGCCAAGGTGTGCTCTGGATAACCCCTGCAGCTCCTGGTCAACATTCCCATCTCTGTGTGGCCAGGATGTGCACTGTATAACCCCAGCAGCTCCTGGTCAACATTCCCATCTCTGTATGTGGTCAGGGTGTGCTCTGTATAACTCCTGCAGCTCCTGGTCAACATTCCCATCTCTGCTTGGCCAGGATGTGCTCTGTATACCCCTGCAGCTCCTGGTCAACATTCCCATCTCTGTGTGGCCAGGCTGTGCTCTGTATACCCCTGCAGCTCCTGGTCAACATTCCCATCTCTGTGTGGCCAGGCTGTGCTCTGTATAACCCCTGCAGCTCCTGGTCAACATTCCCATTTCTGTGTGGCCAGGGTGTGCTCTGTTTAACCCCTACAGCTCCTGGTCAACATTCCCATCTCTATGTGTCCAGGGTGTGCTCTGTATAACACCTGCAGCTCCTGGTCAACGTTCCCATCTCTGTGTGGCCAGGGTGTGCTCTGATTAATCCCTGCAGCTCCTGGTCAACATTCCCATCTCTGTGTGTCCATGGTTTGCTCTGTATAACGCCTGCAGGTCCTGGTCAACATTCCCATCTCTGTGTGACCAGGGTGTGCTCCGTATAACCCCTGCAGCTCCTGGTTAACATTCCCATCTCTGTGTGTGGCCAGGGTGTGCTCTGTATAACTCCTGCCGCTCCTGGTCAACATTCCCATATCTGAGTGGCCAGGGTGTGCTCAGTATAACTCCTGGTCAACATTCCCATATCTGAGTGGCCAGGGTGTGCTCTGTTTAACCCCTGCAGCTCCTATTCATCATTCCCATCTCTGTGTGACCAGGGTGTGCTCTGTTTTTTCCCCAGCAGCTCCTGGTCAACATTCCCATCTCTGTGTTTCCAGGCTGTGCTCTGTATAACCCCAGCAGCTCCTGGTCAACATTCCCATCTCTGTGTGGCCAGGGTGTTCTCTGTGTAACCCCTGCAGCTCCTGGTCAACATTCCCATCTCTGTGTGGCCAGGATGTGCACTGCATAACCCCAGCAGCTCCTGGTCAACATTCCCATCTCTGTGTGCGGTCAGGGTGTGCTCTGTATAACTCCTGCAGCTCCTGGTCAACATTCCCATCTCTGCTTGTCCAGGATGTGCTCTGTATACCGCTGCAGCTCCTGGTCAACATTCCCAACTCTGTGTGGCCAGGCTGTGCTCTGTATAACCCCTGCAGCTCCTGTTCAACATTCCCATATCTGTGTGGCAAGGATGTGCACTGTATAACCCCTGCAGCTCCTGGTCAACATTCCCATATCTGTGTGGCCAGGGTGTGTTCTGTATAACCCCAGCATCTCCAGGTCAACATTCCCATCTCTGTGTATCCAGGGTATGCTCTGTATAACCCCAGCAGCTCCTGGTCAACATTCCCATCTCTGTCTGGCCAGGGTGTGCTCTGTTTACCCCCTGCAGCTCCTGGTCAACATTCCCATCTCTGTGTGTCCAGGGTGTGCTCTGTATAACCCCTGCAGCTCCTGGTCAACATTCCCATCTCTGTGTGGCCAGGGTGTGCTCTGTATAATCCCTGCAGCTCCTGGTCAACATTCCCATCTCTGTGTGACCATGGTTTGCTCTGTATAACCCCAGCAGCTCCTGGTCAACATTCCCATCTCTGTGTATCCAGGCTGTGCTCTGTATAACCCTAGCAGTCCTGGTCAACATTCCCATCTCTGTGTGGTCAGGGTGTGCTCTGTATAACTACTGCAGCACCTGGTCAACATTCCCATCTCTGTTTGGCCAGGTTGTGCTCTGTATACCCCTGCAGCTCCTGGTCAACATTTCCATCTCTGTGTGTGGCCAGGGTGTGCTCTGTATAACACCTGCAGCTCCTATTCAACATTCTCATCTCTGTGTGGCCAGGGTGTGCTCTGTTTAACCCCTGCAGCTCCTGGTCAACATTCCCATCTCTGTGTGTCCAGGGTGTGCTCTGTATAACCCCTGCAGCTCCTGGTCAACATTCCCATCTCTGTGTGGCCAGGGTGTGCTCTGTATAATCCCTGCAGCTCCTGGTCAACATTCCCATCTCTGTGTGTCCATGGTTTGCTCTGTATAACCCCTGCAGCTCCTGGTCAACATTCCCATTTCTGTGTGTCCAGGGTGTGCTCTGTATAACTCCTGCAGATCCTGGTCGACATTCCCATCTCTGTGTGTCGAGGGTGTGCTCTGTATAGCCCTAGCAGCTCCAGGTCAACATTCCCATATCTGTGTGGCCTGGGTGTGCACTGTATAACCCCAGCAGCTCCTGGTCAACATTCCCATCTCTGTGTGGCCAGGGTGTGCTCTGTTTAACCCCTGCAGCTCCTGGTCAACATTCCCATCTCTGTGTGTCCAGGGTGTGCTCTGTATAACCCCTACAGCTCCTGGTCAACATTCCCATCTCTGTGTGGCCAGGGTGTGCTCTGTATAACCCCTGCAGCTCCTGGTCAACATTCCCATCTCTGCTTGGCCAGGATGTGCTCTGTATACCCCTGCAGCTCCTGGTCAACATTCCCATCTCTGTGTGGCCAGGCAGTGCTCTGTATAACCCCTGCAGCTCCTGGTCAACATTCCCATCTCTGTATGGCAAGGATATGCACAGTATAACCTTAGCAGCTCCTGGTCAACATTCCCATATCTGTGTGGCCAGGGTGTGCTCTGTTTAACCCCTGCAGCTCCTGGTCAACATTCCCATCTCTGTGTGTCCAGGGTGTGCTCTGTATAACCCCTGCAGCTCCTGGTCAACATTCCCATCTCTATGTGGCCAGGGTGTGCTCTGTATAATCCCTGCAGCTCCTGGTCAACATTCCCATCTCTGTGTGTCCATGGTTTGCTCTGTATAACCCCTGCAGCTCCTGGTCAACATTCCCATCTCTGTGTGGCCACGATGTGCTCTGTATAACCCCTGCAGCTCCTGGTCAACATTCCCATCTCTGTGTGGCCAGGGTGTGCTCAGTATAACTCCTGCAGCTACTGGTCGACATTCCCATATCTGTGTGGCCAGGGTGTGCTCTGTATACCCCCAGCAGCTCCTGGTCAACATTCCCATCTCTGTTTGGCCAGGGTGTGCTCTGTCTAACCCCAGCAGCTCCTGGTCAACATTCCCATCTCTGTGTGGCCAGGGTGTGCTCTGTATAACCCCTGCAGCTCCTCATCAACATTCGCATCTCTGTGTGGCCAGGGTGTGCACTGTATAATCCCAGTAGCTCCTGGTCAACATTGCCATCTCTGTGTGTGGTCAGGATGTGCTCTGTATAACCCCTTCAGCTCCTGGTCAACATTCCCATCTCTGTGTGGCCAGTGTGTGCTCTGTATAACCCCAGCAGCTCCTGGTCAACATTCCCATCTCTATGTGTGGCCAGGATGTGCTCTGTATAACCCCAGCAGCTCCTGGTCAACATTCCCATCTCTGTGTGGCCAGGGTGTGCTCTGATTAACTCCTGCAGCTCCTGGTCAACATTCCCATCTCTGTGAGGCCAGGTGGCGCTCTGTATAACCCCAGAAGCTCCTGGTCAACATTCCCATCTGTGTGTGGCCAGGTTGTGCTCTGTATAACTCCTGCAGCTCCTGGCCAAAATTCCCATTTCTGTGTGTGGGCAGGGTGTGCTCTATATAACCACTGCAGCTCCTGGTCAACATTCCCACCTCTGTGTGGCTAGGGTGTGCTCTGTATAACCCCTGCAGCTCCTGTTCAACATTCCCATCTCTGTGTGTCCAGGGTGTGCTCTGTATAACTCGTGCAGCTCCTGGTCAACATTCCCATCTCTGTGTGTCCAGGGTGCGCTCTGTATAACCCCTGCAGCTCCAGGTGAACATTCCCATCTCTGTGTGGCCAGGATGTGCTCTGTATACTCCGGCAGCACCTGGTCAACATTCACATCTCTGTGTGTCCAGGATGTGCTCTGTATACTCCTGCAGCTCCTGGTAAACATTCCCATCTCTGTGTGGCCAGGGTGTGCTCTATATAACTCCTGCAGCTCCTGGTGAACATTCCCATCTCTGTGTGGCCAGGGTGTGCTCTGAATAACCCCTGCAGCTCCTGGTCAACATTCCCATCTCTGTGTGTGGCCAGGATGTGCTCTGTATACCCCTGCAGCACCTGGTCAACATTCCCATCTCTGTGTGGCCAGGCAGTGCTCTGTATAACCCCTGCAGCTCCTGGTCAACATTCCCATCTCTGTATGGCAAGTATATGCACAGTATAATATTAGCAGCTCCTGGTCAACATTCCCATATCTGTGTGGCCAGGGTGTGCTCTGTTTAACCCCTGCAGTTCCTGGTCAACATTCCCATCTCTGTGTGTCCAGGGTGTGCTCTGTATAACCCCTGCAGCTCCTGGTCAACATTCCCATCTCTGTGTGGCCAGGGTGTGCTCTGTATAATCCCTGCAGCTCCTGGTCAACATTCAAATCTCTGTGTGTCCATGGTTTGCTCTGTATAACCCCTGCAGCTCCTGGTCAACATTCCCATCTCTGTGTGGCCACGATGTGCTCTGTATAACCCCTGCAGCTCCTGGTCAACATTCCCATCTCTGTGTGGCCAGGGTGTGCTCAGTATAACTCCTGCAGCTACTGGTCGACATTCCCATATCTGTGTGGCCAGGGTGTGCTCTGTATACCCCCAGCAGCTCCTGGTCAACATTCCCATCTCTGTTTGGCCAGGGTGTGCTCTGTCTAACCCCAGCAGCTCCTGGTCAACATTCCCATCTCTGTGTGGCCAGGGTGTGCTCTGTATAACCCCTGCAGCTCCTCATCAACATTCGCATCTCTGTGTGGCCAGGGTGTGCACTGTATAATCCCAGTAGCTCCTGGTCAACATTCCCATCTCTGTGTGTGGTCAGGGTGTGCTCTGTATAACCCCTGCTGCTCCTGGTCAACATTCCCATCTCTGTGTGGCCAGTGTGTGCTCTGTATAACCCCAGCAGCTCCTGGTCAACATTCCCATCTCTATGTGTGGCCAGGATGTGCTCTGTATAACTCCTGCAGCTCTTGGTCAACATTCCCATCTCTGTGTGGCCAGGGTGTGCTCTGTATAACCCCAGCAGCTCCTGGTCAACATTCCCATCTCTGTGTGGCCAGGGTGTGCTCTGATTAACTCCTGCAGCTCCTGGTCAACATTCCCATCTCTGTGTGGCCAGGGTGTGCTCTGTATAACCCCTGCAGCTCCTGGTCAACATTCCCAACTCTGTGTGGCCAGGGTGTGCTCTGTATAACCCCTGCAGCTCCTAGTCAACATTCCCACCTCTGTGTGGCTAGGGTGTGCTCTGTATAACCCCTGCAGCTCCTGTTCAACATTCCCATCTCTGTGTGGCCAGGGTGTGCTCTGTATAACTCGTGCAGCTCCTGGTCAACATTCCCATCTGTGTGGCCAGGGTGTGCTCTGTATAACCCCTGCAGCTCCAGGTGAACATTCCCATCTCTGTGTGGCCAGGATGTGCTCTGTATACTCCGGCAGCACCTGGTCAACATTCACATCTCTGTGTGTCCAGGATGTGCTCTGTATACTCCTGCAGCTCCTGGTAAACATTCCCATCTCTGTGTGGCCAGGGTGTGCTCTATATAACTCCTGCAGCTCCTGGTGAACATTACCATCTCTGTGAGGCCAGGGTGTGCTCTGAATAACCCCTGCAGCTCCTGGTCAACATTCCCATCTCTGTGTGTGGCCAGGATGTGCTCTGTAAAACCCCTGCAGCTCCTGGTCAACATTCCCATCTCTGTGTGGCCAGTGTGTGCTCTGTATAACCCCTGCAGCTCCTGGTTAACATTCCCATCTCTGTGTGTGGCCAGGGTGTGCTCTTTGTAACACCTGCAGCTCCTGGTCAACATTCCCATCTCTGTGTGGCCAGGGTGTGCTCTGTATAACCCCTGCAGCTCCTGGTCAACATTCCCATCTCTGTATGGCAAGGGTCTGCTCAGTATAACTCCTGCAGCTCCTGGTCAACATTCCCATCTCTGTGTGACCAGGGTGTGCTCTGTATAACTCCTGCAGCTCCTGGTCAACATGTCCTTCTCTATGAGGCCAGCTGGCGCTCTGTATAACCCCTGAAGCTCCTGGTCAACATTCCCATCTCTATGTGGCCAGGATGTGCTCTGTATATCCCCTGCAGCTCCTGGTCAACATTCCCATCTGTGTGTGTGGCCAGGGTGTGCTCTGTATTACCCCTGCATCTCCTGGTCAACATTCCCATCTCTGTGTGGCCAGTGTGTGCACTGTATAACCCCTGCAGCTCATGTTCAAAATTCCCATCTCTGTTTGTGCCCAGGGTGTGCTCTGTATAACCCCAGCAGCTCCTGGTCAACATTCCCGTCTCTGTGTGTCCAGGGTGTGCTCTGTGTAACCCCATCAGCTCCTGGTCAACATTCCCATTTCTGTGTGGCCAGGGTGTGCTCTGTATAACCCCTGCAGCTCCTGGTCAACATTCCCATCTCTGTGATTCCAGGGTGTGCACTGTATAACCCCAGCAGCTCCTGGTCAACATTCCCATCTCTGTGTGGCCAGGGTGTGCTCTATTTAACCCCTGCAGCTCCTGGTAAACATTCCCATCTCTGTGTGGCCAGGGTATGCTCTCAATAACCCCTGCAGCTCCTGGTCAACATTCCCATCTATGTGTGGCCAGGGTGTGCTCTGTATAAACCCTGCAGCTCCTGGTCAACATTCCCATCTCTGTGTGGCCAGGGTGTGCACTGTATAACCCCAGCAGCTCCTGGTCAACATTCGCATCTCTGTGTGGCCAGGGTGTGCTCTGTATAACTACTGCAGCTCCTGGTGAACATTCCCATCTCAGTGTGGCCTGGGTGTGTTCTGTATAACCCCTGCAGCTCCTGGTCAACATTCTCATCTCTGTGTGTGGCCAGGGTGTGCTCTGTGTAACCCCAGCAGCTCCTGGTCAACATTCCCATCTCTGTGTGGCCAGTTTGTGCTCTGTATAACCCCTGCAGCTCCTGGTCAACATTGCCATCTCTGTGTGGCCAGGCTGTCCTCAGTATAACTCCTGCAGCTCCTGGTCGACATTCCCATCTCTGTGTGTCGATGGTGTGCTCTGTATAACCCCAGCAGCTCCTGGTCAACATTCCCATCTCTGTGTGGCCAGGGTGTGCTCTGTATAACCCCGCAGCTCCTGGTGAACATTCCCATCTCTGTGTGGCCAGGATGTGCACTGTATAACCCCAGCAGCTCCTGGTCAATATTCCCATTTCTGTGTGGCCAGGGTGTGCTCTGTATAACCCCTGCAGCTCCTGGTGAACATTTCCATCTCTGTGTGGCCAGGATGTGCACTGTATAATCCCAGTAGCTCCTGGTCAACATTCCCATCTCTGTGTGTGGTCAGGGGGTGCTCTGTATACTCCTGCAACTCCTGGTCAACATTCCCATCTCTGTGTGTGGTCAGGGTGTGCTCTGTATAACTCCTGCAGCTCCTGGTCAACATTCCCATCTCTGTGTGGCCAGGATGTGCTCTGTAGACTCCTGCAGCTCCTGGTCAACATTCCCATCTCTGTGTGTGGTCAGGGTGTGCTCTGCATAACTCCTGCAACTCCTGGTCAACATTCCCATCTCTGTGTGGCCGGGGTGTGCTCTGTATAACCCCTGCAGCTCCTGGTTAACATTCCCATCTCTGTGTGTGGCCAGGATGTGCTCTGTATAACTCCTGCAGCTCCTGGTCAACATTCCCATCTCTGTGTGTGGCCAGGGTGTGCTCTGTATAACTCCTGCAGCTCCTGGTCAACATTCCCATCTCTGTGTGGCCAGGATGTGCTCTGTATACTCCTGCACCTCCTGGTCAACATGTCCTTCTTTGTGAGGCCAGCTGGTGCTCTGTATAACCCCTGCAGCTCCTGGTCAACATTCCCATCTCTGTGTGTGTCCAGGGTGTGCTCTGTATAACCCCTGCAGCTCCTGGTCAACATTCCCATCTCTATGTGGCCAGGATGTGCTCTGTATATCCCCTGCAGCTCCTGGTCAACATTCCCATCTGTGTGATTGGCCAGGGTGTGCTCTGTATTACCCCTGCAACTCCTGGTCAACATTCCCGTCTCTGTGTGTCCAGGGTGTGCTCTGTATAAACCCTGCAGCTCCTGGTCAACATTCACATCTCTGTGAGTCCAGGGTGTGCTCTGTTTAACCCCTGCAGCTCCTGGTCAACAATACCATCTCTGTGAGTCCAGGGTGTGCTCTGTTTAACCCCTGCAGCTCCTGGTCAACATTCCCATCTCTGTGTGGCCAGGGTGTGCTCTGTATAACCCCAGCAGGTCCTGGTCAACATTCCCATCTCTGTGTGGCCAGGGTGTGCTCTGTTTAACCCCTGCAGCTCCTGGTAAACATTTCCATCTTTGTGTGGCCAGGGTATGCTCTCTATAACCCCAGCAGCTCCTGGTCAACATTCCCATCTCTGTGTGGCCAGGGTGTGCTCTGTATAACTCCTGCAGCTCCTGGTCAACATTCCCATCTCTGTGTGGCCAGTGTGTGCACTGTATAACACCGGCAGCTCCTGGTCAACATTCTCATCTCTGTGTGGCCAGGGTGTGCTCTGTATAACCCCTGCAGCTCCTTGTGAACATTACCATCTCTGTGTGGCCAGGATGTGCACTGTATAACCCGAGCAGCTCCTGGTCAACATTCCCATCTCTGTGTGTGGTCAGGGGGTGCTCTGTATAACTCCTGCAGCTCGTGGTCAACATTCCCATCTCTGTGTGGCCAGGATGTGCTCTGTATACCCCTGCGGCTCCTGGTCAACATTCCCAACTCTGTCTGGCCAGGGGGTGCTCTGTATAGCTCCTGCAGCTCGTGGTCAACATTCCCATCTCTGTGTGTCCAGGGTGTGCTCTGTATAACCCCAGCAGCTCCTGATCAACATTCCCATCTCTGTGTGGCCAGGGTGTGCACTGTATAACCCCTGCAGATCCTGGTCAACATTCCCATCTCTGTGTGGCCAGGTTGTGCTCTGTATAACCCCAGCAGCTCCTGGTCAACATTCCCTTCTCTGTGTGGCCAGGGTGTGCTCTGTATAACTCCTGCAGCTTCTGGTCAACATTCCCATCTCTGTGTGGCCAGGATGTGCTCTGTATACCCCTGCAGCTCCTGGTCAACATTCTCATCTCTGTGTGGCCAGGATGTGCTCTGTATACTCCTGCAGCTCCTGGTCAACATTCCCATCTCTGTGTGGCCAGGCTGTGCTCTGTATAACCCCTGCAGCTCCTGGTCAACATTCCCATCTCAGTGTGGCCAGGAGGTGCTCTGTATACTCCTGCAACTCCTGGTCAACATTCCCATCTCTGTGTGTGGTCAGGGTGTGCTCTGTATAACTCCTGCAGCTCCTGGTCAACATTCCCATCTCTGTGTGTGGTCAGGGTGTGCTCTGCATAACTCCTGCAGCTCCTGGTCAACATTCCCATCTCTGTGTGGCCGGGGTGTGCTCTGTATAACCCCTGCAGCTCCTGGTTAACATTCCCATCTCTGTGTGTGGCCAGGATGTGCTCTGTATAACTCCTGCAGCTCCTGGTCAACATTCCCATCTCTGTGTGGCCAGGATGTGCTCTGTATACTCCTGCACCTCCTGGTCAACATGTCCTTCTTTGTGAGGCCAGCTGGTGCTCTGTATAACCCCTGCAGCTCCTGGTCAACATTCCCATCTCTGTGTGTGTCCAGGGTGTGCTCTGTATAACCCCTGCAGCTCCTGGTCAACATTCCCATCTCTATGTGGCCAGGATGTGCTCTGTATATCCCCTGCAGCTCCTGGTCAACATTCCCATCTGTGTGATTGGCCAGGGTGTGCTCTGTATTACCCCTGCAACTCCTGGTCAACATTCCCGTCTCTGTGTGTCCAGGGTGTGCTCTGTATAAACCCTGCAGCTCCTGGTCAACATTCACATCTCTGTGAGTCCAGGGTGTGCTCTGTTTAACCCCTGCAGCTCCTGGTCAACAATACCATCTCTGTGAGTCCAGGGTGTGCTCTGTTTAACCCCTGCAGCTCCTGGTCAACATTCCCATCTCTGTGTGGCCAGGGTGTGCTCTGTATAACCCCAGCAGGTCCTGGTCAACATTCCCATCTCTGTGTGGCCAGGGTGTGCTCTGTTTAACCCCTGCAGCTCCTGGTAAACATTTCCATCTTTGTGTGGCCAGGGTATGCTCTCTATAACCCCAGCAGCTCCTGGTCAACATTCCCATCTCTATGTGTGGCCAGGATGTGCTCTGTATAACTCCTGCAGCTCTTGGTCAACATTCCCATCTCTGTGTGGCCAGGGTGTGCTCTGTATAACCCCAGCAGCTCCTGGTCAACATTCCCATCTCTGTGTGGCCAGGGTGTGCTCTGATTAACTCCTGCAGCTCCTGGTCAACATTCCCATCTCTGTGTGGCCAGGGTGTGCTCTGTATAACCCCTGCAGCTCCTGGTCAACATTCCCAACTCTGTGTGGCCAGGGTGTGCTCTGTATAACCACTGCAGCTCCTAGTCAACATTCCCACCTCTGTGTGGCTAGGGTGTGCTCTGTATAACCCCTGCAGCTCCTGTTCAACATTCCCATCTCTGTGTGGCCAGGGTGTGCTCTGTATAACTCGTGCAGCTCCTGGTCAACATTCCCATCTGTGTGGCCAGGGTGTGCTCTGTATAACCCCTGCAGCTCCAGGTGAACATTCCCATCTCTGTGTGGCCAGGATGTGCTCTGTATACTCCGGCAGCACCTGGTCAACATTCACATCTCTGTGTGTCCAGGATGTGCTCTGTATACTCCTGCAGCTCCTGGTAAACATTCCCATCTCTGTGTGTGGCCAGGATGTGCTCTGTAAAACCCCTGCAGCTCCTGGTCAACATTCCCATCTCTGTGTGGCCAGTGTGTGCTCTGTATAACCCCTGCAGCTCCTGGTTAACATTCCCATCTCTGTGTGTGGCCAGGGTGTGCTCTTTGTAACACCTGCAGCTCCTGGTCAACATTCCCATCTCTGTGTGGCCAGGGTGTGCTCTGTATAACCCCTGCAGCTCCTGGTCAACATTCCCATCTCTGTATGGCAAGGGTCTGCTCAGTATAACTCCTGCAGCTCCTGGTCAACATTCCCATCTCTGTGTGACCAGGGTGTGCTCTGTATAACTCCTGCAGCTCCTGGTCAACATGTCCTTCTCTGTGAGGCCAGCTGGCGCTCTGTATAACCCCTGAAGCTCCTGGTCAACATTCCCATCTCTATGTGGCCAGGATGTGCTCTGTATATCCCCTGCAGCTCCTGGTCAACATTCCCATCTGTGTGTGTGGCCAGGGTGTGCTCTGTATTACCCCTGCATCTCCTGGTCAACATTCCCATCTCTGTGTGGCCAGTGTGTGCACTGTATAACCCCTGCAGCTCCAGGTGAACATTCCCATCTCTGTGTGGCCAGGATGTGCTCTGTATACTCCGGCAGCACCTGGTCAACATTCACATCTCTGTGTGTCCAGGATGTGCTCTGTATACTCCTGCAGCTCCTGGTAAACATTCCCATCTCTGTGTGGCCAGGGTGTGCTCTATATAACTCCTGCAGCTCCTGGTGAACATTACCATCTCTGTGAGGCCAGGGTGTGCTCTGAATAACCCCTGCAGCTCCTGGTCAACATTCCCATCTCTGTGTGTGGCCAGGATGTGCTCTGTAAAACCCCTGCAGCTCCTGGTCAACATTCCCATCTCTGTGTGGCCAGTGTGTGCTCTGTATAACCCCTGCAGCTCCTGGTTAACATTCCCATCTCTGTGTGTGGCCAGGGTGTGCTCTTTGTAACACCTGCAGCTCCTGGTCAACATTCCCATCTCTGTGTGGCCAGGGTGTGCTCTGTATAACCCCTGCAGCTCCTGGTCAACATTCCCATCTCTGTATGGCAAGGGTCTGCTCAGTATAACTCCTGCAGCTCCTGGTCAACATTCCCATCTCTGTGTGACCAGGGTGTGCTCTGTATAACTCCTGCAGCTCCTGGTCAACATGTCCTTCTCTATGAGGCCAGCTGGCGCTCTGTATAACCCCTGAAGCTCCTGGTCAACATTCCCATCTCTATGTGGCCAGGATGTGCTCTGTATATCCCCTGCAGCTCCTGGTCAACATTCCCATCTGTGTGTGTGGCCAGGGTGTGCTCTGTATTACCCCTGCATCTCCTGGTCAACATTCCCATCTCTGTGTGGCCAGTGTGTGCACTGTATAACCCCTGCAGCTCATGTTCAAAATTCCCATCTCTGTTTGTGCCCAGGGTGTGCTCTGTATAACCCCAGCAGCTCCTGGTCAACATTCCCGTCTCTGTGTGTCCAGGGTGTGCTCTGTGTAACCCCATCAGCTCCTGGTCAACATTCCCATTTCTGTGTGGCCAGGGTGTGCTCTGTATAACCCCTGCAGCTCCTGGTCAACATTCCCATCTCTGTGATTCCAGGGTGTGCACTGTATAACCCCAGCAGCTCCTGGTCAACATTCCCATCTCTGTGTGGCCAGGGTGTGCTCTATTTAACCCCTGCAGCTCCTGGTAAACATTCCCATCTCTGTGTGGCCAGGGTATGCTCTCAATAACCCCTGCAGCTCCTGGTCAACATTCCCATCTATGTGTGGCCAGGGTGTGCTCTGTATAAACCCTGCAGCTCCTGGTCAACATTCCCATCTCTGTGTGGCCAGGGTGTGCACTGTATAACCCCAGCAGCTCCTGGTCAACATTCGCATCTCTGTGTGGCCAGGGTGTGCTCTGTATAACTACTGCAGCTCCTGGTGAACATTCCCATCTCAGTGTGGCCTGGGTGTGTTCTGTATAACCCCTGCAGCTCCTGGTCAACATTCTCATCTCTGTGTGTGGCCAGGGTGTGCTCTGTGTAACCCCAGCAGCTCCTGGTCAACATTCCCATCTCTGTGTGGCCAGTTTGTGCTCTGTATAACCCCTGCAGCTCCTGGTCAACATTGCCATCTCTGTGTGGCCAGGCTGTCCTCAGTATAACTCCTGCAGCTCCTGGTCGACATTCCCATCTCTGTGTGTCGATGGTGTGCTCTGTATAACCCCAGCAGCTCCTGGTCAACATTCCCATCTCTGTGTGGCCAGGGTGTGCTCTGTATAACCCCGCAGCTCCTGGTGAACATTCCCATCTCTGTGTGGCCAGGATGTGCACTGTATAACCCCAGCAGCTCCTGGTCAATATTCCCATTTCTGTGTGGCCAGGGTGTGCTCTGTATAACCCCTGCAGCTCCTGGTGAACATTTCCATCTCTGTGTGGCCAGGATGTGCACTGTATAATCCCAGTAGCTCCTGGTCAACATTCCCATCTCTGTGTGTGGTCAGGGGGTGCTCTGTATACTCCTGCAACTCCTGGTCAACATTCCCATCTCTGTGTGTGGTCAGGGTGTGCTCTGTATAACTCCTGCAGCTCCTGGTCAACATTCCCATCTCTGTGTGGCCAGGATGTGCTCTGTAGACTCCTGCAGCTCCTGGTCAACATTCCCATCTCTGTGTGTGGTCAGGGTGTGCTCTGCATAACTCCTGCAACTCCTGGTCAACATTCCCATCTCTGTGTGGCCGGGGTGTGCTCTGTATAACCCCTGCAGCTCCTGGTTAACATTCCCATCTCTGTGTGTGGCCAGGATGTGCTCTGTATAACTCCTGCAGCTCCTGGTCAACATTCCCATCTCTGTGTGTGGCCAGGGTGTGCTCTGTATAACTCCTGCAGCTCCTGGTCAACATTCCCATCTCTGTGTGGCCAGGATGTGCTCTGTATACTCCTGCACCTCCTGGTCAACATGTCCTTCTTTGTGAGGCCAGCTGGTGCTCTGTATAACCCCTGCAGCTCCTGGTCAACATTCCCATCTCTGTGTGTGTCCAGGGTGTGCTCTGTATAACCCCTGCAGCTCCTGGTCAACATTCCCATCTCTATGTGGCCAGGATGTGCTCTGTATATCCCCTGCAGCTCCTGGTCAACATTCCCATCTGTGTGATTGGCCAGGGTGTGCTCTGTATTACCCCTGCAACTCCTGGTCAACATTCCCGTCTCTGTGTGTCCAGGGTGTGCTCTGTATAAACCCTGCAGCTCCTGGTCAACATTCACATCTCTGTGAGTCCAGGGTGTGCTCTGTTTAACCCCTGCAGCTCCTGGTCAACAATACCATCTCTGTGAGTCCAGGGTGTGCTCTGTTTAACCCCTGCAGCTCCTGGTCAACATTCCCATCTCTGTGTGGCCAGGGTGTGCTCTGTATAACCCCAGCAGGTCCTGGTCAACATTCCCATCTCTGTGTGGCCAGGGTGTGCTCTGTTTAACCCCTGCAGCTCCTGGTAAACATTTCCATCTTTGTGTGGCCAGGGTATGCTCTCTATAACCCCAGCAGCTCCTGGTCAACATTCCCATCTCTGTGTGGCCAGGGTGTGCTCTGTATAACTCCTGCAGCTCCTGGTCAACATTCCCATCTCTGTGTGGCCAGTGTGTGCACTGTATAACACCGGCAGCTCCTGGTCAACATTCTCATCTCTGTGTGGCCAGGGTGTGCTCTGTATAACCCCTGCAGCTCCTTGTGAACATTACCATCTCTGTGTGGCCAGGATGTGCACTGTATAACCCGAGCAGCTCCTGGTCAACATTCCCATCTCTGTGTGTGGTCAGGGGGTGCTCTGTATAACTCCTGCAGCTCGTGGTCAACATTCCCATCTCTGTGTGGCCAGGATGTGCTCTGTATACCCCTGCGGCTCCTGGTCAACATTCCCAACTCTGTCTGGCCAGGGGGTGCTCTGTATAGCTCCTGCAGCTCGTGGTCAACATTCCCATCTCTGTGTGTCCAGGGTGTGCACTGTATAACCCCTGCAGATCCTGGTCAACATTCCCATCTCTGTGTGGCCAGGTTGTGCTCTGTATAACCCCAGCAGCTCCTGGTCAACATTCCCTTCTCTGTGTGGCCAGGGTGTGCTCTGTATAACTCCTGCAGCTTCTGGTCAACATTCCCATCTCTGTGTGGCCAGGATGTGCTCTGTATACCCCTGCAGCTCCTGGTCAACATTCTCATCTCTGTGTGGCCAGGATGTGCTCTGTATACTCCTGCAGCTCCTGGTCAACATTCCCATCTCTGTGTGGCCAGGCTGTGCTCTGTATAACCCCTGCAGCTCCTGGTCAACATTCCCATCTCAGTGTGGCCAGGAGGTGCTCTGTATACTCCTGCAACTCCTGGTCAACATTCCCATCTCTGTGTGTGGTCAGGGTGTGCTCTGTATAACTCCTGCAGCTCCTGGTCAACATTCCCATCTCTGTGTGTGGTCAGGGTGTGCTCTGCATAACTCCTGCAGCTCCTGGTCAACATTCCCATCTCTGTGTGGCCGGGGTGTGCTCTGTATAACCCCTGCAGCTCCTGGTTAACATTCCCATCTCTGTGTGTGGCCAGGATGTGCTCTGTATAACTCCTGCAGCTCCTGGTCAACATTCCCATCTCTGTGTGGCCAGGATGTGCTCTGTATACTCCTGCACCTCCTGGTCAACATGTCCTTCTTTGTGAGGCCAGCTGGTGCTCTGTATAACCCCTGCAGCTCCTGGTCAACATTCCCATCTCTGTGTGTGTCCAGGGTGTGCTCTGTATAACCCCTGCAGCTCCTGGTCAACATTCCCATCTCTATGTGGCCAGGATGTGCTCTGTATATCCCCTGCAGCTCCTGGTCAACATTCCCATCTGTGTGATTGGCCAGGGTGTGCTCTGTATTACCCCTGCAACTCCTGGTCAACATTCCCGTCTCTGTGTGTCCAGGGTGTGCTCTGTATAAACCCTGCAGCTCCTGGTCAACATTCACATCTCTGTGAGTCCAGGGTGTGCTCTGTTTAACCCCTGCAGCTCCTGGTCAACAATACCATCTCTGTGAGTCCAGGGTGTGCTCTGTTTAACCCCTGCAGCTCCTGGTCAACATTCCCATCTCTGTGTGGCCAGGGTGTGCTCTGTATAACCCCAGCAGGTCCTGGTCAACATTCCCATCTCTGTGTGGCCAGGGTGTGCTCTGTTTAACCCCTGCAGCTCCTGGTAAACATTTCCATCTTTGTGTGGCCAGGGTATGCTCTCTATAACCCCAGCAGCTCCTGGTCAACATTCCCATCTCTATGTGTGGCCAGGATGTGCTCTGTATAACTCCTGCAGCTCTTGGTCAACATTCCCATCTCTGTGTGGCCAGGGTGTGCTCTGTATAACCCCAGCAGCTCCTGGTCAACATTCCCATCTCTGTGTGGCCAGGGTGTGCTCTGATTAACTCCTGCAGCTCCTGGTCAACATTCCCATCTCTGTGTGGCCAGGGTGTGCTCTGTATAACCCCTGCAGCTCCTGGTCAACATTCCCAACTCTGTGTGGCCAGGGTGTGCTCTGTATAACCCCTGCAGCTCCTAGTCAACATTCCCACCTCTGTGTGGCTAGGGTGTGCTCTGTATAACCCCTGCAGCTCCTGTTCAACATTCCCATCTCTGTGTGGCCAGGGTGTGCTCTGTATAACTCGTGCAGCTCCTGGTCAACATTCCCATCTGTGTGGCCAGGGTGTGCTCTGTATAACCCCTGCAGCTCCAGGTGAACATTCCCATCTCTGTGTGGCCAGGATGTGCTCTGTATACTCCGGCAGCACCTGGTCAACATTCACATCTCTGTGTGTCCAGGATGTGCTCTGTATACTCCTGCAGCTCCTGGTAAACATTCCCATCTCTGTGTGTGGCCAGGATGTGCTCTGTAAAACCCCTGCAGCTCCTGGTCAACATTCCCATCTCTGTGTGGCCAGTGTGTGCTCTGTATAACCCCTGCAGCTCCTGGTTAACATTCCCATCTCTGTGTGTGGCCAGGGTGTGCTCTTTGTAACACCTGCAGCTCCTGGTCAACATTCCCATCTCTGTGTGGCCAGGGTGTGCTCTGTATAACCCCTGCAGCTCCTGGTCAACATTCCCATCTCTGTATGGCAAGGGTCTGCTCAGTATAACTCCTGCAGCTCCTGGTCAACATTCCCATCTCTGTGTGACCAGGGTGTGCTCTGTATAACTCCTGCAGCTCCTGGTCAACATGTCCTTCTCTGTGAGGCCAGCTGGCGCTCTGTATAACCCCTGAAGCTCCTGGTCAACATTCCCATCTCTATGTGGCCAGGATGTGCTCTGTATATCCCCTGCAGCTCCTGGTCAACATTCCCATCTGTGTGTGTGGCCAGGGTGTGCTCTGTATTACCCCTGCATCTCCTGGTCAACATTCCCATCTCTGTGTGGCCAGTGTGTGCACTGTATAACCCCTGCAGCTCATGTTCAAAATTCCCATCTCTGTTTGTGCCCAGGGTGTGCTCTGTATAACCCCAGCAGCTCCTGGTCAACATTCCCGTCTCTGTGTGTCCAGGGTGTGCTCTGTGTAACCCCAGCAGCTCCTGGTCAACATTCCCATTTCTGTGTGGCCAGGGTGTGCTCTGTATAACCCCTGCAGCTCCTGGTCAACATTCCCATCTCTGTGATTCCAGGGTGTGCACTGTATAACCCCAGCAGCTCCTGGTCAACATTCCCATCTCTGTGTGGCCAGGGTGTGCTCTATTTAACCCCTGCAGCTCCTGGTAAACATTCCCATCTCTGTGTGGCCAGGGTATGCTCTCAATAACCCCTGCAGCTCCTGGTCAACATTCCCATCTATGTGTGGCCAGGGTGTGCTCTGTATAAACCCTGCAGCTCCTGGTCAACATTCCCATCTCTGTGTGGCCAGGGTGTGCACTGTATAACCCCAGCAGCTCCTGGTCAACATTCGCATCTCTGTGTGGCCAGGGTGTGCTCTGTATAACTACTGCAGCTCCTGGTGAACATTCCCATCTCAGTGTGGCCAGGGTGTGCTCTGTGTAACACCAGCAGCTCCTGGTCAACATTCTCATCTCTGTGTGGCCTGGGTGTGTTCTGTATAACCCCTGCAGCTCCTGGTCAACATTCTCATCTCTGTGTGTGGCCAGGGTGTGCTCTGTGTAACCCCAGCAGCTCCTGGTCAACATTCCCATCTCTGTGTGGCCAGTTTGTGCTCTGTATAACCCCTGCAGCTCCTGGTCAACATTGCCATCTCTGTGTGGCCAGGCTGTCCTCAGTATAACTCCTGCAGCTCCTGGTCGACATTCCCATCTCTGTGTGTCGATGGTGTGCTCTGTATAACCCCAGCAGCTCCTGGTCAACATTCCCATCTCTGTGTGGCCAGGGTGTGCTCTGTATAACCCCGCAGCTCCTGGTGAACATTCCCATCTCTGTGTGGCCAGGATGTGCACTGTATAACCCCAGCAGCTCCTGGTCAATATTCCCATTTCTGTGTGGCCAGGATGTGCACTGTATAATCCCAGTAGCTCCTGGTCAACATTCCCATCTCTGTGTGTGGTCAGGGGGTGCTCTGTATAACTCCTGCAGCTCCTGGTCAACATTCCCATCTCAGTGTGGCCAGGAGGTGCTCTGTATACTCCTGCAACTCCTGGTCAACATTCCCATCTCTGTGTGTGGTCAGGGTGTGCTCTGTATAACTCCTGCAGCTCCTGGTCAACATTCCCATCTCTGTGTGGCCAGGATGTGCTCTGTAGACTCCTGCAGCTCCTGGTCAACATTCCCATCTCTGTGTGGCCAGGGTGTGCTCTGTATAACTCCTGCACCTCCTGGTCAACATGTCCTTCTTTGTGAGGCCAGCTGGTGCTCTGTATAACCCCTGCAGCTCCTGGTCAACATTCCCATCTCTGTGTGTGTCCAGGGTGTGCTCTGTATAACCCCTGCAGCTCCTGGTCAACATTCCCATCTCTATGTGGCCAGGATGTGCTCTGTATATCCCCTGCAGCTCCTGGTCAACATTCCCATCTGTGTGATTGGCCAGGGTGTGCTCTGTATTACCCCTGCAACTCCTGGTCAACATTCCCGTCTCTGTGTGTCCAGGGTGTGCTCTGTATAAACCCTGCAGCTCCTGGTCAACATTCACATCTCTGTGAGTCCAGGGTGTGCTCTGTTTAACCCCTGCAGCTCCTGGTCAACAATACCATCTCTGTGTGGCCAGGATGTGCTCTGTATATCCCCTGCAGCTCCTGGTCAACATTCCCATCTGTGTGTGGCCAGGATGTGCTCTGTTTAACCCCTGCAGCTCCTGGTCAACATTCCCATCTCTGTGTGGCCAGGGTGTGCTCTGTATAACCCCAGCAGGTCCTGGTCAACATTCCCATCTCTGTGTGGCCAGGGTGTGCTCTGTTTAACCCCTGCAGCTCCTGGTAAACATTTCCATCTTTGTGTGGCCAGGGTATGCTCTCTATAACCCCAGCAGCTCCTGGTCAACATTCCCATCTCTGTGTGGCCAGGGTGTGCTCTGTATAACTCCTGCAGCTCCTGGTCAACATTCCCATCTCTGTGTGGCCAGGGGGTGCTCTGTATAGCTCCTGCAGCTCGTGGTCAACATTCCCATCTCTGTGTGGCCAGGGTGTGCTCTGTATAACCCCTGCAACTCCTTGTCAACATTCCCATCTCTGTGTGGCCAGGGGGTGCTCTGTATAACTCCTGCAGCTCGTGGTCAACATTCCCATCTCTGTGTGGCCAGGATGTGCTCTGTATACCCCTGCAGCTCCTGGTCAACATTCCCAACTCTGTGTGGCCAGGGGGTGCTCTGTATAGCTCCTGCAGCTCGTGGTCAACATTCCCATCTCTGTGTGTCCAGGGTGTGCTCTGTATAACCCCAGCAGCTCCTGATCAACATTCCCATCTCTGTGTGGCCAGGGTGTGCACTGTATAACCCCTGCAGATCCTGGTCAACATTCCCATCTCTGTGTGGCCAGGTTGTGCTCTGTATAACCCCAGCAGCTCCTGGTCAACATTCCCTTCTCTGTGTGGCCAGGGTGTGCTCTGTATAACTCCTGCAGCTTCTGGTCAACATTCCCATCTCTGTGTGGCCAGGATGTACTCTGTATACCCCTGCAGCTCCTGGTCAACATTCCCATCTCTGTGTGGCCAGGATGTGCTCTGTATAACCCCTGCAGCTGCTGGTCAATTTTCCCATTTTTGTGTGGCCAGGGTGTGCTCTGTATAACCCCTGCAGCTCCTGGTCAACATTCCCATCTCTGTGTGGCCAGGATGTGCACTGTATAATCCCAGTAGCTCCTGGTCAACATTCCCATCTCTGTGTGTGGTCAGGGGGTGCTCTGTATAACTCCTGCAGCTCGTGGTCAACATTCCCATCTCTGTGTGTCCAGGATGTGCTCTGTATACCCCTGCAGCTCGTGGTCAACATTCCCATCTCTGTGTGGCCAGGGTGTGCACTGTATAACCCCAGCAGCTCCTGGTCAACATTCGCATCTCTGTGTGGCCAGGGTGCGCTCTGTTCTTTGGGGCACCTTGACAAATATATGAATAGGATGGGAATAGAAGGATACGGACACAGGAAGTGTAGAAGATTGTAGTTTAGTCGGGCAGTATGGTCGGCACGGGCTTGGAGGGCCGAAGGGCCTGTTCGTGTGCTGTACATTTCTTTGTTCTTTGTTCTTTGTATAACTCCTGCAGCTCCTGGTCAACATTCCCATCTCTGTGTGGCCAGGATGTGCTCTGTATACTCCTGCAGCTCCTGGTCAACATTCCCATCTCTGTGTGTGGTCAGGGTGTGCTCTGCATAACTCCTGCAGCTCCTGGTCAACATTCCCATCTCTGTGTGGCCAGGATGTGCTCTGTATAACCCCTGCAGCTCCTGGTTAACATTCCCATCTCTGTGTGTGGCCAGGATGTGCTCTGTATAACTCCTGCAGCTCCTGGTCAACATTCCCATCTCTGTGTGGCCAGGATGTGCTCTGTATAACCCCTGCAGCTCCTGGTCAACATTCCCATCTCTGTGTGTGGCCAGGGTGTGCTCTGTATACTCCTGCAGCTCCTGGTCAACATGTCCTTCTCTGTGAGGCCAGCTGGCGCTCTGTATAACCCCTGCAGCTCCTGGTCAACATTCCCATCTGTGTGTGTCCAGGGTGTGCTCTGTATAACCCCTGCAGCTCCTGGTCAACATTGCCATCTCTATGTGGCCAGGATGTGCTCTGTATATCCGCTGCAACTCCTGGTCAACATTCCCATCTCTGTGTGTGGCCAGTGTGTGCTCTGTATTACCCCTGCAACTCCTGGTCAACATTCCCATCTCTGTGTGGCCAGGGTGTGCACTGTATAACCCCTGCAGCTCATGGTCAACATTCCCATCTCTGTTTGTGCCCAGGGTGTGCTCTGTATAACCCCAGCAGCTCCTGGTCAACATTCCCGTGTCTGTGTGTCCAGGGTGTGCTCTGTGTAACCCCAGCAGCTCCTGGTCAACATTCCCATCTCTGTGTGGCCAGGGTGTGCTCTGTATAACCCCTGCAGCTCCTGGTCAACATTCACATCTCTGTGAGTCCAGGGTGTGCTCTGTATAACCCCAGCAGCTCCTGGTAAACATTCCTATCTCTGTGTGGCCAGGGTGTGCTCTGTATAACCGCAGCAGCTCCTGGTCAACATTCCCATCTCTGTGTGGCCAGGGTGTGCTCTGTATAAACCCTGCAGCTCCTGGTCAACATCCCCATCTCTGTGTGGCCAGGGTGTGCTCTGTATAACCGCAGCAGCTCCTGGTCAACATTTGCATCTCTGTGTTTCCAGGGTGCGCTCTGTAAAACTCCTGCACCTCCTGATCAACATTCCCATCTCTGTGTGGCCAGGGTGTGCTCTGTATAACTACTGCAGCTCCTGGTGAACATTCCCATCTCAGTGTGGCCTGGCTGTGTTCTGTATAACCCCTGCAGCTCCTGGTCAACATTCCCATCTCTGTGTGGCCAGGGTGTGCTCTGTATAACCCCTGTAGCTCCTGGTCAACATTCCCATCTCTGTGTGGCCAGTGTGTGCACTGTATAACACCGGCAGCTCCTGGTCACCATTCTCATCTCTGTGTGGCCAGGGTGTGCTCTGTATAACCGCTGAAGCTCCTGGTCAACATTCCCATCTGTGTGTGTGGCCAGGCTGTGCTCAGTATAACTCCTGCAGCTCCTGGTCGACATTCCCAGCTCTGTGTGTTGATGGTGTGCTCTGTATAACCCCAGCAGCTCCTGGTCAACATTCCCATCTCTGTGTGGCCAGGGAGTGCTCTGTATAACTCCTGCAGCTCCTGGTCAACATGTCCTTCTCTGTGAGGCCAGGTGGCGCTCTGTATAACCCCTGCAGCTCCTGGTCAACATTCCCATCTCTGTGTGGCAAGGGTGTGCTCTGTATAACTCCTGCAGCTCCTGGTCAACATTCCCATCTCTGTGTGTGGTCAGGGTGTGCTCTGTATAACCCCTGCTGCTCCTGGTCAACATTCCCATCTCTGTGTGGCCAGGATGTGCACTGTATAATCCCAGTAGCTCCTGGTCAACATTCCCACCTCTGTGTGTGGTCAGGGTGTGCTCTGTATAACTCCTGCAGCTCCTGGTTAACATTCCCATTTCTGTGTGGCAAGGGTGTGCTCTGTATAACTCCTGCAGCTCCTGGTCAACATTCCCATCTCTGTGTGTGGTCAGGGTGTGCTCTGTATAACCCCTGCTGCTCCTGGTCAACATTCCCATCTCTGTGTGGCCAGGATGTGCACTGTATAATCCCAGTAGCTCCTGGTCAACATTCCCACCTCTGTGTGTGGTCAGTGTGTGCTCTGTATAACTCCTGCAGCTCCTGGTTAACATTCCCATTTCTGTGTGGCCAGGGTGTGCTCTGTATAACCCCTGCAGCTCCTGGTTAACATTCCCATTTCTGTGTGTGGCCAGTATGTGCTTTGTATAACTCCTGCATTTCCTGGTCGACATTCCCATCTCTGTGTGGCCAGGGTGTGCTCTGTATAACCCCTGCAGCTCCTGGTCAACATTCCCATCACTGTGTGGCCAGGGTGTACTCTGTATAACCCCTGCAGCTCCTGGTCAACATTCCCATCTCTGTGTGGCCAGGATGTGCACTGTATAACCCCGGCAACTCCTGGTCAACATTCCAATCGCTGTGTGTGGCCAGGGTGTGCTCTGTATAACTCCTGCATGTCCTGGTCAACATTCCCATCTCTGTGTGGCCAGGATGTGCTCTGAATACTCCTGCAGCTCCTGGTCAACATTCCCATCTCTGTGTGTGGTCAGGGTGTGCTCTGTATAACTCCTGCAGCTCCTGGTCAACATTCCCATCTCTGTTTGGCCAGGATGTGCTCTGTATACCCCTGCAGCTCCTGGTCAACATCCCATCTATGTGTGGCCAGGCTGTGCTCTGTATAACCCCTGCAGCTCCTGGTCAACATTCCCATCTCTGTGTGGCAAGGATGTGCACTGTATAATCCCAGTAGCTCCTGGTCAACATTCCCATCTCTGTGTGTGGCCAGGGAGTGCTCTGTATAACTCCTGCAGCTCCTGGTCAACATTCACATCTCTATGTGTGGTCAGGGGGTGCTCTGTATAACCCCTGCAGCTCCTGGTCAACATTCCCATCACTGGGTGGCCAAGGTGTGCTCTGTATAACTCCTGAAGCTCCTGGTCAACATTCCCATCTCTGTGTGGCCAGGGTGTGCTCTGTATAACCCCAGCAGGTCCTGGTCAACATTCCCATCTCTGTGTGGCCAGGGTGTGCTCTGTATAACTCCTGCAGCTCCTACTCAACATGTCCTTCTCTGTGAGGCCAGGGTGTGCTCTGTATAACCCCTGCAGCTCCTGGTCAACATTCCCATCTCTGTGAGGCCAGGGAGTGCTCTGTATAACTCCTGCAGCTCCTGGTCAACATTCCCATCTCTGTGTGGCCACCATGTGCTCTGTATACCCCTGCAGCTCCTGGTAAACATTCCCATCTCTGTGTGGCAAGGGTGTGCTCTGTATAACTCCTGCAGCTCCTGGTCAACATTCCCATCTCTGTGTGTGGTCAGGGTGTGCTCTGTCTAACCCCAGCAGCTCCTGGTCAACATTCCCATCTCTGTGTGTGGTCAGGGTGTGCTCTGTATAACCCCTGCTGCTCCTGGTCAACATTCCCATCTCTGTGTGGCCAGGATATGCACTGTATAATCCCAGTAGCTCCTGGTCAACATTCCTACCTCTGTGTGTGGTCAGGGTGTGCTCTGTATAACTCCTGCATTTCCTGTTCAACATTCCCATCTCTGTGTGGCCAGGGTGTGCTCTGTATAACCCCTGCAGCTCCTGTTCAACATTCCCATCTGTGTGTGCCCAGGGTGTGCTCTGTATAACTCCTGCAGCTCCTGGTCAACATTACCATCTCTGTGTGGCCAGGTCGTGTTCTGTATAACTCCTGGTCAATATTCCCATTTCTGTGTGGCCAGGTTGTGCTCTGTATAACCCCTGCAGCTCCTGGACAACATTCCCATCTGTGTGTGGCCAGGGTTTGTTCTGTATAACCCCTGCAGCTCCTGGTCAACATTCCCATCTCTGTGTGGCCAGGGTGTGCTCTGTATAACCCCTGCAGCTCCTGGTCAACATTCCCATCGCTGTGTGGCCAGGGTGTGCTCTGTATAACCCCTGCAGCTCCTGGTCAACATTCCCATCTCTGTGTGGCCAGGGTGTGCTCTGTATAACCCCTGCAGCTCCTGGTCAACATTCCCATCTCTGTGTGGCCAGGGTGTGCTCTGTATAACCCCTGCAGCTCCTGGTCAACATTCCCATCTCTGTGTGGCCAGGGTGTGCTCTGTATAACCCCTGCAGCTCCTGGTCAACATTCCCATCTCTGTGTGTCCAGGGTGTGCTCTGTATAACACCTGCAGCTCCTGGTCAACATTCCCATCTCTGTGTGGCCAGGGTTTGTTCTGTATAACCCCTGCAGCTCCTGGTCAACATTACCATCTCTGTGTGGCCAGGGTGTGCTCTGTATAACCCCTGCAGCTCCTGGTCAACATTCCCATCGCTGTGTGGCCAGGGTGTGCTCTGTATAACCCCTGCGGCTCCTGGTCAACATTCCCATCTCTGTGTGGCCAGGGTGTGTTCTGTATAACCCCTGCAGCTCCTGGTCAACATTCCCATCTCTGTGTGGCCAGGGTGTGCTCTGAATAACTCCTGCAGCTCCTGGTCAACATGTCCTTCTCTGTGAGGCCAGGTGGCGCTCAGTATAACACCTGCAGCTCCTGGCCAACATTCCCATCAGTGTGTGCCCAGGGTGTGCTCTGTATAACTCCTGCAGCTCCTGGTCAACATTCCCATCTCTGTGTGGCCAGGGTGTGCTCAGTATAACCCCTGTAGCTCCTGGTCAACATTCCCATCTGTGTGTGCCCGGGGTGTGCTCTGTATAACTCCTCAGCTCTTGGTCAACATTCCCATCTCTGTGTGGCCAGTGTGTGTTCTGTATAACCCCTGCAGCTCCTGGTGAACATTCCCATCTCTGTTTGGCCAGGATGTGCTCTGTATACTCCTGCAGCACCTGGTCAACATTCCCATCTCTGTGTGGTCAGGATGTGCACTGTATAATCCCAGTAGCTCCTGGTCAACATTCCCATCTTTGTGTGTGGCCTTAAGTGCTTTGTATAACTCCTGCAGCTCCTGGTCAACATTCCCATCTCTGTGTGGCCAGGGTGTGCTCTGTATAACCCCTGCAGCTCCTGGTCAACATTGCCATCTCTGTGTGGACAGGCTGTCCTCAGTATAACTCCTGCAGCTCCTGGTCGACATTCCCATCTCTGTGTGTCGATGGTGTGCTCTGTTTAACCCCAGCAGCTCCTGGTCAACATTCCCTTCTCTGTGTGGCCAGGTTGTGCTCTGTATAACCCCAGCAGCTCCTGGTCAACATTCCCTTCTCTGTGTGGCCAGGGTGTGCTCTGTATAACTCCTGCAGCTTCTGGTCAACATTCCCATCTCTGTGTGGCCAGGATGTGCTCTGTATACCCCTGCAGCTCCTGGTCAACATTCCCATCTCTGTGTGGCCAGGATGTGCTCTGTATACTCCTGCAGCTCCTGGTCAACATTCCCATCTCTGTGTGGCCAGGGTGTGCTCTGTATAACCCTGCAGCTCCTGGTCAACATTCCCATCTCTGTGTGGCCAGGATGTGCACTGTATAATCCCAGTAGCTCCTGGTCAACATTCCCATCTCTGTGTGTGGTCAGGGGGTGCTCTGTATAACTCCTGCAGCTCGTGGTCAACATTCCCATCTCTGTGTGTCCAGGATGTGCTCTGTATACCCCTGCAGCTCGTGGTCAACATTCCCATCTCTGTGTGGCCAGGGTGTGCACTGTATAACCCCAGCAGCTCCTGGTCAACATTCCCATCTCTGTGTGGCCACGGTGTGCTCTGTATAACCCCAGCAGCTCCTGGTCAACATTCGCATCTCTGTGTGGTCAGGGTGTGCTCTGTATAACCCCTGCGGCTCCTGGTCAACATTCCCATCTCTGTGTGGCCAGGGTGTGTTCTGTATAACCCCTGCAGCTCCTGGTCAACATTCCCATCTCTGTGTGGCCAGGGTGTGCTCTGAATAACTCCTGCAGCTCCTGGTCAACATGTCCTTCTCTGTGAGGCCAGGTGGCGCTCAGTATAACAACTGCAGCTCCTGGCCAACATTCCCATCAGTGTGTGCCCAGGGTGTGCTCTGTATAACTCCTGCAGCTCCTGGTCAACATTCCCATCTCTGTGTGGCCAGGGTGTGCTCAGTATAACCCCTGTAGCTCCTGGTCAACATTCCCATCTGTGTGTGCCCAGGGTGTGCTCTGTATAACTCCTGCAGCTCCTGGTCAACATTCCCATCTCTGTGTGGCCAGTGTGTGTTCTGTATAACCCCTGCAGCTCCTGGTGAACATTCCCATCTCTGTTTGGCCAGGATGTGCTCTGTATACTCCTGCAGCACCTGGTCAACATTCCCATCTCTGTGTGGTCAGGATGTGCACTGTATAATCCCAGTAGCTCCTGGTCAACATTCCCATCTCTGTGTGTGGCCTTAAGTGCTTTGTATAACTCCTGCAGCTCCTGGTCAACATTCCCATCTCTGTGTGGCCAGGGTGTGCTCTGTATAACCCCTGCAGCTCCTGGTCAACATTGCCATCTCTGTGTGGACAGGCTGTCCTCAGTATAACTCCTGCAGCTCCTGGTCGACATTCCCATCTCTGTGTGTCGATGGTGTGCTCTGTATAACCCCAGCAGCTCCTGGTCAACATTCCCATCTCTGTGTGGCCAGGGTGTGCTCTGTATAACCCCGCAGCTCCTGGTCAACATTCCCATCTCTGTGTGGCCAGGGTGTGCTCTGTATAACCCCTGCAGCTCCTGGTCAACATGACCTTCTCTGTGTGGCCAGGGTGTGCTCTGTATAACCCCAGCAGCTCCTGGTCAACATTCCCATCTCTGTGTGGCCAGGGTGTGCTCTGTATAACCCCGCAGCTCCTGGTGAACATTCCCATTTCTGTGTGGCCAGGGTGTGCTCTGTATAACCCTATCAGCTCCTGGTGAACATTCCCATCTCTGTGTGGCCAGGATGTGCACTGTATAATCCCAGTAGCTCCTGGTCAACATTCCCATCTCTGTGTCTGGTCAGGAGGTGCTCTGTATAACTCCTGCAGCTCCTGGTCAACATTCCCATCTCAGTGTGGCCAGGATGTGCTCTGTATACTCCTGCAGCTCCTGGTCAACATTCCATTCTATGTGTGTGGTCAGGGTGTGCTCTGTATAACTCCTGCAGCTCCTGGTCAACATTCCCATCTCTGTGTGGCCAGGATGTGCTCTGTATACTCCTGCAGCTCCTGGTCAACATTCCCATCTCTGTGTGTGGTCAGGGTGTGCTCTGCATAACTCCTGCAGCTCCTGGTCAACATTCCCATCTCTGTGTGGCCAGGGTGTGCTCTGTGTAACCCCTGCAGCTCCTGGTTAACATTCCCATCTCATTGTGTGTGGCCAGGATGTGCTCTGTATAACTACTGCAGCTCCTGGTCAACATTCCCATCTCTGTGTGGCCAGGATGTGCTCTGTATACTCCTGCAGCTCCTGGTCAACATGTCCTTCTCTGTGAGGCCAGCTGGTGCTCTGTATAATCCCAGTAGCTCCTGGTCAACATTCCCATCTCTGTGTCTGGTCAGGAGGTGCTCTGTATAACTCCTGCAGCTCCTGGTCAACATTCCCATCTCAGTGTGGCCAGGATGTGCTCTGTATACTCCTGCAGCTCCTGGTCAACATTCCATTCTATGTGTGTGGTCAGGGTGTGCTCTGTATAACTCCTGCAGCTCCTGGTCAACATTCCCATCTCTGTGTGGCCAGGGTGTGCTCTGTATTACCCCTGCAACTCCTGGTCAATATTCCCGTCTCTGTGTGTCCCGGGTGTGCTCTGTTTAACCCCTGCAGCTCCTGGTCAACATTCACATCTCTGTGAGTCCAGGGTGTGCTCTGTTTAACCCCTGCAGCTCCTGGTCAACAATACCATCTCTGTGAGTCCAGGGTGTGCTCTGTTTAACCCCTGCAGCTCCTGGTAAACATTTCTATCTTTGTGTGGCCAGGGTATGCTCTCTATAACCCCAGCATCTCCTGGTCAACATTCCCATCTCTGTGTGGCCAGGGTGTGCTCTGTATAACCCCTGCAGCTCCTGGTCAACATTCCCATCTCTGTGTGGCCAGTGTGTGCACTGTATAACCCCTGCAGCTCCTGGTCAACATTCCCATCTCTGTGTGGCCAGGGTGTGCTCTGTATAACCCCTGCAGCTCCTGGTCAACATTCCCATCACTGTGTGGCCAGTGTGTGCACTGTATAACACCGGCAGCTCCTGGTGAACATTCTCATCTCTGTTTGGCCAGGGTGTGCTCTGTATACCCCCTGCAGCTCCTGGTCAACATTCCCATCTCTGTGTGGCCAGGTTGTGCTCTGTATTACCCCAGCAGCTCCTGGTCAACATTCCCATCTCTGTGTGGCCAGGGTGTGCACTGTATAACCCCTGCAGCTCCTGGTCAACATTCCCTTCTCTGTGTGGCCAGGGTGTGCTCTGTATAACTCCTGCAGCTTCTGGTCAACATTCCCATCTCTGTGTGGCCAGGATGTGCTCTGTATACCCCTGCAGCTCCTGGTCAACATTCCCATGTCTGTGTGGCCAGGATGTGCTCTGTATACTCCTGCAGCTCCTGGTCAACATTCCCATCTCTGTGTGGCCAGGCTGTGCTCTGTATAACCCCTGCAGCTCCTGGTCAATTTTCCCATTTCTGTGTGGCCAGGGTGTGCTCTGTATAACCCCTGCAGCTCCTGGTCAACATTCCCATCTCTGTGTGGCCAGGATGTGCACTGTATAATCCCAGTAGCTCCTGGTCAACATTCCCATCTCTGTGTGTGGTCAAGGGGTGCTCTGTATAACTCCTGCAGCTCGTGGTCAACATTCCCATCTCTGTGTGGCCAGGATGTGCTCTGTATACCCCTGCAGCTCGTGGTCAACATTCCCATCTCTGTGTGGCCAGGGTGTGCACTGTATAATCCCAGTAGCTCCTGGTCAACATTCCCATCTCTGTGTGTGGCCAGGGAGTGCTCTGTATACTCCTGCAGCTCCTGGTCAACATGTCCTTCTCTGTGAGGCCAGGTGGCGCTCTGTATAACCCCTGCAGCTCCTGGTCAACATTCCCATCTGTGTGTGTCCAGGGTGTGCTCTGTATAACCCCTGCAGCTCCTGGTCAACATTCCCATCTCTATGTGGCCAGGATGTGCTCTGTATATCCGCTGCAACTCCTGGTCAACATTCCCATCTCTGTGTGTGGCCAGTGTGTGCTCTGTATTACCCCTGCAGCTCCTGGTCAACATTCCCATCTCTGTGTGGCCAGGGTGTGCTCTGTATAACCCCAGCAGCTCCTGGTCAACATTCCCATCTCTGTGTGGCCAGGGTGTGCTCTGATTAACTCCTGCAGCTCCTGGTCAACATTCCCATCTCTGTGTGGCCAGGGTGTGCTCTGTGTAACCCCTGCAGCTCCTGGTCAACATTCCCAACTCTGTGTGGCCAAGGTGTGCTCTGTATAACCCCTGCAGCTCCTGGTCAACATTCCCATCTCTGTGTGGCTAGGGTGTGCTCTGTATAACTCCTGCAGCTCCTGGTCAAAATTCCCATTTCTGTGTGTGGGCAGGGTGTGCTCTGTATCACCACTGCAGCTCCTGGTCAACATTCCCATCTCTGTGTGGCTAGGGTGTGCTCTGTATAACCCCTGCAGCTCCTGTTCAACATTCCCATCTCTGTGTGGCCAGGGTGTGCTCTGCATAACTGCTGCAGTTCCTGGTCAACATTCCCATCTGTGCGGCCAGGGTGTGCTCTGTATAACCGCTGCAGCTCCAGGTGAACATTCCCATCGTCTGTGTGGCCAGGGTGTGCTCTGTATACTCCTGCAGCTCCTGGTAAACATTCCCATCTCTGTGTGGCCAGGCTGTGCTCTGTATAACTCCTGCAGCTCCTGGTGAACATTCCCATCTCTGTGAGGCCAGGGTGTGCTCTGAATAACCCCTGCAGCTCCTGGTCAACATTCCCATCTCTGCGTGTGGCCAGGATGTGCTCTGTATACCCCTGTAGCTCCTGGTCAACATTCCCATCTCTGTGTGGCCAGTGCGTGCTCTGTATAACCCCTGCAGCTCCTGGTTAACATTCCCATCTCTGTGTGTGGCTAGGGTGTGCACTGTGTAACCCCTGCAGCTCCTGGTCAACATTCCCATCTCTGTGTGGCCAGGGTGTGCTCTGTATAACCCCTGGTCCTGGTCAACATTCCCATCTCTGTGTGGCCAGGTTGTGCTCTGTATAACCCCTGCAGCTCCTGGTCAACATTCCCATCTCTATGTGGCCAGGATGCGCTCTGTATATCCCCTGCAGCTCCTGGTCAACATTCCCATCTGTGTGTGTGGCCAGGGTGTGCTCTGTATAACCCCTGCAGCTCCTGGTCAACATTCCCATCTCTATGTGGCCAGGATGCGCTCTGTATAACCCCTGCATCTCCTGGTCAACATTCGCATCTCTGTGTGGCCAGGGTGTGCACTGTATAACCCCTGCAGCTCATGGTCAAAATTCCCATCTCTGTTTGTGCCCAGGGTGTGCTCTGTATAACCCCAGCAGCTCCTGGTCAACATTCCCGTCTCCGTGTGTCCAGGGTGTGCTCTGTGTAACCCCATCAGTTCCTGGTCAACATTCCCATCTCTGTGTGGCCAGGGTGTGCTCTGTATAACCCCTGCAGCTCCTGGTCAACATTCCCATCTCTGTGATTCCAGGGTGTGCACTGTATAACCCCTGCAGCTCCTGATCAACATTCCCATCTCTGTGTGGCCAGGGTGTGCTCTGTTTAACCCCTGCAGCTCCTGGTAAACATTCCCATCTCTGTGTGGCCAGGGTATGCTCTCTATAACCCCTGCAGCTCCTGGTCAACATTCCCATCAATGTGTGGCCAGGGTGTGCTCTGTATAAACCCTGCAGCTCCTGGTCAACATTCCCATCTCTGTGTGGCCAGGGTGTGCACTGTATAACCCCAGCAGCTCCTGGTCAACATTCGCATCTCTGTGAGGCCAGAGAGTGCTCTGTATAACTACTGCAGCTCCTGGTGAACATTCCCATCTCAGTGTGGCCTGGGTGTGTTCTGTATAACCCCTGCAGCTCCTGGTCAACATTCCCATCTCTGTGTGGCCAGGGTGTGCTCTGTATAACCCCAGCAGCTCCTGGTCAACATTCTCATCTCTGTGTGTGGCCAGGGTGTGCTCTGTATAACCCCAGCAGCTCCTGGTCAACATTCTCATCTCTGTGTGGCCAGGGTGTGCTCTGAGTAACCCCAGCAGCTCCTGGTCAACATTCCCATCTCTGTGTGGCCAGGCTGTGCTCAGTATAACTCCTGCAGCTCCTGGTCGACATTCCCATCTCTGTGTGTCGATGGTGTGCTCTGTATAACCCCAGCAGCTCCTGGTCAACATTCCCATCTCTATGTGGCCAGGGTGTGCTCTGTATAACCCCTGCAGCTCCTGGTCAACATTCCCATCTCTGTGTGGCCAGGGTGTGCTCTGTGTAACACCAGAAGCTCCTGGTCAACATTCCCATCTCTGTGTGTCCAGGGTGTACTCTGTATAACCCCTGCAGCTCCTGGTGAACATTCCCATCTCTGTGTGGCCAGGATGTGCACTGTATAAACCCAGCAGCTCCTGGTCAACATTCCCATCTCTGTGTGTGGCCAGGGTGTGCTCTGTATAACTCCTGCAGCTCCTGGTCAACAGTCCCATCTCTGTGTGGCCAGGATGTGCTCTGTATACCCCTGCAGCTCCTGGTCAACATTCCCATCTCTGTGTGGCCAGGATGTGCTCTGTATACTCCTGCAGCTCCTGGTCAACGTTCCCATCTCTGTGTGGCCAGGCTGTGCTCTGTATAACCCCTGCAGCTCCTGGTCAATATTCCCATTTCTGTGTGGCCAGGGTGTGCTCTGTATAACCCCTGCAGCTCCTGGTCAACATTCCCATCTCTGTGTGGCCAGGATGTGCACTGTATAATCCCAGTAGCTTCTGGTCAACATTCCCATCTCTGTGTGTGGTCAGGGGGTGCTCTGTATAACTCCTGCAGCTCCTGGTCAACATTCCCATCTCTGTGTGGCCAGGATGTGCTCTGTATACTCCTGCAGCTCCTGGTCAACATTCCCATCTCTGTGTGTGGTCAGGGTGTGCTCTGTATAACTCCTGCAGCTCCTGGTCAACATTCCCATCTCTGTGTGGCCAGGATGTGCTCTGTATACTCCTGCAGCTCCTGGTCAACATTCCCATCTCTGTGTGTGGTCAGGGTGTGCTCTGCATAACTCCTGCAGCTCCTGGTCAACATTCCCATCTCTGTGTGGCCAGGGTGTGCTCTGTATAACCCCTGCAGCTCCTGTTCAACATTCCCATCTCTGTGTGGCCAGGGTGTGCTCTGCATAACTGCTGCAGTTCCTGGTCAACATTCCCATCTGTGCGGCCAGGGTGTGCTCTGTATAACCGCTGCAGCTCCAGGTGAACATTCCCATCGTCTGTGTGGCCAGGGTGTGCTCTGTATACTCCTGCAGCTCCTGGTAAACATTCCCATCTCTGTGTGGCCAGGCTGTGCTCTGTATAACTCCTGCAGCTCCTGGTGAACATTCCCATCTCTGTGAGGCCAGGGTGTGCTCTGAATAACCCCTGCAGCTCCTGGTCAACATTCCCATCTCTGCGTGTGGCCAGGATGTGCTCTGTATACCCCTGTAGCTCCTGGTCAACATTCCCATCTCTGTGTGGCCAGTGCGTGCTCTGTATAACCCCTGCAGCTCCTGGTTAACATTCCCATCTCTGTGTGTGGCTAGGGTGTGCACTGTGTAACCCCTGCAGCTCCTGGTCAACATTCCCATCTCTGTGTGGCCAGGGTGTACTCTGTATAACTCCTGCAGCTCCTGGTCAACATTCCCATCTCTGTGTGGCCAGGTTGTGCTCTGTATACTCCTGCAGCTCCTGGTTAACATTCCCATCTCTGTGTGGCCAGGGTGTGCTCTGTATAACCCCTGCAACTCCTGGTCAACATTCCCATCTCTATGTGGCCAGGATGCGCTCTGTATATCCCCTGCAGCTCCTGGTCAACATTCCCATCTCTGTGTGGCCAGGGTGTGCTCTGTATTACCCCTGCATCTCCTGGTCAACATTCGCATCTCTGTGTGGCCAGGGTGTGCACTGTATAACCCCTGCAGCTCATGGTCAAAATTCCCATCTCTGTTTGTGCCCAGGGTGTGCTCTGTATAACCCCAGCAGCTCCTGGTCAACATTCCCGTCTCCGTTTGTCCAGGGTGTGCTCTGTGTAACCCCATCAGCTCCTGGTCAACATTCCCATCTCTGTGTGGCCAGGGTGTGCTCTGTATAACCCCTGCAGCTCCTGGTCAACATTCCCATCTCTGTGATTCCAGGGTGTGCACTGTATAACCCCTGCAGCTCCTGATCAACATTCCCATCTCTGTGTGGCCAGGGTGTGCTCTGTTTAACCCCTGCAGCTCCTGGTAAACATTCCCATCTCTGTGTGGCCAGGGTATGCTCTCTATTACCCCTGCAGCTCCTGGTCAACATTCCCATCAATGTGTGGCCAGGGTGTGCTCTGTATAAACCCTGCAGCTCCTGGTCAACATTCCCATCTCTGTGTGGCCAGGGTGTGCACTGTATAACCCCAGCAGCTCCTGGTCAACATTCGCATCTCTGTGAGGCCAGAGAGTGCTCTGTATAACTACTGCAGCTCCTGGTGAACATTCCCATCTCAGTGTGGCCTGGGTGTGTTCTGTATAACCCCTGCAGCTCCTGGTCAACATTCCCATCTCTGTGTGGCCAGGGTGTGCTCTGTATAACCCCAGCAGCTCCTGGTCAACATTCTCATCTCTGTGTGTGGCCAGGGTGTGCTCTGTATAACCCCAGCAGCTCCTGGTCAACATTCTCATCTCTGTGAGGCCAGGGTGTGCTCTGAGTAACCCCAGCAGCTCCTGGTCAACATTCCCATCTCTGTGTGGCCAGGCTGTGCTCAGTATAACTCCTGCAGCTCCTGGTCGACATTCCCATCTCTGTGTGTCGATGGTGTGCTCTGTATAACCCCAGCAGCTCCTGGTCAACATTCCCATCTCTATGTGGCCAGGGTGTGCTCTGTATAACCCCTGCAGCTCCTGGTCAACATTCCCATCTCTGTGTGTCCAGGGTGTACTCTGTATAACCCCTGCAGCTCCTGGTGAACATTCCCATCTCTGTGTGGCCAGGATGTGCACTGTATAACCCCAGCAGCTCCTGGTCAACATTCCCATCTCTGTGTGTGGCCAGGGTGTGCTCTGTATAACTCCTGCAGCTCCTGGTCAACAGTCCCATCTCTGTGTGGCCAGGATGTGCTCTGTATACCCCTGCAGCTCCTGGTCAACATTCCCATCTCTGTGTGGCCAGGATGTGCTCTGTATACTCCTGCAGCTCCTGGTCAACGTTCCCATCTCTGTGTGGCCAGGCTGTGCTCTGTATAACCCCTGCAGCTCCTGGTCAATATTCCCATTTCTGTGTGGCCAGGGTGTGCTCTGTATAACCCCTGCAGCTCCTGGTCAACATTCCCATCTCTGTGTGGCCAGGATGTGCACTGTATAATCCCAGTAGCTTCTGGTCAACATTCCCATCTCTGTGTGTGGTCAGGGGGTGCTCTGTATAACTCCTGCAGCTCCTGGTCAACATTCCCATCTCTGTGTGGCCAGGATGTGCTCTGTATACTCCTGCAGCTCCTGGTCAACATTCCCATCTCTGTGTGTGGTCAGGGTGTGCTCTGTATAACTCCTGCAGCTCCTGGTCAACATTCCCATCTCTGTGTGGCCAGGATGTGCTCTGTATACTCCTGCAGCTCCTGGTCAACATTCCCATCTCTGTGTGTGGTCAGGGTGTGCTCTGCATAACTCCTGCAGCTCCTGGTCAACATTCCCATCTCTGTGTGGCCAGGGTGTGCTCTGTATAACCCCTGCAGCTCCTGGTTAACATTCCCATCTCTGTGTGTGGCCAGGATGTGCTCTGTATAACTCCTGCAGCTCCTGGTCAACATTCCCATCTCTGTGTGGCCAGGATGTGCTCTGTATACTCCTGCAGCTCCTGGTCAACATGTCCTTCTCGGTGAGGCCAGCTGGCGCTCTGTATAACCCCTGCAGCTCCTGGTCAACATTCCCATCTCTATGTGGCCAGGATGTGCTCTGTATTTCCCCTGCAGCTCCTGGTCAACATTCCCATCTGTGTGTGTGGCCAGGGTGTGCTCTGTATTACCCCTGCAACTCCTGGTCAACATTCCCATCACTGTGTGTCCAGGGTGTGCTCTGTGTAACCCCAGCAGCTCCTGGTCAACATTCCCATCTCTGTGTGGCCAGGATGTGCTCTGTATAACCCCTGCAGCTCCTGGTCAACATTCCCATCTCTGTGTGGCCAGGGTGCGCTCAGTATAACTCCTGCAGCTCCTGGTCGACATTCCCATCTCTGTGTGTCGAGGGTGTGCTCTGTATAACCATGGCAGCTCCTGGTCAACATTCCCATCTCTGTGATTCCAGGGTGTGCACTGTATAACCCCTGCAGCTCCTGGTCAACATTCCCATCTCTGTGTGGCCAGGGTGTGCTCTGTTTAACCCCTGCAGCTCCTGGTAAACATTCCCATCTCTGTGAGGCCAGGGAGTGCTCTGTATAACTACTGCAGCTCCTGGTGAACATTCCCATCTCAGTGTGGCCTGGGTGTGTTCTGTATAACCCCAGCAGCTCCTGGTCAACATTCTCATCTCTGTGTGTGGCCAGGGTGTGCTCTGTATAACCCCAGCAGCTCCTGGTCAACATTCTCATCTCTGTGTGGCCAGGGTGTGCTCTGAGTAACCCCAGCAGCTCCTGGTCAACATTCCCATCTCTGTGTGGCCAGGCTGTGCTCAGTATAACTCCTGCAGCTCCTGGTCGACATTCCCATCTCTGTGTGTCGATGGTGTGCTCTGTATAACCCCAGCAGCTCCTGGTCAACATTCCCATCTCTATGTGGCCAGGGTGTGCTCTGTATAACCCCTGCAGCTCCTGGTCAACATTCCCATCTCTGTGTGGCCAGGGTGTGCTCTGTGTAACACCAGAAGCTCCTGGTCAACATTCCCATCTCTGTGTGTCCAGGGTGTACTCTGTATAACCCCTGCAGCTCCTGGTGAACATTCCCATCTCTGTGTGGCCAGGATGTGCACTGTATAACCCCAGCAGCTCCTGGTCAACATTCCCATCTCTGTGTGGCCAGGATGTGCTCTGTATACTCCTGCAGCTCCTGGTCAACATTCCCATCTCTGTGTGTGGTCAGGGTGTGCTCTGTATAACTCCTGCAGCTCCTGGTCAACATTCCCATCTCTGTGTGGCCAGGATGTGCTCTGTATACTCCTGCAGCTCCTGGTCAACATTCCCAGCTCTGTGTGTGGTCAGGGTGTGCTCTGCATAACTCCTGCAGCTCCAGGTCTACATTCCCATCTCTGTGTGGCCAGGGTGTGCTCTGTATAACCCCTGCAGCTCCTGGTTAACATTCCCATCTCTGTGTGTGGCCAGGATGTGCTCTGTATAACTCCTGCAGCTCCTGGTCAACATTCCCATCTCTGTGTGGCCAGGATGTGCTCTGTATAACCCCTGCAGCTCCTGGTCAACATTCCTATCTCTGTGTGGCCAGGGTGTGCTCAGTATAACTCCTGCAGCTCCTGGTCGACATTCCCATCTCTGTGTGTCGAGGGTGTGCTCTGTATAACCCTAGCAGCTCCTGGTCAACATTCCCATCTCTGTGTTGCCAGGATGTGCTCTGCATAACCCCAGCAGCTCCTGGTCAACATTCCCATCTCTGTGTGTGGTCAGGGTGTGCTCTGTATAACTCCTGCAGCTCCTGGTCAACATTCCCATCTCTGCTTGGCCAGGATGTGCTCTGTATACCCCTGCAGCTCCTGGTCAACATTCCCATCTCTGTGTGGCCAGGCTGTGCTCTGTATAACCCCTGCAGCTCCTGGTCAACATTCCCATATCTGTGTGGCCAGGGTGTGCTCTGTATAACCCCAGCAACTCCAGGTCAACATTCCCATCTCTGTGTATCCAGGGTGTGCTCTGTATAACCCCAGCAGCTCCTGGTCAACATTCCCATCTCTGTGTGGCCAGGGTGTGCTCTGTATAACCCCTGCAGCTCCTGGTCAACATTCCCATCTCTGTGTGGCCAGTGTGTGCTCTGTATAATCCCTGCAGCTCCTGGTCAACATTCCCATCTCTGTGTGTCCATGGTTTGCTCTGTATAACCCTAGCAGCTCCTGGTCAACATTCCCATATCTGTGTGGCCAGGGTGTGCTCTGTATAACCCCAGCAGCTCCTGGTCAACATTCCCATCTCTGTGTATCCAGGGTGTGCTCTGTATAACCCCTGCAGCTCCTGGTCAACATTCCCATCTCTGTGTGGCCAGGGTGTGCTCTGTGTAACCCCTGCAGCTCCTGGTCAAGATTCCCATCTCTGTGTGGCCAGGATGTGCTCTGTATAACCCCTGCAGCTCCTGGTCAACATTCCCATCTCTGTGTGGCCAGGGTGTGCTCAGTATAACTCCTGCAGCTCCTGGTCGACATTCCCATCTCTGTGTGTCGAGGGTGTGCTCTGTATAACCCTAGCAGCTCCTGGTCAACATTCCCATCTCTGTGTGGCCAGGATGTGCACTGCATAACCCCAGCAGCTCCTGGTCAACATTCCCATCTCTGTGTGTGGTCAGGGTGTGCTCTGTATAACTCCTGCAGCTCCTGGTCAACATTCCCATCTCTGCTTGGCCAGGATGTGCTCTGTATACCCCTGCAGCTCCTGGTCAACATTCCCATATCTGTGTGGCAAGGATGTGCACTGTATAACCCCTGCAGCTCCTGGTCAACATTCCCATATCTGTGTGGCCAGGGTGTGCTCTGTATAACCCCAGCAACTCCAGGTCAACATTCCCATCTCTGTGTGGCCAGGGTGTGCTCTGTATAACCCCTGCAGCTCCTGGTCAACATTCCCATCTCTGTGTTGCCAGGGTGTGCTCTGTATAATCCCTGCAGCTCCTGGTCAACATTCCCATCTCTGTGTGTCCATGGTTTGCTCTGTATAACCCTAGCAGCTCCTGGTCAACATTCCCATATCTGTGTGGCCAGGGTGTGCTCTGTATAACCCCAGCAGCTCCTGGTCAACATTCCCATCTCTGTGTGGCCAGGGTGTGCTCTGTTTAATCCCTGCAGCTCCTGGTCAACATTCCCATCTCTGTGTGTCCAGGGTGTGCTCTGTATAACCCCTGCAGCTCCTGGTCAACATTCCCATCTCTGTATGGCCAGGGTGTGCTCTGTATAACCCCTGCAGCTCCTGGTCAACATTCCCATCTCTGTGTGGCCAGGATGTGCACTGTATAACCCTAGCAGCTCCTGGTCAACATTCCCATCTCTGTGTGGTCAGCGTGTGCTCTGTATAACTACTGCAGCTCCTGGTCAACATTCCCATCTCTGTTTGGCCAGGTTGTGCTCTGTATACCCCTGCAGCTCCTGCTCAACATTTCCATCTCTCTGTGTGTCCAGGGTGTGCTCTGTATAACCCCTGCAGCTCCTGGTCAACATGTCCTTCTCTGTGTGTCCAGGGTGTGCTCTGTATAACTCCTGCAGCTCCTGGTCAACATTTCCATCTCTGTGTGACCAGGGTGTGCTCTGTATAACCCCTGCAGCTCCTGGTCAACATGTCCTTCTCTGTGTGTTCAGGGTGTGATCTGCGTAACCCCAGTAGCTCCTGGTCAACATTCCCATCTCTGTGTGGCCAATGTGTTCACTGTATAACACCTGCAGCTCCTATTCAACATTCTCATCTCTGTGTGGCCAGGGTGTGCTCTGTAAAACCACAGCAACTCCTGGTCAACATTCCCATCTCTGTGTATCCAGAGTGTGCTCTGTATAACCCCAGCAGCTCCTGGTCAACATTCCATTCTCTGTTTGGCCAGGTTGTGCTCTGTATACCCCTGCAGCTCCTGGTCAACATTTCCATCTCTGTGTGTGGCCAGGGTGTGCTCTGTATAACCCCTGCAGCTCCTGGTCAACATGTCCTTCTCTGTGTGTCCAGGGTGTGCTCTGCGTAACCCCAGTAGCTCCTGGTCAACATTCCCATCTCTGTGTGGCCAATGTGTTCACTGTATAACACCTGCAGCTCCTATTCAACATTCTCATCTCTGTGTGGCCAGGGTGTGCTCTGTATAACCCCAGCAGCTCCTGGTCAACATTCCCATCTCTGTGTGGCCAGGGTGTGCTCTGTTTAACCCCTGCAGATCCTGGTCAACATTCCCATCTCTGTGTGGCCAGGGTGTGCTCTTTTTAACCCCTGCAGCTCCTGGTCAACATTCCCATCTCTGTGTGGCCAGGCTGTGCTCTGTATAACCCCTGCAGCTCCTGGTCAACATTCCCATATCTGTGTGGCAAGGATGTGCACTGTATAACCCCTGCAGTTCCTGGTCAACATTCCCATATCTGTGTGGCCAGGGTGTGCTCTGTATAACCCCAGCAGCTCCTGGTCAACATTCCCATCTCTGTGTGGCCAGGGTGTGCTCTGTATAACCCCTGCAGCTCCTGGTCAACATTCCCATCTCTGTGTGGCCAGGGTGTGCTCTGTATAATCCCTGCAGCTCCTGGTCAACATTCCCATCTCTGTGTGTCCATGGTTTGCTCTGTACAATCCTAGCAGCTCCTGGTCAACATTCCCATATCTGTGTGGCCAGGGTGTGCTCTGTATAACCCTAGCAGCTCCTGGTCAACATTCCCATCTCTGTGTATCCAGGGTGTGCTCTGTATAACCACTGCAGCTCCTGGTCAACATTCCCATCTCTGTGTGGCCAGGGTGTGCTCTGTATAACCCCTGCAGCTCCTGGTCAACATTCCCATCTCTGTGTGGCCAGGATGTGCTCTGTATAACCCCTGCAGCTCCAGGTCAACATTCCCATCTCTGTGTGGCCAGAGTGTGCTCAGTATAACTCCTGCAGCTCCTGGTCGACATTCCCATCTCTGTGTGTCGAGGGTGTGCTCTGTATAACCCTAGCAGCTCCTGGTCAACATTCCCATCTCTGTGTGGCCAGGATGTGCACTGCATAACCCCAGCAGCTCCTGGTCAACATTCCCATCTCTGTGTGTGGTCAGGGTGTGCTCTGTATAACTCCTGCAGCTCCTGGTCAACATTCCCATCTCTGCTTGGCCAGGATGTGCTCTGTATACCCCTGCAGCCCCTGGTCAACATTCCCATCTCTGTGTGGCCAGGGTGTGCTCTGTATAATCCCTGCAGCTCCTGGTCAACATTCCCATCTCTGTGTGTCCATCGTTTGCTCTGTATAACCCTAGCAGCTCCTGGTCAACATTCCCATATCTGTGTGGCTAGGGTGTGCTCTGTATAACCCTAGCAGCTCCTGGTCAACATTCCCATCTCTGTGTGGCCAGGATGTGCACTGCATAACCCCAGCAGCTCCTGGTCAACATTCCCATCTCTGTGTGTGGTCAGGGTGTGCTCTGTATAACTCCTGCAGCTCCTGGTCAACATTCCCATCTCTGCTTGGCCAGGATGTGCTCTGTATACCCCTGCAGCCCCTGGTCAACATTCCCATCTCTGTGTGGCCAGGGTGTGCTCTGTATAATCCCTGCAGCTCCTGGTCAACATTCCCATCTCTGTGTGTCCATGGTTTGCTCTGTATAACCCTAGCAGCTCCTGGTCAACATTCCCATATCTGTGTGGCTAGGGTGTGCTCTGTATAACCCCAGCAGCTCCTGGTCAACATTCCCATCTCTGTGTATCCAGGCTGTGATCTGTATAACCCCAGCAGCTCCTGGTCAATATTCCCATCTCTGTGTGGCCAGGGTGTGCTCTGTTTAATCCCTGTAGCTCCTGGTCAACATTCCCATCTCTGTGTGTCCAGGGTGTGCTCTGTATAACCCCTGCAGCTCCTGGTCAACATTCCCATCTCTGTGTGGCCAGGGTGTGCTCTGTATAACCCCTGCAGCTCCTGGTCAACATTCCCATCTCTGTGTGGCCAGGATATGCACTGTATAACCCTAGCAGCTCCTGGTCAACATTCCCATCTCTGTTTGGTCAGGGTGTGCTCTGTATAAACCCTGCAGCTCCTGGTCAACATTCCCATCTCTGTGTGGTCAGGGTGTGCTCTGTATAACTACTGCAGCTCCTGGTCAACATTCCCATCTCTGTTTGGTCAGGGTGTGCTCTGTATAAACCCTGCAGCTCCTGGTCAACATTCCCATCTCTGTGTGGTCAGGGTGTGCTCTGTATAACTACTGCAGCTCCTGGTCAACATTTCCATCTCTGTGTGTGGCCAGGGTGTGCACTGTATAACCCTAGCAGCTCCTGGTCAACATTCCCATCTCTGTGTGGTCAGGGTGTGCTCTGTCTAACTACTGCAGCTCCTGTTCAACATTCTCATCTCTGTGTGGCCAGGGTGTGCTCTGTATAACCACAGCAACTCCTGGTCAACATTCCCATCTCTGTGTATCCAGAGTGTGCTCTGTATAACCCCTGCAGCTCCTGGTCAACATTCCCATCACTGTTTGGCCAGGGTGTGCTCTGTATAACCCCAGCAGCTCCTGGTCAACATTCCCATCTCTGTGTGGCCAGGGTGTGCTCTGTTTAACCCCTGCAGCTCCTGGTCAACATTCCCATCTCTGTGTGTCCAGGGTGTGCTCTGTATAACCCCTGCAGCTCCTGGTCAACATTCCCATCACTGTTTGGCCAGGGTGTGCTCTGTATAATCCCTGCAGCTCCTGGTCAACATTCCCATCTCTCAGTGTCCATGGTTTGCTCTGTATAACCCCTGCAGGTCTTGGTCAACATTCCCATCTCTGTGTGACCAGGGTGTGCTCTGTATAACCCCTGCAGCTCCTGGTTAACATTCCCATCTCTGTGTGTATCCAGGGTGTGCTCTGTATAACCCCTGCAGCTCCTGGTTAACATTCCCATCTCTGTGTGTATCCAGGGTGTGCTCTGTATAACCCCTGCAGCTCCTGGTCAACATTCCAATCTCTGTGTGTGGCCAGGGTGTGTTCTGTGTAACCCCTGCAACACCTGGTCAACATTCCCATCTCTGTTTGGCCAGGATGTGCTCTGTATAACTCCTGCAGCTCCTGGTCAACATGTCCTTCTCTGTGTGTCCAGGGTGTGCTCTGTGTAACCCCAGTAGCTCCTGGTCAACATTCCCATCTCTGTGTGGCCAGGGTGTGCTCTGTATAACCCCTGCAGCTCCTGGTCAACATAGCCAATCTCTGTGTGGCCAGGGTGTGCTCTGTATATCTCCTGCAGCTCCTGGTCAACATTCCCATCTCTGTGTGGCCAGGGTGTGCTCTGTATAACTCCTGCAGATCCTGGTCGACATTCCCATCTCTGTGTGTCGAGGGTGTGCTCTGTATAACCCCAGCAGCTCCAGGTCAACATTCCCATATCTGTGTGGCCTGGGTGTGCTCTGTATAACCCCAGCAGCTCCTGGTGAACATTCCCATCTCTGTGTGGCCAGGGCGTGCTCTGTTTAACCCCTGCAGCTGCTGGTCAACATTCCCATCTCTGTGTGGCCAGGGTGTGCTCTGTATAACCCCTGCAGCTCCTGGTCAACATTCCCAGCTCTCTGTGGCCAGGATGTGCACTGTATAACCCCAGCAGCTCCTGGTCAACATTCCCATCTCTGTGTGTGGTCAGGGTGTGCTCTGTATAACTCCTGCACCTCCTGGTCAACATTCCCATCTCTGCTTGGCCAGGATGTGCTCTGTATACCCCTGCAGCTCCTGGTCAACATTCCCATCTCCGTGTGGCCAGGCTGTGCTCTGTATAACCCCTGCAGCTCCTGGTCAACATTCCCATCTCTGTGTGGCAAGGATATGCACTGTATAATCCTAGCAACTCCTGGTCAACATTCCCATCTCTGTGTATCCAGGGTGTGCTCTGTTTAACCCCTGCAGCTCCTGGTCAACATTCCCATCTCTGTGTGTCCAGGGTGTGCTCTGTATAACCCCTGCAGCTCCTGGTCAACATTCCCATCTCTGTGTGGCCAGGGTGTGCTCTGTATAATCCCTGCAGCTCCTGGTCAACATTCCCATCTCTGTGTGTCCATGGTTTGCTCTGTATAACCCCTGCAGGTCTTGGTCAACATTCCCATCTCTGTGTGACCAGGGTGTGCTCTGTATAACCCCTGCAGCTCCTGGTCAACATTCCCATCTCTGTGTGTCCATGGTTTGCTCTGTATAACCCCTGCAGGTCTTGGTCAACATTCCCATCTCTGTGTGGCCAGGGTGTGCTCTGTATAACCCCTGCAGCTCCTGGTTAACATTCCCATCTCTGTGTGTGGCCAGGATGTGCTTTGTATAACTCCTGCAGGTCCTGGTCAACATTCCCATATCTGAGTGGCCAGGGTGTGCTCTGTATAACCCCTGCAGCTCCTGGTCAACATTCCCATATCTGTGTGGCCAGGGTGTGCTCTGTATAACCCCAGCAGCTCCTGGTCAACATTCCCATCTCTGTTTGGCCAGGATGTGCTCTGTATAACACCTGCAGCTCCAGGTCAACATTCCCATATCTGAGTGGCCAGGGTGTGCTCTGTATAACCCCTGCAGCTCCTATTCAACATTCCCATCTCTGAGTGGCCAGGATGTGCTCTGTATAACTCCTGCAGCTCCAGGTCAACATTCCCATATCTGAGTGGCCAGGGTGTGCTCTGTATATCCCCCGCAGCTCCTGGTCAACATTCCCATCTCTGTGTGCCCAGGGTGTGCTCAGTATAACTCCTGCAGCTACTGGTCGACATTCCCATATCTGTGTGGCCAGGGTGTGCTCTGATTAACTCCTGCAGCTCCTGGTCAACATTCCCATCTCTGTGTGGCCAGGGTGTGCTCTGTATAACCCCAGCAGATCCAGGTCAACATTCCCATCTCTGTGTGGCCAGGGTGTGCTCTGATTAACTCCTGCAGCTCCTGGTCAACATTCCCATCTCTGTGTGGCCAGGGTGTGCTCTGTGTAACCCCTGCAGCTCCTGGTCAACATTCCCAACTCTGTGTGGCCAAGGTGTGCTCTGTATAACCCCTGCAGATCCTGGTCAACATTCCCATCTCTGTGTGGCTAGGGTGTGCTCTGTATAACTCCTGCAGCTCCTGGTGAACTATTCCTTCTCTGTGAGGCCAGGCGGCGCTCTGTATAACCCCTGAAGCTCCTGGTCAACATTCCCATCTGTGTGTGCCCAGGGTATGCTCTGTATAACTCCTGCAGCTCCTGGTCAACATTCCCATCTCTGTGTGGCCAGGTTGTGCTCTGTATAACTCCTGCAGCTCCTGGTCAAAATTCCCATTTCTGTGTGTAGGCAGGGTGTGCTCTGTATAACCACTGCAGCTCCTGGTCAACATTCCCATCTCTGTGTGGCTAGGGTGTGCTCTGTATAACCCCTGCAGCTCCTGTTCAACATTCCCATCTCTGTGTGGCCAGGTTGTGCACTGTATAACCCCTGCAGCTCCTGGTCAACATTCCCATCTCTGTGTGGCCAGGGTGTGCTCTGCATAACTCCTGCAGTTCCTGGTCAACATTCCCATCTGTGTGGCCAGGGTGTGCTCTGTATAACCCCTGCAGCTCCAGGTGAACATTCCCATCTCTGTGTGGCCAGGATGTGCTCTGTATACTCCTGCAGCACCTGGTCAACATTCCCATCTCTGTGTGTCCAGGATGTGCTCTGTATACTCCTGCAGCTCCTGGTAAACATTCCCATCTCTGTGTGGCCAGGCTGTGCTCTGTATAACTCCTGCAGCTCCTGGTGAACATTCCCATCTCTGTGAGGCCAGGGTGTGCTCTGAATAACCCCTGCAGCTCCTGGTCAACATTCCCATCTCTGTGTGTGGCCAGGATGTGCTCTGTATACCCCTGCAGCTCCTGGTCAACATTCCCATCTCTGTGTGGCCAGTGCGTGCTCTGTATAACCACAGCAACTCCTGGTCAACATTCCCATCTCTGTGTATCCAGAGTGTGCTCTGTATAACCCCAGCAGCTCCTGGTCAACATTCCCATCTCTGTGTGGCCAGGGTGTGCTCTGTTTAACCCCTGCAGCTCCTGGTCAACATTCCCATCTCTGTGTGGCCAGGGTGTGCTCTGTATAACCCCTGCAGGTCTTGGTCAACATTCCCATCTCTGTGTGACCAGGGTGTGCTCTGTATAACCCCTGCAGCTCCTGGTTAACATTCCCATCTCTGTGTGTGGCCAGGATGTGCTTTGTATAACTCCTGCAGGTCCTGGTCAACATTCCCATATCTGAGTGGCCAGGGTGTGCTCTGTATAACCCCTGCAGCTCCTGGTCAACATTCGCACCTCTGTGTGGCCAGGGTGTGCTCTGTATAACCCCTGCAGCTCCTGGTCAACATTCCCATATCTGTGTGGCCAGGGTGTGCTCTGTATAACCCCAGCAGCTCCTGGTCAACATTCCCCTCTCTGTTTGGCCAGGATGTGCTCTGTATAACACCTGCAGCTCCAGGTCAACATTCCCATATCTGAGTGGCCAGGGTGTGCTCTGTATAACCCCTGCAGCTCCTATTCAACATTCCCATCTCTGAGTGGCCAGGATGTGCTCTGTATAACTCCTGCAGCTCCAGGTCAACATTCCCATATCTGAGTGGCCAGGGTGTGCTCTGTATATCCCCCGCAGCTCCTGGTCAACATTCCCATCTCTGTGTGCCCAGGGTGTGCTCAGTATAACTCCTGCAGCTACTGGTCGACATTCCCATATCTGTGTGGCCAGGGTGTGCTCTGATTAACTCCTGCAGCTCCTGGTCAACATTCCCATCTCTGTGTGGCCAGGGTGTGCTCTGTATAACCCCAGCAGATCCAGGTCAACATTCCCATCTCTGTGTGGCCAGGGTGTGCTCTGTATAACCCCTGCAGCCCCTGGTCAACATTCCCATCTCTGTGTGGCCAGGATGTGCACTGCATAACCCCAGCAGCTCCTGGTCAACATTCCCATCTCTGTGTGTGGTTAGGGTGTGCTCTGTATAACTCCTGCAGCTCCTGGTCAACATTCCCATCTCTGCTTGGCCAGGATGTGCTCTGTATACCCCTGCAGCTCCTTGTCAACATTCCCATCTCTGCTTGGCCAGGATGTGCTCTGTATAACCCCTGCAGCTCCTGGTCAACATTCCCATATCCGTGTGGCCAGGGTGTGCTCTGTATAACCCCAGCAACTCCAGGTCAACATTCCCATCTCTGTGTATCCAGGGTGTGCTCTGTATAACCCCAGCAGCTCCTGGTCAACATTCCCTTCTCTGTGTGGCCAGGGTGTGCTCTGTATAACCCCTGCAGCTCCTGGTCAACATTCCCATCTCTGTGTGGCCAGGGTGTGCTCTGTATAATCCCTGCAGCTCCTGGTCAACATTCCCATCTCTGTGTGTCCATGGTTTGCTCTGTATAACCCTAGCAGCTCCTGGTCAACATTCCCATATCTGTGTGGCCAGGGTGTGCTCTGTATAACCCCAGCAGCTCCTGGTCAACATTCCCATCTCTGTGTATCCAGGCTGTGCTCTGTATAACCCCAGCAGCTCCAGGTCAACATTCCCATCTCTGTGTGGCCAGGGTGTGCTCTGTTTAATCCCTGCAGCTCCTGGTCAACATTCCCATCTCTGTGTGTCCAGGGTGTGCTCTGTATAACCCCTGCAGCTCCTGGTCAACATTCCCATCTCTGTGTGGCCAGGATGTGCTCTGTATAACCCCTGCAGCTCCTGGTCAACATTCCCATCTCTGTGTGGCCAGGGTGTGCTCTGTATAACCCCAGCAGCTCCTGGTCAACATTCCCATCTCTGTGTGGCCAGGGTGAGCTCTGTATAACCCCAGCAGCTCCTGGTCAACATTCCCATCTCAGTGTGGTCAGGGTGTGCTCTGTATAACTGCTGCAGCTCCTGGTCAACATTCCCATCTCTGTTTGGCCAGGTTGTGCTCTGTATACCCCTGCAGCTCCTGGTCAACATGTCCTTCTCTGTGTGTCCAGGGTGTGCTCTGCGTAACCCCAGTAGCTCCTGGTCAACATTCCCATCTCTGTGTGGTCAGGGTGTGCTCTGTATAACCCCAGCAGCTCCTGGTCAACATTCCCATCTCAGTGTGGTCAGGGTGTGCTCTGTATAACTGCTGCAGCTCCTGGTCAACATTCCCATCTCTGTTTGGCCAGGTTGTGCTCTGTATACCCCTGCAGCTCCTGGTCAACATGTCCTTCTCTGTGTGTCCAGGGTGTGCTCTGCGTAACCCCAGTAGCTCCTGGTCAACATTCCCATCTCTGTGTGGTCAGGGTGTGCTCTGTATAACTACTGCAGCTCCTGTTCAACATTCTCATCTCTGTGTGGCCAGGGTGTGCTCTGTATAACCACAGCAACTCCTGGTCAACATTCCCATCTCTGTGTATCCAGAGTGTGCTCTGTATAACCCCAGCAGCTCCTGGTCAACATTCCCATCTCTGTGTGGCCAGGGTGTGCTCTGTTTAACCCCTGCAGCTCCTGGTCAACATTCCCATCTCTGTGTGTCCAGGGTGTGCTCTGTATAACCACAGCAACTCCTGGTCAACATTCCCATCTCTGTGTATCCAGAGTGTGCTCTGTATAATCCCTGCAGCTCCTGGTCAACATTCCCATCTCTGTGTGGCCAGGGTGTGCTCTGTATAACTCCTGCAGCTCCTGGTCAACATTCCCATCTCTGTGGCCAGGGTGTGCTCTGTATAACCCCTGCAGCTCCTGGTCAACATTCCCATCTCTGTGTGGCCAGGGTGTGCTCTGTATAACCCCTGCAGCTCCTGGTCAACATTCCCATCTCTGTGTGGCCAGGATGTGCACTGCATAACCCCAGCAGCTCCTGGTCAACATTCCCATCTCTGTGTGTGGTTAGCATGTGCTCTGTATAACTCCTGCAGCTCCTGGTCAACATTCCCATCTCTGCTTGGCCAGGATGTGCTCTGTATACCCCTGCAGCTCCTGGTCAACATTCCCATATCTGTGTGGCAAGGATGTGCACTTTATAACCCCTGCAGCTCCTGGTCAACATTCCCATATCCGTGTGGCCAGGGTGTGCTCTGTATAACCCCAGCAACTCCAGGTCAACATTCCCATCTCTGTGTATCCAGGGTGTGCTCTGTATAACCCCAGCAGCTCCTGGTCAACATTCCCTTCTCTGTGTGGCCAGGGTGTGCTCTGTATAACCCCTGCAGCTCCTGGTCAACATTCCCATCTCTGTGTGGCCAGGGTGTGCTCTGTATAATCCCTGCAGCTCCTGGTCAACATTCCCATCTCTGTGTGTCCATGGTTTGCTCTGTATAACCCTAGCAGCTCCTGGTCAACATTCCCATATCTGTGTGGCCAGGGTGTGCTCTGTATAACCCCAGCAGCTCCTGGTCAACATTCCCATCTCTGTGTATCCAGGCTGTGCTCTGTATAACCCCAGCAGCTCCAGGTCAACATTCCCATCTCTGTGTGGCCAGGGTGTGCTCTGTTTAATCCCTGCAGCTCCTGGTCAACATTCCCATCTCTGTGTGTCCAGGGTGTGCTCTGTATAACTGCTGCAGCTCCTGGTCAACATTCCCATCTCTGTTTGGCCAGGTTGTGCTCTGTATACCCCTGCAGCTCCTGGTCAACATGTCCTTCTCTGTGTGTCCAGGGTGTGCTCTGCGTAACCCCAGTAGCTCCTGGTCAACATTCCCATCTCTGTGTGGTCAGGGTGTGCTCTGTATAACTACTGCAGCTCCTGTTCAACATTCTCATCTCTGTGTGGCCAGGGTGTGCTCTGTATAACCACAGCAACTCCTGGTCAACATTCCCATCTCTGTGTATCCAGAGTGTGCTCTGTATAACCCCAGCAGCTCCTGGTCAACATTCCCATCTCTGTGTGGCCAGGGTGTGCTCTGTTTAACCCCTGCAGCTCCTGGTCAACATTCCCATCTCTGTGTGTCCAGGGTGTGCTCTGTATAACCACAGCAACTCCTGGTCAACATTCCCATCTCTGTGTATCCAGAGTGTGCTCTGTATAACCCCTGCAGCTCCTGGTCAACATTCCCATCACTGTTTGGCCAGGGTGTGCTCTGTATAATCCCTGCAGCTCCTGGTCAACATTCCCATCTCTGTGTGTCCATGGTTTGCTCTGTATAACCCCTGCAGGTCTTGGTCAACATTCCCATCTCTGTGTGTCCAGGGTGTGCTCTGTATAACCCCTGCAGCTCCTGGTCAACATAGCCAATCTCTGTGTGGCCAGGGTGTGCTCTGTATATCTCCTGCAGCTCCTGGTCAACATTCCCATCTCTGTGTGGCCAGGGTGTGCTCTGTATAATTCCTGCAGATCCTGGTCGACATTCCCATCTCTGTGTGTCGAGGGTGTGCTCTGTATAACCCCAGCAGCTCAAGGTCAACATTCCCATCTCTGTGTGGCCAGGGCGTGCTCTGTTTAAACCCTGCAGCTCCTGGTCAACATTCCCAGCTCTCTGTGGCCAGGATGTGCACTGTATAACCCCAGCAGCTCCTGGTCAACATTCCCATCTCTGTGTGTGGTCAGGGTGTGCTCTGTATAACTCCTGCAGCTCCTGGTCAACATCCCCATCTCTGCTTGGCCAGGATGTGCTCTGTATACCCCTGCAGCTCCTGGTCAACATTCCCATCTCTGTGTGGCCAGGCTGTGCTCTGTATAACCCCTGCAGCTCCTGGTCAACATTCCCATCTCTGTGTGGCAAGGATATTCACTGTATAATCCTAGCAGCTCCTGGTCAACATTCCCATATCTGTGTCGCCAGGGTGTGCTCTGTATATCCCCAGCAACTCCTGGTCAACATTACCATCTCTGTGTATCCAGGGTGTGCTCTGTATAACCCCAGCAGCTCCTGGTCAACATTCCCATCTCTGTGTGGCCAGGGTGTGCTCTGTTTAAACCCTGCAGCTCCTGGTCAACATTCCCATCTCTGTGTGTCCAGCGTGTGCTCTGTATAACCCCTGCAGCTCCTGGTCAACATTCCCATCTCTGTGTGGCAAGGGTGTGCACTGTATAACCCCTGCAGCTCCTGGTCAACATTCCCATCTCTGTGTGGCCAGGGTGTGCTCTGCATAACTCCTGCAGTTCCTGGTCAACATTCCCATCTGTGTGGCCAGGGTGTGCTCTGTATAACCCCTGCAGCTCCAGGTGAACATTCCCATCTCTGTGTGGCAAAGGATGTGCTCTGTATACTCCTGCAGCACCTGGTCAACATTCCCATCTCTGTGTGTCCAGGATGTGCTCTGTATACTCCTGCAGCTCCTGGTTAACATTCCCATCTCTGTGTGGCCAGGCTGTGCTCTGTATAACTCCTGCAGCTCCTGGTGAACATTCCCATCTCTGTGAGGCCAGGGTGTGCTCTGAATAACCCCTGCAGCTCCTGGTCAACATTCCCATCTCTGTGTGTGGCCAGGATGTGCTCTGTATACCCCTGCAGCTCCTGGTCAACATTCCCATCTCTGTGTGGCCAGTGCGTGCTCTGTATAACCACAGCAACTCCTGGTCAACATTCCCATCTCTGTGTATCCAGAGTGTGCTCTGTTTAACCCCTGCAGCTCCTGGTCAACATTCCCATCTCTGTGTGGCCAGGGTGTGCTCTGTATAACTCCTGCAGCTCCTGGTCAACATTCCCATCTCTGTGGCCAGGGTGTGCTCTGTATAACCCCTGCAGCTCCTGGTCAACATTCCCATCTCTGTGTGGCCAGGGTGTGCTCTGTATAACCCCTGCAGCTCCTGGTCAACATTCCCATCTCTGTGTGGCCAGGATGTGCTCTGTATAACCCCTGCAGCTCCTGGTCAACATTCCCATCTCTGTGTGGCCAGGGTGTGCTCTGTATAACTCCTGCAGCTCCTGGTCAACATTCCCATCTCTGTGTGGCCAGGGTGTGCTCTGCATAACTCCTGCAGTTCCTGGTCAACATTCCCATCTGTGTGGCCAGGGTGTGCTCTGTATAACCCCTGCAGCTCCAGGTGAACATTCCCATCTCTGTGTGGCCAGGATGTGCTCTGTATACTCCTGCAGCACCTGGTCAACATTCCCATCTCTGTGTGTCCAGGATGTGCTCTGTATACTCCTGCAGCTCCTGGTAAACATTCCCATCTCTGTGTGGCCAGGCTGTGCTCTGTATAACTCCTGCAGCTCCTGGTGAACATTCCCATCTCTGTGAGGCCAGGGTGTGCTCTGAATAACCCCTGCAGCTCCTGGTCAACATTCCCATCTCTGTGTGTGGCCAGGATGTGCTCTGTATACCCCTGCAGCTCCTGGTCAACATTCCCATCTCTGTGTGGCCAGTGCGTGCTCTGTATAACCACAGCAACTCCTGGTCAACATTCCCATCTCTGTGTATCCAGAGTGTGCTCTGTTTAACCCCTGCAGCTCCTGGTCAACATTCCCATCTCTGTGTGGCCAGGGTGTACTCTGTATAACTCCTCCAGCTCCTGGTCAACATTCCCATCACTGTGGCCAGGGTGTGCTCTGTATAACCCCTGCAGCTCCTGGTCAACATTCCCATCTCTGTGTGGCCAGGGTGTGCTCTGTATAACCCCTGCAGCTCCTGGTCAACATTCCCATCTCTGTGTGGCCAGGATGTGCTCTGTATAACCCCTGCAGCTCCTGGTCAACATTCCCATCTCTGTGTGGCCAGGGTGTGCTCTGTATATCTCCTGCAGCTCCTGGTCAACATTCCCATCTCTGTGTGGCCAGGGTGTGCTCTGTATAATTCCTGCAGATCCTGGTCGACATTCCCATCTCTGTGTGTCGAGGGTGTGCTCTGTATAACCCCAGCAGCTCAAGGTCAACATTCCCATCTCTGTGTGGCCAGGGCGTGCTCTGTTTAAACCCTGCAGCTCCTGGTCAACATTCCCATCTCTGTGTGGCCAGGGTGTGCTCTGTATAACCCCTGCAGCTCCTGGTCAACATTCCCAGCTCTCTGTGGCCAGGATGTGCACTGTATAACCCCAGCAGCTCCTGGTCAAGATTCCCATCTCTGTGTGTGGTCAGGGTGTGCTCTGTATAACTCCTGCAGCTCCTGGTCAACATCCCCATCTCTGCTTGGCCAGGATGTGCTCTGTATACCCCTGCAGCTCCTGGTCAACATTCCCATCTCTGTGTGGCCAGGCTGTGCTCTGTATAACCCCTGCAGCTCCTGGTCAACATTCCCATCTCTGTGTGGCAAGGATATTCACTGTATAATCCTAGCAGCTCCTGGTCAACATTCCCATATCTGTGTCGCCAGGGTGTGCTCTGTATATCCCCAGCAACTCCTGGTCAACATTACCATCTCTGTGTATCCAGGGTGTGCTCTGTATAACCCTAGCAGCTCCTGGTCAACATTCCCATCTCTGTGTGGCCAGGGTGTGCTCTGTTTAAACCCTGCAGCTCCTGGTCAACATTCCCATCTCTGTGTGTCCAGCGTGTGCTCTGTATAACCCCTGCAGCTCCTGGTCAACATTCCCATCTCTGTGTGGCCAGGGTGTGCACTGTATAACCCCTGCAGCTCCTGGTCAACATTCCCATCTCTGTGTGGCCAGGGTGTGCTCTGTATAACCCCTGCAGCTCCTGGTCAACATTCCCATCTCTGTGTGGCCAGGATGTGCTCTGTATAACCCCTGCAGCTCCTGGTCAACATTCCCATCTCTGTGTGGCCAGGGTGTGCTCAGTATAACTCCTGCAGCTCCTGGTCAACATTCCCATCTCTGTGTGGCCAGGGTGTGCTCTGCATAACTCCTGCAGTTCCTGGTCAACATTCCCATCTGTGTGGCCAGGGTGTGCTCTGTATAACCCCTGCAGCTCCAGGTGAACATTCCCATCTCTGTGTGGCCAGGATGTGCTCTATATACTCCTGCAGCACCTGGTCAACATTCCCATCTCTGTGTGTCCAGGATGTGCTCTGTATACTCCTGCAGCTCCTGGTAAACATTCCCATCTCTGTGTGGCCAGGCTGTGCTCTGTATAACTCCTGCAGCTCCTGGTGAACATTCCCATCTCTGTGAGGCCAGGGTGTGCTCTGAATAACCCCTGCAGCTCCTGGTCAACATTCCCATCTCTGTGTGTGGCCAGGATGTGCTCTGTATACCCCTGCAGCTCCTGGTCAACATTCCCATCTCTGTGTGGCCAGTGCGTGCTCTGTATAACCACAGCAACTCCTGGTCAACATTCCCATCTCTGTGTATCCAGAGTGTGCTCTGTTTAACCCCTGCAGCTCCTGGTCAACATTCCCATCTCTGTGTGGCCAGGGTGTACTCTGTATAACTCCTCCAGCTCCTGGTCAACATTCCCATCTCTGTGGCCAGGGTGTGCTCTGTATAACCCCTGCAGCTCCTGGTCAACATTCCCATCTCTGTGTGGCCAGGGTGTGCTCTGTATAACCCCTGCAGCTCCTGGTCAACATTCCCATCTCTGTGTGGCCAGGATGTGCTCTGTATAACCCCTGCAGCTCCTGGTCAACATTCCCATCTCTGTGTGGCCAGGGTGTGCTCAGTATAACTCCTGCAGCTCCTGGTCGACATTCCCATCTCTGTGTGTCGCGGGTGTGCTCTGTATAACCCTAGCAGCTCCTGGTCAACATTCCCATATCTGTGTGGCCAGGGTGTGCTCTGTATAACCCCAGCAACTCCAGGTCAACATTCCCATCTCTGTGTATCCAGGGTGTGCTCTGTATAACCCCAGCAGCTCCTGGTCAACATTCCCATCTCTCTGTGGCCAGGGTGTGCTCTGTATAATCCCTGCAGCTCCTGGTCAACATTCCCATCTCTGTGTGTCCATGGTTTGCCCTGTATAACCCTAGCAGCTCCTGGTCAACATTCCCATATCTGTGTGGCCAGGGTGTGCTCTGTATAACCCCAGCAGCTCCTGGTCAACATTCCCATCTCTGTGTATCCAGGCTGTGCTCTGTATAACCCCAGCAGCTCCTGGTCAACATTCCCATCTCTGTGTGGCCAGGGTGTGCTCTGTTTAATCCCTGCAGCTCCTGGTCAACATTCCCATCTCTGTGTGTCCAGGGTGTGCTCTGTATAACCCCTGCAGCTCCTGGCCAACATTCCCATCTCTGTGTGGCCAGGGTGTGCTCTGTATAACGGCTGCAGCTCCTGGTCAACATTCCCATCTCTGTGTGGCCAGGATGTGCTCTGTATAACCCCTGCAGCTCCTGGTCAACATGTCCTTCTTTGTGTGTCCAGGGTATGCTCTGTGTAACCCCAGTAGCTCCTGGTCAACATTCCCATCTCTGTGTGGCCAATGTGTTCACTGTATAACACCTGCAGCTCCTGGTCAACATTCCCATCTCTGTGTGGCCAGGATGTGCACTGTATAACCCTAGCAGCTCCTGGTCAACATTCCCATCTCTATGTGGTCAGGGTGTGCTCTGTATAACTACTGCAGCTCCTGTTCAACATTCTCATCTCTGTGTGGCCAGGGTGTGCTCTGTATAACCACAGCAACTCCTGGTCAACATTCCCATCTCTGTGTTTCCAGAGTGTGCTCTGTATAACCCCAGCAGCTCCTGGTCAACATTCCCATCTCTGTGTGGCCAGGGTGTGCTCTGTTTAACCCCTGCAGCTCCTGGTCAACATTCCCATCTCTGTGTGTCCAGGGTGTGCTCTGTATAACCACAGCAACTCCTGGTCAACATTCCCATCTCTGTGTATCCAGAGTGTGCTCTGTATAACCCCTGCAGCTCCTGGTCAACATTCCCGTCACTGTTTGGCCAGGGTGTGCTCTTTATAACCCCTGCAGGTCTTGGTCAACATTCCCATCTCTGTGTGTCCAGGGTGTGCTCTGTATAACCCCTGCAGCTCCTGGTCAACATAGCCAATCTCTGTGTGGCCAGGGTGTGCTCTGTATATCTCCTGCAGCTCCTGGTCAACATTCCCATCTCTGTGTGGCCAGGGTGTGCTCTGTATAACTCCTGCAGATCCTGGTCGACATTCCCATCTCTGTGTGTCGAGGGTGTGCTCTGTATAACCCCAGCAGCTCCAGGTCAACATTCTCATCTCTGTGTGGCCTGGGTGTGCTCTGTATAACCCCAGCAGCTCCTGGTCAACATTCCCATCTCTGTGTGGCCAGGGCGTGCTCTGTTTAAACCCTGCAGCTCCTGGTCAACATTCCCATCTCTGTGTGTCCAGGGTGTGCTCTGTATAACCCCTGCAGCTCCTGGTCAACATTCCCAGCTCTCTGTGGCCAGGATGTGCACTGTATAACCCCAGCAGCTCCTGGTCAACATTCCCATCTCTGTGTGTGGTCAGGGTGTGCTCTGTATAACTCCTGCAGCTCATGGTCAACATTCCCATCTCTGCTTGGCGAGGATGTACTCTGTATACCCCTGCAGCTCCTGGTCAACATTCCCATCTCTGTGTGGCCAGGCTGTGCTCTGTATAACCCCTGCAGCTCCTGGTCAACATTCACATCTCTGTGTGGCAAGGATATTCACTGTATAATCCTAGCAGCTCCTGGTCAACATTCCCATATCTGTGTCGCCAGGGTGTGCTCTGTTTATCCCCAGCAACTCCTGGTCAACATTCCCATCTCTGTGTATCCAGGGTGTGCTCTGTATAACCCCAGCAGCTCCTGGTCAACATTCCCATCTCTGTGTGGCCAGGGTGTGCTCTGTTTAAACCCTGCAGCTCCTGGTCAACATTCCCATCTCTGTGTGTCCAGGGTGTGCTCTGTATAACCCCTGCAGCTCCTGGTCAACATTCCCATCTCTGTGTGGCCAGGGTGTGCTCTGTATAATCCCTGCAGCTCCTGGTCAACATTCCCATCTCTGTGTGTCCATGGTTTGCTCTGTATAACCCCTGCAGATCTTGGTCAACATTCCCATCTCTGTGTGACCAGGGTGTGCTCTGTATAACCCCTGCAGCTCCTGGTTAACATTCCCATCTCTGTGTGTGGCCAGGATGTGCTTTGTATAACTCCTGTATGTCCTGGTCAACATTCCCATATCTGAGTGGCCAGGGTGTGCTCTGTATAACTCCTGCAGCTCCTGGTCAACATTCCCACCTCTGTGTGGCCAGGGTGTGCTCTGTATAACCCCTGCAGCTCCTGGTCAACATTCCCATATCTGTGTGGCCAGGGTGTGCTCTGTATAACCCCAGCAGCTCCTGGTCAACATTCCCATCTCTGTTTGGCCAGGATGTGCTCTGTATAACTCCTGCAGCTCCAGGTCAACATTCCCATATCTGAGTGGCCAGGGTGTGCTCTGTATAACCCCTGCAGCTCCTATTCAACATTCCCATCTCTGAGTGGCCAGGATGTGCTCTGTCTAACTCCTGCAGCTCCAGGTCAACATTCTCATATCTGAGTGGCCATGGTGTGCTCTGTATATCCCCTGCAGCTCCTGGTCAACATTCCCATCTCTGTGTGCCCAGGGTGTGCTCAGTATAACTCCTGCAGCTACTGGTCGACATTCGCATATCTGTGTGGCCAGGGTGTGCTCTGATTAACTCCTGCAGCTCCTGGTCAACATTCCCATCTCTGTGTGGCCAGGGTGTGCTCTGTATAACCCCAGCAGCTCCTGGTCAACATTCCCATCTCTGTGTGGCCAGGGTGTGCTCTGATTAACTCCTGCAGCTCCTGGTCAACATTCCCATCTCTGTGTGGCCAGGGTGTGCTCTGTGTAACCCCTGCAGCTCCTGGTCAACATTCCCATCTCTGTGTGGCCAGGATGTGCTCTGTATAACTACTGCAGCTCCTGTTCAACATTCTCATCTCTGTGTGGCCAGGGTGTGCTCTGTATAACCACAGCAACTCCTGGTCAACATTCCCATCTCTGTGTATCCAGAGTGTGCTCTGTATAACCCCAGCAGCTCCTGGTCAACATTCCCATCTCTGTGTGGCCAGGGTGTGCTCTGTTTAACCCCTGCAGCTCCTGGTCAACATTCCCATCTCTGTGTGTCCAGGGTGTGCTCTGTATAACCACAGCAACTCCTGGTCAACATTCCCATCTCTGTGTATCCAGAGAGTGCTCTGTATAACCCCTGCAGTTCCTGGTCAACATTCCCATCTGTGTGGCCAGGGTGTGCTCTGTATAACCCCTGCAGCTCCAGGTGAACATTCCCATCTCTGTGTGGCCAGGATGTGCTCTGTATACCCCTGCAGCACCTGGTCAACATTCCCATCTCTGTGTGTCCAGGATGTGCTCTGTATACTCCTGCAGCTCCTGGTAAACATTCCCATCTCTGTGTGGCCAGGCTGTGCTCTGTATAACTCCTGCAGCTCCTGGTGAACATTCCCATCTCTGTGAGGCCAGGGTGTGCTCTGAATAACCCCTGCAGCTCCTGGTCAACATTCCCATCTCTGTGTGTGGCCAGGATGTGCTCTGTATACCCCTGCAGCTCCTGGTCAACATTCCCATCTCTGTGTGGCCAGTGCGTGCTCTGTATAACCACAGCAACTCCTGGTCAACATTCCCATCTCTGTGTATCCAGAGTGTGCTCTGTTTAACCCCTGCAGCTCCTGGTCAACATTCCCATCTCTGTGTGGCCAGGGTGTGCTCTGTATAACTCCTGCAGCTCCTGGTCAACATTCCCATCTCTGTGGCCAGGGTGTGCTCTGTATAACCCCTGCAGCTCCTGGTCAACATTCCCATCTCTGTGTGGCCAGGGTGTGCTCTGTATAACCCCTGCAGCTCCTGGTCAACATTCCCATCTCTGTGTGGCCAGGATGTGCTCTGTATAACCCCTGCAGCTCCTGGTCAACATTCCCATCTCTGTGTGGCCAGGGTGTGCTCAGTATAACCCCTGCAGCTCCTGGTGAACATTCCCATCTCTGTGTGGCCAGGATGTGCTCTGTATACCCCTGCAGCTCCTGGTCAACATTCCCATCTCTGTGTGGCCAGGATGTGCTCTGTATAACCCCTGCAGCTCCTGGTCAACATTCCCATCTCTGTGTGGCCAGGGTGTGCTCTGCATAACTCCTGCAGTTCCTGGTCAACATTCCCATCTGTGTGGCCAGGGTGTGCTCTGTATAACCCCTGCAGCTCCAGGTGAACATTCCCATCTCTGTGTGGCCAGGATGTGCTCTGTATACTCCTGCAGCACCTGGTCAACATTCCCATCTCTGTGTGTCCAGGATGTGCTCTGTATACTCCTGCAGCTCCTGGTAAACATTCCCATCTCTGTGTGGCCAGGCTGTGCTCTGTATAACTCCTGCAGCTCCTGGTGAACATTCACATCTCTGTGAGGCCAGGGTGTGCTCTGAATAACCCCTGCAGCTCCTGGTCAACATTCCCATCTCTGTGTGTGGCCAGGATGTGCTCTGTATACCCCTGCAGCTCCTGGTCAACATTCCCATCTCTGTGTGGCCAGTGCGTGCTCTGTATAACCACAGCAACTCCTGGTCAACATTCCCATCTCTGTGTATCCAGAGTGTGCTCTGTTTAACCCCTGCAGCTCCTGGTCAACATTCCCATCTCTGTGTGGCCAGGGTGTGCTCTGTATAACTCCTGCAGCTCCTGGTCAACATTCCCATCTCTGTGGCCAGGGTGTGCTCTGTATAACCCCTGCAGCTCCTGGTCAACATTCCCATCTCTGTGTGGCCAGGGTGTGCTCTGTATAACCCCTGCAGCTCCTGGTCAACATTCCCATCTCTGTGTGGCCAGGATGTGCTCTGTATAACCCCTGCAGCTCCTGGTCAACATTCCCATCTCTGTGTGGCCAGGGTGTGCTCAGTATAACTCCTGCAGCTCCTGGTCGACATTCCCATCTCTGTGTGTCGCGGGTGTGCTCTGTATAACCCTAGCAGCTCCTGGTCAACATTCCCATCTCTGTGTGGCCAGGATGTGCACTGCATAACCCCAGCAGCTCCTGATCAACATTCCCATCTCTGTGTGTGTTCAGGGTGTGCTCTGTATAACTCCTGCAGCTCCTGGTCAACATTCCCATCTCTGCTTGGCCAGGATGTGCTCTGTATACCCCTGCAGCTCCTGGTCAACATTCCCATATCTGTGTGGCAAGGATGTGCACTGTATAACCCCTGCAGCTCCTGGTCAACATTCCCATATCTGTGTGGCCAGGCTGTGCTCTGTATAACCCCAGCAACTCCAGGTCAACATTCCCATCTCTGTGTATCCAGGGTGTGCTCTGTATAACCCCAGCAGCTCCTGGTCAACATTCCCATCTCTGTGTGGCCAGGGTGTGTCTCTGTATAACCCCTGCAGCTCCTGGTCAACATTCCCATCTCTGTGTGGCCAGGGTGTGCTCTGTATAATCCCTGCAGCTCCTGGTCAACATTCCCATCTCTGTGTGACCATGGTTTGCTCTGTATAACCCTAGCAGCTCCTGGTCAACATTCCCATATCTGTGTGGCCAGGGTGTGCTCTGTATAACCCCAGCAGCTCCTGGTCAACATTCCCATCTCTGTGTATCCAGGCTGTGCTCTGTATAACCCCAGCAGCTCCTGGTCAACATTCCCATCTCTGTGTGGCCAGGGTGTGCTCTGTTTAATCCCTGCAGCTCCTGGTCAACATTCCCATCTCTGTGTGTCCAGGGTGTGCTCTGTATAACCCCTGCAGCTCTTGGTCAACATTCCCATCTCTGTGTGGCCAGGGTGTGCTCTGTATAAACCCTGCAGCTCCTGGTCAACATTCCCATCTCTGTGTGGCCAGGGTGTGCTCTGTATAACCCCAGCAGCTCCTGGTCAACATTCCCATCTCTGTGTGGCCAGGGTGAGCTCTGTATAACCCCAGCAGCTCCTGGTCAACATTCCCATCTCTGTGTGGTCAGGGTGTGCTCTGTATAACTACTGCAGCTCCTGGTCAACATTCCCATCTCTGTTTGGCCAGGTTGTGCTCTGTATACCCCTGCAGCTCCTGGTCAACATGTCCTTCTCTGTGTGTCCAGGGTATGCTCTGCGTAACCCCAGTAGCTCCTGGTCAACATTCCCATCTCTGTGTGGCCAATGTGTTCACTGTATAACACCTGCAGCTCCTGGTCAACATTCCCATCTCTGTGTGGCCACGATGTGCACTGTATAACCCTAGCAGCTCCTGGTCAACATTCCCATCTCTGTGTGGTCAGGGTGTGCTCTGTACAACTACTGCAGCTCCTGTTCAACATTCCCATCTCTGTGTGGCCAGGGTGTGCTCTGTATAACCACAGCAACTCCTGGTCAACATTCCCATCTCTGTGAGGCCAGGGTGTGCTCTGTTTAACCCCTGCAGCTCCTGGTCAACATTCCCATCTCTGTGTGTCCAGGGTGTGCTCTGTATAACCACAGCAACTCCTGGTCAACATTCCCATCTCTGTGTATCCAGAGTGTGCTCTGTATAACCCCTGCAGCTCCTGGTCAACATTCCCGTCACTGTTTGGCCAGGGTGTGCTCTGTATAATCCCTGCAGCTCCTGGTCAACATTCCCATCTCTGTGTGTCCATGGTTTGCTCTTTATAACCCCTGCAGGTCTTGGTCAACATTCCCATCTCTGTGTGTCCAGGGTGTGCTCTGTATAACCCCTGCAGCTCCTGGTCAACATAGCCAATCTATGTGTGGCCAGGGTGTGCTCTGTATATCTCCTGCAGCTCCTGGTCAACATTCCCATCTCTGTGTGGCCAGGGTGTGCTCTGTATAACTCCTGCAGATCCTGGTCGACATTCCCATCTCTGTGTGTCGAGGGTGTGCTCTGTATAACCCCTGCAGCTCCTGGTCAACATTCTCATCTCTGTGTGGCCTGGGTGTGCTCTGTATAACCCCAGCAGCTCCTGGTCAACATTCCCATCTCTGTGTGGCCAGGGCGTGCTCTGTTTAAACCCTGCAGCTCCTGGTCAACATTCTCATCTCCGTGGGGACAGGGTGTGCTCTGTATAACCCCAGCAGCTCCAGGTCAACATTCTCATCTCTGTGTGGCCTGGGTGTGCTCTGTATAACCCCAGCAGCTCCTGGTCAACATTCCCATCTCTGTGTGGCCAGGGCGTGCTCTGTTTAAACCCTGCAGCTCCTGGTCAACATTCCCATCTCTGTGTGTCCAGGGTATGCTCTGTATAACCCCTGCAGCTCCTGGTCAACATTCCCAGCTCTCTGTGGCCAGGATGTGCACTGTATAACCCCAGCAGCTCCTGGTCAACATTCCCATCTCTGTGTGTGGTCAGGGTGTGCTCTGTATAACTCCTGCAGCTCCTGGTCAACATTCCCATCTCTGCTTGGCCAGGATGTGCTCTGTATACCCCTGCAGCTCCTGGTCAACATTCCCATCTCTGTGTGGCCAGGCTGTGCTCTGTATAACCCCTGCAGCTCCTGGTCAACATTCACATCTCTGTGTGGCAAGGATATTCACTGTATAATCCTAGCAGCTCCTGGTCAACATTCCCATATCTGTGTCGCCAGGGTGTGCTCTGTATATCCCCAGCAACTCCTGGTCAACATTCCCATCTCTGTGTATCCAGGGTGTGCTCTGTATAACCCCAGCAGCTCCTGGTCAACATTCCCATCTCTGTGTGGCCAGGGTGTGCTCTGTTTAAACCCTGCAGCTCCTGGTCAACATTCCCATCTCTGTGTGTCCAGGGTGTGCTCTGTATAACCCCTGCAGCTCCTGGTCAACATTCCCATCTCTGTGTGGCCAGGGTGTGCTCTGTATAATCCCTGCAGCTCCTGGTCAACATTCCCATCTCTGTGTGTCCATGGTTTGCTCTGTATAACCCCTGCAGATCTTGGTCAACATTCCCATCTCTGTGTGACCAGCGTGTGCTCTGTATAACCCCTGCAGCTCCTGGTTAACATTCCCATCTCTGTGTGTGGCCAGGATGTGCTTTGTATAACTCCTGTATGTCCTGGTCAACATTCCCATATCTGAGTGGCCAGGGTGTGCTCTGTATAACCCCTGCAGCTCCTGGTCAACATTCCCACCTCTGTGTGGCCAGGGTGTGCTCTGTATAACCCCTGCAGCTCCTGGTCAACATTCCCATATCTGTGTGGCCAGGGTGTGCTCTGTATAACCCCAGCAGCTCCTGGTCAACATTCCCATCTCTGTTTGGCCAGGATGTGCTCTGTATAACTCCTGCAGCTCCAGGTCAACATTCCCATATCTGAGTGGCCAGGGTGTGCTCTGTATAACCCCTGCAGCTCCTATTCAACATTCCCATCTCTGAGTGGCCAGGATGTGCTCTGTATAACTCCTGCAGCTCCAGGTCAACATTCTCATATCTGAGTGGCCATGGTGTGCTCTGTATATCCCCTGCAGCTCCTGGTCAACGTTCCCATCTCTGTGTGCCCAGGGTGTGTCAGTATAACTCCTGCAGCTACTGGTCGACATTCGCATATCTGTGTGGCCAGGGTGTGCTCTGATTAACTCCTGCAGCTCCTGGTCAACATTCCCATCTCTGTGTGGCCAGGGTGTGCTCTGTATAACCCCAGCAGCTCCTGGTCAACATTCCCATCTCTGTGTGGCCAGGGTGTGCTCTGATTAACTCCTGCAGCTCCTGGTCAACATTCCCATCTCTGTGTGGCCAGGGTGTGCTCTGTGTAACCCCTGCAGCTCCTGGTCAACATTCCCATCTCTGTGTGGCCAGGATGTGCTCTGTATAACTACTGCAGCTCCTGTTCAACATTCTCATCTCTGTGTGGCCAGGGTGTGCTCTGTATAACCACAGCAACTCCTGGTCAACATTCCCATCTCTGTGTATCCAGAGTGTGCTCTGTATAACCCCAGCAGCTCCTGGTCAACATTCCCATCTCTGTGTGGCCAGGGTGTGCTCTGTTTAACCCCTGCAGCTCCTGGTCAACATTCCCATCTCTGTGTGTCCAGGGTGTGCTCTGTATAACCACAGCAACTCCTGGTCAACATTCCCATCTCTGTGTATCCAGAGAGTGCTCTGTATAACCCCTGCAGCTCCTGGTCAACATTCCCGTCACTGTTTGGCCAGGGTGTGCTCTGTATAATACCTGCAACTCCTGGTCAACATTCCCATCTCTGTGTGTCCATGGTTTGCTCTTTATAACCCCTGCAGGTCTTGGTCAACATTCCCATCTCTGTGTGTCCAGGGTGTGCTCTGTATAACCCCTGCAGCTCCTGGTCAACATAGCCAATCTCTGTGTGGCCAGGGTGTGCTCTGTATATCTCCTGCAGCTCCTGGTCAACATTCCCATCTCTGTGTGGCCAGGGTGTGCTCTGTATAACTCCTGCAGATCCTGGTCGACATTCCCATCTCTGTGTGTCGAGGGTGTGCTCTGTATAACCCCAGCAGCTCCAGGTCAACATTCTCATCTCTGTGTGGCCTGGGTGTGCTCTGTATAACCCCAGCAGCTCCTGGTCAACATTCCCATCTCTGTGTGGCCAGGGCGTGCTCTGTTTAAACCCTGCAGCTCCTGGTCAACATTCCCATCTCTGTGTGGCCAGGGTGTGCTCTGTATAACCCCTGCAGCTCCTGGTCAATATTCCCAGCTCTCTGTGGCCAGGATGTGCACTGTATAACCCCAGCAGCTCCTGGTCAACATTCCCATCTCTGTGTGTGGTCAGGGTGTGCTCTGTATAACTCCTGCAGCTCCTGGTCAACATTCCCATCTCTGCTTGGCCAGGATGTGCTCTGTATACCCCTGCAGCTCCTGGTCAACATTCCCATCTCTGTGTGGCCAGGCTGTGCTCTGTATAACCCCTGCAGCTCCTGGTCAACATTCACATCTCTGTGTGGCAAGGATATTCACTGTATAATCCTACCAGCTCCTGGTCAACATTCCCATATCTGTGTCGCCAGGGTGTGCTCTGTATATCCCCAGCAACTCCTGGTCAACATTCCCATCTCTGTGTATCCAGGGTGTGCTCTGTATAACCCCAGCAGCTCCTGGTCAACATTCCCATCTCTGTGTGGCCAGGGTGTGCTCTGTTTAAACCCTGCAGCTCCTGGTCAACATTCCCATCTCTGTGTGGCCAGGGTGTGCTCTGTATAATCCCTGCAGCTCCTGGTCAACATTCCCATCTCTGTGTGTCCATGGTTTGCTCTGTATAACCCCTGCAGATCTTGGTCAACATTCCCATCTCTGTGTGACCAGGGTGTGCTCTGTATAACCCCTGCAGCTCCTGGTTAACATTCCCATCTCTGTGTGTGGCCAGGATGTGCTTTGTATAACTCCTGTATGTCCTGGTCAACATTCCCATATCTGAGTGGCCAGGGTGTGCTCTGTATAACCCCTGCAGCTCCTGGTCAACATTCCCATATCTGTGTGGCCAGGGTGTGCTCTGTATAACCCCAGCAGCTCCTGGTCAACATTCCCATCTCTGTTTGGCCAGGATGTGCTCTGTATAACTCCTGCAGCTCCAGGTCAACATTCCCATATCTGAGTGGCCAGGGTGTGCTCTGTATAACCCCTGCAGCTCCTATTCAACATTCCCATCTCTGAGTGGCCAGGATGTGCTCTGTATAACTCCTGCAACACCTGGTCAACATTCTCATATCTGAGTGGCCAGGATGTGCTCTGTATAACTCCTGCAGCTCCAGGTCAACATTCTCATATCTGAGTGGCCATGGTGTGCTCTGTATATCCCCTGCAGCTCCTGGTCAACATTCCCATCTCTGTGTGCCCAGGGTGTGCTCAGTATAACTCCTGCAGCTACTGGTCGACATTCGCATATCTGTGTGGCCAGGGTGTGCTCTGATTAACTCCTGCAGCTCCTGGTCAACATTCCCATCTCTGTGTGGCCAGGGTGTGCTCTGTATAACCCCAGCAGCTCCTGGTCAACATTCCCATCTCTGTGTGGCCAGGGTGTGCTCTGATTAACTCCTGCAGCTCCTGGTCAACATTCCCATCTCTGTGTGGCCAGGGTGTGCTCTGTGTAACCCCTGCAGCTCCTGGTCAACATTCCCATCTCTGTGTGGCCAGGATGTGCTCTGTATAACTCCTGCAGCTCCTGGTCAACATTCCCATCTCTGTGTGGCCAGGGTGTGCTCTGTATAACTCCTGCAGCTCCTGGTCAACATTCCCATCTCTGTGTGGCCAGGTTGTGCTCTGTATAACTCCTGCAGCTCCTGGTCAAAATTCCCATTTCTGTGTGTGGGCAGGGTGTGCTCTGTATAACCATTGCAGCTCCTGGTCAACATTCCCATCTCTGTGTGGCTAGGGTGTGCTCTGCATAACTCCTGCAGTTCCTGGTCAACATTCCCATCTGTGTATCCAGGGTGTGCTCTGTATAACCCCTGCAGCTCCAGGTGAACATTCCCATCTCTGTGTGGCCAGGATGTGCTCTGTATACTCCTGCAGCACCTGGTCAATATTCCCATCTCTGTGTGTCCAGGATGTGCTCTGTATACTCCTGCAGCTCCTGGTCAACATTCCCATCTCTGTGTGGCCAGTGCGTGCTCTGTATAACCCCTGCAGCTCCTGGTTAACATTCCCATCTCTGTGTGTGGCCAGGGTGTGCACTGTGTAACCCCTGCAGCTCCTGGTCAACATTCCCATCTCTGTGTGGCCAGGGTGTGCTCTGTATAACACCTGCAGCTCCTGGTCAACATTCTCATCTATGTGTGGCCAGGGTGTGCTCTGCATAACACCTGCAGCTCATGGTCAACATTCCCATCTCTGAATGGCCAGGGTCTGCTCAGTATAACTCCTGCAGCTCCTGGTCAACATTCCCATCTCTGTGTGACCAGGGAGTGCTCTGTAATACCCCTGCAGCTCCTGGTCAACATTCCCATCTCTGTGTGTGTCCAGGGTGTGCTCTGTATAACCCCTGCAGCTCCTGGTCAACATTCCCATCTCTATGTGGCCAGGATGTGCTCTGTATATCCCCTGCAGCTCCTGGTCAACATTCCCATCTGTGTGTGTGGCCAGGTTGTGCTCTGTATTACCCCTGCATCTCCTGGTCAACATTCCCATCTCTGTGTGGCCAGGGTGTGCACTGTATAACCCCTGCAGCTCATGGTCAAAATTCCCATCTCTGTTTGTGCCCAGGGTGTGCTCTGTATAACCCCAGCAGCTCCTGGTCAACATTCCCGTCTCTGTGTGTCCAGGGTGTGCTCTGTGTAACCCCATCAGCTCCTGGTCAACATGTCCTTCTCTGTGAGGCCAGCTGGCGCTCTGTAATACCCCTGCAGCTCCTGGTCAACATTCCCATCTCTGTGTGTGTCCAGGGTGTGCTCTGTATAACCCCTGCAGCTCCTGGTCAACATTCCCATCTCTATGTGGCCAGGATGTGCTCTGTATATCCCCTGCAGCTCCTGGTCAACATTCCCATCTGTGTGTGTAGCCAGGGTGTGCTCTGTATTACCCCTGCATCTCCTGGTCAACATTCCCATCTCTGTGTGGCCAGGGTGTGCACTGTATAACCCCTGCAGCTCATGGTCAAAATTCCCATCTCTGTTTGTGCCCAGGGTGTGCTCTGTATAACCCCAGCAGCTCCTGGTCAACATTCCCGTCTCTGTGTGTCCAGGGTGTGCTCTGTGTAACCCCATCAGCTCCTGGTCAACATTCCCATCTCTGTGTGGCCAGGGTGTGCTCTGTATAACCCCTGCAGCTCCTGGTCAACATTCCCATCTCTGTGATTCCAGGGTGTGCTCAGTATAACCCCTGCAGCTCCTGGTCAACATTCCCATCTCTGTGTGTGGTCAGGGTGTGCTCTGTATAACCCCTGCAGCTCCTGGTCAACATTCCCATCTCTGTGTGGCCAGGGTGTGCTCTGTATAACCCCTGCAGCTCCTGGTCAACATTCCCATCTCTGTGTGTCCAGGGTGTGCTCTGTATAACCCCTGCAGCTCCTGGTCAACATTCCCAGCTCTCTGTGGCCAGGATGTGCACTGTATAACCCCAGCAGCTCCTGGTCAACATGCCCATCTCTGTGTGTGGTCAGGGTGTGCTCTGTATAACTCCTGCAGCTCCTGGTCAACATTCCCATCTCTGCTTGGCCAGGATGTGCTCTGATTAACTCCTGCAGCTCCTGGTCAACATTCCCATCTCTGTGTGGCCAGGGTGTGCTCTGTATAACCCCAGCAGCTCCTGGTCAACATTCCCATCTCTGTGTGGCCAGGGTGTGCTCTGATTAACTCCTGCAGCTCCTGGTCAACATTCCCATCTCTGTGTGGCCAGGGTGTGCTCTGTGTAACCCCTGCAGCTCCTGGTCAACATTCCCATCTCTGTGTGGCCAGGATGTGCTCTGTATAACTACTGCAGCTCCTGTTCAACATTCTCATCTCTGTGTGGCCAGGATGTGCTCTGTATAACCACAGCAACTCCTGGTCAACATTCCCATCTCTGTGTATCCAGAGTGTGCTCTGTATAACCCCAGCAGCTCCTGGTCAACATTCCCATCTCTGTGTGGCCAGGGTGTGCTCTGTTTAACCCCTGCAGCTCCTGGTCAACATTCCCATCTCTGTGTGTCCAGGCTGTGCTCTGTATAACCACAGCAACTCCTGGTCAACATTCCCATCTCTGTGTATCCAGAGAGTGCTCTGTATAACCCCTGCAGCTCCTGGTCAACATTCCCGTCAGTGTTTGGCCAGGGTGTGCTCTGTATAATCCCTGCAGCTCCTGGTCAACATTCCCATCTCTGTGTGTCCAGGGTGTGCTCTGTATAACCCCTGCAGCTCCTGGTCAACATAGCCAATCTCTGTGTGGCCAGGGTGTGCTCTGTATATCTCCTGCAGCTCCTGGTCAACATTCCCATCTCTGTGTGGCCAGGGTGTGCTCTGTATAACTCCTGCAGATCCTGGTCGACATTCCCATCTCTGTGTGTCGAGGGTGTGCTCTGTATAACCCCAGCAGCTCCAGGTCAACATTCTCATCTCTGTGTGGCCTGGGTGTGCTCTGTATAACCCCAGCAGCTCCTGGTCAACATTCCCATCTCTGTGTGGCCAGGGCGTGCTCTGTTTAAACCCTGCAGCTCCTGGTCAACATGCCCATCTCTGTGTGGCCAGGGTGTGCTCTGTATAACCCCTGCAGCTCCTGGTCAACATTCCCAGCTCTCTGTGGCCAGGATGTGCACTGTATAACCCCAGCAGCTCCTGGTCAACATTCCCATCTCTGTGTGTGGTCAGGGTGTGCTCTGTATAACTCCTGCAGCTCCTGGTCAACATTCCCATCTCTGCTTGGCCAGGATGTGCTCAGTATACCCCTGCAGCTCCTGGTCAACATTCCCATCTCTGTGTGGCCAGGCTGTGCTCTGTATAACCCCTGCAGCTCCTGGTCAACATTCACATCTCTGTGTGGCAAGGATATTCACTGTATAATCCTAGCAGCTCCTGGTCAACATTCCCATATCTGTGTCGCCAGGGTGTGCTCTGTATATCCCCAGCAACTCCTGGTCAACATTCCCATCTCTGTGTATCCAGGGTGTGCTCTGTATAACCCCAGCAGCTCCTGGTCAACATTCCCATCTCTGTGTGGCCAGGGTGTGCTCTGTTTAAACCCTGCAGCTCCTGGTCAACATTCCCATCTCTGTGTGGCCAGGGTGTGCTCTGTATAATCCCTGCAGCTCCTGGTCAACATTCCCATCTCTGTGTGTCCATGGTTTGCTCTGTATAACCCCTGCAGATCTTGGTCAACATTCCCATCTCTGTGTGACCAGGGTGTGCTCTGTATAACCCCTGCAGCTCCTGGTTAACATTCCCATCTCTGTGTGTGGCCAGGATGTGCTTTGTATAACTCCTGTATGTCCTGGTCAACATTCCCATATCTGAGTGGCCAGGGTGTGCTCTGTATAACCCCTGCAGCTCCTGGTCAACATTCCCACCTCTGTGTGGCCAGGGTGTGCTCTGTATAACCCCTGCAGCTCCTGGTCAACATTCCCATATCTGTGTGGCCAGGGTGTGCTCTGTATAACCCCAGCAGCTCCTGGTCAACTTTCCCATCTCTGTTTGGCCAGGATGTGCTCTGTATAACTCCTGCAGCTCCAGGTCAACATTCCCATATCTGAGTGGCCAGGGTGTGCTCTGTATAACCCCTGCAGCTCCTATTCAACATTCCCATCTCTGAGTGGCCAGGATGTGCTCTGTATAACTCCTGCAGCTCCAGGTCAACATTCTCATATCTGAGTGGCCATGGTGTGCTCTGTATATCCCCTGCAGCTCCTGGTCAACATTCCCATCTCTGTGTGCCCAGGGTGTGCTCAGTATAACTCCTGCAGCTACTGGTCGACATTCGCATATCTGTGTGGCCAGGGTGTGCTCTGATTAACTCCTGCAGCTCCTGGTCAACATTCCCATCTCTGTGTGGCCAGGGTGTGCTCTGTATAACCCCAGCAGCTCCTGGTCAACATTCCCATCTCTGTGTGGCCAGGGTGTGCTCTGATTAACTCCTGCAGCTCCTGGTCAACATTCCCATCTCTGTGTGGCCAGGGTGTGCTCTGTGTAACCCCTGCAGCTCCTGGTCAACATTCCCATCTCTGTGTGGCCAGGATGTGCTCTGTATAACTCCTGCAGCTCCTGGTCAACATTCCCATCTCTGTGTGGCCAGGGTGTGCTCTGTATAACTCCTGCAGCTCCTGGTCAACATTCCCATCTCTGTGTGGCCAGGTTGTGCTCTGTATAACTCCTGCAGCTCCTGGTCAAAATTCCCATTTCTGTGTGTGGGCAGGGTGTGCTCTGTATAACCATTGCAGCTCCTGGTCAACATTCCCATCTCTGTGTGGCTAGGGTGTGCTCTGTATAACCCCTGCAGCTCCTGTTCAACATTCCCATCTCTGTGTGGCCAGGGTGTGCTCTGCATAACTCCTGCAGTTCCTGGTCAACATTCCCATCTGTGTATCCAGGGTGTGCTCTGTATAACCCCTGCAGCTCCAGGTGAACATTCCCATCTCTGTGTGGCCAGGATGTGCTCTGTATACTCCTGCAGCACCTGGTCAACATTCCCATCTCTGTGTGTCCAGGATGTGCTCTGTATACTCCTGCAGCTCCTGGTCAACATTCCCATCTCTGTGTGGCCAGTGCGTGCTCTGTATAACCCCTGCAGCTCCTGGTTAACATTCCCATCTCTGTGTGTGGCCAGGGTGTGCACTGTGTAACCCCTGCATCTCCTGGTCAACATTCCCATCTCTGTGTGGGCAGGGTGTGCTCAGTATAACTCCTGCAGCTCCTGGTCAACATTCCCATCTCTGTGTGACCAGGGAGTGCTCTGTATAACTCCTGCAGCTCCTGGTCAACATGTCCTTCTCTGTGAGGCCAGCTGGCGCTCTGTAATACCCCTGCAGCTCCTGGTCAACATTCCCATCTCTGTGTGTGTCCAGGGTGTGCTCTGTATAACCCCTGCAGCTCCTGGTCAACATTCCCATCTCTATGTGGCCAGGATGTGCTCTGTATATCCCCTGCAGCTCCTGGTCAACATTCCCATCTGTGTGTGTGGCCAGGGTGTGCTCTGTATTACCGCTGCATCTCCTGGTCAACATTCCCATCTCTGTGTGGCCAGGGTGTGCACTGTATAACCCCTGCAGCTCATGGTCAAAATTCCCATCTCTGTTTGTGCCCAGGGTGTGCTCTGTATAACCCCAGCAGCTCCTGGTCAACATTCCCGTCTCTGTGTGTCCAGGGTGTGCTCTGTGTAACCCCATCAGCTCCTGGTCAACATTCCCATCTCTGTGTGGCCAGGGTGTGCTCTGTATAACCCCTGCAGCTCCTGGTCAACATTCCCATCTCTGTGATTCCAGGGTGTGCACTGTATAACCCCTGCAGCTCCTGGTCAACATTCCCATCTCTGTGTGTGGTCAGGGTGTGCTCTGTATAACTCCTGCAGCTCCTGGTCAACATTCCCATCTCTGCTTGGCCAGGATGTGCTCTGTATACCCCTGCAGCTCCTGGTCAACATTCCCATATCTGTGTGGCAAGGATGTGCACTGTATAACCCCTGCAGCTCCTGGTCAACATTCCCATATCTGTGTGGCCAGGGTGTGCTCTGCATAACCCCAGCAGCACCTGGTCAACATTCGCATCTCTGTGTGGCCAGGGTGTGCTCTCTATAACTACTGCAGCTCCTGGTGAACATTCCCATCTCAGTGTGGCCTGGGTGTGTTCTGTATAACCCCTGCAGCTCCTGGTCAACATTCCCATCTCTGTGTGGCCAGGGTGTGCACTGTATAACCCCAGCAGCTCCTGGTCAACATTCCCATCTCTGTGTGGCCAGGGTGTGCTCTGTATAACCCCTGCAGCTCCTGGTCAACATTCCCATCTCTGTGTGGCCAGGGTGTGCTCTGTATAACCCCTGCAGCTCCTGGTCAACATTCACATCTCTGTGTGGCAAGGATATTCACTGTATAATCCCAGCAGCTCCTGGTCAACATTCCCATATCTGTGTCGCCAGGGTGTGCTCTGTATATCCCCAGCAACTCCTGGTCAACATTCCCATCTCTGTGTATCCAGGGTGTGCTCTGTATAACCCCAGCAGCTCCTGGTCAACATTCCCATCTCTGTGTGGCCAGGGTGTGCTCTGTTTAAACCCTGCAGCTCCTGGTCAACATTCCCATCTCTGTGTGTCCAGGGTGTGCTCTGTATAACCCCTGCAGCTCCTGGTCAACATTCCCATCTCTGTGTGGCCAGGGTGTGCTCTGTATAATCCCTGCAGCTCCTGGTCAACATTCCCATCTCTGTGTGTCCATGGTTTGCTCTGTATAACCCCTTCAGATCTTGGTCAACATTCCCATCTCTGTGTGTGGCCAGGATGTGCTTTGTATAACTCCTGTATGTCCTGGTCAACATTCCCATATCTGAGTGGCCAGGTGTGCTCTGTATAACCCCTGCAGCTCCTGGTCAACATTCCCACCTCTGTGTGGCCAGGGTGTGCTCTGTATAACCCCTGCAGCTCCTGGTCAACATTCCCATATCTGTGTGGCCAGGGTGTGCTCTGTATAACCCCAGCAGCTCCTGGTCAACATTCCCATCTCTGTTTGGCCAGGATGTGCTCTGTATAACTCCTGCAGCTCCAGGTCAACATTCCCATATCTGAGTGGCCAGGGTGTGCTCTGTATAACCCCTGCAGCTCCTATTCAACATTCCCATCTCTGAGTGGCCAGGATGTGCTCTGTATAACTCCTGCAGCTCCAGGTCAACATTCTCATATCTGAGTGGCCATGGTGTGCTCTGTATATCCCCTGCAGCTCCTGGTCAACATTCCCATCTCTGTGTGCCCAGGGTGTGCTCAGTATAACTCCTGCAGCTACTGGTCGACATTCGCATATCTGTGTGGCCAGGGTGTGCTCTGATTAACTCCTGCAGCTCCTGGTCAACATTCCCATCTCTGTGTGGCCAGGGTGTGCTCTGTATAACCCCAGCAGCTCCTGGTCAACATTCCCATCTCTGTGTGGCCAGGGTGTGCTCTGATTAACTCCTGCAGTTCCTGGTCAACATTCCCATCTCTGTGTGGCCAGGGTGTGCTCTTTGTAACCCCTGCAGCTCCTGGTCAACATTCCCATCTCTGTGTGGCCAGGATGTGCTCTGTATAACTACTGCAGCTCCTGTTCAACTTTCTCATCTCTGTGTGGCCAGGGTGTGCTCTGTATAACCACAGCAACTCCTGGTCAACATTCCCATCTCTGTGTATCCAGAGTGTGCTCTGTATAACCCCAGCAGCTCCTGGTCAACATTCCCATCTCTGTGTGGCCAGGGTGTGCTCTGTTTAACCCCTGCAGCTCCTGGTCAACATTCCCATCTCTGTGTGTCCAGGGTGTGCTCTGTATAACCACAGCAACTCCTGGTCAACATTCCCATCTCTGTGTATCCAGAGTGTGCTCTGTATAACCCCTGCAGCTCCTGGTCAACATTCCCGTCACTGTTTGGCCAGGGTGTGCTCTGTATAATCCCTGCAGCTCCTGGTCAACATTCCCATCTCTGTGTGTCCAGGGTGTGCTCTGTATAACCCCTGCAGCTCCTGGTCAACATAGCCAATCTCTGTGTGGCCAGGGTGTGCTCTGTATATCTCCTGCAGCTCCTGGTCAACATTCCCATCTCTGTGTGGCCAGGGTGTGCTCTGTATAACTCCTGCAGATCCTGGTCGACATTCCCATCTCTGTGTGTCGAGGGTGTGCTCTGTATAACCCCAGCAGCTCCAGGTCAACATTCTCATCTCTGTGTGGCCTGGGTGTGCTCTGTATAACCCCAGCAGCTCCTGGTCAACATTTCCATCTCTGTGTGGCCAGGGCGTGCTCTGTTTAAACCCTGCAGCTCCTGGTCAACATTCCCATCTCTGTGTGGCCAGGGTGTGCTCTGTATAACCCCTGCAGCTCCTGGTCAACATTCCCAGCTCTCTGTGGCCAGGATGTGCACTGTATAACCCCAGCAGCTCCTGGTCAACATGTCCTTCTCTGTGAGGCCAGCTGGCGCTCTGTAATACCCCTGCAGCTCCTGGTCAACATTCCCATCTCTGTGTGTGTCCAGGGTGTGCTCTGTATAACCCCTGCAGCTCCTGGTCAACATTCCCATCTCTATGTGGCCAGGATGTGCTCTGTATATCCCCTGCAGCTCCTGGTCAACATTCCCATCTGTGTGTGTGGCCAGGGTGTGCTCTGTATTACCGCTGCATCTCCTGGTCAACATTCCCATCTCTGTGTGGCCAGGGTGTGCACTGTATAACCCCTGCAGCTCATGGTCAAAATTCCCATCTCTGTTTGTGCCCAGGGTGTGCTCTGTATAACCCCAGCAGCTCCTGGTCAACATTCCCATCTCTGTGTGTCCAGGGTGTGCTCTGTGTAACCCCATCAGCTCCTGGTCAACATTCCCATCTCTGTGTGGCCAGGGTGTGCTCTGTATAACCCCTGCAGCTCCTGGTCAACATTCCCATCTCTGTGATTCCAGGGTGTGCACTGTATAACCCCTGCAGCTCCTGGTCAACATTCCCATCTCTGTGTGTGGTCAGGGTGTGCTCTGTATAACTCCTGCAGCTCCTGGTCAACATTCCCATCTCTGCTTGGCCAGGATGTGCTCTGTATACCCCTGCAGCTCCTGGTCAACATTCCCATATCTGTGTGGCAAGGATGTGCACTGTATAACCCCTGCAGCTCCTGGTCAACATTCCCATATCTGTGTGGCCAGGGTGTGCTCTGCATAACCCCAGCAGCACCTGGTCAACATTCGCATCTCTGTGTGGCCAGGGTGTGCTCTCTATAACTACTGCAGCTCCTGGTGAACATTCCCATCTCAGTGTGGCCTGGGTGTGTTCTGTATAACCCCTGCAGCTCCTGGTCAACATTCCCATCTCTGTGTGGCCAGGGTGTGCACTGTATAACCCCAGCAGCTCCTGGTCAACATTCCCATCTCTGTGTGGCCAGGGTGTGCTCTGTATAACTCCTGCAGCTCCTGGTGAACATTCCCATCTCAGTGTGGCCTGGGTGTGTTCTGTATAACCCCTGCAGCTCCTGGTCAACATTCCCATCTCTGTGTGGCAAGGGTGTGCTCTGTATAACCCCTGCAGCTCCTGGTCAACATTCCCAGCTCTCTGTGGCCAGGATGTGCACTGTATAACCCCAGCAGCTCCTGGTCAACATTCCCATCTCTGTGTGTGGTCAGGGTGTGCTCTGTATAACTCCTGCAGCTCCTGGTCAACATTCCCATCTCTGCTTGGCCAGGATGTGGTCTGTATACCCCTGCAGCTCCTGGTCAACATTCCCATCTCTGTGTGGCCAGGCTGTGCTCTGTATAACCCCTGCAGCTCCTGGTCAACATTCACATCTCTGTGTGGCAAGGATATTCACTGTATAATCCCAGCAGCTCCTGGTCAACATTCCCATATCTGTGTCGCCAGGGTGTGCTCTGTATATCCCCAGCAACTCCTGGTCAACATTCCCATCTCTGTGTATCCAGGGTGTGCTCTGTATAACCCCAGCAGCTCCTGGTCAACATTCCCATCTGTGTGTGGCCAGGGTGTGCTCTGTTTAAACCCTGCAGCTCCTGGTCAACATTCCCATCTCTGTGTGTCCAGGGTGTGCTCTGTATAACCCCTGCAGCTCCTGGTCAACATTCCCATCTCTGTGTGGCCAGGGTGTGCTCTGTATAATCCCTGCAGCTCCTGGTCAACATTCCCATCTCTGTGTGTCCATGGTTTGCTCTGTATAACCCCTTCAGATCTTGGTCAACATTCCCATCTCTGTGTGTGGCCAGGATGTGCTTTGTATAACTCCTGTATGTCCTGGTCAACATTCCCATATCTGAGTGGCCAGGGTGTGCTCTGTATAACCCCTGCAGCTCCTGGTCAACATTCCCACCTCTGTGTGGCCAGGGTGTGCTCTGTATAACCCCTGCAGCTCCTGGTCAACATTCCCATATCTGTGTGGCCAGGGTGTGCTCTGTATAACCCCAGCAGCTCCTGGTCAACATTCCCATCTCTGTTTGGCCAGGATGTGCTCTGTATAACTCCTGCAGCTCCAGGTCAACATTCCCATATCTGAGTGGCCAGGGTGTGCTCTGTATAACCCCTGCAGCTCCTATTCAACATTCCCATCTCTGAGTGGCCAGGATGTGCTCTGTATAACTCCTGCAGCTCCAGGTCAACATTCTCATATCTGAGTGGCCATGGTGTGCTCTGTATATCCCCTGCAGCTCCTGGTCAACATTCCCATCTCTGTGTGCCCAGGGTGTGCTCAGTATAACTCCTGCAGCTACTGGTCGACATTCGCATATCTGTGTGGCCAGGGTGTGCTCTGATTAACTCCTGCAGCTCCTGGTCAACATTCCCATCTCTGTGTGGCCAGGGTGTGCTCTGTATAACCCCAGCAGCTCCTGGTCAACATTCCCATCTCTGTGTGGCCAGGGTGTGCTCTGATTAACTCCTGCAGCTCCTGGTCAACATTCCCATCTCTGTGTGGCCAGGGTGTGCTCTTTGTAACCCCTGCAGCTCCTGGTCAACATTCCCATCTCTGTGTGGCCAGGATGTGCTCTGTATAACTACTGCAGCTCCTGTTCAACATTCTCATCTCTGTGTGGCCAGGGTGTGCTCTGTATAACCACAGCAACTCCTGGTCAACATTCCCATCTCTGTGTATCCAGAGTGTGCTCTGTATAACCCCAGCAGCTCCTGGTCAACATTCCCATCTCTGTGTGGCCAGGGTGTGCTCTGTTTAACCCCTGCAGCTCCTGGTCAACATTCCCATCTCTGTGTGTCCAGGGTGTGCTCTGTATAACCACAGCAACTCCTGGTCAACATTCCCATCTCTGTGTGTCCAGGGTGTGCTCTGTATAACCCCTGCAGCTCCTGGTCAACATAGCCAATCTCTGTGTGGCCAGGGTGTGCTCTGTATATCTCCTGCAGCTCCTGGTCAACATTCCCATCTCTGTGTGGCCAGGGTGTGCTCTGTATAACTCCTGCAGATCCTGGTCGACATTCCCATCTCTGTGTGTCGAGGGTGTGCTCTGTATAACCCCAGCAGCTCCAGGTCAACATTCTCATCTCTGTGTGGCCTGGGTGTGCTCTGTATAACCCCAGCAGCTCCTGGTCAACATTCCCATCTCTGTGTGGCCAGGGCGTGCTCTGTTTAAACCCTGCAGCTCCTGGTCAACATTCCCATCTCTGTGTGGCCAGGGTGTGCTCTGTATAACCCCTGCAGCTCCTGGTCAACATTCCCAGCTCTCTGTGGCCAGGATGTGCACTGTATAACCCCAGCAGCTCCTGGTCAACATTCCCATCTCTGTCTGTGGTCAGGGTGTGCTCTGTATAACTCCTGCAGCTCCTGGTCAACATTCCCATCTCTGCTTGGCCAGGATGTGCTCTGTATACCCCTGCAGCTCCTGGTCAACATTCCCATCTCTGTGTGGCCAGGCTGTGCTCTGTATAACCCCTGCAGCTCCTGGTCAACATTCACATCTCTGTGTGGCAAGGATATTCACTGTATAATCCTAGCAGCTCCTGGTCAACATTCCCATATCTGTGTCGCCAGGGTGTGCTCTGTATATTCCCAGCAACTCCTGGTCAACATTCCCATCTCTGTGTATCCAGGGTGTGCTCTGTATAACCCCAGCAGCTCATGGTCAACATTCCCATCTCTGTGTGGCCAGGGTGTGCTCTGTTTAAACCCTGCAGCTCCTGGTCAACATTCCCATCTCTGTGTGTCCAGGGTGTGCTCTGTATAACCCCTGCAGCTCCTGGTCAACATTCCCATCTCTGTGTGGCCAGGGTGTGCTCTGTATAATCCCTGCAGCTCCTGGTCAACATTCCCATCTCTGTGTGTCCATGGTTTGCTCTGTATAACCCCTGCAGATCTTGGTCAACATTCCCATCTCTGTGTGACCAGGGTGTGCTCTGTATAACCCCTGCAGCTCCTGGTCAACATTCCCATCTCTGTGTGGCCAGGATGTGCTCTGTATACCCCTGCAGCTCCTGGTCAACATTCCCATCTCTGTGTGTCCATGGTTTGCTCTGTATAACCCCTGCAGATCTTGGTCAACATTCCCATCTCTGTGTGGCCAGGCTGTGCTCTGTATAACCCCTGCAGCTCCTGGTCAACATTCACATCTCTGTGTGGCAAGGATATTCACTGTATAATCCTAGCAGCTCCTGGTCAACATTCCCATCTCTGTGTGGCCAGGGTGTGCTCTGTATAACCCCTGCAGCTCCTGGTCAACATTCCCATCTCTGTGTGTCCATGGTTTGCTCTGTATAACTCCTGCAGATCTTGGTCAACATTCCCATCTCTGTGTGTTGCCAGGGTGTGTTCTGTATAACCCCTGCAGCTCCTGGTCAACATTCCCACCTCTGTGTGGCCAGGGTGTGCTCTGTATAACCCCTGCAGCTCCTGGTCAACATTCCCATATCTGTGTGGCCAGGGTGTGCTCTGTATAACCCCAGCAGCTCCTGGTCAACATTCCCATCTCTGTGTGGCCAGGGTGTGCTCTGTATAACCCCTGCAGATCTTGGTCAACATTCCCATCTCTGTGTGACCAGGGTGTGCTCTGTATAACCCCAGCAGCTCCTTGTTAACATTCCCATCTCTGTGTGTGGCCAGGATGTGCTTTGTATAACTCCTGTATGTCCTGGTCAACATTCCCATATCTGAGTGGCCAGGGTGTGCTCTGTATAACCCCTGCAGCTCCTGGTCAACATTCCCATCTCTGTGTGTCCATGGTTTGCTCTGTATAACCCCTGCAGATCTTGGTCAACATTCCCATCTCTGTGTGACCAGGGTGTGCTCTGTATAACCCCAGCAGCTCCTTGTTAACATTCCCATCTCTGTGTGTGGCCAGGATGTGCTTTGTATAACTCCTGTATGTCCTGGTCAACATTCCCATATCTGAGTGGCCAGGGTGTGCTCTGTATAACCCCTGCAGCTCCTGGTCAACATTCCCACCTCTGTGTGGCCAGGGTGTGCTCTGTATAACCCCTGCAGCTCCTGGTCAACATTCCCATATCTGTGTGGCCAGGGTGTGCTCTGTATAACCCCAGCAGCTCCTGGTCAACATTCCCATCTCTGTTTGGCCAGGATGTGCTCTGTATAACTCCTGCAGCTCCAGGTCAACATTCCCATATCTGAGTGGCCAGGGTGTGCTCTGTATAACACCTGCAGCTCCTATTCAACATTCCCATCTCTGAGTGGCCAGGATGTGCTCTGTATAACTCCTGCAGCTCCAGGTCAACATTCTCATATCTGAGTGGCCATGGTGTGCTCTGTATATCCCCTGCAGCTCCTGGTCAACATTCCCATCTCTGTGTGCCCAGGGTGTGCTCAGTATAACTCCTGCAGCTACTGGTCGACATTCGCATATCTGTGTGGCCAGGGTGTGCTCAGATTAACTCCTGCAGCTCCTGGTCAACATTCCCATCTCTGTGTGGCCAGGGTGTGCTCTGTATAACCCCAGCAGCTCCTGGTCAATATTCCCATCTCTGTGTGGCCAGGGTGTGCTCTGATTAACTCCTGCAGCTCCTGGTCAACATTCCCATCTCTGTGTGGCCAGGGTGTGCTCTGTGTAACCCCTGCAGCTCCTGGTCAACATTCCCATCTCTGTGTGGCCAGGATGTGCTCTGTATAACTCCTGCAGCTCCTGGTCAACATTCCCATCTCTGTGTGGCCAGGGTGTGCTCTGTATAACTCCTGCAGCTCCTGGTCAACATTCCCATCTCTGTGTGGCCAGGTTGTGCTCTGTATAACTCCTGCAGCTCCTGGTCAAAATTCCCATTTCTGTGTGTGGGCAGGGTGTGCTCTGTATAACCATTGCAGCTCCTGGTCAACATTCCCATCTCTGTGTGGCTAGGGTGTGCTCTGTATAACCCCTGCAGCTCCTGTTCAACATTCCCATCTCTGTGTGGCCAGGGTGTGCTCTGCATAACTCCTGCAGTTCCTGGTCAACATTCCCATCTGTGTATCCAGGGTGTGCTCTGTATAACCCCTGCAGCTCCAGGTGAACATTCCCATCTCTGTGTGGCCAGGATGTGCTCTGTATACTCCTGCAGCACCTGGTCAACATTCCCATCTCTGTGTGTCCAGGATGTGCTCTGTATACTCCTGCAGCTCCTGGTCAACATTCCCATCTCTGTGTGGCCAGTGCGTGCTCTGTATAACCCCTGCAGCTCCTGGTTAACATTCCCATCTCTGTGTGTGGCCAGGGTGTGCACTGTGTAACCCCTGCAGCTCCTGGTCAACATTCCCATCTCTGTGTGGCCAGGGTGTGCTCTGTATAACACCTGCAGCTCCTGGTCAACATTCTCATCTCTGTGTGGCCAGGGTGTGTTCTGTATAACTCCTGCAGCTCCTGGTCAACATTCCCATCTCTGAATGGCCAGGGTCTGCTCAGTATAACTCCTGCAGCTCCTGGTCAACATTCCCGTCTCTGTGTGACCAGGGTGTGCTCTGCAATAACTCCTGCAGCTCCTGGTCAACATGTCCTTCTCTGTGAGGCCAGCTGGCGCTCTGTAATACCCCTGCAGCTCCTGGTCAACATTCCCATCTCTGTGTGTGTCCAGGGTGTGCTCTGTATAACCCCTGCAGCTCCTGGTCAACATTCCCATCTCTATGTGGCCAGGATGTGCTCTGTATATCCCCTGCAGCTCCTGGTCAACATTCCCATCTGTGTGTGTGGCCAGGGTGTGCTCTGTATTACCCCTGCATCTCCTGGTCAACATTCCCATCTCTGTGTGGCCAGGGTGTGCACTGTGTAACCCCTGCAGCTCATGGTCAAAATTCCCATCTCTGTTTGTGCCCAGAGTGAGCTCTGTATAACCCCTTCAGCTCCTGGTCAACATTCCCGTCTCTGTGTGGCCAGGGTGTGCTCTGTATAACTACTGCAGCTCCTGGTGAACATTCCCATCTAAGTGTGGCCTGGGTGTGTTCTGTATAACCCCTGCAGCTCCTGGTCAACATTCCCATCTCTGTGTGGCCAGGGTGTGCTCTGTATAACTCCTGCAGCTCCTGGTCAACATGTCCTTCTCTGTGAGGCCAGCTGGCGCTCTGTATTACCCCTGCATCTCCTGGTCAACATTCCCATCTCTGTGTGGCCAGGGTGTGCACTGTATAACCCCTGCAGCTCATGGTCAAAATTCCCATCTCTGTTTGTGCCCAGGGTGTGCTCTGTATAACCCCAGCAGCTCCTGGTCAACATTCCCATCTCTGTTTGGCCAGGATGTGCTCTGTATAACACCTGCAGCTCCTGGTTAACATTCCCATCTCTGTGTGTGGCCAGGATGTGCTTTGTATAACTCCTGTATGTCCTGGTCAACATTCCCATATCTGAGTGGCCAGGGTGTGCTCTGTATACCCCCTGCAGCTCCTGGTCAACATTCCCATCTCTGTGTGTCCATGGTTTGCTCTGTATAACCCCTGCAGATCTTGGTCAACATTCCCATCTCTGTGTGGCCAGGATGTGCTCTGTATAACCCCTGCAGCTCCTTGTTAACATTCCCATCTCTGTGTGTGGCCAGGATGTGCTTTGTATAACTCCTGTATGTCCTGGTCAACATTCCCATATCTGAGTGGCCAGGGTGTGCACTGTATAACCCCTGCAGCTCCTGGTCAACATTCCCACCTCTGTGTGGCCAGGGTGTGCACTGTATAACCCCTGCAGCTCCTGGTCAACATTCCCATATCTGTGTGGCCAGGGTGTGCTCTGTATAACCCCAGCAGCTCCTGGTCAACATTCCCATCTCTGTTTGGCCAGGATGTGCTCTGTATAACTCCTGCAGCTCCAGGTCAACATTCCCATATCTGAGTGGCCAGGGTGTGCTCTGTATAACACCTGCAGCTCCTATTCAACATTCCCATCTCTGAGTGGCCAGGGTGTGCTCTGTATAACTCCTGCAGCTCCAGGTCAACATTCTCATATCTGAGTGGCCATGGTGTGCTCTGTATATCCCCTGCAGCTCCTGGTCAACATTCCCATCTCTGTGTGCCCAGGGTGTGCTCAGTATAACTCCTGCAGCTACTGGTCGACATTCGCATATCTGTGTGGCCAGGGTGTGCTCAGATTAACTCCTGCAGCTCCTGGTCAACATTCCCATCTCTGTGTGGCCAGGGTGTGCTCTGTATAACCCCAGCAGCTCCTGGTCAATATTCCCATCTCTGTGTGGCCAGGGTGTGCTCTGATTAACTCCTGCAGCTCCTGGTCAACATTCCCATCTCTGTGTGGCCAGGGTGTGCTCTGTGTAACCCCTGCAGCTCCTGGTCAACATTCCCATCTCTGTGTGGCCAGGATGTGCTCTGTATAACTCCTGCAGCTCCTGGTCAACATTCCCATCTCTGTGTGGCCAGGGTGTGCTCTGTATAACTCCTGCAGCTCCTGGTCAACATTCCCATCTCTGTGTGGCCAGGTTGTGCTCTGTATAACTCCTGCAGCTCCTGGTCAAAATTCCCATTTCTGTGTGTGGGCAGGGTGTGCTCTGTATAACCATTGCAGCTCCTGGTCAACATTCCCATCTCTGTGTGGCTAGGGTGTGCTCTGTATAACCCCTGCAGCTCCTGTTCAACATTCCCATCTCTGTGTGGCCAGGGTGTGCTCTGCATAACTCCTGCAGTTCCTGGTCAACATTCCCATCTGTGTATCCAGGGTGTGCTCTGTATAACCCCTGCAGCTCCAGGTGAACATTCCCATCTCTGTGTGGCCAGGATGTGCTCTGTATACTCCTGCAGCACCTGGTCAACATTCCCATCTCTGTGTGTCCAGGATGTGCTCTGTATACTCCTGCAGCTCCTGGTCAACATTCCCATCTCTGTGTGGCCAGTGCGTGCTCTGTATAACCCCTGCAGCTCCTGGTTAACATTCCCATCTCTGTGTGTGGCCAGGGTGTGCACTGTGTAACCCCTGCAGCTCCTGGTCAACCTTCCCATCTCTGTGTGGCCAGGGTGTGCTCTGTATAACACCTGCAGCTCCTGGTCAACATTCTCATCTCTGTGTGGCCAGGGTGTGTTCTGTATAACTCCTGCAGCTCCTGGTCAACATTCCCATCTCTGAATGGCCAGGGTCTGCTCAGTATAACTCCTGCAGCTCCTGGTCAACATTCCCGTCTCTGTGTGACCAGGGTGTGCTCTGCAATAACTCCTGCAGCTCCTGGTCAACATGTCCTTCTCTGTGAGGCCAGCTGGCGCTCTGTAATACCCCTGCAGCTCCTGGTCAACATTCCCATCTCTGTGTGTGTCCAGGGTGTGCTCTGTATAACCCCTGCAGCTCCTGGTCAACATTCCCATCTCTATGTGGCCAGGATGTGCTCTGTATATCCCCTGCAGCTCCTGGTCAACATTCCCATCTGTGTGTGTGGCCAGGGTGTGCTCTGTATTACCCCTGCATCTCCTGGTCAACATTCCCATCTCTGTGTGGCCAGGGTGTGCACTGTATAACCCCTGCAGCTCATGGTCAAAATTCCCATCTCTGTTTGTGCCCAGAGTGTGCTCTGTATAACCCCTTCAGCTCCTGGTCAACATTCCCGTCTCTGTGTGGCCAGGGTGTGCTCTGTATAACTACTGCAGCTCCTGGTGAACATTCCCATCTCAGTGTGGCCTGGGTGTGTTCTGTATAACCCCTGCAGCTCCTGGTCAACATTCCCATCTCTGTGTGGCCAGGGTGTGCTCTGTATAACTCCTGCAGCTCCTGGTCAACATGTCCTTCTCTGTGAGGCCAGCTGGCGCTCTGTATTACCCCTGCATCTCCTGGTCAACATTCCCATCTCTGTGTGGCCAGGGTGTGCACTGTATAACCCCTGCAGCTCATGGTCAAAATTCCCATCTCTGTTTGTGCCCAGGGTGTGCTCTGTATAACCCCAGCAGCTCCTGGTCAACATTCCCGTCTCTGTGTGTCCAGGGTGTGCTCTGTGTAACCCCATCAGCTCCTGGTCAACATTCCCATCTCTGTGTGGCCAGGGTGTGCTCTGTATAACCCCTGCAGCTCCTGGTCAACATTCCCATCTCTGTGATTCCAGGGTGTGCACTGTATAACCCCTGCAGCTCCTGGTCAACATTCCCATCTCTGTGTGTGGTCAGGGTGTGCTCTGTATAACTCCTGCAGCTCCTGGTCAACATTCCCATCTCTGCTTGGCCAGGATGTGCTCTGTATACCCCTGCAGCTCCTGGTCAACATTCCCATATCTGTGTGGCAAGGATGTGCACTGTATAACCCCTGCAGCTCCTGGTCAACATTCCCATATCTGTGTGGCCAGGGTGTGCTCTGTATAAACCCTGCAGCTCCTGGTCAACATTCCCATCTCTGTGTGGCCAGGGTGTGCACTGCATAACCCCAGCAGCTCCTGGTCAACATTCGCATCTCTGTGTGGCCAGGATGTGCTCTGTATAACTACTGCAGCTCCTGGTGAACATTCCCATCTCAGTGTGGCCTGGGTGTGTTCTGTATAACCCCTGCAGCTCCTGGTCAACATTGCCATCTCTGTGTGGCCAGGGTGTGCACTGTATAACCCCAGCAGCTCCTGGTCAACATTCCCATCTCTGTGTGGCCAGGGTGTGCTCTGTATAACCCCTGCAGCTCCTGGTCAACATTCCCATCTCTGTGTGGCCAGGGTGTGCTCTGTATAACCCCTGCAGCTCCTGGTCAACATTCCCATCTCTGTGTGGCCAGGGTGTGCTCTGTGGAACACCAGAAGCTCCTGGTCAACATTCCCATCTCTGTGTGTCCAGGGTGTACTCTGTATAACCCCTGCAGTTCCTGGTCAACATTCCCATCTCTGTGTGGCCAGGGTGTGCTCTGTATAACCCCGCAGCTCCTGGTGAACATTCCCATCTCTGTGTGGCCAGGATGTGCACTGTATAACCCCAGCAGCTCCTGGTCAACATTCCCATCTCTGTGTGTGGCCAGGGTGTGCTCTGTATAACTCCTGCAGCTCCTGGTCAACATTCTATTCTCTGTGTGGCCAGGATGTGCTCTGTATACCCCTGCAGCTCCTGGTCAACATTCCCTTCTCTGTGTGGCCAGGATGTGCTCTGTATACTCCTGCAGCTCCTGGTCAACGTTCCCATACTGTGTGGCCAGGCTGTGCTCTGTATAACCCCTGCAGCTCCTGGTCAATATTCCCATTTCTGTGTGGCCAGGGTGTGCTCTGTATAACCCCTGCAGCTCCTGGTCAACATTCCCATCTCTGTGTGGCCAGGATGTGCACTGTATAATCCCAGTAGCTCCTGGTCAACATTCCCATCTCTGTGTGTGGTCAGGGTGTGCTCTGTATAACTCCGGAGGACTGGAGAATAGCCAATGTTGTTCCTCTGTTTAAGAAGGGTAGCAAGGATAATCCCGGGAACTACAGGCCGGTGAGCCTTACTTCAGTGGTAGGGAAATTACTGGAGAGAATTCTTCGAGACAGGATCTACTCCCATTTGGAAGCAAATGGACGTATTAGTGAGAGGCAGCACGGTTTTGTGAAGGGGAGGTCGTGTCTCACTAACTTGATAGAGTTTTTCGAGGAGGTCACGAAGATGATTGATGCAGGTAGGGCAGTGGATGTTGTCTACATGGACTTCAGTAAGGCCTTTGACAAGGTCCCTCATGGTAGACTAGTACAAAAGGTGAAGTCACACGGGATCAGGGGTGAGCTGGCAAGGTGGATTCAGAACTGGCTAGGCCATAGAAGGCAGAGGGTAGCAATGGAGGGATGCTTTTCTAATTGGAGGGCTGTGACCAGTGGTGTTCCACAGGGATCTGTGCTGGGACCTTTGCTGTTTGTAGTATATATAAATGATTTGGAGGAAAATGTAACTGGTCTGATTAGTAAGTTTGCAGACGACACAAAGGTTGGTGGAATTGCGGATAGCGATGAGGACTGTCTGAGGATACAGCAGGATTTAGGTTGTCTGGAGACTTGGGCGGAGAGATGGCAGATGGAGTTTAATCCGGACAAATGTGAGGTAATGCATTTTGGAAGGGCTAATGCAGGTAGGGAATATACAGTGAATGGTAGAACCCTCAAGAGTATTGAAAGTCAAAGAGATCTAGGAGTACAGGTCCACAGGTCATTGAAAGGGGCAACACAGGTGGAGAAGGTAGTCAAGAAGGCATACGGCATGCTTGCCTTCATTGGACGGGGCATTGAGTATAAGAATTGGCAAGTCATGTTGCAGCTGTATAGAACCTTAGTTAGGCCACACTTGGAGTATAGTGTTCAATTCTGGTCGCCACACTACCAGAAGGATGTGGAGGCTTTAGAGAGGGTGCAGAAGAGATTTCCCAGAATGTTGCCTGGTATGGAGGGCATAAGCTATGAGGAGCGATTGAATAAACTCGGTTTGTTCTCTCTGGAACGAAGGAGGTTGAGGGGCGACCTGATAGAGGTCTACAAAATTATGAGGGGCATAGACAGAGTGGATAGTCAGAGGCTTTTCCCCAGGGTAGAGGGGTCAATTACTAGGGGGCATAGGTTTAAGGTGAGAGGGGCAAGGTTTAGAGTAGATGTACGAGGCAAGTTTTTTACGCAGAGGGTAGTGGGTGCCTGGAACTCGCTACCGGAGGAGGTAGTGGAAGCAGGGACGATAGGGACATTTAAGGGGCATCTTGACAAATATATGAATAGGATGGGAATAGAAGGATACGGACCCAGGAAGTGTAGAAGATTGTAGTTTAGTCGGGCAGTATGGTCGGCGCGGGCTTGGAGGGCCGAAGGGCCTGTTCCTGTGCTGTACATTTCTTTGTTCTTTGTTCTTTGTTCCTGCAGCTCCTGGTCAACATTCCCATCTCTGTGTGGCCAGGATGTGCTCTGTATAACTCCTGCAGCTCCTGGTCAACATTCCCATCTCTGTGTGGCCAGGATGTGCTCTGTATACTCCTGCAGCTCCTGGTCAACATTCCCATCTCTGTGTGGCCAGGTTGTGCTCTGTATAACCCCTGCAGCTCCTGGTCAACATTCCCATCTCTGTGTGGCCAGGATGTGCTCTGTATACTCCTGCAGCTCCTGGTCAACATTCCCATCTCAGTGTGGCCAGGATGTGCTCTGTATAACTCCTGCAGCTCCTGGTCAACATTCCCATCTCTGTGTGGCCAGGATGTGCTCTGTATAACTCCTGCAGCTCCTGGTCAACATTCCCATCTCTGTGTGGCCAGGATGTGCTCTGTATACTCCTGCAGCTCCTGGTCAACATTCCCATCTCTGTGTGTGGTCAGGGTGTGCTCTGTATAACTCCTGCAGCTCCTGCTCAACATTCCCATCTCTGTGTGGCCAGGATGTGCTCTGTATACTCCTGCAGCTCCTGGTCAACATTCCCATCTCTGTGTGTGGTCAGGGTGTGCTCTGCATAACTCCTGCAGCTCCTGGTCAACATTCCCATCTCTGTGTGGCCAGGGTGTGCTCTGTATAACCCCTGCAGCTCCTGGTTAACATTCCCATCTCTGTGGGTGGCCAGGATGTGCTCTGTATAACTCCTGCAGCTCCTGGTCAACATTCCCATCTCTGTGTGGCCAGGATGTGCTCTGTATACTCCTGCAGCTCCTGGTCAACATGTCCTTCTCGGTGAAGCCAGCTGGCGCTCTGTATAACCCCTGCAGCTCCTGGTCAACATTCCCATCTCTGTGTGTGTCCAGGGTGTGCTCTGTATAACCCCTGCAGCTCCTGGTCAACATTCCCATCTCTATGTGGCCAGGATGTGCTCTGTATTTCCCCTGCAGCTCCTGGTCAACATTCCCATCAGTGTGTGTGGCCAGGGTGTGCTCTGTATTACCCCTGCAACTCCTGGTCAACATTCCCGTCTCTGTGTGTCCAGGGTGTGCTCTGTGTAACCCCAGCAGCTCCTGGTCAACATTCCCATCTCTGTGTGGCCAGGGTGTGCTCTGTATAACCCCTGCAGCTCCTGGTCAACATTCACATCTCTGTGAGTCCAGGGTGTGCTCTGTTTAACCCCTGCAGCTCCTGGTCAACAATCCCATCTGTGTGTGGCCAGGGTGTGCTCTGTATAACCCCTGCAGCTCCTGGTCAACATTCCCATCTCTGTGTGGCCAGGGTGTGCTCTGTCTCACCCCAGCAGCTCCTGGTCAACATTCCCATCTCTGTGTGGCCAGGGTGTGCTCTGTATAACCCCTGCAGCTCCTGGTCAACATTCCCATCTCTGTGTGGCCAGTGTGTGCACTGTATAACACCGGCAGCTCCTGGTCAACATTCTCATCTCTGTGTGGCGAGGGTGCTCTGTATAACCCCTGCAGCTCCTGGTGAATATTCCCATCTCTGTGTGGCCAGGATGTGCACTGTATAACCCCAGCAGCTCCTCGTCAACATTCCCATCTCTGTGTGTGGCCAGGGTGTGCTCTGTATAACTCCTGCAGCTTCTGGTCAACATTCCCATCTATGTGTGGCCAGGATGTACTCTGTATACCCCTGCAGCTCCTGGTCAACATTCCCATCTCTGTGTGGCCAGGATGTGCTCTGTATACTCCTGCAGCTCCTGGTCAACATTCCCATCTCTGTGTGGCCAGGCTGTGCTCTGTATAACTCCTACAGCTCCTGATCAACATTCCCATCTCTGTGTGGCCAGGATGTGCTCTGTATACTCCTGCATCTCCTGGTCAACATTCCCATCTCTGTGTGTGGTCAGGGTGTGCTCTGTATAACTCCTGCAGCTCCTGGTCAACATTCCCATCTCTGTGTGGCCAGGATGTGCTCTTTATACTCCTGCAGCTCCTGGTCAACATTCCCATCTCTTCGCGTGCCCAGGGTGTGCTCTGCATAACTCCTGCAGCTCCTGGTCAACATTCCCATCTCTGTGTGGCCAGGGTATGCTCTGTATAACCCCTGCAGCTCCTGGTTAACATTCCCATCTCTGTGTGTGGCCAGGATGTGCTCTGTATAACTCCTGCAGCTCCTGGTCAACATTCCCATCTCTGTGTGTCCAGGATGTGCTCTGTATAACTCCTGCAGCTCCTGGTCAACATTCCCATCTCTGTGTGGCCAGGATGTGCACTGTATAACCCCTGCAGCTCATGGTCAATATTCCCATCTCTGTTTGTGCCCAGGGTGTGCTCTGTATAACCCCAGCAGCTCCTGGTCAACATTCCCGTCTCTGTGTGTCCAGGGTGTGCTCTGTGTAACCCCAGCAGCTCCTGGTCAACATTCCCATCTCTGTGTGGCCTGGGTGTGCTCTGGATAACCCCTGCAGCTCCTGGTCAACATTCCCATCTCTGTGAGTCCAGGGTGCGCTCTGTATAACCCCAGCAGCTCCTGGTCAACATTCCCATCTCTGTGTGGCCAGTGTGTGCTCTGTTTAACCCCTGCAGCTCCTGGTCAACATTCCCATCTATGTGTGGCCAGGGTGTGCTCTGTATAAACCCTGCAGCTCCTGGTCAACATTCCCATCTCTGTGAGTCCAGGGTGTGCTCTGTATAACCCCAGCAGCTCCTGGTCAACATTCCCATCTCTGTGTGGCCAGTGTGTGCTCTGTTTAACCCCTGCAGCTCCTGGTAAACATTCCCATCTCTGTGTGGCCAGGGTATGCTCTCTATAACCCCTGCAGCTCCTGGTCAACATTCCCATCTATGTGTGGCCAGGGTGTGCTCTGTATAAACCCTGCAGCTCCTGGTCAACATTCCCATTTCAGTGTGGCCAGGGTGTGCACTGTATAACCCCAGCAGCTCCTGGTCAACATTCGCATCTCTGTGTGGCCAGGATGTGCACTGTATAACCCCAGCAGCTTCTGGTCAACATTCCCATCTCTGTGTGTGGCCAGGGTGTGCTCTGTATAACCCCTGCAGCTCCTGGTCAACATTCCCATCTCTGTGTGGCCAGGATGTGCTCTGTATACTCCTGCAGCTCCTGGTCAACATTTCCATCTCTGTGTGGCCAGGATGTGCTCTGTATACTCCTGCAGCTCCTGGTCAACATTCCCATCTCTGTGTGGCCAGGCTGTGCTCTGTATAACCCCTGCAGCTCCTGTTCAATATTCCCATTTCTGTGTGGCCAGTGTGTGCTCTGTATAACCCCGACAGCTCCTGGTCAACATTCCCATCTTTGTGTGGCCAGGATGTGCACTGTATAATCCCAGTAGCTCCTGGTCAAAATTCCCATCTCTGTGTGTGGTCAGGGGGTGCTCTGTATAACTCCTGCAGCTCCTCGTCAACCTTCCCATCTCTTTGTGGCCAGAGTGTGCTCTGTATAACCCCTGCAGCTCCTGGTCAACATTCCCATCTCTGTGTGGCCAGGGTGGGCGCTGTATAACTCCTGCAGCTCCTGGTCAACATTCCCATCTCTGTGTGGCCAGGGTGTGCTCTGTATAACCCCTGCAGCTCCTGGTCAACATTCCCATCTCTGTGTGGCCAGGGTGTGCTCTGTATAACCCCTGCAGCTCCTGGTAAACATTCCCATCTCTGTGTGGCAAGGTGTGCTCTGTATAACTCCTGCAGCTCCTGGCCAACATTCCCATCTCTGTGGGGCCAGGGTGTGGCTGTATAACTCCTGCAGCTCCTGGTCAACATTCCCATCTCTGTGTGGCCAAGGTGTGCTCTGTATAACCCCTGCAGTTCCTGGTCAACATTCCCATCTCTGTGGCCAGGGTGTGCTCTGTATAACACCTGCAGCTCCTGGTCAACATTCCCATCTGTGTGTCCAGGGTGTGCTCTGCATAACCCCTGCAGCTCCTGGTCAACATTCCCATCTCTGTTTGGCCAGGGTGTGCTCTGTGGAACACCAGAAGCTCCTGGTCAACGTTCCCATCCCTGTGTGTCCAGGGTGTACTCTGTATAACCCCTGCAGTTCCTGGTCAACATTCCCATCTCTGTGTGGCCAGGGTGTGCTCTGTATAACCCCGCAGCTCCTGCTGAACATTCCCATCTCTGTGTGGCCAGGATGTGCACTGTATAACCCCAGCAGCTCCTGGTCAACATTCCCTTCTCTGTGTGTGGCCAGGGTGTGCTCTGTATAACTCCTGCAGCTCCTGGTCAACAGTCCCATCTCTGTGTGGCCAGGATGTGCTCTGTATACCCCTGCAGCTCCTGGTCAACATTCCCTTCTCTGTGTGGCCAGGATGTGCTCTGTATACTCCTGCAGCTCCTGGTCAACGTTCCCATACTGTGTGGCCAGGCTGTGCTCTGTATAACCCCTGCAGCTCCTGGTCAATATTCCCATTTCTGTTTGGCCAGGGTGTGCTCTGTTTAACCCCTGCAGCTCCTGGTCAACATTCCCATCTCTGTGTGGCCAGGATGTGCACTGTATAATCCCAGTAGCTCCTGGTCAACATTCCCATCTCTGTGTGTGGTCAGGGGGTGCTCTGTATAACTCCTGCAGCTCCTGGTCAACATTCCCATCTCTGTGTGGCCAGGATGTGCTCTGTATAACTCCTGCAGCTCCTGGTCAACATTCCCATCTCTGTGTGGCCAGGATGTGCTCTGTATACTCCTGCAGCTCCTGGTCAACATTCCCATCTCTGTGTGGCCAGGGTGTGCTCTGTTTAACCCCTGCAGCTACTGGTCAACATTCCCATCTCTGTGTGGCCAGGATGTGCTCTGTATACTCCTGTAGCTCCTGGTCAACATTCCCATCTCTGTGTGGCCAGGATGTGCTCTGTATAACTCCTGCAGCTCCTGGTCAACATTCCCATCTCTGTGTGGCCAGGATGTGCTCTGTATAACTCCTGCAGCTCCTGGTCAACATTCCCATCTCTGTGTGGCCAGGATGTGCTGTGTATACTCCTGCAGCTCCTGGTCAACATTCCCATCTCTGTGTGTGGTCAGGGTGTGCTCTGTATAACTGCTGCAGCTCCTGCTCAACATTCCCATCTCTGTGTGGCCAGGATGTGCTCTGTATACCCCTGCAGCTCTTGGTCAACATTCCCATCTCTGTGTGTGGTCAGGGTGTGCTCTGCATAACTCCTGCAGCTCCTGGTCAACATTCCCATCTCTGTGTGGCCAGGGTGTGCTCTGTATAACCCCTGCAGCTCCTGGTTAACATTCCCATCTCTGTGTGTGGCCAGGATGTGCTCTGTATAACTCCTGCAGCTCCTGGTCAACATTCCCATCTCTGTGTGGCCAGGATGTGCTCTGTATACTCCTGCAGCTCCTGGTCAACATGTCCTTCTCGGTGAGGCCAGCTGGCGCTCTGTATAACCCCTGCAGCTCCTGGTCAACATTCCCATCTCTGTGTGTGTCCAGGGTGTGCTCTGTATAACCCCTACAGCTCCTGGTCAACATTCCCATCTCTATGTGGCCAGGATGTGCTCTGTATTTCCCCTGCAGCTCCTGGTCAACATTCCCATCTGTGTGTGTGGCCAGGGTGTGCTCTGTATTACCCCTGCAACTCCTGGTCAACATTCCCGTCTCTGTGTGTCCAGGGTGTGCTCTGTGTAACCCCAGCAGCTCCTGGTCAACATTCCCATCTCTGTGTGGTCGGGGTGTGCTCTGTATAACCCCTGCAGCTCCTGGTCAACATTCACATCTCTGTGAGTCCAGGGTGTGCTCTGTTTAACCCCTGCAGCTCCTGGTCAACAATCCCATCTGTGTGTGGCCAGGGTGTGCTCTGTATAACCCCTGCAGCTCCTGGTCAACATTCCCATCTCTGTGTGGCCAGGGTGTGCTCTGTCTCACCCCAGCAGCTCCTGGTCAACATTCCCATCTCTGTGTGGCCAGGGTGTGCTCTGTATAACCCCTGCAGCTCCTGGTCAACATTCCCATCTCTGTGTGGCCAGTGTGTGCACTGTATAACACCGGCAGCTCCTGGTCAACATTCTCATCTCTGTGTGGCGAGGGTGCTCTGTATAACCCCTGCAGCTCCTGGTGAATATTCCCATCTCTGTGTGGCCAGGATGTGCACTGTATAACCCCAGCAGCTCCTGGTCAACATTCCCATCTCTGTGTGTGGCCAGGGTGTGCTCTGTATACTCCTGCAGCTCCTGGTCAACATTCCCATCTGTGTGTGCCCAGGATGTACTCTGTATAACCCTGCAGCTCCTGGTCAACATTCCCATCTCTGTGTGGCCAGGATGTGCTCTTTATACTCCTGCAGCTCCTGGTCAACGTTCCCATCTCTGTGTGGCCAGGCTGTGCTCTGTATAACCCCTGCAGCTCCTGGTCAATATTCCCATTTCTGTGTGGCCAGGGTGTGCTCTGTATAACCCCTTCAGCTCCTGGTCAACATTCCCATCTCTGTGTGGCCAGGATGTGCACTGTATAATCCCAGTAGCTCCTGGTCAACATTCCCATCTCTGTATGTGGTCTAGGGGTGCTCTGTATAACTCCTGCAGCTCCTGATCAACATTCCCATCTCTGTGTGGCCAGGATGTGCTCTGTATACTCCTGCAGCTCCTGGTCAACATTCCCATCTCTGTGTGTGGTCAGGGTGTGCTCTGTATAACTCCTGCAGCTCCTGGTCAACATTCCCATCTCTGTGTGGCCAGGATGTGCTCTTTATACTCCTGCAGCTCCTGGTCAACATTCCCATCTCTTCGCGTGCCCAGGGTGTGCTCTGCATAACTCCTGCAGCTCCTGGTCAACATTCCCATCTCTGTGTGGCCAGGGTATGCTCTGTATAACCCCTGCAGCTCCTGGTTAACATTCCCATCTCTGTGTGTGGCCAGGATGTGCTCTGTATAACTCCTGCAGCTCCTGGTCAACATTCCCATCTCTGTGTGGCCAGGATGTGCTCTGTATAACTCCTGCAGCTCCTGGTCAACATTCCCATCTCTGTGTGGCCAGGATGTGCACCGTATAACCCCTGCAGCTCATGGTCAACATTCCCATCTCTGTTTGTGCGCAGGGTGTGCTCTGTATAACCCCAGCAGCTGCTGGTCAACATTCCCGTCTCTGTGTGTCCAGGGTGTGCTCTGTGTAACCCAAGCAGCTCCTGGTCAACATTCCCATCTCTGTGTGGCCTGGGTGTGCTCTGGATAACCCCTGCAGCTCCTGGTCAACATTCACATCTCTGTGAGTCCAGGGTGTGCTCTGTATAACCCCGGCAGCTCCTGGTCAACATTCCCATCTCTGTGTGGCCAGTGTGTGCTCTGTTTAACCCCTGCAGCTCCTGGTAAACATTCCCATATCTGTGTGGCCAGGGTATGCTCTCTATAACCCCTGCAGCTCCTGGTCAACATTCCCATCTATGTGTGGCCAGGGTGTGCTCTGTATAAACCCTGCAGCTCCTGGTCAACATTCCCATCTCTGTGTGGCCAGTGTGTGCTCTGTTTAACCCCTGCAGCTCCTGGTAAACATTCCCATCTCTGTGAGTCCAGGGTGTGCTCTGTATAACCCCAGCAGCTCCTGGTCAACATTCCCATCTCTGTGTGGCCAGTGTGTGCTCTGTTTAACCCCTGCAGCTCCTGGTAAACATTCCCATCTCTGTGTGGCCAGGGTATGCTCTCTATAACCCCTGCAGCTCCTGGTCAACATTCCCATCTATGTGTGGCCAGGGTGTGCTCTGTATAAACCCTGCAGCTCCTGGTCAACATTCCCATCTCTGTGTGGCCAGGGTGTGCACTGTATAACCCCAACAGCTCCTGGTCAACATTCGCATCTCTGTGTGGCCAGGATGTGCACTGTATAACCCCAGCAGCTCCTGGTCAACATTCCCATCTCTGTGTGTGGCCAGGGTGTGCTCTGTATAACCCCTGCAGCTCCTGGTCAACATTCCCATCTCTGTGTGGCCAGGATGTGCTCTGTATACTCCTGCAGCTCCTGGTCAACATTCCCATCTCTGTGTGGCCAGGATGTGCTCTGTATACTCCTGCAGCTCCTGGTCAACATTCCCATCTCTGTGTGGCCAGGCTGTGCTCTGTATAACCCCTGCAGCTCCTGTTCAATATTCCCATTTCTGTGTGGCCAGGGTGTGCTCTGTATAACCCCTACAGCTCCTGGTCAACATTCCAATCTTTGTGTGGCCAGGATGTGCACTGTATAATCCCAGTAGCTCCTGGTCAAAATTCCCATCTCTGTGTGTGGTCAGGGGGTGCTCTGTATAACCCCTGCAGCTCCTGGTCAACATTCCCATCTCTGTGTGGCCAGGGAGGGCGCTGTATAACTCCTGCAGCTCCTGGTCAACATTCCCATCTCTGTGTGGCCAGGGTGTGCTCTGTATAATCCCTGCAGCTCCTGGTCAACATTCCCATCTCTGTGTGGCCAGGGTGTGCTCTGTATAACCCCTGCAGCTCCTGGTAAACATTCCCATCTCTGTGTGGCCAGGTGTGCTCTGTATAACTCCTGCAGCACCTGGCCAACATTCCCATCTCTGTGGGGCCAGGGTGTGGCTGTATAACTCCTGCAGCTCCTGGTCACCATTCCCATCTCTGTGTGGCCAAGGTGTGCTCTGTATAACCCCTGCAGTTCCTGGTCAACATTCCCTTCTCTGTGGCCAGGGTGTGCTCTGTATAACACCTGCAGCTCCTGGTCAACATTCCCATCTGTGTGTCCAGGGTGTGCTCTGCATAACCCCTGCAGCTCCTGGTCAACATTCCCATCTCTGTGTGGCCAGTGTGTGCTCTGTATAACCCCTGCAGCTCCTGGTCAACATTCCCATCTCTGTGTGGCCAGAGTGTGCTCATTTTAACCCCTGCAGCTCCTGGTCAACATTCCCATCTCTGTGAGGCCAGGGTGAGCTCTGTATAACACCTGCAGCTCCTGGTAAACATTCCCATCTCTGTGTGGCCAGGGTGAGCTCTGTATAACCCCTGCAGCTCCTGGTCAACATTCCCATCTCTGTGTATCCAGAGTGTGCTCTGTATAACCCCTGCAGCTCCTGGTCAACATTCACAGCTGTGTGTTCCCAGGGTATGCTCTGTATAACTCCTGCAGCTCCTGGTCAACATTCCCTTCTCTGTGTGGCCAGGGTGTGCTCTGTACAACTCCTGCAGCTCCTGGTCAACATTCCCATTTCTGTGTGTGGGCAGGGTGTGCTCTGTATAACCCCTGCAGCTCCTGGTCAACATTCCCATCTCTGTGTGGCCAGGGTGTGCTCTGTATAACCCCTGCAGCTCCTGGTAAACATTCCCATCTCTGTGTGGCCAGGTGTGCTCTGTATAACTCCTGCAGCTCCTGGCCAACATTCCCATCTCTGTGGGGCCAGGGTGTGGCTGGAAAACTCCTGCAGCTCCTGGTCAACATTCCCATCTCTGTGGCCAGGGTGTGCTCTGTATAACACCTGCAGCTCCTGGTTAAAATTCCCATCTCTGTGTGTCCAGGGTGTGCTCTGCATAACCCCTGCAGCTCCTGGTCAACATTCCCATCTCTGTGTGGCCAGTGTGTGCTCTGTATAACCCCTGCAGCTCCTGGTCAACATTCCCATCTCTGTGTGGCCAGGGTGTGCTCTGTATAACCCGTGCAGCTCCTGGTCAACATTCCCTTCTCTGTGTGGCCAGGGTGTGCTCTGTATAACCCCTGCTCCTGGTCAACATTCCCTTCTCTGTGTGGCCAGGGTGTGCTCTGTATTACCCCTGTTCCTGGTCAACAATCCCACCTCTGTGTGTGGCCAGGGTGTGCTCGGTATAACCCCTGCAGCTCCTGGTCAGCATTCCCACCTCTGTGTGGTCAGGGTGTTCTCTGTATAACCCCTGCAACTCCTGGTCAACATTCCCATCTGTGTGGCCAGGGTGTGCTCTGTTAACCTCTGCTCCTGGTCAACATTCCCATCACTGTGTGATCAGGATGTGCTCTGTCTAACCCCAGCAGCTCCTGGTCAACATTCCCATCTGTCTGTGGCCAGGGTGTGCTCTGTATAACCCCAGCAGCTCCTGGTCAACATTCCCATCTCTGTGTGGCCAGTGTGGGATCTGTATAACCCCTGCAACTCCTGGTCAACATTCCCATCTGTGTGGTCAGGATGTTCTCTGTATTACCCCTGCAACACCTGGTCAACATTCCCATCTGTGTGGCCAGGGTCGCTCTGTATACCCCTGCTCCTTGTCAACATTCCCATCACTGTGTGGCAAGGGTGTGCTCTGTCTAACACAAGCAGCTGCTGGTCAACATTCCCATCTGTATGTGGCCTGGGTGTGCTCTGTATACCCCTGCTCCTGGTCAACATTCCCAACACTGTGTGGTCAGGATGTTCTCTGTATAACCCCTGCAACTCCTGGTCTACATTCCCATCACTGTGTGGTCAGGATGTTCTCTGTATAACCCCTGCATCTCCTGGTCAAGATTCCCATCTCTGTGTAGCCACAATGTGCTCTGTCTAACCCCTGCAGCTCCTGGTCAACATTCCCATCTCCGTATGGCCAGGATGTGCTCTGCATAATCCCTGCTCCTGGTCAACATTCCCACCTCTGCGTGGTCAGGGTGTTCTCTGTATAACCCCTGCAACTCCTGGTCAACATTCCCATCTGTGTGGCCAGGGGGTGCTCTGTTAACCCCTGCTCCGAGTCACCATTCCCATCACTGTGTGATCAGGGTGTGCTCTGTCTAACCCCAGCAGCTCCTGGTCAACAATTCCATCTCTGTGTGTGTTCAGGGGGTGCTCTGTATAACTCCTGCAGCTCCTGGTCAACCTTCCCATCTCTGTGTGGCCAGGGTGTGCTCTGTATAACCCCTGCAGCTCCTGGTTAACATTCCCATCTCTGTGTGGCCAGTGTGTGCTCTGTATAACCCCTGCAGCTCCTGGTCAACATTCCCATCTCTGTGAGGCCAGGGTGTGCTCTGTAAAACCCCTGCAGCTCCTGGTCAACATTCCCATCTCCGTATGGCCAGGATGTGCTCTGCATAATCCCTGCTCCTGGTCAACATTCCCACCTCTGCGTGGTCAGGGTGTTCTCTGTATAACCCCTGCAACTCCTGGTCAACATTCCCATCTGTGTGGCCAGAGTGTGCTCTGTTAACCCCTGCTCCGAGTCACCATTCCCATCACTGTGTGATCAGGGTGTGCTCTGTCTAACCCCAGCAGCTCCTGGTCAACAATTCCATCTCTGTGTGTGTTCAGGGGGTGCTCTGTATTACTCCTGCAGCTCCTGGTCAACCTTCCCATCTCTGTGTGGCCAGGGTGTGCTCTGTATAACCCCTGCAGCTCCTGGTTAACATTCCCATCTCTGTGTGGCCAGTGTGTGCTCTGTATAACCCCTGCAGCTCCTGGTCAACATTCCCATCTCTGTGAGGCCAGGGTGTGCTTTGTATAACACCTGCAGCTCCTGGTCAACATTCCCACCTCTGTGTGGCCAGGCTGTGCTCTGTATAACTCCTGCAGCTCCTGGTCAACATGTCCTTCTCAGTGAGGCCAGGTGGCGCTCTGTATAACCCCTGCAGCTCCTGGTCAACATTCCCATCTCTGTGAGGCCAGGGTGTGCTTTGTATAACTCCTGCAGGTCCTGGTCAACATTCCCATCTCTGTGTGGCCAGGTTGTGCTCTGTATAACTCCTGCAGCTCCTGGTCAACATTCCCATTTCTGTGTGTGGGCAGGTTGTGCTCTGTATAACCCCTGCAGCTCCTGGTCAACATTCCCATCTCTGTGTGGCCAGAGTGTGCTCTGTGTAACTCCTGCAGCTCCTGGTCAACATTCCCATCTCTGTGTGGCCAGGGTGTGCTCTGTATAACCCCTGCAGCTCCTGGTCAACATCCCCATCTCTGTGTGGCCAGGGTGTGCTCTGTATAACCCCTGCAGCTCCTGGTTAACATTCCCATCTCTGTGTGTGGCCAGGATCTGCTCTGTATAACTCCTGCAGCTCCTGGTCAACATTCCCATCACTGTGTGGCCAGGGTGTGCTCTGTATAACCCCTGCAGCTCCTGGTAAACATTCCCATCTCTGTGTGGCCAGGATGTGGCTGTATAACTCCTGCAGCTCCTGGCCAACATTCCCATCTCTGTGGGGCCAGGGTGTACTCTGTATAACTCCTGCAGCTCCTGGCCAACATTCCCATCTCTGTGGGGCCAGGGTGTGGCTGTATAACTCCTGCAGCTCCTGGCCAACATTCCCATCTCTGTGGGGCCAGGGTGTACTCTGTATAACACCTGCAGCTCCTGGTCAACATTCCCATATCTGTGTGTCCAGGGTGTGCTCTGCATAACCCCTGCAGCTCCTGGTCAACATTCCCATCTCTGTGTGGCCAGTGTGTGCTCTGTATAACCCCTGAAGCTCCTGGTCAACATTCCCATCTCTGTGTGGCCAGGGTGTGCTCTGTATAACCCCTGCAGGTCCTGGTCAACATTCCCTTCTCTGTGTGGCCAGGGTGTGCTCTGTATAACCCTTGCTCCTGGTCAACATTCCCTTCTCTGTGTGGCCAGGGTGTGCTATGTATAACCCCTGTTCCTGGTCAACATTCCCACCTCTGTATGTGGCCAGCGTGTGCTCTGTATAACCCCTGCAGCTCCTGGTCAGCATTCCCACCTCTGTGTGGTCAGGGTGTTCTCTGTATAACCCCTGCAACTCCTGGTCAACATTCCCATCTGTGTGGCCAGGGTGTGCTCTGTTAACCCCTGCTCCTGGTCAACATTCCCATCACTGTGTGATCAGGGTGTGCTTTGTCTAACCCCAGCAGCTCCTGGTCAACATTCCCATCTGTGTGTGGCCAGGGTGTGCTCTGTATAACCCCTGCAGCTCCTGGTCAACATTCCCATCTCTGTGTGGCCAGTGTGGGATCTGTATAACCCCTGCAACTCCTGGTCAACATTCCCATCTGTGTGGTCAGGATGTTCTCTGTATAACCTGTGCAACTCCTGGTCAACATTCCCATCTGTGTGGCCAGGGTGTGCTCTGTTAACCCCTGCTCCTGGTCAACATTCCCATCACTGTGTGATCAGGGTGTGCTCTGTCTATCCCCAGCACCTCCTCGTCAACATTCCCATCTCTGTGTGGCCAGTGTGGGATCTGTATAACCCCTGCAGCTCCTGGTCAACATTCCCATCTCTGTGTGGCCAGGGTGTGCTCTGTATAACCCTAGCAGCTCCTGGTCAACATTCTCATCTCTGTGTGTGGCCAGGGTGTGCTCTGTGTAACACCAGAAGCTCCTGGTCAACATTCCCATCTCTGTGTGGCCAGTGTGTGCTCTGTATAACACCTGCAGCTCCTGGTCAACCTTCTCATCTCTGTGTGGCCAGGGTGTGCTCTGTATAACCCCTGCAGCTCCTGGTCAACATTCCCATCTCTGTGTGGCCAGGGTGTGCTCTGTATAACCCCTGCAGCTCCTGGTGAACATTCCCATCTCTGTGTGACCAGGATGTGCACTGTATAACCCCAGCAACTCCTGGTCAACATTTCCATCTCTGTGTGTGGCCAGGGTGTGCTCTGTATAACCCCTGCAGCTCCTGGTCAACATTCCCATCTCTGTGTGGCCAAGATGTGCTCTGTATACTCCTGCAGCTCCTGGTCAACATTTCCATCTCTGTGTGGCCAGGATGTGCTCTGTATACTCCTGCAGCTCCTGGTCAACATTCCCATCTCTGTGTGGCCAGGCTGTGCTCTGTAAACCCCTGCAGCTCCTGGTCAATATTCCCATTTCTGTGTGGCCAGGGTGTGCTCTGTATAACCCCTACAGCTCCTGGTCAACATTCCCATCTCTGTGTGGCCAGGATGTGCACTGTATAATCCCAGTAGCTCCTGGTCAAAATTCCCATCTCTGTGTGTGGTCAGGGGGTGCTCTGTATAACTCCTGTAGCTTCTCGTCAACCTTCCTATCTCTGTGTGGCCAGGGTGGGCGCTGTATAACTCCTGCAGCTCCTGGTAAACATTCCCATCTCTGTGTGGCCAGGGTGTGCTCTGTATAACCCCTGCAGCTCCTGGTCAACATTCCCATCTCTGTGAGGCCAGGGTGTGCTCTGTATAACACCTGCAGCTCCTGGTAAACATTCCCATCTCTGTGAGGCCAGGGTGAGCTCTGTATAACTCCTGCAGCTCCTGGTCAACATGTCCTTCCCAGTGAGGCCAGGTGGCGATCTGCATAACTCCTGCAGCTCCTGGTCAACATTCCCATCTCTGTGTGGCCAGGGTGTGCTTTGTATAACTCCTGCAGCTCCTGGTCAACATTCCCATTTCTGTGTGTGGGCAGGGTGTGCTCTGTATAACCCCTGCAGCTCCTGGTCAACATTCCCATCTCTGTGTGGCCAGGGTGTGCTCTGTATAACACCTGCAGCTCCTGGTAAACATTCCCATCTCTGTGTGGCCAGGTGTGCTCTGTATAAGTCCTGCAGCTCCTGGCCAACATTCCCATCTCTGTGGGGCCAGGGTGTGGCTGTATAACTCCTGCAGCTCCTGGTCAACATTCCCATCTCTGTGTGGCCAAGGTGTGCTCTGTATAACCCCTGCAGTTCCTGGTCAACATTCCCATCTCTGTGGCCAGGGTGTGCTCTGTATAACACCTGCAGCTCCTGGTCAACATTCCCATATCTGTGTGTCCAGGGTGTGCTCTGCATAACCCCTGCAGCTCCTGGTCAACATTCCCATCTCTGTGTGGCCAGTGTGTTCTCTGTATAACCCCTGCAGCTCCTGGTCAACATTCCCATCTCTGTGTGGCCAGGGTGTGCTCTGTATAACCCCTGCAGCTCCTGGTCAGCATTCCCACCTCTGTGTGGTCAGGGTGTTCTCTGTATAACCCCTGCAACTCCTGGTCAACATTCCCATCTGTGTGGCCAGGGTGTGCTCTGTTAACCCCTGCTCCTGGTCAACATTCCCATCACTGTGTGATCAGGGCGTGCTCTGTCTAACCCCAGCAGCGCCTGGTCAACATTCCCATCTGTGTGTGGCCAGGGTGTGCTCTGTATAACCCCTGCAGCTCCTGATCAACATTCCCATCTCTGTGTGGCCAGTGTGGGATCTGTATAAACCCTGCAACTCCTGGTAAACATTCCCATCTGTGTGGTCAGGATGTTCTCTGTATAACCCCTGCAACACCTGGTCAACATTCCCATCTGTGTGGCCAGGGTCGCTCTGTATACCCCTGCTCCTGGTCAACATTCCCATCACTGTGTGGCAAGGGTGTGCTCTGTCTAACCCAAGCAGCTCCTGGTCAACATTCCCATCTGTGTGTGGCCTGGGTGTGCTCTGTATACCCCTGCTCCTGGTCAACATTCCCAACATTGTGTGGTCAGGATGTGCTCTGTATAACCCCTGCAACTCCTGGTCTACATTGCCCTCACTGTGTGGTCAGGATGTTCTCTGTATAACCCCTGCATCTCCTGGTCAAGATTCCCATCTCTGTGTAGCCACAATGTGCTCTGTCTAACCCCTGCAGCTCCTGGTCAACATTCCCATCTCCGTATGGCCAGGATGTGCTCTGCATAATCCCTGCTCCTGGTCAACATTCCCACCTCTGTGTGGTCAGGGTGTTCTCTGTATAAACCCTGCAACTCCTGGTCAACATTCCCATCTGTGTGGCCAGGGTGTGCTCTGTTAACCCCTGCTCCTAGTCAACATTCCCATCACTGTGTGATCAGGGTGTGCTCTGTCTAACCCCAGCAGCTCCTGGTCAACATTTCCATCTCTGTGTGGCCAGGGTGTGCTCCGTATAACCCCTGCAGCTCCTGGTTAACATTCCCATCTCTGTGTGTTGCCACGATGTGCTCTGTATAACTCCTGCAGCTCCTGGTCAACATTCCCATCTCTGTGTGGCCAGGGTGTGCTCTGTATAACCCCTGCAGCTCCTGGTCAACATTCCCATCTCTATGAGGCCAGGGTGTGCTCTGTATAACACCTGCAGCTCCTGGTCAACATTCCCATCTCTGTGAGGCCATGGTGTGCTCTGTATAACACCTGCAGCTCCTGGTCAACATTCCCATCACTGTGTGGCCAGGGTGTGCTCTGTATAACCCCTGCAGCTCCTGGTCAACATTCTCAGCTTTTTGTTCCCAGGGTATGCTCTGTATAACTCCTGCAGCTCCTGGTCAACATTCCCATCTCTGTGTGGCCAGGTTGTGCTCTGTATAACTCCTGCAGCTCCTGGTCAACATTCCCATTTCTGTGTGTGGGCAGGTTGTGCTCTGTATAACCCCTGCAGCTCCTGGTCAACATTCCCATCTCTGTGTGGCCAGAGTGTGCTCTGTATAACTCCTGCAGCTCCTGGTCAACATTCCCATCTCTGTGTGGCCAGGGTGTGCTCTGTATAACCCCTGCAGCTCCTGGTCAACATCCCCATCTCTGTGTGGCCAGGGTGTGCTCTGTATAACCCCTGCAGCTCCTGGTTAACATTCCCATCTCTGTGTGGCCAGGGTGTGCTCTGTATAACTCCTGCAGCTCCTGGTCAACATTCCCATTTCTGTGTGTGGGCAGGGTGTGCTCTGTATAACCCCTCCAGCTCCTGGTCAACATTCCCATCTCTGTGTGGCCAGGGTGTGCTCTGTATAACCCCTGCAGCTCCTGGTAAACATTCCCATCTCTGTGTGGCCAGGGTGTGGCTGTATAACTCCTGCAGCTCCTGGCCAACATTCCCATCTCTGTGGGGCCAGGGTGTGGCTGTATAACTCCTGCAGCTCCTGGCCAACATTCCCATCTCTGTGGGGCCAGGGTGTTCTCTGTATAACACCTGCAGCTCCTGGTCAACATTCCCATCTCTGTGTGTCCAAGGTGTGCTCTGCATAACCCCTGCAGCTCCTGGTCAACATTCCCATCTGTGTGTGGCCAGGGTGTGCTCTGTATAACCCCTGCAGCTCCTGGTCAACATTCCCATCTCTGTGTGGCCAGGGTGTGCTCTGTATAACCCCTGCAGCTCCTGGTCAACATTCCCATCTCTGTGTGGCCAGTGTGGGATCTGTATAACCCCTGCAACTCCTGGTCAACATTCCCATCTGTGTGGTCAGGATGTTCTCTGTATAACCTGTGCAACTCCTGGTCAACATTCCCATCTGTGTGGCCAGGGTGTGCTCTGTTAACCCCTGCTCCTGGTCAACATTCCCATCACTGTGTGATCAGGGTGTGCTCTGTCTATCCCCAGCACCTCCTCGTCAACATTCCCATCTCTGTGTGGCCAGTGTGGGATCTGTATAACCCCTGCAGCTCCTGGTCAACATTCCCATCTCTGTGTGGCCAGGGTGTGCTCTGTATAACCCTAGCAGCTCCTGGTCAACATTCTCATCTCTGTGTGTGGCCAGGGTGTGCTCTGTGTAACACCAGAAGCTCCTGGTCAACATTCCCATCTCTGTGTGGCCAGTGTGTGCTCTGTATAACACCTGCAGCTCCTGGTCAACCTTCTCATCTCTGTGTGGCCAGGGTGTGCTCTGTATAACCCCTGCAGCTCCTGGTCAACATTCCCATCTCTGTGTGGCCAGGGTGTGCTCTGTATAACCCCTGCAGCTCCTGGTGAACATTCCCATCTCTGTGTGACCAGGATGTGCACTGTATAACCCCAGCAACTCCTGGTCAACATTTCCATCTCTGTGTGTGGCCAGGGTGTGCTCTGTATAACCCCTGCAGCTCCTGGTCAACATTCCCATCTCTGTGTGGCCAAGATGTGCTCTGTATACTCCTGCAGCTCCTGGTCAACATTTCCATCTCTGTGTGGCCAGGATGTGCTCTGTATACTCCTGCAGCTCCTGGTCAACATTCCCATCTCTGTGTGGCCAGGCTGTGCTCTGTAAACCCCTGCAGCTCCTGGTCAATATTCCCATTTCTGTGTGGCCAGGGTGTGCTCTGTATAACCCCTACAGCTCCTGGTCAACATTCCCATCTCTGTGTGGCCAGGATGTGCACTGTATAATCCCAGTAGCTCCTGGTCAAAATTCCCATCTCTGTGTGTGGTCAGGGGGTGCTCTGTATAACTCCTGTAGCTTCTCGTCAACCTTCCTATCTCTGTGTGGCCAGGGTGGGCGCTGTATAACTCCTGCAGCTCCTGGTAAACATTCCCATCTCTGTGTGGCCAGGGTGTGCTCTGTATAACCCCTGCAGCTCCTGGTCAACATTCCCATCTCTGTGAGGCCAGGGTGTGCTCTGTATAACACCTGCAGCTCCTGGTAAACATTCCCATCTCTGTGAGGCCAGGGTGAGCTCTGTATAACTCCTGCAGCTCCTGGTCAACATGTCCTTCCCAGTGAGGCCAGGTGGCGATCTGCATAACTCCTGCAGCTCCTGGTCAACATTCCCATCTCTGTGTGGCCAGGGTGTGCTTTGTATAACTCCTGCAGCTCCTGGTCAACATTCCCATTTCTGTGTGTGGGCAGGGTGTGCTCTGTATAACCCCTGCAGCTCCTGGTCAACATTCCCATCTCTGTGTGGCCAGGGTGTGCTCTGTATAACCCCTGCAGCTCCTGGTAAACATTCCCATCTCTGTGTGGCCAGGTGTGCTCTGTATAAGTCCTGCAGCTCCTGGCCAACATTCCCATCTCTGTGGGGCCAGGGTGTGGCTGTATAACTCCTGCAGCTCCTGGTCAACATTCCCATCTCTGTGTGGCCAAGGTGTGCTCTGTATAACCCCTGCAGTTCCTGGTCAACATTCCCATCTCTGTGGCCAGGGTGTGCTCTGTATAACACCTGCAGCTCCTGGTCAACATTCCCATATCTGTGTGTCCAGGGTGTGCTCTGCATAACCCCTGCAGCTCCTGGTCAACATTCCCATCTCTGTGTGGCCAGTGTGTTCTCTGTATAACCCCTGCAGCTCCTGGTCAACATTCCCATCTCTGTGTGGCCAGGGTGTGCTCTGTATAACCCCTGCAGCTCCTGGTCAGCATTCCCACCTCTGTGTGGTCAGGGTGTTCTCTGTATAACCCCTGCAACTCCTGGTCAACATTCCCATCTGTGTGGCCAGGGTGTGCTCTGTTAACCCCTGCTCCTGGTCAACATTCCCATCACTGTGTGATCAGGGCGTGCTCTGTCTAACCCCAGCAGCGCCTGGTCAACATTCCCATCTGTGTGTGGCCAGGGTGTGCTCTGTATAACCCCTGCAGCTCCTGATCAACATTCCCATCTCTGTGTGGCCAGTGTGGGATCTGTATAAACCCTGCAACTCCTGGTAAACATTCCCATCTGTGTGGTCAGGATGTTCTCTGTATAACCCCTGCAACACCTGGTCAACATTCCCATCTGTGTGGCCAGGGTCGCTCTGTATACCCCTGCTCCTGGTCAACATTCCCATCACTGTGTGGCAAGGGTGTGCTCTGTCTAACCCAAGCAGCTCCTGGTCAACATTCCCATCTGTGTGTGGCCTGGGTGTGCTCTGTATACCCCTGCTCCTGGTCAACATTCCCAACATTGTGTGGTCAGGATGTGCTCTGTATAACCCCTGCAACTCCTGGTCTACATTGCCCTCACTGTGTGGTCAGGATGTTCTCTGTATAACCCCTGCATCTCCTGGTCAAGATTCCCATCTCTGTGTAGCCACAATGTGCTCTGTCTAACCCCTGCAGCTCCTGGTCAACATTCCCATCTCCGTATGGCCAGGATGTGCTCTGCATAATCCCTGCTCCTGGTCAACATTCCCACCTCTGTGTGGTCAGGGTGTTCTCTGTATAAACCCTGCAACTCCTGGTCAACATTCCCATCTGTGTGGCCAGGGTGTGCTCTGTTAACCCCTGCTCCTAGTCAACATTCCCATCACTGTGTGATCAGGGTGTGCTCTGTCTAACCCCAGCAGCTCCTGGTCAACATTTCCATCTCTGTGTGGCCAGGGTGTGCTCCGTATAACCCCTGCAGCTCCTGGTTAACATTCCCATCTCTGTGTGTTGCCACGATGTGCTCTGTATAACTCCTGCAGCTCCTGGTCAACATTCCCATCTCTGTGTGGCCAGGGTGTGCTCTGTATAACCCCTGCAGCTCCTGGTCAACATTCCCATCTCTATGAGGCCAGGGTGTGCTCTGTATAACACCTGCAGCTCCTGGTCAACATTCCCATCTCTGTGAGGCCATGGTGTGCTCTGTATAACACCTGCAGCTCCTGGTCAACATTCCCATCACTGTGTGGCCAGGGTGTGCTCTGTATAACCCCTGCAGCTCCTGGTCAACATTCTCAGCTTTTTGTTCCCAGGGTATGCTCTGTATAACTCCTGCAGCTCCTGGTCAACATTCCCATCTCTGTGTGGCCAGGTTGTGCTCTGTATAACTCCTGCAGCTCCTGGTCAACATTCCCATTTCTGTGTGTGGGCAGGTTGTGCTCTGTATAACCCCTGCAGCTCCTGGTCAACATTCCCATCTCTGTGTGGCCAGAGTGTGCTCTGTATAACTCCTGCAGCTCCTGGTCAACATTCCCATCTCTGTGTGGCCAGGGTGTGCTCTGTATAACCCCTGCAGCTCCTGGTCAACATCCCCATCTCTGTGTGGCCAGGGTGTGCTCTGTATAACCCCTGCAGCTCCTGGTTAACATTCCCATCTCTGTGTGGCCAGGGTGTGCTCTGTATAACTCCTGCAGCTCCTGGTCAACATTCCCATTTCTGTGTGTGGGCAGGGTGTGCTCTGTATAACCCCTCCAGCTCCTGGTCAACATTCCCATCTCTGTGTGGCCAGGGTGTGCTCTGTATAACCCCTGCAGCTCCTGGTAAACATTCCCATCTCTGTGTGGCCAGGGTGTGGCTGTATAACTCCTGCAGCTCCTGGCCAACATTCCCATCTCTGTGGGGCCAGGGTGTGGCTGTATAACTCCTGCAGCTCCTGGCCAACATTCCCATCTCTGTGGGGCCAGGGTGTTCTCTGTATAACACCTGCAGCTCCTGGTCAACATTCCCATCTCTGTGTGTCCAAGGTGTGCTCTGCATAACCCCTGCAGCTCCTGGTCAACATTCCCATCTGTGTGTGGCCAGGGTGTGCTCTGTATAACCCCTGCAGCTCCTGGTCAACATTCCCATCTCTGTGTGGCCAGTGTGGGATCTGTATAACCCCTGCAACTCCTGGTCAACATTCCCATCTGTGTGGTCAGGATGTTCTCTGTATAACCCCTGCAACTCCTGGTCAACATTCCCATCTGTGTGGCCAGGGTCGCTCTGTATACCCCTGCTCCTGGTCAACATTCCCATCACTGTGTGGCCAGGGTGTGCTCTGTCTCACCCAAGCAGCTCTTGGTCAACATTCCCATCTGTGTGTGGCCAGGGTGTGCTCTGTATACCCCTGCTCCTGGTCAACATTCCCATCACTGTGTGGTCAGGATGTGCTCTGTATAACACCTGCAACTCCTGGTCTACATTCCCATCACTGTGTGGTCAGGATGTTCTCTGTATAACCCCTGCATCTCCTGGTCAAGATTCCCATCTCTGTGTGGCCACGATGTGCTCTGTCTAACCCCTGCAGCTCCTGGTCAACATTCCCATCTCCGTATGGCCAGGATGTGCTCTGCATAATTCCTGCTCCTGGTCAACATTCCCACCTCTGTGTGGTCAGGTTGTTCTCTGTATAACCCCTGCAGCTCCTGGTCAACATTCCCATCTGTGTGGCCAGGGTGTGCTCTGTTAACCCCTGCTCCTAGTCAACATTCCCATCACTGTGTGATCAGGGTGTGTACTGTCTAACCCCAGCAGCTCCTGGTCAACATTTCCATCTCTGTGTGTGCTCAGGGGGTGCTCTGTATAACTCCTGCAGCTCCTGGTCAACCTTCCCATCTCTGTGTGGCCAGGGTGTGCTCTGTATAACCCCTGCAGCTCCTGGTTAACATTCACATCTCTGTGTGTTGCCACGATGTGCTCTGTATAACTCCTGCAGCTCCTGGTCAACATTCCCATCTCTGTGTGGCCAGGGTGTGCTCTGTATAACCCCTGCAGCTCCTGGTCAACATTCCCATCTGTGTGTGGCCAGGTTGTGCTCTGTATAACTCCTGCAGCTACTGGTCAATATTCCCATTTCTGTGTGCCAGGGTGTGCTCTGTATAATACCTGCAGCTCCTGGTCAACATTCCCATCTGTGTGTGGCCAGGGTGTGCTCTGTATAGCTCCTGCAGCTCCTGGTCAACATTCCCATCTGTGTGTGCCCAGGGTGTGCTCTGTATAACCCCTGCAGCTCCTGGTCAACATTCCCATCTATGTGTGCCCAGGGTGTGCTCTGTATAACCCCTGCAGCTCCTGGTCATCATTCCCATCACTGTGTGATCAGGGTGTGCTCTGTCTAACCACAGCAGCTCCTGGTCAACATTCCCATCTGTGTGTGGCCAGGGTGTGCTCTGTATAACCCCTGCAGCTCCTGGTCAACATTCCCATCTCTGTGTGGCCAGTGTGGGATCTGTATAACCCCTGCAACTCCTGGTCAACATTCCCATCTGTGTGGTCAGGATGTTCTCTGTATAACCCCTGCAACTCCTGGTCAACATTCCCATCTGTGTTTCCAGGGTCGCTCTGTATACCCCTGCTCCTGGTCAACATTCCCATCACTGTGTGGCCAGGGTGTGCTCTGTATAACACCTGCAACTCCTGGTCTACATTACCATCACTGTGTGGTCAGGATGTTCTCTGTATAACCCCTGCATCTCCTGGTCAAGATTCCCATCTCTGTGTGGCCACGATGTGCTCTGTCTAACCCCTGCAGCTCCTGGTCAACATTCCCATCTCCGTATGGCCAGGATGAGCTCTGCATAATTCCTGCTCCTGGTCAACATTCCCACCTCTGTGTGGTCAGGTTGTTCTCTGTATAACCCCTGCAACTCCTGGTCAACATCCCCATCTGTGTGGCCAGGGTGTGCTCTGTTAACCCCTGCTCCTAGTCAACATTCCCATCACTGTGTGATCAGGGTGTGCTCTGTCTAACCCCAGCAGCTCCTGGTCAACATTTCCATCTCTGTGTGTGCTCAGGGGGTGCTCTGTATAACTCCTGCAGCTTCTTGTCAACCTTCCCATTTCTGTGTGGCCAGGGTGTGCTCTGTATAACCCCTGCAGCTCCTGGTTAACATTCCCATCTCTGTGTGTTGCCACGATGTGCTCTGTATAACTCCTGCAGCTCCTGGTCAACATTCCCATCTCTGTGTGGCCAGGGTGTGCTCTGTATAACCCCTGCAGCTCCTGGTCAACTTTCTCAGCTTTGTGTTCCCAGGGTATGCTCTGTATAACTCCTGCAGCTTCTGGTCAACATTCCCATCTCTGTGTGGCCAGGTTGTGCTCTGTATAACTCCTGCAGCACCTGGTCAACATTCCCATTTCTGTGTGTGGGCAGGGTGTGCTCTGTATAACCCCTGCAGCTCCTGGTCAACATTCGCATCTCTGTGTGGCCAGAGTGTGCTCTGTATAACTCCTGCAGCTCCTGGTCAACATTCCCATCTCTGTGTGGCCAAGGTGTGCTCTGTATAAACCCTGCAGCTCCTGGTCAACATTCCCATCTCTGTGTGGCCAGGGTGTGCTCTGTATAACTCCTGCAGCTCCTGGTCAACATTCCCATCTCTGTGTGGCCAGGGTGTGCTCTGTATAACCCCTGCAGCTCCTGGTCAACATTCCCATCTGTGTGTGGCCAGGTTGTGCTCTGTATAACTCCTGCAGCTCCTGGTCAATATTCCCATTTCTGTGTGCCAGGGTGTGCTCTGTATAATACCTGCAGCTCCTGGTCAACATTCCCATCTGTGTGTGGCCAGGGTGTGCTCTGTATAGCTCCTGCAGCTCCTGGTCAACATTCCCATCTGTGTGTGCCCAGGGTGTGCTCTGTATAACCCCTGCAGCTCCTGGTCAACATTCCCATCTTTGTGTGCCCAGGGTGTGCTCTGTATAACCCCTGCAGCTCCTGGTCAACATTCCCATCTCTGTGTGTGTCCAGGGTGTGCTCTGTATAACCCCTGCAGCTCCTGGTCAACATTCTCAGCTTTGTGTTCCCAGGGTATGCTCTGTATAACTCCTGCAGCTCCTGGTCAACATTCCCATCTCTGTGTGGCCAGGTTGTGCTCTGTATAACTCCTGCAGCACCTGGTCAACATTCCCATTTCTGTGTGTGGGCAGGGTGTGCTCTGTATAACCCCTGCAGCTCCTGGTCAACATTCGCATCTCAGTGTGGTCAGAGTGTGCTCTGTATAACTCCTGCAGCTCCTGGTCAACATTCCCATCTCTGTGTGGCCAAGGTGTGCTCTGTATAAACCCTGCAGCTCCTGGTCAACATTCCCATCTCTGTGTGGCCAGGGTGTGCTCTGTATAACTCCTGCAGCTCCTGGTCAACATTCCCATCTCTGTGTGGCCAGGGTGTGCTCTGTATAACACTTGCAGCTCCTGGTCAACATTCCCATCTGTGTGTGGCCAGGTTGTGCTCTGTATAACTCCTGCAGCTCCTGGTCAATATTCCCATTTCTGTGTGCCAGGGTGTGCTCTGTATAATACCTGCAGCTCCTGGTCAACATTCCCATCTGTGTGTGGCCAGGGTGTGCTCTGTATAGCTCCTGCAGCTCCTGGTCAACATTCCCATCTGTGTGTGCCCAGGGTGTGCTCTGTATAACCCCTGCAGCTCCTGGTCAACATTCCCATCTCTGTGTGCCCAGGGTGTGCTCTGTATAACCCCTGCAGCTCCTGGTCAACATTCCCATCTCTGTGTGTGTCCAGGGTGTGCTCTGTATAACCCCTGCAGCTCCTGGTCAACATTCCCATCTCTGTGTGGCCAGGATGTGCTCTGTATAACCCCAGCAGCACCTGGTCAACATTTCCATCTCTGTGTGGCCAGAGTGTGCTCTGTATAACCCCAGCAGCTCCTGGTCAATATTCCAGTCTCTGTGTGGCCAGGATGTGCTCTGTATAACCCCTGCAGCTCCTGGTCAACATTCCCATCTCTGTGTGGCCAGGGCGTGCTCTGTATAACCCCTGCAGCTCCTAGTAAACATTCCCATCTCTGTGTGGCCAGGGTGTGACTGTATAACTCCTGCAGCTCCTGGCCAACATTCCCATCTCTGTGGGGCCAGGGTGTGGCTGTATAACTCCTGCAGCTCCTGGCCAACATTCCCATCTCTGTGGGGCCAGGGTGTTCTCTGTATACCCCTGCAGCTCCTGGTCAACATTCCCATCTCTGTGTGGCCAGTGTGTGCTCTGTATAACCCCTGCAGCTCCTGGTCAACATTCCCATCTCTGTGTGGCCAGGATGTGCTCTGTATAACCCCTGCAGGTCCTGGTCAACATTCCCTTCTCTGTGTGGCCAGGGTGTGCTCTGTATAACCCCTGTTCCTGGTCAACATTCCCACCTCTGTCTGTGGCCAGGGTGTGCTCTGTATAACCCCTGCAGCTCCTGGTCAGCATTCCCACCTCTGTGTGGTCAGGGTGTTCTCTGTATAACCCCTGCAACTCCTGGTCAACATTCCCATCTGTGTGGCCAGGGTGTGCTCTGTTAACCCCTGCTCCTGGTCAACATTCCCATCACTGTGTGATCAGGGTGTGCTCTGTCTAACCCCAGCAGCTCCTGGTCAACATTCCCATCTGTGTGTGGCCAGCGTGTGCTCTGTATAACCCCTGCAGCTCCTGGTCAACATTCCCATCTCTGTGTGGCCAGTGTGGGATCTGTATAACCCCTGCAACTCCTGGTCAACATTCCCATCTGTGTGGTCAGGATGTTCTCTGTATAACCCCTGCAACTCCTGGTCAACATTCCCAACTGTGTGGCCAGGGTCGCTCTGTATACCCCTGCTCCTGGTCAACATTCCCATCACTGTGTGGCCAGGGTGTGCTCTGTCTCACCCAAGCAGCTCCTGGTCAACATTCCCATCTGTGTGTGGCCAGGGTGTGCTCTGTATACCCCTGCTCCTGGTCAACATTCCCATCACTGTGTGGTCAGGATGTGCTCTGTATAACACCTGCAACTCCTGGTCTACATTCCCATCACTGTGTGGTCAGGATGTTCTCTGTATAACCACTGCATCTCCTGGTCAAGATTCCCATCTCTGTGTGGCCACGATGTGCTCTGTCTAACCCCTGCAGCTCCTGGTCAACATTCCCATCTCCGTATGGCCAGGATGTGCTCTGCATAATTCCTGCTCCTGGTCAACATTCCCACCTCTGTGTGGTCAGGTTGTTCTCTGTATAACCCCTGCAACTCCTGGTCAACATTCCCATCTGTGTGGCCAGGGTGTGCTCTGTTAACCCCTGCTCCTAGTCAACATTCCCATCACTGTGTGATCAGGGTGTGCTCTGTCTAACCCCAGCAGCTCCTGGTCAACATTTCCATCTCTGTGTGTGCTCAGGGGGTGCTCTGTATAACTCCTGCAGCTCCTGGTCAACCTTCCCATCTCTCTGTGGCCAGGGTGTGCTCTGTATAACCCCTGCAGCTCCTGGTTAACATTCCCATCTCTGTGTGTTGCCACGATGTGCTCTGTATAACTCCTGCAGCTCCTGGTCAACATTCCCATCTCTGTGTGGCCAGGGTGTGCTCTGTATAACCCCTGCAGCTCCTGGTCAACATTCTCAGCTTTGTGTTCCCAGGGTATGCTCTGTATAACTCCTGCAGCTCCTGGTCAACATTCCCATCTCTGTGTGGCCAGGTTGTGCTCAGTATAACTCCTGCAGCACCTGGTCAACATTCCCATTTCTGTGTGTGGGCAGGGTGTGCTCTGTATAACACCTGCAGCTCCTGGTCAACATTCGCATCTCTGTGTGGCCAGAGTGTGCTCTGTATAACTCCTGCAGCTCCTGGTCAACATTCCCATCTCTGTGTGGCCAAGGTGTGCTCTGTATAAACCCTGCAGCTCCTGGTCAACATTCCCATCTCTGTGTGGCCAGGGTGTGCTCTGTATAACTCCTGCAGCTCCTGGTCAACATTCTCATCTCTGTGTGGCCAGGGTGTGCTCTGCATAACCCCTGCAGCTCCTGGTCAACATTCCCATCTGTGTGTGGCCAGGTTGTGCTCTGTTTTACTCCTGCAGCTCCTGGTCAATATTCCCATTTCTGTGTGCCAGGGTGTGCTCTGTATAATACCTGCAGCTCCTGGTCAACATTCCCATCTGTGTGTGGCCAGGGTGTGCTCTGTATAGCTCCTGCAGCTCCTGGTCAACATTCCCATCTGTGTGTGCCCAGGGTGTGCTCTGTATAACCCCTGCAGCTCCTGGTCAACATTCCCATCTCTGTGTGAACAGGGTGTGCTCTGTATAACCCCTGCAGCTCCTGGTCAACATTCCCATCTCTGTGTGTGTCCAGGGTGTGCTCTGTATAACCCCTGCAGCTCCTGGTCAACATTCCCATCTCTGTGTGGCCAGGATGTGCTCTGTATAACCCCAGCAGCACCTGGTCAACATTTCCATCTCTGTGTGGCCAGAGTGTGCTCTGTATAACCCCAGCAGCTCCTGGTCAACATTCCAGTCTCTGTGTGGCCAGGATGTGCTCTGTATAACCCCTGCAGCTCCTGGTCAACATTCCCATCTCTGTGTGGCCAGGGCGTGCTCTGTATAACCCCTGCAGCTCCTGGTAAACATTCCCATCTCTGTGTGGCCAGGGTGTGGCTGTATAACTCCTGCAGCTCCTGGCCAACATTCCCATATCTGTGGGGCCAGGGTGTGGCTGTATAACTCCTGCAGCTCCTGGCCAATATTCCCATCTCTGTGGGGCCAGGGTGTTCTCTGTATACCCCTGCAGCTCCTCGTCAACATTCCCATCTCTGTGTGGCCAGTGTGTGCTCTGTATAACCCCTGCAGCTCCTGGTCAACATTCCCATCTCTGTATGGCCAGGATGTGCTCTGTATAACCCCTGCAGGTCCTGGTCAACATTCCCTTCTCTGTGTGGCCAGGGTGTGCTCTGTATAACCCCTGTTCCTGGTCAACATTCCCACCTCTGTGTGTGGCCAGGGTGTGCTCTGTATAACCCCTGCAGCTCCTGGTCAGCATTCCCACCTCTGTGTGGTCAGGGTGTTCTCTGTATAACCCCTGCAACTCCTGGTCAACATTCCCATCTCTGTGTGGCCAGGGTGTGCTCTGTTAACCCCTGCTCCTGGTCAACATTCCCATCACTGTGTGATCAGGGTGTGCTCTGTCTAACCCCAGCAGCTCCTGGTCAACATTCCCATCTCTGTGTGGCCAGTGTGGGATCTGTATAACCCCTGCAACTCCTGGTCAACATTCCCATCTGTGTGGTTAGGATGTTCTCTGTATAACCCCTGCAACTCCTGGTCAACATTCCCATCTGTGTGGCCAGGGTCGCTCTGTATACCCCTGCTCCTGGTCAACATTCCCATCACTGTGTGGCCAGGGTGTGCTCTGTCTCACCCAAGCAGCTCCTGGTCAACATTCCCATCTGTGTGTGGCCAGGGTGTGCTCTGTATACCCCTGCTCCTGGTCAACATTCCCCCTCACTGTGTGGTCAGCATGTGCTCTGTATAACACCTGCAACTCCTGGTCTACATTCCCATCACTGTGTGGTCAGGATGTTCTCTGTATAACCCCTGCATCTCCTGGTCAAGATTCCCATCTCTGTGTGGCCACGATGTGCTCTGTCTAACCCCTGCAGCTCCTGGTCAACATTCCCATCTCCGTATGGCCAGGATGTGCTCTGTATAATTACTGCTCCTGGTCAACATTCCCACCTCTGTGTGGTCAGGTTGTTCTCTGTATAACCCCTGCAACTCCTGGTCAACATTCCCATCTGTGTGGCCAGGGTGTGCTCTGTTAACCCCTGCTCCTAGTCAACATTCCCATCACTGTGTGATCAGGGTGTGCTCTGTATAACCCCTGCAGCTCCTGGTCAACATTCCCATCACTGTGTGATCAGTGTGTGCTCTGTCTAACCCCAGCAGCTCCTGGTCAACATTTCCATCTCTGTGTGTGCTCAGGGGGTGCTCTGTATAACTCCTGCAGCTCCTGGTCAACCTTCCCATCTCTGTGTGGCCAGGGTGTGCTCTGTATAACCCCTTCAGCTCCTGGTTAACATTCCCATCTCTGTGTGTTGCCACGATGTGCTCTGTATAACTCCTGCAGCTCCTGGTCAACATTCCCATATCTGTGTGGCCAGGGTGTGCTCTGTATAACCCCTGCAGCTCCTGGTCAATATTCTCAGCTTTGTGTTCCCAGGGTATGCTCTGTATAACTCATGCAGCTCCTGGTCAACATTCCCATCTCTGTGTGGCCAGGTTGTGCTCTGTATAACTCCTGCAGCTCCTGGTCAACATTCCCATTTCTGTGTGTGGGCAGGGTGTGCTCTGTATAACCCCTGCAGCTCCTGGTCAACATTCCCATCTCTGTGTGGCCAGAGTGTGCTCTGTATAACTCCTGCAGCTCCTGGTCAACATTCCCATCTCTGTGTGGCCAAGGTGTGCTCTGTATAACCCCTGCAGCTCCTGGTCAACATTCCCATCTCAGTGTGGCCAGGGTGTGCTCTGTATAACTCCCGCAGCTACTGGTCACCATTCCCATCTCTGTGTGGCCAGGGTGTGCTCTGTATAACCCCTTCAGCTCCTGGTCAACATTCCCATCTGTGTGTGGCCAGGTTGTGCTCTGTATAACTCCTGCAGCTCCTGGTCAACATTCCCATCTCTGTGTGGCCAGGATGTGCTCTGTATAACCCCTGCAGCTCCTGGTCAACATTCCCATCTTTGTGTGGCCAGGATGTGCTCTGTATAACCCCTGCAGCTCCTGGTCAACATTCCCATCTCTGTGTGGCCAGGGTCTGCTCTGTATAACCCCTGCAACTCCTGGTCAACATTCCCATCTCTGTGTGTCCAGGGTGTGCTCTGTATACCCCCTGCAGCTCCTGGTCAACATTCTCATCTCTGTGTGTCCAGGGTGTGCTCTGTGTACCCCTGCAGCTCCTGGTCAACATTCCCATCTCTGTGTGGCCAGGATGTGCTCTGTATAACTCCTGCAGCTCCTGGTCAACATTCCCATCTCTGTGTGGCTAGGATGTGCTCTGTATAACCCTGCAGCTCCTGGTCAACATTCCCATCTCTGTGTGACCAGGGTGTGCTCTGTATAGCCCCTGCAGCTCCTGGTCAACATTCCCATCTCTGTGTGGCCAGGATGTGCTCTGTATAACCCCAGCAGCACCTGGTCAACATTTCCATCTCTGTGTGGCCAGAGTGTGCTCTGTATAACCCCAGCAGCTCCTGGTCAACATTCCCATCTCTGTGTGGCCAGGATGTGCTCTGTCTAACCCCTGCATATCCTGGTCAACATTCCCATCTCTGTGTGGGCAGGATGTGCTCTGTCTAACCCCTGCATATCCTGGTCAACATTCCCATCTCTGTGTGGGCAGGATGTGCTCTGTATAACTCCTGCAGCTCCTGGTCAACATTCCCATCTCTGTGTGGGCAGGATGTGCTCTGTATACCCCCTGCAGCTCCTGGTCAACATTCCCATCTCTGTGTGGCCAGGGTGTGCTCTGTATACCCCCTGCAGCTCCTGGTCAACATTCCCATCTCTGTGTGGCCAGGGTGTGCTCTGTATAACCCCTGCAACTCCTGGTCAACATTCCCATCTCTGTGTGGCCAAGGTGTGCTCTGTATACCCCCTGCAGCTCCTGGTCAACATTCCCATCTCTGTGTGTCCAGGGTGTGCTCTGTATACCCCTGCAGCTCCTGGTCAACATTCCCATCTCTGTGTGGCCAGGATGTGCTCTGTATAACCCCTGCAGCTCCTGGTCAACATTCCAATCTCTGTGTGGCCAGGGTGTGCTCTGTATAACTCCTGCAGCTCCTCGTCAACATTCCCATCTCTGTGTGGCCAGGGTGTGCTCTGTATAACACCTGCAGCTCCTGGTCAACATTCCCATCTCTGTGTGGCCAGGGTGTGCTCTGTATAACACCTGCAGCTCCTGGTCAACATTCCCAACTCTGTGTGGCCAGGGTGTGCTCTGTATAACCCCTGCAGCTCCTGCTCTACATTCCCATCTCTGTGTGGCCAGTGTGTGCACTGTATAACTCCTGCAGCTCCTGGTCAACATTCCCATCTCTGTGTGGCCAGGGTGTGCTCTGTATACCCCCTGCAGCTCCTCGTCAACATTCCCATCTCTGTGTGGCCAGTGTGTGCACTGTATAACACCTGCAGCTCCTGGTCAACATTCTCATCTCTGTGTGGCCAGGGTGTGCTCTGTATAACTCCTGCAGCTCCTGGTCAACATTCCCATCTCTGTGTGGCCAGTGTGTGCACTGTATAACACCTGCAGCTCCTGGTCAACATTCTCATCTCTGTGTGGCCAGGGTGTGCTCTGTATAACTCCTGCAGCTCCTGGTCAACATTCCCATCTCTGTGTGGCCAGTGTGTGCACTGTATAACACCTGCAGCTCCTGGTCAATATTCTCATCTCTGTGTGGCCAGGGTGTGTTCTGTATAACCCCTGCAGCTCCTGGTCAACATTCCCATCTCTGTGTGGCCAGGGTGTGTTCTGTATAACCCCTGCAGCTCCTGGTCAACATTCCCATCTCTGTGTGGCCAGTGTGTGCACTGTATAACACCTGCAGCTCCTGGTCAACATTCTCATCTCTGTGTGGCCAGGGTGTGTTCTGTATAACCCCTGCAGCTCCTGGTCAACATTCCCATCTCTGTGTGACCAGGGTGTGCTCTGTATAACCCCTTCAGCTCCTGGTTAACATTCCCATCTCTGTGTGTTGCCACGAAGTGCTCTGTATAACTCCTGCAGCTCCTGGTCAACATTCCCATCTCCGTATGGCCAGGATGTGCTCTGTATAACCCCTGCAGCTCCTGGTCAACATTCTCAGCTTTGTGTTCCCAGGGTATGCTCTGTATAACTCATGCAGCTCCTGGTCAACATTCCCATCTCTGTGTGGCCAGGTTGTGCTCTGTATAACTCCTGCAGCTCCTGGTCAACATTCCCATTTCTGTGTGTGGGCAGGGTATGCTCTGTATAACCCCTGCAGCTCCTGGTCAACATTCCCATCTCTGTGTGGCCAGAGTGTGCTCTGTATAAGTCCTGCAGCTCCTGGTCAACATTCCCATCTCTGTGTGGCCAAGGTGTGCTCTGTATAACCCCTGCAGCTCCTGGTCAACATTCCCATCTCTGTGTGGCCAGGGTGTGCTCTGTATAACTCCTGCAGCTCCTGGTCAACATTCCCATCTCTGTGTGGCCAGGGTTTGCTCTGTATAACCACTGCAGCTCCTGGTCAACATTCCAATCTGTGTGTGGCCAGGTTGTGCTCTGTATAACTCCTGCAGCTGCTGGTCAATATTCCCATTTCTGTGTGCCAGGGAGTGCTCTGTATAAAACCTGCAGCTCCTGGTCAACATTCCCATCTGTGTGTTGCCAGGGTGTGCTCTGTATAACTCCTGCAGCTCCTGGTCAACATTTCCATCTGTGTGTGCCCAGGGTATGCTCTGTATAACTCCTGCAGCTCCTGGTTAACATTCCCATCTGTGTGTGGCCAGGTTGTGCTCTGTATAACTCCTGCAGCTCCTGGTCAATATTCCCATTTCTGTGTGCCAGGGTGTGCTCTGTATGATCCCTGCAGCTCCTGGTCAACATTCCCATCTGTGTGTGGCCAGGGTGTGCTCTGTATAACCCCTGCAACTCCTGGTCAACATTCCCATCTCTGTGTGGCCAGGGTGTGCTCTGTATACCCCCTGCAGCTCCTGGTCAACATTCCCATCTCTGTGTGTCCAGGGTGTGCTCTGTATACCCCTGCAGCTCCTGGTCAACATTCCCATCTCTGTGTGGCCAGGATGTGCTCTGTATAACCCCTGCAGCTCCTGGTCAACATTCCCATCTCTGTGTGGCCAGGGTGTGCTCTGTATAACTCCTGCAGCTCCTGGTCAACATTCCCATCACTGTGTGGCCAGGGTGTGCTCTGTATACCCCCTGCAGCTCCTCGTCAACATTCCCATCTCTGTGTGGCCAGGGTGTGCTCTGTATAACTCCTGCAGCTCCTGGTCAACATTCCCATCTCTGTGTGGCCAGTGTGTGCTCTGTATAACTCCTGCAGCTCCTCGTCAACATTCCCATCTCTGTGTGGCCAGGGTGTGCTCTGTATAACTCCTGCAGCTCCTCGTCAACATTCCCATCTCTGTGTGGCCAGGGTGTGCTCTGTATAACAACTGCAGCTCCTGGTCAACATTTCCATCTCTGTGTGGCCAGGGTGTGCTCTGTATATCCCCTGCAGCTCCTGGTCAACATTCCAATCTCTGTGTGGCCAGGGTGTGCTCTGTATAACTCCTGCAGCTCCTCGTTAACATTCCCATCTCTGTGTGGCCAGGGTGTGCTCTGTATAACACCTGCAGCTCCTGGTCAACATTCCCATCTCTGTGTGGCCAGGGTGTGCTCTGTATAACCCGTGCAGCTCCTGCTCTACATTCCATTCTGTGTGTGGCCAGTGTGTGCTCTGTACAACTCCTGCAGCTCCTGGTCAACAATCCCATTACTGTGTGGCCAGGGTGTGCTCTGTATAACTCCTGCAGCTCCTGGTCAACATTCCCATCTCTGTGTGGCCTGTGTGTGCTCTGTATAACTCCTGCAGCTCCTGGTCAACATTCCCATCTCTGTGTGGCCAGTGTGTGCACTGTATAACACCTGCAGCTCCTGGTCAACATTCTCATCTCTGTGTGGCCAGGGTGTGCTCTGTATAACTCCTGCAGCTCCTGGCCAACATTCCCATCTCTGTGTGGCCAGGGTGTGCTCTGTATAACTCCTGCAGCTCCTGGTCAACATTCCCATCTCTGTGTGGCCAGTGTGTGCACTGTATAACACCTGCAGCTCCTGGTCAACATTCTCATCTCTGTGTGGCCAGGGTGTGCTCTGTATAACTCCTGCAGCTCCTGGTCAACATTCCCATCTCTGTGTGGCCAGTGTGTGCACTGTATAACACCTGCAGCTCCTGGTCAACATTCTCATCTCTGTGTGGCCAGGGTGTGTTCTGTATAACCCCTGCAGCTCCTGGTCAACATTCCCATCTCTGTGTGACCAGGGTGTGCTCAGTATAACTCCTGCAGCTCCTGGTCGACATTCCCATGTCTGTATGTCGAGGGTGTGCTCTGTTTTCCCCCAGCAGCTCCTGGTCAACATTCCCATATCTGTGTGGCCAGGGTGTGCTCTGTATAACCCCAGCAGCTCCTGGTCAACATTTCCATCTCTGTGTGTGCTCAGGGGGTGCTCTGTATAACTCCTGCAGCTCCTGGTCAACATTCCCATCTCTGTGTGGCCAGGGTGTGCTCTGTATAACCCCTTCAGCTCCTGGTTAACATTCCCATCTCTGTGTGTTGCCACGATGTGCTCTGTATAACTCCTGCAGCTCCTGGTCAACATTCCCATCTCTGTGTGGCCAGGGTGTGCTCTGTATAATCCCTGCAGCTCCTGGTCAACATTCTCAGCTTTGTGTTCCCAGGGTATGCTCTGTATAACTCATGCAGCTCCTGGTCAACATTCCCATCTCTGTGTGACCAGGTTGTGCTCTGTATAACTCCTGCAGCTCCTGGTCAACATTCCCATTTCTGTGTGTGGGCAGGGTGTGCTCTGTATAACCCCTGCAGCTCCTGGTCAACATTCCCATCTCTGTGTGGCCAGAGTGTGCTCTGTATAACTCCTGCAGCTCCTGGTCAACATTCCCATCTCTGTGTGGCCAAGGTGTGCTCTGTATAACCCCTGCAGCTCCTGGTCAACATTCCCATCTCTGTGTGGCCAGGGTGTGCTCTGTATAACTCCTGCAGCTCCTGGTCAACATTCCCATCTCTGTGTGGCCAGGGTGTGCTCTGTATAACCCCTGCAGCTCCTGGTCAACATTCCCATCTGTGTGTGGCCAGGTTGTGCTCTGTATAACTCCTGCAGCTCCTGGTCAATATTCCCATTTCTGTGTGCCAGGGTGTGCTCTGTATAATACCTGCAGCTCCTGGTCAACATTCCCATCTGTGTGTGGCCAGGGTGTGCTCTGTATAACTCCTGCAGCTCCTGGTCAACATTCCCATCTGTGTGTGCCCAGGGTATGATCTGTATAACTCCTGCAGCTCCTGGTTAACATTCCCATCTGTGTGTGGCCAGGTTGTGCTCTGTATAACTCCTGCAGCTCCTGGTCAATATTCCAATTTCTGTGTGCCAGGGTGTGCTCTGTATAATCCCTGCAGCTCCTGGTCAACATTCCCATCTATGTGTGGCCAGGGTGTGCTCTGTATAACCCCTGCAGCTCCTGGTCAACATTCCCATCTGTGTGTGGACAGCGTGCGCACTGTATAACCCCTGCAGCTCCTGGTCAACATTCCCAACTCTGTGTATGTCCAGGGTGTGCTCTGTATAACCCCTGCAGCTCCTGGTCAACATTCCCATCTCTGTGTGGCCAGGGTGTGCTCTGTATAACCCCTGCAGCTCCTGGTCAACATTCCCATCTCTGTGTGGCCAGGATGTGCTCTGTATAACCCCAGCAGCTCCTGGTCAACATTCCCATCTCTGTGTGGCCAGGGTGTGCTCAGTATAACCCCTGCAACTCCTGGTCAACATTCCCATCTCTGTGTGTGTCCAGGGTGTGCTCTGTATAACTCCTGCAGCTTCTGGTCAACATTCCCATCTCTGTGTGGTCAGGGTGTGCTCTGTATAATCCCAGCAGCACCTGGTCAACATTTCCATCTCTGTGTGGCCAGAGTGTGCTCTGTATAACCCCAGCAGCTCCTGGTCAACATTCCCATCTCTGTGTGGCCAGGATGTGCTCTGTCTAACCCCTGCATCTCCTGGTCAACATTCCCATCTCTGTGTGGCCAGGATGTGCTCTGTCTAACCCCTGCATCTCCTGGTCAACATTCCCATCTCTGTGTGTGGCCAGGGTGTGCTCTGTATACCCCCTGCAGCTCCTGGTCAACATTCCCATCTCTGTGTGGCCAGGATGTGCTCTGTCTAACCCCTGCATCTCCTGGTCAACATTCCCATCTCTGTGTGTGGCCAGGGTGTGCTCTGTATAACTCCTGCAGCTCCTGGTCAACATTCTCAGCTTTGTGTTCCCAGGGTATGCTCTGTATAACTCATGCAGCTCCTGGTCAACATTCCCATCTCTGTGTGGCCAGGTTGTGCTCTGTATAACTCCTGCAGCTCCTGGTCAATATTCCCATTTCTGTGTGCCAGGGTGTGCTCTGTATAATACCTGCAGCTCCTGGTCAACATTCCCATCTGTGTGTGGCCAGGGTGTGCTCTGTATAACTCCTGCAGCTCCTGGTCAACATTCCCATCTGTGTGTGCCCAGGGTATGATCTGTATAACTCCTGCAGCTCCTGGTTAACATTCCCATCTGTGTGTGGCCAGGTTGTGCTCTGTATAACTCCTGCAGCTCCTGGTCAATATTCCCATTTCTGTGTACCAGGGTGTGCTCTGTATAATCCCTGCAGCTCCTGGTCAACATTCCCATCTGTGTGTGGCCAGGGTGTGCTCTGTATAACCCCTGCAGCTCCTGGTCAACATTCCCATCTCTGTGTGGCCAGGGTGTGCTCTGTATAACCCCTGCAGCTCCTGGTCCACATTCCCATCTGTGTGTGTGTCCACAGTGTGCTCTGTATAATCCCTGCAGCTCCTGGTCAACATTCTCATCTCTGTGTGGCCAGGGTGTGCTCAGTATAACCCCTGCAACTCCTGGTCAACATTCCTATCTCTGTGTGGTCAGGGTGTGCTCTGTATAACTACTGCAGCTCCTGGTCAACATTCCCATCTCTGTGTGTGTCCAGGGTGTGCTCTGTATAACTCCTGCAGCTCCTGTTCAACATTCCCATCTCTGTGAGGTCAGTGTGTGCTCTGTATAATCCCAGCAGCACCTGGTCAACATTTCCATCTCTGTGTGGCCAGAGTGTGCTCTGTAAAACCCCAGCAGCTCCTGGTCAACATTCCCATCTCTGTGTGGCCAGGATGTGCTCTGTCCAACCCCTGCATCTCCTGGTCAACATTCCCATCTCTGTGTGGCCAGGATGTGCTCTGTCCAACCCCTGCATCTCCTGGTCAACATTCCCATCTCTGTGTGTGGCCAGGGTGTGCTCTGTATACCCCCTGCAGCTCCTGGTCAACATTCCCATCTCTGTGTGGCCAGGATGTGCTCTGTGTAACCCCAGCAGCTCCTGGTCAACATTCCCATCTCTGTGTGGCCAGGGTGTGCTCTGTATAACCCCTGCAGCTCCTGGTCGACATTCCCATCTCTGTGTGGCCAGGATGTGCTCTGTATAACCCCTGCAGCTCCTGGTCAACATTCCCATCTCTGTGTGACCAGGGTGTGCTCTGTATACCCCCTGCAGCTCCTGGTCAACATTCCCATCTCTGTGTGGCCAGGGTGTGCTCTGTATAACCCCTGCAGCTCCTGGTCAACATTCCCATCTCTTTGTGGCCAGGGTGTGCTCTGTATACCCCCTGCAGCTCCTGGTCAACATTCCCATCTCTGTGTGTCCAGGGTGTGCTCTGTATACCCCTGCAGCTCCTGGTCAACATTCCCATCTCTGTGTGGCCAGGATGTGCTCTGTATAACCCCTGCAGCTCCTGGTCAACATTCCCATCTCTGTGTGGCCAGGTTGTGCTCTGTATAACTCCTGCAGCTCCTGGTCAACATTCCCATCTCTGTGTGGCCAGGGCGTGCTCTGTATACCCCCTGCAGCTCCTCGTCAACATTCCCATCTCTGTGTGGCCAGGGTGTGCTCTCTATAACTCCTGCAGCTCCTGGTCAACATTCCCATCTCTGTGTGGCCAGTGTGTGCTCTGTATAACTCCTGCAGCTCCTCGTCAACATTCCCATCTCTGTGTGGCCAGGGTGTGCTCTGTATAACTCCTGCAGATCCTCGTCAACATTCCCATCTCTGTGTGGCCAGGGTGTGCTCTGTATAACACCTGCAGCTCCTGGTCAACATTCCCATCTCTGTGTGGCCAGGGTGTGCTCTGTATATCCCCTGCAGCTCCTGGTCAACATTCCAATCTCTGTGTGGCCAGGGTGTGCTCTGTATAACTCCTGCAGCTCCTCGTCAACATTCCCATCTCTGTGTGGCCAGGGTGTGCTCTGTATAACACCTGCAGCTCCTGGTCAACATTCTCAACTCTGTGTGGCCAGGGTGTGCCCTGTATAACCCCTGCAGCTCCTGCTCTACATTCCCATCTCTGTGTGGCCAGTGTGTGCACTGTATAACTCCTGCAGCTCCTGGTCAACATTCCCATCTCTGTGTCGCCAGGGTGTGCTCTGTATACCCCCTGCAGCTCCTCATCAACATTCCCATCTCTGTGTGGCCAGGGTGTGCTCTGTATAACTCCTGCAGCTCCTGGTCAACATTCTCATCTCTGTGTGGCCAGTGTGTGCACTGTATAACACCTGCAGCTCCTGGTCAACATTCTCATCTCTGTGTGGCCAGGGTGTGCTCTGTATAACTCCTGCAGCTCCTGGTCAACATTCCCATCTCTGTGTGGCCAGTGTGTGCACTGTATAACACCTGCAGATCCTGGTCAACATTCTCATCTCTGTGTGGCCAGGGTGTGCTCTGTATAACCCCTGCAGCTCCTGCTCTACATTCCCATCGCTGTGTGGCCAGGGTGTGCTCTGTATAACACCTGCAGCTCCTGGTCAACATTCCCATCTCTGTGTGGCCAGGGTGTGCTCTGTATATCCCCTGCAGCTCCTGGTCAACATTCCAATCTCTGTGTGGCCAGGGTGTGCTCTGTATAACTCCTGCAGCTCCTCGTCAACATTCCCATCTCTGTGTGGCCAGGGTGTGCTCTGTATAACACCTGCAGCTCCTGGTCAACATTCTCATCTCTGTGTGGCCAGGGTGTGCTCTGTATAACCCCTGCAGCTCCTGCTCTACATTCCCATCCCTGTGTGGCCAGTGTGTGCACTGTATAACTCCTGCAGCTCCTGGTCAACATTCCCATCTCTGTGTGGCCAGGGTGTGCTCTGTATACCCCCTGCAGCTCCTCGTCAACATTCCCATCTCTGTGTGGCCAGGGTGTGCTCTGTATAACTCCTGCAGCTCCTGGTCAACATTCCCATCTCTGTGTGGCCAGTGTGTGCACTGTATAACACCTGCAGCTCCTGGTCAACATTCTCATCTCTGTGTGGCCAGGGTGTGCTCTGTATAACTCCTGCAGCTCCTGGTCAAATTTCCCATCTCTGTGTGGCCAGTGTGTGCTCTGTATAACCCCTGCAGCTCCTGCTCAACATTCCCATCTCTGTGTGACCAGGGCGTGCTCAGTATAATTCCTGCAGCTCCTGGTCGACATTCCCATGTCTGTGTGTCGAGGGTGTGCTCTGTATAACCCTAGCAGCTCCTGGTCAACATTCCCATCTCAGTGTATCCATGGTGTGCTCTGTTTTACCCCTGCAGCTCCTGGTCAACATTCCCATCTCTGTGTGACCAGGGCGTGCTCAGTATAATTCCTGCAGCTCCTGGTCGACATTCCCATGTCTGTGTGTCGAGGGTGTGCTCTGTATAACCCTAGCAGCTCCTGGTCAACATTCCCATCTCAGTGTATCCAGGGTGTGCTCTGTATAACCCCAGCAGCTCCTGGTCAACATTCCCATCTCTGTGTGGCCAGTGTGTGCACTGTATAACACCTGCAGCTCCTGGTCAACATTCTCATCTGTGTGTGGCCAGGGTGTGCTCTGTATACCCCTGCAGCTCCTGGTCAACATTCCCATCTATGTGTGGCCAGGGTGTGCTCTGTATACCCCCTGCAGCTCCTGGTCAACATTCCCATCTCTGTGTGTCCAGGGTGTGCTCTGTATACCCCTGCAGCTCCTGGTCAACATTCCCATCTCTGTGTGGCCAGGGTGTGCTCTGTATAACCCCTGCTCCTGGTCAACATTCCCATCTCTGTGTGACCAGGATGTGCACTGTATAACACCTGCAGCTCCTGGTCAACACTCCCATCTCTGTGTGGCCAGGGTGTGCTCTGTATAACTCCTGCAGCTCCTGGTCAACATTCCCATCTCTGTGTGGTCAGGGTGTGCTCTGTATAATCCCAGCAGCACCTGGTCATCATTTCCATCTCTGTGTGGCCAGAGTGTGCTCTGTATAACCCCAGCAGCTCTGGTCAACATTCCCATCTCTGTGTGGCCAGGATGTGCTCTGTCTAACCCCTGCATCTCCTGGTCAACATTCCCATCTCTGTGTGGCCAGGATGTGCTCTGTCTAACCCCTGCATCTCCTGGTCAACATTCCCATCTCTGTGTGTGGCCAGGGTGTGCTCTGTATACCCCCTGCAGCTCCTGGTCAACATTCCCATCTCTGTGTGGCCAGGATGTGCTCTGTCTAACCCCTGCATCTCCTGGTCAACATTCCCATCTCTGTGTGTGGCCAGGGTGTGCTCTGTATAACTCCTGCAGCTCCTGGTCAACATTCCCATCTCTATGTGGCCAGGGTGTGCTCTGTGTAACCCCAGCAGCTCCTGGTCAACATTCCCATCTCTGTGTGGCCAGGGTGTGCTCTGTATAACTCCTGCAGCTCCTGGTCAACATTCCCATCTCTCTGTGGCCAGTGTGTGCACTGTATAACACCTGCAGCTCCTGGTCAACATTCCCATCTCTGTGTGGCCAGGGTGTGCTCTGTATAACTCCTGCAGCTCCTGGTCAACATTCCCATCTCTGTGTGGTCAGGGTGTGCTCTGTATAATCCCAGCAGCACCTGGTCATCATTTCCATCTCTGTGTGGCCAGAGTGTGCTCTGTATAACCCCAGCAGCTCCTGGTCAACATTCCCATCTCTGTGTGGCCAGGATGTGCTGTGTCTAACCCCTGCATCTCCTGGTCAACATTCCCATCTCTGTGTGGCCAGGATGTGCTCTGTCTAACCCCTGCATCTCCTGGTCAACATTCCCATCTCTGTGTGTGGCCAGGGTGTGCTCTGTATACCCCCTGCAGCTCCTGGTCAACATTCCCATCTCTGTGTGGCCAGGATGTGCTCTGTCTAACCCCTGCATCTCCTGGTCAACATTCCCATCTCTGTGTGTGGCCAGGGTGTGCTTTGTATAACTCCTGCAGCTCCTGGTCAACATTCCCATCTCTATGTGGCCAGGGTGTGCTCTGTGTAACCCCAGCAGCTCCTGGTCAACATTCCCATCTCTGTGTGGCCAGGGTGTGCTCTGTATAACCCCTGCAGCTCCTGGTCAACATTCCCATCTATGTGTGGCCAGGGTGTGCTCTGTATAACCCCTGCAGCTCCTGGTCGACATTCCCATCTCTGTGTGGCCAGGATGTGCTCTGTATAAACCCTGCAGCTCCTGGTCAACATTCCCATCTCTGTGTGGCCAGAGTGTGCTCTGTATAACACCTGCAGCTCCTGGTCAACATTCCCATCTCTGTGTGGCCAGGATGTGCTCTGTCTAACCCCTGCATCTCCTGGTCAACATTCCCATCTCTGTGTGGCCAGGATGTGCTCTGTATAACCCCTGCAGCTCCTGGTCAACATTCCCATCTATGTGTGGCCAGGGTGTGCTCTGTATACCCCCTGCAGCTCCTGGTCAACATTCCCATCTCTGTGTGGCCAGGGTGTGCTCTGTATAACCCCTGCAACTCCTGGTCAACATTCCCATCTCTTTGTGGCCAGGGTGTGCTCTGTATACCCCCTGCAGCTCCTGGTCAACATTCCCATCTCTGTGTAGCCAGGGTGTGCTCTGTATAACACCTGCTGCTCCTGGTCAACATTCTCATCTCTGTGTGGCCAGGGTGTGCTCTGTATAACTCCTGCAGCTCCTGGTCAACATTCCCATCTCTGTGTGGCCAGTGTGTGCTCTGTATAACCCCTGCAGCTCCTGGTCAACATTCCCATCTCTGTGTGACCAGGGTGTGCTCAGTATAACTCCTGCAGCTCCTGGTCGATATTCCCATGTCTGTATGTCGAGGGTGTGCTCTGTTTTCCCCCAGCAGCTCCTGGTCAACGTTCCCATATCTGTGTGGCCAGGGTGTGCTCTGTATAACCCTAGCAGCTCCTGGTCAACATTCCCATCTCAGTGTATCCAGGGTGTGCTCTGTTTTACCCCAGCAGCTCCTGGTCAACATTCCCATCTCTGTGCGGCCAGGGTGTGCTCTGTTTAACCCCTGCAGCTCCTGGTCAACATTCCCATCTCTGTGTGGCCAGAGTGCGCTCTGTATAACCCCTGCAGCTCCTGGTCAACATTCCCAACTCTCTGTGGCCAGGATGTGCACTGTATAACCCCAGCAGCTCCTGGTCAACATTCCCATCTCTGTGTGTGGCCAGGATGTGCTCTGTATAACCCCTGGAGCTCCTGGTTAACATTCCCATCTCTGTGTGTGGCCAGAATGTGCTCTGTATAACTCCTGCAGCTCCTGGTCAACATTCCCATCTCTGTGTGGCCAGGGTGTGCTCTGTATAACCCCTGCAGCTCCTGGTCAACATTCCCATCTCTGTATGGCCAGGGTGTGCTCTGTATAACCCCTGCAGCTCCTGGTCAACATTCCCATCTCTGTGTGGCCAGGGTGTGCTCTGTATAACTCCTGCAGCTCCTGGTCAACATGTTGTTCTCTGTGAGGCCAGGTGGCGCTCTGTTTTACCCCTGCAGCTCCTGGTCAATATTCCCATTTCTGTGTGCCATGGTGTGCTCTGTTTAATCCCTGCAGCTCCTGGTCAACATTCCCATCAGTGTGTGGCCAGGGTGTGCTTGTATAACCCCTGCAGCTCCTGGTCCACATTGCCATATGTGTGTGTGTCCAGGGTGTGCTCTGTATAACCCCTGCAGCTCCTGGTCAACATTCCCATCTCTGTGTGGCCAGGATGTGCTCTGTATATCCCCTTCAGCTCCTGGTCAACATTCCCATCTGTGTGTGTGTCCAGGGTGTGCTCTGTATAACTCCTGCAGCTCCTGGTCAACATTCCCATCTCTGTGTGGTCAGGGTGTGCTCTGTATAATCCCAGCAGCACCTGGTCAACATTTCCATCTCTGTGTGGCCAGAGTGTGCTCTGTATAACCCCAGCAGCTCCTGGTCAACATTCCCATCTCTGTGTGGCCAGGATGTGCTCTGTCTAACCCCTGCATCTCCTGGTCAACATTCCCATCTCTGTGTGGCCAGGATGTGCTCTGTCTAACCCCTGCATCTCCTGGTCAACATTCCCATCTCTGTGTGTGGCCAGGGTGTGCTCTGTATACCCCCTGCAGCTCCTGGTCAACATTCCCATCTCTTTGTGGCCAGGATGTGCTCTGTCTAACCCCTGCATCTCCTGGTCAACATTCCCATCTCTGTGTGTGGCCAGGTTGTGCTCTGTGTAACCCCAGCAGCTCCTGGTCAACATTCCCATCTCTGTGTGGCCAGGGTGTTCTCTGTATAACCCCTGCAGCTCCTGGTCAACATTCCCATCTATGTGTGGCCAGGGTGTGCTCTGTATAACCCCTGCAGCTCCTGGTCGACATTCCCATCTCTGTGTGGCCAGGATGTGCTCTGTATAACCCCTGCAGCTCCTGGTCAACATTCCCATCTCTGTGTGACCAGGATGTGCTCTGTATAACCCCAGCAGCACCTGGTCAACATTCCCATCTCTGTGTGGCCAGAGTGTGCTCTGTATAACTCCTGCAGCTCCTGGTCAACATTCCCATCTCTGTGTGGCCAGGATGTGCTCTGTATAACCCCTGCAGCTCCTCGTCAACATTCCCATCTATGTGTGGCCAGGGTGTGCTCTGTATACCCCCTGCAGCTCCTGGTCAACATTCCCATCTCTGTGTGGCCAGGGTGTGCTCTGTATAACCCCTGCAACTCCTGGTCAATATTCCCATCTCTTTGTGGCCAGGGTGTGCTCTGTATACCCCCTGCAGCTCCTCGTCAACATTCCCATCTCTCTGTGGCCAGGGTGTGCTCTGTATAACTCCTGCAGCTCCTGGTCAACATTCCCATCTCTGTGTGGCCAGTGTGTGCTCTGTATAACTCCTGCAGCTCCTCGTCAACATTCCCATCTCTGTGTGGCCAGGGTGTGCTCTGTATAACTCCTGCAGCTCCTCGTCAACATTCCCATCTCTGTGTGGCCAGGGTGTGCTCTGTATAACACCTGCAGCTCCTGGTCAACATTCCCATCTCTGTGTGGCCAGGGTGTGCTCTGTATACTCCTGCAGCTCCTGCTCTACATTCCCATCTCTGTGTGGCCAGTGTGTGCACTGTATAACTCGTGCAGCTCCTGGTCAACATTCCCATCTCTGTGTGGCCAGGGTGTGCTCTGTATACCCCCTGCAGCTCCTCGTCAACATTCCCATCTCTGTGTGGCCAGGGTGTGCTCTGTATACCTCCTGCAGCTCCTGGTCAACATTCCCATCTCTGTGTGGCCAGTGTGTGCACTGTATAACACCTGCAGCTCCTGGTCAACATTCTCATCTCTGTGTGGCCAGGGTGTGCTCTGTATAACTTCTGCAGCTCCTGGTCAACATTCCCATCTCTGTGTGGCCAGTGTGTGCACTGTATAACACCTGCAGCTCCTGGTCAACATTCTCATCTCTGTGTGGCCAGGGTGTGTTCTGTATAACCCCTGCAGCTCCTGGTCAACATTCCCATCTCTGTGTGACCAGGGTGTGCTCAGTATAACTCCTGCAGCTCCTGGTCGACATTCCCATGTCTGTATGTCGAGGGTGTGCTCTGTTTTCCCCCAGCAGCTCCTGGTCAACATTCCCATATCTGTGTGGCCAGGGTGTGCTCTGTATAACCCTAGCAGCTCCTGGTCAACATTCCCATCTCAGTGTATCCAGGGTGTGCTCTGTTTTACCCCAGCAGCTCCTGGTCAACATTCCCATCTCTGTGTGGCCAGGATGTGCTCTGTATAACCCCTGCAACTCCTGGTCAACATTCCCATCTCTGTGTGGCCAGGGTGTGCTCTGTATACCCCCTGCAGCTCCTGGTCAACATTCCCATCTCTGTGTGGCCAGGATGTGCTCTGTTTAACCCCTGCAGCTCCTGGTCAACATTCCCATCTCTGTGTAGCCAGGGTGTGCTCTGTATAACACCTGCAGCTCCTGGTCAACATTCTCATCTCTGTGTGGCCAGGGTGTGCTCTGTATAACTCCTGCAGCTCCTGGTCAACATTCCCATCTCTGTGTGGCCAGTGTGTGCACTGTATAACACCTGCAGCTCCTGGTCAACATTCTCATCTCTGTGTGGCCAGGGTGTGTTCTGTATAACCCCTGCAGCTCCTGGTCAACATTCCCATCTCTGTGTGACCAGGGTGTGCTCAGTATAACTCCTGCAGCTCCTGGTCGACATTCCCATGTCTGTATGTCGAGGGTGTGCTCTGTTTTCCCCCAGCAGCTCCTGGTCAACATTCCCATATCTGTGTGGCCAGGGTGTGCTCTGTATAACCCTAGCAGCTCCTGGTCAACATTCCCATCTCAGTGTATCCAGGGTGTGCTCTGTTTTACCCCAGCAGCTCCTGGTCAACATTCCCATCTCTGTGTGGCCAGGGTGTGCTCTGTTTAACCCCTGCAGCTCCTGGTCAACATTCCCATCTCTGTGTGGCCAGAGTGCGCTCTGTATAACCCCTGCAGCTCCTGGTCAACATTCCCAACTCTCTGTGGCCAGGATGTGCTCTGTATAACCCCTGCAGCTCCTGGTTAACATTCCCATCTCTGTGTGTGGCCAGGATGTGCTCTGTATAACTCCTGCAGCTCCTGGTCAACATTCCCATCTCTGTGTGGCCAGGGTGTGCTCTGTATAACCCCTGCAGCTCCTGGTCAACATTCCCATCTCTGTGTGGCCAGGGTGTGCTCTGTATAACCCCTGCAGCTCCTGGTCAACATTCCCATCTCTGTGTGGCCAGGGTGTGCTCTGTATAACCCCTGCAGCTCCTGGTTAACATTCCCATCTCTGTCTGTGGCCAGGATGTGCTCTGTATAACTCCTGCAGCTCCTGGTCAACATTCCCATCTCTGTGTGGCCAGGGTGTGCTCTGTATAACCCCTGCAGCTCCTGGTCAACATTCCCATCTCTGTGTGGCCAGGGTGTGCTCTGTATAACCCCTGCAGCTCCTGGTCCACATTCCCATCTGTGTGTGTGTCCACAGTGTGCTCTGTATAATCCCTGCAGCTCCTGGTCAACATTCTCATCTCTGTGTGGCCAGGGTGTGCTCAGTATAACCCCTGCAGCTCCTGGTCAACATGTTGTTCCCTGTGAGGCCAGGTGGCGCTATGTTTTACCCCTGCAGCTCCTGGTCAATATTCCCATTTCTGTGTGGCCATGGTGTGCTCTGTATAATCCCTGCAGCTCCTGGTCAACATTCCCATCAGTGTGTGGCCAGGGTGTGCTCTGTATAACCCCTGCAGCTCCTGGTCCACATTGCCATCTGTGTGTGTGTCCAGGGTGTGCTCTGTATACCCCCTGCAGCTCCTGGTCAACATTCCCATCTCTGTGTGGCCAGGATGTGCTCTGTATATCCCCTGCAGCTCCTGGTCAACATTGCCATCTGTGTGTGTGTCCAGGGTGTGCTCTGTATAACCCCTGCAGCTCTTGGTCAACATTCCCATCTCTGTGTGGCCAGGGTGTGCTCTGTATAACCCCTGCAGCTCCTCATCAACATTCCAATCTCTTTGTGGCCAGGGTGTGCTCTGTATAACTGCTGCAGCTCCTGGTCAACATTCCCATCTCTGTGTGGCCAGGTTGTGCTCAGTATAACTCCTGCAGCTCCTGGTCGACATTCCCATGTCTGTATGTCGAGGGTGTGCTCTGTTTTCCCCCAGCAGCTCCTGGTCAACATTCCCATATCTGTGTGGCCAGGGTGTGCTCTGTATAACCCTAGCAGCTCCTGGTCAACATTCCCATCTCAGTGTATCCAGGGTGTGCTCTGTATAACCCCAGCAGCTCCTGGTCAACATTCCCATCTCTGTGTGGCCAGGGTGTGCTCTGTTTAACCCCTGCAGCTCCTGGTCAACATTCCCATCTCTGTGTGGCCAGAGTGCGCTCTGTATAACCCCTGCAGCTCCTGGTCAAGATTCCCAACTCTCTGTGGCCAGGATGTGCACTGGATAACCCCAGCAGCTCCTGGTGAACGTTCCCATCTCTGTGTGTGGCCAGGATGTGCTCTGTATATCCCCTGCAGCTCCTGGTTAACATTCTCATCTCTGTGTGTGGCCAGGATGTGCTCTGTATAACTCCTGCAGCTCCTGGTCAACATTCCCATCTCTGTGTGGCCAGGGTGTGCTCTGTATAACCCCTGCTGCTCCTGGTCAACATTCCCATCTCTGTGTGGCCAGGCTGTGCTTTGTATAACCCCTGCAGCTCCTGGTCAATATTCCCATTTATGTGTGCCAGTGTGTGCTCTGTATAATCCCTGCAGCTCCTGGTCAACATTCCCATCAGTGTGTGGCCAGGGTGTGCTTGTATAACCCCTGCAGCTCCTGGTACACATTCCCATCTGTGTGTGTGTCCAGGGTGTGCTCTGTATAACCCCTGCAGCTCCTGGCCAACATTCCCATCTCTGTGTGGCCAGAGTGTGCTCTGTATAACCCCTGCAGCTGCTGGTCAACATTTCCATCTCTGTGTGGCCAGGGTGTGCTCTGTATAACCCCTGCAGCTCCTGGTCAACATTCCCATCTCTGTGTGGCCAGGGTGTGCTCTGTATAACCCCTGCTGCTCCTGGTCAACATTCCCATCTCTGTGTGGCCAGGCTGTGCTTTGTATAACCCCTGCAGCTCCTGGTCAATATTCCCATTTCTGTGTGCCAGTGTGTGCTCTGTATAATCCCTGCAGCTCCTGGTCAACATTCCCATCAGTGAGTGGCCAGGGTGTGCTTGTATAACCCCTGCAGCTCCTGCTACACATTCCCATCTGTGTGTGTGTCCAGGGTGTGCTCTGTATAACCCCTGCAGCTCCTGGCCAATATTCCCATCTCTGTGTGGCCAGGGTGTGCTCTGTATAACCCCTGCAGCTCCTGGTCAACGTTCCCATCTCTGTGTGGCCAGGATGTGCTCTGTATATCCCCTGCAGCTCCTGGTCAACATTCCCATCTGTGTGTGTGTCCAGGGTGTGCTCTGTATAACCCCAGCAGCACCTGGTCAACATTTCCATCTCTGTGTGGCCAGAGTGTGCTCTGTATATCCCCTGCAGCTCCTGGTCAACATTCCCATCTGTGTGTGTGTCCAGGGTGTGCTCTGTATAACCCCAGCAGCACCTGGTCAACATTTCCATCTCTGTGTGGCCAGAGTGTGCTCTGTATAACCCCTGCAGCTCCTGGTCAACATTCCCATCTCTGTGTGGCCAGGATGTGCTCTGTATAACCCCTGCAGCTCCTGGTCAACATTCCCATCTCTGTGTGGCCAGGGTGTGCTCTGTATAACTCCTGCAGCTCCTGGTCAACATTCCCATCTCTGTGTGGCCAGGCTGTCCTCTGTATAACCCCTGCAGCTCATGGTCAACAGTCCCCTGAGCTTACTGAAATATCTGAACCCCAGCACCTGCAAAAACCATTCCTGTCCCTACTCTATCCATGTGTCCGAAATGGCCACAACATCGATGTGCCAGGTACTAACCCATGCCGCAAGTTCACCCACCCATTCCGGACGCTCCTGTCATTGAAGAAGACACACTTTAAACCACCTTCCTGCCTGCCGGTACACTCCTGCAACTTTGAAACCTTACTCATGACCTCACTACTCTCAACCTCCTGTATACTGGAGTTCCAATTCAGGTTCCCAAGCCCCTGCTGAACTAGATTAAACCCTCCCAAAGAGCATTAGCAAATTTCCCCCCAAAGATATTGGTACCCCTCTGGTCCAGGTGTAGACCATCCCATTTGTAGAGTTCCCACCGAACCCAGAATGAGCCCCAATTATCCAGAAATCTGAAATCTTCCCTCCTGCACCATCCCTGTAGCCACGTGTTCAACTCCTCTCTCTCCCTATTCCTCGTCTCGCTATAACGTGGCACGGGAAACAACCCAGAGATAATAACTCTGTTTGTCCTGGATCTATGTTTCCACCCTAGCTCCCTGAATTCCTGCCTTACATCCCTATCCCTTTTCCTACCTATGTCGTTGGTACCTATGTGGACCATGACTTGGGGCTGCTCCCCCTCCCCCTTAAGGATCCCGAAAACACGATCCGAGACATCACGCACCCTGGCACCTGGGAGGCAACACACCAGCTACGAGTCTCTCACCTTCCCACAGTATCTCATATCTATTCCCCTAACTATGGAGCCTCCAATGACTAATGTTCTACTCCTCTCCCCCCTTCCCATCTGAGCAACAGGGACAGACTCTGTGCCACAGACTTCGGAGTAACTACATCCCTGAACCTTCTATCTATGACCACCTCTGCCTCCCGAATGATCCGAAGTTCATCCAGCTCCAGCTCCAGTTCCCTAACGCGCTTTCTGAGGAGCTGGAGATGGGAGCACTTCCCACAGGTCAAATCAGCAGGGACACTGTCGACGTCCCTCACTTCAAACATTCTGCAGGAGGAACACTGCACTACCTTCCCTGCCATCCCCTCGATAAAAAAAGAAAAAGAAAGAGCTAACCTGTTATTCACTCCCCTTCTCAGCAAGCACTCACTCAGCAACCTCAACGCCCCGCACGATAACACCAGCCAATGAACTTATTGTTTTGCTGTGATGTCACTACTGAATTGTTTTTTAATTTCAGCCTGGTGTCCAGAGATGTCCCTCTCAGCTCCTGCTCTGTTCAAACCTCCGCGACTCTCAGCTCCCGCTGTGTTCAAACCTCCGCAACTCTCAGCTCCCGCTCTGTTCAAACCTCCGCGACTCTCAGCTCCCGCTCTGTTCAAACCTCCGCGACTCTCAGCTCCAGCTCTGTTCAAACCTCCGCGACTCTCAGCTCCCGCTCTGTTCAAACCTCCGCGGCTCTCAGCTCCCGCTGTGTTCAAACCTCCGCGACTCTCAGCTCCCGCTCTGTTCAAACCTCCGCGACTCTCAGCTCCCGCTGTGTTCAAACCTCCGTGACTCTCAGCTCCCGCTCTGTTCAAACCTCCGCAACTCTCAGCTCCCGCTGTGTTCAAACCTCCGCGACTCTCAGCTCCCGCTGTGTTCAAACCTCCGCGACTCTTAGCTCCCGCTCTGTTCAAACCTCCGCGACTCTCAGCTCCTGCTCTGTTCAAACCTCCGCGACTCTCAGCTCCCGCTCTGTTCAAACCTCCGCGGCTCTCAGCTCCCGCTCTGTTCAAACCTCCGCGACTCTCAGCTCCCGCTCTGTTCAAACCTCCGCAACTCTCAGCTCCCGCTGTGTTCAAACCTCCGCGACTCTCAGCTCCCGCTGTGTTCAAACCTCCGCGACTCTTAGCTCCCGCTCTGTTCAAACCTCCGCGACTCTCAGCTCCTGCTCTGTTCAAACCTCCGCAACTCTCAGCTCTCGCTCTGTTCAAACCTCCGCAACTCTCAGCTCCCGCTCTGTTCAAACCTCCGTGACTCTCAGCTCCCGCTGTGTTCAAACCTCCGCGACTCTCAGCTCCCGCTGTGTTCAAACCTCCGCGACTCTCAGCTCCCGCTCTGTTCAAACCTCCGCGACTCTCAGCTCCCGCTGTGTTCAAACCTCCGCGACTCTCAGCTCCCGCTGTGTTCAAACCTCCGCGACTCTCAGCTCCCGCTGTGTTCAAACCTCCGCGACTCTCAGCTCCCGCTCTGTTCAAACCTCCGCGACTCTCAGCTCCCGCTCTGTTCAAACCTCCGCAACTCTCAGCTCCCGCTCTGTTCAAACCTCCGCGACTCTCAGCTCCCGCTCTGTTCAAACCTCCGCGACTCTCAGCTCCCGCTCTTTTCAAACCTCCGCGACTCTCAGCTCCCGCTCTGTTCAAACCTCCACGACTCTCAGCTCCCGCTCTTTTCAAACCTCCGCGAATCTCAGCTCCCGCTCTGTTCAAACCTCCGCGACTCTCAGCTCCCGCTGTGTTCAAACCTCCGCGACTCTCAGCTCCCGCTCTGTTCAAACCTCCGCAACTCTCAGCTCCCGCTGTGTTCAAACCTCCGCGACTCTCAGCTCCCGCTCTATTCAAACCTCCGCGACTCTCAGGTCCCGCTGTGTTCAAACCTCCGCGACTCTCAGGTCCCGCTGTGTTCAAACCTCCGCGACTCTCAGCTCCCGCTCTGTTCAAACCTCCGCGACTCTCAGCTCCCGCTCTGTTCAAACCTCCGCGACTCTCAGGTCCCGCTGTGTTCAAACCTCCGCGACTCTCAGCTCCCGCTCTGTTCAAACATCCGCGACTCTCAGCTCCCGCGCTTTTCAAACCTCCGCAACTCTCAGCTCCCGCTGTGTTCAAACCTCCGCGACTCTCAGCTCCCGCTGTGTTCAAACCTCCGCAACTCTCAGCTCCCGCTCTGTTCAAACCTCCGCGACTCTCAGCTCCCGCTCTGTTCAAACCTCCGTGACTCTCAGCTCCCGCTCTTTTCAAACCTCCGCGACTCTCAGCTCCCGCTGTGTTCAAACCTCCGCGACTCTCAGCTCGCGCTCTGTTCAAACCTCCGCAACTCTCAGCTCCCGCTCTGTTCAAACCTCCGCGACTCTCAGCTCCCGCTCTGTTCAAACCTCCGTGACTCTCAGCTCCCGCTGTGTTCAAACCTCCGCGACTCTCAGCTCCCGCTCTGTTCAAACCTCCGCAACTCTCAGCTCCCGCTCTGTTCAAACCTCCGCGACTCTCAGCTCCCGCTCTGTTCAAACCTCCGCGACTCTCAGCTCCCGCTGTGTTCAAACCTCCGCGACTCTCAGCTCCCGCTGTTTTCAAACCACCGCGACTCTCAGCTCCCGCTGTGTTCAAACCTCCGCGACTCTCAGCTCCCGCTCTGTTCAAACCTCCGTGACTCTCAGCTCCCGCTGTGTTCAAACCTCCGCAACTCTCAGCTCCCGCTCTGTTCAAACCTCCGCGACTCTCAGCTCCCGCTCTGTTCAAACCTCCGTGACTCTCAGCTCCCGCTGTGTTCAAACCTCCGCGACTCTCAGCTCCCGCTCTGATCAAACCTCCGCAACTCTCAGCTCCCGCTGTGTTCAAACCTCCGCGACTCTCAGCTCCCGCTCTGATCAAACCTCCACGACTCTCAGCTCCCGCTCTGTTCAAACCTCCGTGACTCTCAGCTCCCGCTCTGTTCAAACCTCCGCAATTCTCAGCTCCCGCTGTGTTCAAACCTCCGCGACTCTCAGCTCCCGCTGTGTTCAAACCTCCGCGACTCTCAGCTCCCGCTGTGTTCAAACCTCCGCGACTCTCAGCTCCCGCTGTGTTCAAACCTCCGCGACTCTCAGCTCCCGCTCTTTTCAAACCTCCGTGACTCTCAGCTCCCGCTCTTTTCAAACCTCCGTGACTCTCAGCTCCCGCTCTGTTCAAACCTCCGTGACTCTCAGCTCCCGCTGTGTTCAAACCTCCGCGACTCACAGCTCGCGCTCTGTTCAAACCTCCGCAACTCTCAGCTCCCGCTGTGTTCAAACCTCCGTGACTCTCAGCTCCCGCTGTGTTCAAACCTCCGCGACTCTCAGCTCCCGCTCTGGTCAAACCTCCGTGACTCTCAGCTCCCGCTGTGTTCAAACCTCCGCGACTCTCAGCTCCTGCTCTGTTCAAACCTCCGCGACTCTCAGCTCCCGCTCTGTTCAAACCTCCGTGACTCTCAGCTCCCGCTCTGTTCAAACATCCGTGACTCTCAGCTCCCGCTCTGTTGAAACCTCCGTGACTCTCAGCTCCCGCTCTGTTCAAACCTCCGCAACTCTCAGCTCCCGCTCTGTTGAAACCTCCGTGACTCTCAGCTCCCGCTCTGTTCAAACCTCCGCGACTCTCAGCTCCCGCTCTGTTGAAACATCCGTGACTCTCAGCTCCCGCTGTGTTCAAACCTCCGCGACTCTCAGCTCCCGCTTTGTTCAAACCTCCGTGACTCTCAGCTCCCGCTCTGTTCAAACATCCGTGACTATCAGCTCCCGCTCTGTTCAAACCTCCGCGACTCTCAGCTCCCGCTCTGTTCAAACATCCGTGACTCTCAGCTCCCGCTCTGTTCAAACCTCCGCGACTCTCAGCTCCCGCTCTGTTCAAACCTCCGCGACTCCCAGCTCCCGCTCTGTTCAAACCTCTGCGACTCTCAGCTCCCGCTCTGTTGAAACCTCCGCGACTCTCAGCTCCCGCTGTGTTCAAACCTCCGCGACTCTCAGCTCCCGCTTTGTTCAAACCTCCGCGACTCTCAGCTCCCGCTCTGTTCAAACCTCCGCAACTCTCAGCTCCCGCTCTTTTCAAACCTCCGCGACTCTCAGCTCCGGCTCTGTTCAAACCTCTGTGACTCTCAGCTCCCACTCTTTTCAAACCTCTGTGACTCTCAGCTCCCACTCTGTTCAAACCTCCGCAACTCTCAGCTCGCGCTCTGTTCAAACCTCCGCGACTCTCAGCTCCCGCTCTTTTCAAACCCCCGCGACTCTCAGCTCCCGCTCTTTTCAAACATCCGTGACTCTCAGCTCCCGCTCTGTTCAAACCTCCGCGACTCTCAGCTCCCGCTCTGTTCAAACATCCGTAACTCTCAGCTCCCGCTCTGTTCAAACCTCCGCGACTCTCAGCTCCCGCTGTGTTCAAACCTCCGCAACTCTCAGCTCCCGCTCTTTTCAAACCTCCGCGACTCTCAGCTCCCGCTCTGTTCAAACCTCTGTGACTCTCAGCTCCCACTCTTTTCAAACCTCCGCGACTCTCAGCTCCCGCTCTGTTCAAACCTCCGCGACTCTCAGCTCCCGCTCTGTTCAAACCTCCGCAACTCTCAGCTCCCGCTCTGTTCAAACCTCCGTGACTCTCAGCTCCCGCTGTGTTCAAACCTCCGCGACTCACAGCTCGCGCTCTGTTCAAACCTCCGCGACTCTCAGCTCGCGCTCTGTTCAAACCTCCGTGACTCTCAGCTCCCGCTCTTTTCAAACCCCCGCGACTCTCAGCTCCCGCTCTTTTCAAACCTCCGCGACTCTCAGTTCCCGCTCTTTTCGAAATCTCCGCGACTCTCAGCTCCCGCTCTTTTCAAACCTCCGCGACTCTCAGTTCACGCTCTTTTCAAACCTCCGCGACTCTCAGCTCCCGCTCTTTTCAAACCTCCGCGACTCTCAGCTCCCGCTCTTTTCAAACCTCCGCGACTCTCAGTTCCCGCTCTTTTCGAACCTCCGCAACTCTCAGCTCCCGCTCTTTTCAAACCTCCGCGACTCTCAGCTCCCGCTCTTTTCAAACCTCTGCGACTCTCAGTTCCCGCTCTTTTCGAACCTCCGCGACTCTCAGCTCCCGCTCTGTTCAAACCTCTGTGACTCTCAGCTCCCACTCTTTTCAAACCTCCGCGACTCTCAGCTCCCACTCTGTTCAAACCTCCGCGACTCTCAGCTCCCGCTCTGTTCAAACCTCCGTGACTCTCAGCTCCCGCTCTTTTCGAACCTCCGCGACTATCACCTCCCGCTCTGTTCAAACCTCCGTGACTCTCAGCTCCTACTCTTTTCAAACCTCCGCGACTCTCAGCTCCCGCTCTTTTCAAACATCCACGACTCTCAGCTCCTGCTCTTTTCGAACCTCCGCGACTCTCACCTCCCGCTCTGTTCAAACCTCCGTGACTCTCAGCTCCCGCTCTTTTCGAACCTTCGCGACTCTCACCTCCCGCTCTGTTCAAACCTCCGTGACTCTCAGCTCCTACTCTTTTCAAACGTCCGTGACTCTCAGCTCCCACTCTTTTCAAACCTCAGCGACTCTCAGTTCCCGTTCTTTTCACACCTCCGCGACTCTCAGCTCCCGCTCTGTTCAAACCTCCGTGACTCTCAGCTCCCGCTCTTTTCAAACCTCCGCGACTCTCAGCTCCCGCTCTGTTCAAACCTCCGTGACTCTCAGCTCCCGCTCTTTTCAAACCTCCGTGACTCTCAGCTCCCGCTCTTTTCGAACCTCCGCGACTCTCAGCTCCCGCTCTTTTCAAACCTCCGTGACTCTCAGCTCCCGCTCTTTTCAAACCTCCGTGACTCTCAGCTCCCGCTCTTTTCGAACCTCCGCGACTCTCAGCTCCCGCTCTTTTCAAACCTCCGCGACTCTCAGCTCCCGCTCTTTTCAAACCTCCGCGACTCTCAGCTCCCGCTGTTTTCAAACCTCTGTGACTCTCAGCTCCCGCTCTTTTCAAACCTCCGTGACTCTCAGCTCCCGCTCTATTCAAACCTCCGCGACTCTCAGCTCCCGCTCTGTTCAAACCTCCGTGACTCTCAGCTCCCGCTCTTTTCAAACCTCCGTGACTCTCAGCTCCCGCTCTTTTCGAACCTCCACGACTCTCAGCTCCCGCTCTTTTCAAACCTCCGCGACTCTCAGCTCCCGCTCTTTTCAAACCTCTGTGACTCTCAGCTCCCGCTCTTTTCAAACATCCGCGACACTCAGCTCCCGCTCTTTTCAAACCTCTGCGACTCTCAGCTCCCGCTCTTTTCAAACCTCCGCGACTCTCAGCTCCCGCGCTTTTCAAACCTCCGCGACTCTCAGCTCCCGCTCTTTTCAAACCTCCCCGACTCTCAGCTCCCGCTCTTTTCAAACCTCCGCGAGTCTCAGTTCCCACTCTTTTCAAACCTCTGCGACTCTCAGCTCCCGCTCTTTTCAAACCTCCGCGACTCTCAGCTCCCGCTCTTTTCAAACCTCCGCGACTCTCAGCTCCCGCTCTTTTCAAACCTCCGCGACTCTCAGCTCCCGCTCTTTTCAAACCTCCGCGACTCTCAGCTCCCGCTCTTTTCAAACATCCACGACTCTCAGCTCCCGCTCTTTTCAAACCTGCGGGACTCTCAGGTCCCGCTCTTTTCAAACCTCCGCGACTCTCAGCTCCCGCTCTTTTCAAACCTCTGCGACTCTCAGCTCCCGCTCTTTTCAAACCTCCGCGAATCTCAGCTCCTGCTCTTCTGAAACCACCGGCAATCTCGGGTCCCGCTCTTTTCAAATCTCCGCGACTCTCAGGTCCCGCTCTTTTCAAATCTCTGCGACTCTCAGCTCCCGCTCTTTTCAAACCTCCGCGACTCTCAGCTCCCGCTCTTTTCATTCCCATCTCTGTGTGGCCAGTGTGTGCTCTGTATCACACCTGCAGCTCCTGGTCAACATTCCCATCTCTGTGTGGCCAGGATGTGCTCTGTATAACCCCTGCAGGTCCTGGTCAACATTCCCTTCTCTGTGTGGCCAGGGTGTGCTCTGTCTAACCCCTGTTCCTGGTCAACATTCCCACCTCTGTGTGTGGCCAGGGTGTGCTCTGTATAACCCCTGCAGCTCCTGGTCAGCATTCCCACCTCTGTGTGGTCAGGGTGTTCTCTGTATAACCCCTGCAACTCCTGGTCAACATTCCCATCTGTGTGGACAGGGTGTGCTCTGTTAACCCCTGCTCCTGGTCATCATTCCCATGACTGTGTGATCAGGGTGTGCTCTGTCTAACCACAGCAGCTCCTGGTCAACATTCCCATCTGTGTGTGGCCAGGGTGTGCTCTGTATAACCCCTGCAGCTCCTGGTCAACATTCCCATCTCTGTGTGGCCAGTGTGGGATCTGTATAACCCCTGCAACTCCTGGTCAACATTCCCATCTGTGTGGTCAGGATGTTCTCTGTATAACCCCTGCAACTCCTGGTCAACATTCCCATCTGTGTGGCCAGGGTCGCTCTGTATACCCCTTCTCCTGGTCAACATTCCCATCACTGTGTGGCCAGGGTGTGCTCTGTCTCACCCAAGCAGCTCCTGGTCAACATTCCCATCTGTGTGTGGCCAGGGTGTGCTCTGTATACCCCTGCTCCTGGTCAACATTCCCATCACTGTGTGGTCAGGATGTGCTCTGTATAACACCTGCAACTCCTGGTCTACATTCCCATCACTGTGTGGTCAGGATGTTCTCTGTATAACCCCTGCATCTCCTGGTCAAGATTCCCATCTCTGTGTGGCCACGATGTGCTCTGTCTAACCCCTGCAGCTCCTGGTCAACATTCCCATCTCCGTATGGCCAGGATGTGCTCTGCATAATTCCTGCTCCTGGTCAACATTCCCACCTCTGTGTGGTCAGGTTGTTCTCTGTATAACCCCTGCAACTCCTGGTCAACATTCCCATCTGTGTGGCCAGGGTGTGCTCTGTTTACCCCTGCTCCTAGTCAACATTCCCATCACTGTGTGATCAGGGTGTGCTCTGTCTAACCCCAGCAGCTCCTGGTCAACATTTCCATCTCTGTGTGTGCTCAGGGGGTGCTCTGTATAACTCCTGCAGCTCCTGGTCAACCTTCCCATCTCTGTGTGGCCAGGGTGTGCTCTGTATAACCCCTGCAGCTCCTGGTTAACATTCCCATCTCTGTGTGTTGCCACGATGTGCTCTGTATAACTCCTGCAGCTCCTGGTCAACATTCCCATCTCTGTGTGGCCAGGGTGTGCTCTGTATAACCCCTGCAGCTCCTGGTCAACATTCTCAGCTTTGTCTTCCCAGGGTATGCTCTGTATAACTCCTGCAGGTCCTGGTCAACATTCCCATCTCTGTGTGGCCAGGTTGTGCTCTGTATAACTCCTGCAGCACCTGGTCAACATTCCCATTTCTGTGTGTGGGCAGGGTGTGCTCTGTATAACCCCTGCAGCTCCTGGTCAACATTCGCATCTCTGTGTGGCCAGAGTGTGCTCTGTATAACTCCTGCAGCTCCTGGTCAACATTCCCATCTCTGTGTGGCCAAGGTGTGCTCTGTATAAACCCTGCAGCTCCTGGTCAACATTCCCATCTCTGTGTGGCCAGGGTGTGCTCTGTATAACTCCTGCAGCTCCTGGTCAACATTCCCATCTCTGTGTGGCCAGGGTGTGCTCCGTATAACCCCTGCAGCTCCTGGTCAACATTCCCATCTGTGTGTGGCCAGGTTGTGCTCTGTATAACTCCTGCAGCTCCTGGTCAATATTCCCATTTCTGTGTGCCAGGGTGTGCTCTGTATAATACCTGCAGCTCCTGGTCAACATTCCCATCTGTGTGTGGCCAGTGTGCTCTGTATAGCTCCTGCAGCTCCTGGTCAACATTCCCATCTGTGTGTGCCCAGGGTGTGCTCAGTATAACCCCTGCAGCTCCTGGTCAACATTCCCATCTCTGTGTGCCCAGGGTGTGCTCTGTATAACCCCTGCAGCTCCTGGTCAACATTCCCATCTCTGTGTGTGTCCAGGGTGTGCTCTGTATAACCACTGCAGCTCCTGGTCAACATTCCCATCTCTGTGTGGCCAGGATGTGCTCTGTATAACCCCAGCAGCACCTGGTCAACATTTCCATGTCTGTGTGGCCAGAGTGTGCTCTGTATAACCCCTGCAGCTCCTGGTAAACAATCACATCTCTGTGTGGCCAGGGTGTAACTGTATAACTCCTGCAACTCCTGGCCAACATTCCCATCTCTGTGGGGCCAGGGTGAGGCTGTATAACTCCTGCAGCTCCTGGTCAACATTCCCATCTGTGTGATCAGGGTGTGCTCTGTCTAACCCCAGCAGCTCCTGGTCAACATTTCCATCTCTGTGTGTGCTCAGTGGGTGCTCTGTATAACCCCTGCAACTCCTGGTCAACATTCCCATCTGTGTGGCCAGGGTGTGCTCTGTTAACCCCTGCTCCTAGTCAACATTCCCATCACTGTGTGATCAGGGTGTGCTCTGTCTAACCCCAGCAGCTCCTGGTCAACATTTCCATCTCTGTGTGTGCTCAGGGGGTGCTCTGTATAACTCCTGCAGCTCCTGGTCAACCTTCCCATCTCTGTGTGGCCAGGGTGTGCTCTGTATAACCCCTGCAGCTCCTGGTTAACATTCCCATCTCTGTGTGTTGCCACGATGTGCTCTGTATAACTCCTGCAGCTCCTGGTCAACATTCCCATCTCTGTGTGGCCAGGGTGTGCTCTGTATAACCCCTGCAGCTCCTGGTCAACATTCTCAGCTTTGTGTTCCCAGGGTATGCTCTGTATAACTCCTGCAGCTCCTGGTCAACATTCCCATCTCTGTGTGGCCAGGTTGTGCTCTGTATAACTCCTGCAGCACCTGGTCAACATTCCCATTTCTGTGTGTGGGCAGGGTGTGCTCTGTATAACCCCTGCAGCTCCTGGTCAACATTCGCATCTCTGTGTGGCCAGAGTGTGCTCTGTATAACTCCTGCAGCTCCTGGTCAACATTCCCATCTCTGTGTGGCCAAGGTGTGCTCTGTATAAACCCTGCAGCTCCTGGTCAACATTCCCATCTCTGTGTGACCAGGGTGTGCTCTGTATAACTCCTGCAGCTCCTGGTCAACATTCCCATCTCTGTGTGGCCAGGGTGTGCTCTGTATAACCCCTGCAGCTCCTGGTCAACATTCCCATCTGTGTGTGACCAGGGTGTGCTCTGTATAACTCCTGCAGCTCCTGGTCAATATTCCCATTTCTGTGTGCCAGGGTGTGCTCTGTATAATACCTGCAGCTCCTGGTCAACATTCCCATCTGTGTGTGGCCAGGGTGTGCTCTGTATAGCTCCTGCAGCTCCTGGTCAACATTCCCATCTGTGTGTGCCCAGGGTGTGCTCTGTATAACCCCTGCAGCTCCTGGTCAACATTCCCATCTCTGTGTGCCCAGGGTGTGCTCTGTATAACCCCAGCAGCTCCTGGTCAACATTCCAGTCTCTGTGTGGCCAGGATGTGCTCTGTATAACCCCTGCAGATCCTGGTCAACATTCCCATCTCTGTGTGGCCAGGGCGTGCTCTGTATAACCCCTGCAGCTCCTGGTAAACATTCCCATCTCTGTGTGGCCAGGGTGTGGCTGTATAACTCCTGCAGCTCCTGGCCAACATTCCCATCTCTGTGGGGCCAGGGTGTGGCTGTATAACTCCTGCAGCTCCTGGCCAACATTCCCATCTCTGTGGGGCCAGGGTGTTCTCTGTATACCCCTGCAGCTCCTCGTCAACATTCCCATCTCTGTGTGGCCAGTGTGTGCTCTGTATAACCCCTGCAGCTCCTGGTCAACATTCCCATCTCTGTGTGGCCAGGATGTGCTCTGTATAACCCCTGCAGGTCCTGGTCAACATTCCCTTCTCTGTGTGGCCAGGGTGTGCTCTGTATAACCCCTGTTCCTGGTCAACATTCCCACCTCTGTGTGTGGCCAGGGTGTGCTCTGTACAACCCCTGCAGCTCCTGGTCAGCATTCCCACCTCTGTGTGGTCAGGGTGTTCTCTGTATAACCCCTGCAACTCCTGGTCAACATTCCCATCTGTGTGGCCAGGATGTGCTCTGTTAACCCCTGCTCCTGGTCAACATTCCCATCACTGTGTGATCAGGTTGTGCTCTGTCTAACCCCAGCAGCTCCTGGTCAACATTCCCATCTGTGTGTGGCCAGGATGTTCTCTGTATAACCCCTGCATCTCCTGGTCAAGATTCCCATCTCTGTGTGGCCACGATGTGCTCTGTCTAACCCCTGCAGCTCCTGGTCAACATTCCCATCTCCGTACGGCCAGGATGTGCTCTGTATAATTCCTGCTCCTGGTCAACATTCCCACCTCTGTGTGGTCAGGTTGTTCTCTGTATAACCCCTGCAACTCCTGGTCAACATTCCCATCTGTGTGGCCAGGGTGTGCTCTGTTAACCCCTGCTCCTAGTCAACATTCCCATCACTGTGTGATCAGTGTGTGCTCTGTCTAACCCCAGCAGCTCCTGGTCAACATTTCCATCTCTGTGTGTGCTCAGGGGGTGCTCTGTATAACTCCTGCAGCTCCTGGTCAACCTTCCCATCTCTGTGTGGCCAGGGTGTGCTCTGTATAACCACTTCAGCTCCTGGTTAACATTCCCATTTCTGTGTGTGGGCAGGGTGTGCTCTGTATAACCCCTGCAGCTCCTGGTCAACATTCCCATCTCTGTGTGGCCAGAGTGTGCTCTGTATAACTCCTGCAGCTCCTGGTCAACATTCCCATCTCTGTGTGGCCAAGGTGTGCTCTGTATAACCCCTGCAGCTCCTGGTCAACATTCCCATCTCTGTGTGGCCAGGGTGTGCTCTGTATAACTCCTGCAGCTACTGGTCAACATTCCCATCTCTGTGTGGCCAGGGTGTGCTCTGTATAACCCCTTCAGCTCCTGGTCAACATTCCCATCTGTGTGTGGCCAGGTTGTGCTCTGTATAACTCCTGCAGCTCCTGGTCAATATTCCCATTTCTGTGTGCCAGGGTGTGCTCTGTATAATACCTGCAGCTCCTGGTCAACATTCCCATCTCTGTGTGGCCAGGGTGTGCTCTGTATAACTCCTGCAGCTCCTGGTCAACATTCCCATCTGTGTGTGCCCAGGGTATGCTCTGTATAACTCCTGCAGCTCCTGGTTAACATTCCCATCTGTGTGTGGCCAGGTTGTGCTCTGTATAACTCCTGCAGCTCCTTGTCAATATTCCCATTTCTGTGTGCCAGGGTGTGCTCTGTATAATCCCTGCAGCTCCTGGTCAACATTCCCATCTCTGTGTGGCCAGGGTGTGCTCTGTATAACCCCTGCAGCTCCTGGTCAACATTCCCATCTCTGTGTGGCCAGGGTGTGCTCTGTATAACCCCTGCAGCTCATGGTCCACATTCCCATCTGTGTGTGTGTCCACAGTGTGCTCTGTATAACCCCAGGAGCTCCTGGTCAACATTCCCATCTGTGTGTGGACAGCGTGCGCACTGTATAACCCCTGTAGCTCCTGGTCAACATTCCCAACTCTGTGTGTGTCCAGGGTGTGCTCTGTATAACCCCTGCAGCTCCTGGTCAACATTCCCATCTCTGTGTGTCCAGGGTGTGCTCTGTATAACCCCTGCAGCTCCTGGTCAACATTCCCATCTGTGTGTGGCCAGGGTGTGCTCTGTATAACCCCTGCAGTCCTGGTCAACATTCCCATCTCTGTGTGGCCAGGATGTGCTCTGTATAACCCCAGCAGCACCTGGTCAACATTTCCATCTCTGTGTGGCCAGAGTGTGCTCTGTATAACCCCAGCAGCTCCTGGTCAACATTCCCATCTCTGTGTGGCCAGGGTGTGCTCTGTATAACCCCTGCAGCTCCTGGTCAACATTCCCATCTCTGTGTGGCCAGGATGTGCTCTGTATAACCCCAGCAGCACCTGGTCAACATTTCCATCTCTGTGTGGCCAGAGTGTGCTCTGTATAACCCCAGCAGCTCCTGGTCAACATTCCCATCTCTGTGTGGCCAGGGTGTGCTCTGTATAACCCCTGCAGCTCCTGGTCAACATTCCCATCTCTGTGTGTCCAGGGTGTGCTCTGTATACCCCTGCAGCTCCTGGTCAACATTCCCATCTCTGTGTGGCCAGGATGTGCTCTGTATAACCCCTGCAGCTCCTGGTCAACATTCCCATCTCTGTGTGGCCAGGATGTGCTCTGTATAACCCCTGCAGCTCCTGGTCAACATTCCCATCTCTGTGTGGCCAGAGTGTGCTCTGTATAACCCCTGCAACTCCTGGTCAACATTCCCATCTCTGTGTGGCCAGGGTGTGCTCTGTATACCCCCTGCAGCTCCTGGTCAACATTCCCATCACTGTGTTTCCAGGGTGTGCTCTGTTAACCCCTGCTCCTAGTCAACATTCCCATCACTGTGTGATCAGTGTGTGCTCTGTCTAACCCCAGCAGCTCCTGGTCAACATTTCCATCTCTGTGTGTGCTCAGGGGGTGCTCTGTATAACTCCTGCAGCTCCTGGTCAACCTTCCCATCTCTGTGTGGCCAGGGTGTGCTCTGTATAACCACTTCAGCTCCTGGTTAACATTCCCATTTCTGTGTGTGGGCAGGGTGTGCTCTGTATAACCCCTGCAGCTCCTGGTCAACATTCCCATCTCTGTGTGGCCAGAGTGTGCTCTGTATAACTCCTGCAGCTCCTGGTCAACATTCCCATCTCTGTGTGGCCAAGGTGTGCTCTGTATAACCCCTGCAGCTCCTGGTCAACATTCCCATCTCTGTGTGGCCAGGGTGTGCTCTGTATAACTCCTGCAGCTACTGGTCAACATTCCCATCTCTGTGTGGCCAGGGTGTGCTCTGTATAACCCCTTCAGCTCCTGGTCAACATTCCCATCTGTGTGTGGCCAGGTTGTGCTCTGTATAACTCCTGCAGCTCCTGGTCAATATTCCCATTTCTGTGTGCCAGGGTGTGCTCTGTATAATACCTGCAGCTCCTGGTCAACATTCCCATCTCTGTGTGGCCAGGGTGTGCTCTGTATAACTCCTGCAGCTCCTGGTCAACATTCCCATCTGTGTGTGCCCAGGGTATGCTCTGTATAACTCCTGCAGCTCCTGGTTAACATTCCCATCTGTGTGTGGCCAGGTTGTGCTCTGTATAACTCCTGCAGCTCCTTGTCAATATTCCCATTTCTGTGTGCCAGGGTGTGCTCTGTATAATCCCTGCAGCTCCTGGTCAACATTCCCATCTCTGTGTGGCCAGGGTGTGCTCTGTATAACCCCTGCAGCTCCTGGTCAACATTCCCATCTCTGTGTGGCCAGGGTGTGCTCTGTATAACCCCTGCAGCTCATGGTCCACATTCCCATCTGTGTGTGTGTCCACAGTGTGCTCTGTATAACCCCAGGAGCTCCTGGTCAACATTCCCATCTGTGTGTGGACAGCGTGCGCACTGTATAACCCCTGTAGCTCCTGGTCAACATTCCCAACTCTGTGTGTGTCCAGGGTGTGCTCTGTATAACCCCTGCAGCTCCTGGTCAACATTCCCATCTCTGTGTGTCCAGGGTGTGCTCTGTATAACCCCTGCAGCTCCTGGTCAACATTCCCATCTGTGTGTGGCCAGGGTGTGCTCTGTATAACCCCTGCAGTCCTGGTCAACATTCCCATCTCTGTGTGGCCAGGATGTGCTCTGTATAACCCCAGCAGCACCTGGTCAACATTTCCATCTCTGTGTGGCCAGAGTGTGCTCTGTATAACCCCAGCAGCTCCTGGTCAACATTCCCATCTCTGTGTGGCCAGGGTGTGCTCTGTATAACCCCTGCAGCTCCTGGTCAACATTCCCATCTCTGTGTGGCCAGGATGTGCTCTGTATAACCCCAGCAGCACCTGGTCAACATTTCCATCTCTGTGTGGCCAGAGTGTGCTCTGTATAACCCCAGCAGCTCCTGGTCAACATTCCCATCTCTGTGTGGCCAGGGTGTGCTCTGTATAACCCCTGCAGCTCCTGGTCAACATTCCCATCTCTGTGTGTCCAGGGTGTGCTCTGTATACCCCTGCAGCTCCTGGTCAACATTCCCATCTCTGTGTGGCCAGGATGTGCTCTGTATAACCCCTGCAGCTCCTGGTCAACATTCCCATCTCTGTGTGGCCAGGATGTGCTCTGTATAACCCCTGCAGCTCCTGGTCAACATTCCCATCTCTGTGTGGCCAGAGTGTGCTCTGTATAACCCCTGCAACTCCTGGTCAACATTCCCATCTCTGTGTGGCCAGGGTGTGCTCTGTATACCCCCTGCAGCTCCTGGTCAACATTCCCATCACTGTGTTTCCAGGGTGTGCTCTGTGTACCCCTGCAGCTCCTGGTCAACATTCCCATCTCTGTGTGGCCAGGATGTGCTCTGTATAACCCCTGCAGCTCCTGGTCAACATTCCCATCTCTGTGTGGCCAGGATGTGCTCTGTATAACCCCTGCAGCTCCTGGTCAACATTCCCATCTCTGTGTGACCAGGGTGTGCTCTGTATAACCCCTGCAGCTCCTGGTCAACATTCCCATCTCTGTGTGGCCAGGAGGTGCTCTGTATAACCCCAGCAGCACCTGGTCAACATTTCCATCTCTGTGTGGCCAGAGTGTGCTCTGTATAACCCCAGCAGCTCCTGGTCAACATTCCCATCTCTGTGTGGCCAGGATGTGCTCTGTCTAACCCCTGCATCTCCTGGTCAACATTCCCATCTCTGTGTGGGCAGGATGTGCTCTGTATAACCCCTGCAGCTCCTGGTCAACATTCCCATCTATGTGTGGCCAGGGTGTGCTCTGTATACCCCTGCAGCTCCTGGTCAACATTCCCATCTCTGTGTGGCCAGGATGTGCTCTGTATAACCCCTGCAGCTCCTGGTCAACATTCCAATCTCTGTGTGGCCAGGGTGTGCTCTGTATAACTCCTGCAGCTCCTCGTCAACATTCCCATCTCTGTGTGGCCAGGGTGTGCTCTGTATAACACCTGCAGCTCCTGGTCAACATTCCCATCTCTGTGTGGCCAGGGTGTGCTCTGCATAACACCTGCAGCTCCTGGTCAACATTCCCAACTCTGTGTGGCCAGGGTGTGCTCTGTATAACCCCTGCAGCTCCTGCTCTACATTCCCATCTCTGTGTGGCCAGGGTGTGCTCTGTATACCCCCTGCAGCTCCTCGTCAACATTCCCATCTCTGTGTGGCCAGGGTGTGCTCTGTATAACTCCTGCAGCTCCTGGTCAACATTCCCATCTCTGTGTGGCCAGTGTGTGCTCTGTATAACACCTGCAGCTCCTGGTCAACATTCTCATCTCTGTGTGGCCAGGGTGTGCTCTGTATAACTCCTGCAGCTCCTGGTCAACATTCCCATCTCTGTGTGGCCAGTGTGTGCACTGTATAACACCTGCAGCTCCTGGTCAACATTCTCATCTATGTGTGGCCAGGGTGTGTTCTGTATAACCCCTGCAGCTCCTGGTCAACATTCCCATCTCTGTGTGGCCAGGGTGTGTTCTCTATAACCCCTGCAGCTCCTGGTCAACATTCCCATCTCTGTGTGGCCAGTGTGTGCACTGTATAACACCTGCAGCTCCTGGTCAACATTCTCATCTCTGTGTGGCCAGGGTGTGTTCTGTATAACCCCTGCAGCTCCTGGTCAACATTCCCATCTCTGTGTGACCAGGGTGTGCTCTGTATAACCCCTTCAGCTCCTGGTTAACATTCCCATCTCTGTGTGTTGCCACGATGTGCTCTGTATAACTCCTGCAGCTCCTGGTCAACATTCCCATCTCTGTGTGGCCAGTGTGTGCACTGTATAACACCTGCAGCTCCTGGTCAACATTCTCATCTATGTGTGGCCAGGGTGTGTTCTGTATAACCCCTGCAGCTCCTGGTCAACATTCCCATCTCTGTGTGGCCAGGGTGTGTTCTGTATAACCCCTGCAGCTCCTGGTCAACATTCCCATCTCTGTGTGGCCAGGATGTGCTCTGTATAACCCCTGCAGCTCCTGGTCAACATTCCCATCTCTGTGTGGCCAGGGTGTGCTCTGTATAACTCCTGCAGCTCCTGGTCAACATTCCCATCTCTGTGTGGCCAGGGTGTGATCTGTATACCCCCTGCAGCTCCTGGTCAACATTCCCATCTCTGTGTGGCCAGGGTGTGCTCTGTATAACTCCTGCAGCTCCTGGTCAACATTCCCATCTCTGTGTGGCCAGTGTGTGCTCTGTATACCTCCTGCAGCTCCTCGTCAACATTCCCATCTCTGTGTGGCCAGGGTGTGCTCTGTATAACTCCTGCAGCTCCTCGTCAACATTCCCATCTCTGTGTGGCCAGGGTGTGCTCTGTATAACACCTGCAGCTCCTGGTCAACATTTCCATCTCTGTGTGGCCAGGGTGTGCTCTGTATATCCCCTGCAGCTCCTGGTCAACATTCCAATCTCTGTGTGGCCAGGGTGTGCTCTGTATAACTCCTGCAGCTCCTCGTCAACATTCCCATCTCTGTGTGGCCAGGGTGTGCTCTGTATAACACCTGCAGCTCCTGGTCAACATTCCCATCTCTGTGTGCCCAGGGTGTGCTCTGTATAACTCCTGCAGCTCCTGGTCAACATTCCCATCTCTGTGTGGCCAGGGTGTGCACTGTATAACACCTGCAGCTCCTGGTCAACATTCTCATCTCTGTGTGGCCAGGGTGTGCTCTGTATAACTCCTGCAGCTCCTGGTCAACATTCCCATCTCTGTGTGGCCAGTGTGTGCACTGTATAACACCTGCAGCTCCTGGTCAACATTCTCATCTCTGTGTGGCCAGGGTGTGTTCTGTATAACCCCTGCAGCTCCTGGTCAACATTCCCATCTCTGTGTGACCAGGGTGTGCTCAGTATAACTCCTGCAGCTCCTGGTCGACATTCCCATGTCTGTATGTCGAGGGTGTGCTCTGTTTTCCCCCAGCAGCTCCTGGTCAACATTCCCATATCTGTGTGGCCAGGGTGTGCTCTGTATAACCCCAGCAGCTCCTGGTCAACATTTCCATCTCTGTGTGTGCTCAGGGGGTGCTCTGTATAACTCCTGCAGCTCCTGGTCAACCTTCCCATCTCTGTGTGGCCAGGGTGTGCTCTGTATAACCCCTTCAGCTCCTGGTTAACATTCCCATCTCTGTGTGTTGCCACGATGTGCTCTGTATAACTCCTGCAGCTCCTGGTCAACATTCCCATCTCTGTGTGGCCAGGGTGTGCTCTGTATAACCCCTGCAGCTCCTGGTCAACATTCTCAGCTCTGTGTTCCCAGGGTATGCTCTGTATAACTCATGCAGCTCCTGGTCAACATTCCCATCTCTGTGTGGCCAGGTTGTGCTCTGTATAACTCCTGCAGCTCCTGGTCAACATTCCCATTTCTGTGTGTGGGCAGGGTGTGCTCTGCATAACCCCTGCAGCTCCTGGTCAACATTCCCATCTCTGTGTGGCCAGAGTGTGCTCTGTATAACTCCTGCAGCTCCTGGTCAACATTCCCATCTCTGTGTGGCCAAGGTGTGCTCTGTATAACCCCTGCAGCTCCTGGTCAACATTCCCATCTCTGTGTGGCCAGGGTGTGCTCTGTATAACTCCTGCAGCTCCTGGTCAACATTCCCATCTCTGTGTGGCCAGGGTGTGCTCTGTATAACCCCTGCAGCTCCTGGTCAACATTCCCATCTGTGTGTGGCCAGGTTGTGCTCTGTAGAATCCTGCAGCTCCTGGTCAATATTCCCATTTCTGTGTGCCAGGGTGTGCTCTGTATAATACCTGCAGCTCCTGGTCAACATTCCCATCTGTGTGTGGCCAGGGTGTGATCTGTATAACTCCTGCAGCTCCTGGTCAACATTCCCATCTGTGTGTGCCCAGGGTATGATCTGTATAACTCCTGCAGCTCCTGGTTAACATTCCCATCTGTGTGTGGCCAGGTTGTGCTCTGTATAACTCCTGCAGCTCCTGGTCAATATTCCCATTTCTGTGTGCCAGGGTGTGCTCTGTATAATCCCTGCAGCTCCTGGTCAACATTCCCATCTGTGTGTGGCCAGGGTGTGCTCTGTATAACCCCTGCAGCTCCTGGTCAACATTCCCATCTCTGTGTGGCCAGGGTGTGCTCTGTATAACCCCTGCAGCTCCTGGTCAACATTCCCATCTCTGTGTGGCCAGGATGTGCTCTGTATAACCCCAGCAGCTCCTGGTCAACATTCCCATCTCTGTGTGGCCAGGGTGTGCTCAGTATAACCCCTGCAACTCCTGGTCAACATTCCTATCTCTGTGTGGTCAGGGTGTGCTCTGTATAACTACTGCAGCTCCTGGTCAACATTCCCATCTCTGTGTGTGTCCAGGGTGTGCTCTGTATAACTCCTGCAGCTCCTGGTCAACATTCCCATCTCTGTGTGGTCAGGGTGTGCTCTGTATAATCCCAGCAGCACCTGGTCAACATTTCCATCTCTGTGTGGCCAGAGTGTGCTCTGTATAACCCCAGCAGCTCCTGGTCAACATTCCCATCTCTGTGTGGCCAGGATGTGCTCTGTCTAACCCCTGCATCTCCTGGTCAACATTCCCATCTCTGTGTGGCCAGGATGTGCTCTGTCTAACCCCTGCATCTCCTGGTCAACATTCCCATCTCTGTGTGTGGCCAGGGTGTGCTCTGTATACCCCCTGCAGCTCCTGGTCAACATTCCCATCTCTGTGTGGCCAGGATGTGCTCTGTGTAACCCCAGCAGCTCCTGGTCAACATTCCCATCTCTGTGTGGCCAGGGTGTGCTCTGTATAACCCCTGCAGCTCCTGGTCAACATTCCCATCTATGTGTGGCCAGGGTGTGCTCTGTATAACCCCTGCAGCTCCTGGTCGACATTCCCATCTCTGTGTGGCCAGGATGTGCTCTGTATAACCCCTGCAGCTCCTGGTCAACATTCCCATCTCTGTGTGACCAGGGTGTGCTCTGTATACCCCCTGCAGCTCCTGGTCAACATTCCCATCTCTGTGTGGCCAGGGTGTGCTCTGTATACCCCTGCAGCTCCTGGTCAACATTCCCATCTCTGTGTGGCCAGGATGTGCTCTGTATAACCCCTGCAGCTCCTGGTCAACATTCCCATCTCTGTGTGGCCAGGGTGTGCTCTGTATAACTCCTGCAGCTCCTGGTCAACATTCCCATCTCTGTGTGGCCAGGGTGTGCTCTGTATACCCCCTGCAGCTCCTCGTCAACATTCCCATCTCTGTGTGGCCAGGGTGTGCTCTGTATAACTCCTGCAGCTCCTGGTCAACATTCCCATCTCTGTGTGGCCAGTGTGTGCTCTGTATAACTCCTGCAGCTCCTCGTCAACATTCCCATCTCTGTGTGGCCAGGGTGTGCTCTGTATAACTCCTGCAGCTCCTCGTCAACATTCCCATCTCTGTGTGGCCAGGGTGTGCTCTGTATAACACCTGCAGCTCCTGGTCAACATTCCCATCTCTGTGTGGCCAGGGTGTGCTCTGTATATCCCCTGCAGCTCCTGGTCGACATTCCCATCTCTGTGTGGCCAGGATGTGCTCTGTATAACCCCTGCAGCTCCTGGTCAACATTCCCATCTCTGTGTGACCAGGGTGTGCTCTGTATACCCCCTGCAGCTCCTGGTCAACATTCCCATCTCTGTGTGGCCAGGGTGTGCTCTGTATACCCCTGCAGCTCCTGGTCAACATTCCCATCTCTGTGTGGCCAGGATGTGCTCTGTATAACCCCTGCAGCTCCTGGTCAACATTCCCATCTCTGTGTGGCCAGGGTGTGCTCTGTATAACTCCTGCAGCTCCTGGTCAACATTCCCATCTCTGTGTGGCCAGGGTGTGCTCTGTATACCCCCTGCAGCTCCTCGTCAACATTCCCATCTCTGTGTGGCCAGGGTGTGCTCTGTATAACTCCTGCAGCTCCTGGTCAACATTCCCATCTCTGTGTGGCCAGTGTGTGCTCTGTATAACTCCTGCAGCTCCTCGTCAACATTCCCATCTCTGTGTGGCCAGGGTGTGCTCTGTATAACTCCTGCAGCTCCTCGTCAACATTCCCATCTCTGTGTGGCCAGGGTGTGCTCTGTATAACACCTGCAGCTCCTGGTCAACATTCCCATCTCTGTGTGGCCAGGGTGTGCTCTGTATATCCCCTGCAGCTCCTGGTCAACATTCCAATCTCTGTGTGGCCAGGGTGTGCTCTGTATAACTCCTGCAGCTCCTCGTCAACATTCCCATCTCTGTGTGGCCAGGGTGTGCTCTGTATAACACCTGCAGCTCCTGGTCAACATTCTCATCTCTGTGTGGCCAGGGTGTGCCCTGTATAACCCCTGCAGCTCCTGCTCTACATTCCCATCTCTGTGTGGCCAGTGTGTGCACTGTATAACTCCTGCAGCTCCTGGTCAACATTCCCATCTCTGTGTGGCCAGGGTGTGCTCTGTATACCCCCTGCAGCTCCTCGTCAACATTCCCATCTCTGTGTGGCCAGGGTGTGCTCTGTATAACTCCTGCAGCTCCTGGTCAACATTCCCATCTCTGTGTGGCCAGTGTGTGCACTGTATAACACCTGCAGCTCCTGGTCAACATTCTCATCTCTGTGTGGCCAGGGTGTGCTCTGTATAACTCCTGCAGCTCCTGGTCAACATTCCCATCTCTGTGTGGCCAGTGTGTGCACTGTATAACACCTGCAGATCCTGGTCAATATTCTCATCTCTGTGTGGCCAGGGTGTGCTCTGTATAACCCCTGCAGCTCCTGCTCTACATTCCCATCTCTGTGTGGCCAGGGTGCGCTCTGTATAACACCTGCAGCTCCTGGTCAACATTCCAATCTCTGTGTGGCCAGGGTGTGCTCTGTATAACTCCTGCAGCTCCTCGTCAACATTCCCATCTCTGTGTGGCCAGGGTGTGCTCTGTATAACACCTGCAGCTCCTGGTCAACATTCTCATCTCTGTGTGGCCAGGGTGTGCTCTGTATAACCCCTGCAGCTCCTGCTATACATTCCCATCCCTGTGTGGCCAGTGTGTGCACTGTATAACTCCTGCAGCTCCTGGTCAACATTCCCATCTCTGTGTGGCCAGGGTGTGCTCTGTATACCCCCTGCAGCTCCTCGTCAACATTCCCATCTCTGTGTGGCCAGGGTGTGCTCCGTATAACTCCTGCAGCTCCTGGTCAACATTCCCATCTCTGTGTGGCCAGTGTGTGCACTGTATAACACCTGCAGCTCCTGGTCAACATTCCCATCTCTGTGTGGCCAGGGTGTGCTCTGTGTAACTCCTGCAGCTCCTGGTCAACATTCCCATCTCTGTGTGGCCAGTGTGTGCACTGTATAACACCTGCAGCTCCTGGTCAACATTCTCATCTCTGTGTGGCCAGAGTGTGTTCTGTATAACCCCTGCAGCTCCTGGTCAACATTCCCATCTCTGTGTGACCAGGGTGTGCTCAGTATAATTCCTGCAGCTCCTGGTCGACATTCCCATGTCTGTGTGTCGAGGGTGTGCTCTGTTTTCCCCCAGCAGCTCCTGGTCAACATTCCCATATCTGTGTGGCCAGGGTGTGCTCTGTATAACCCTAGCAGCTCCTGGTCAACATTCCCATCTCAGTGTATCCAGGGTGTGCTCTGTTTTACCCCAGCAGCTCCTGGTCAACATTCCCATCTCTGTGTGGCCAGGGTGTGCTCTGTATAACTCCTGCAGCTCCTGGTCAACATTCCCATCTCTGTGTGGCCAGTGTGTGCACTGTATAACACCTGCAGCTCCTGGTCAACATTCTCATCTCTGTGTGGCCAGGGTGTGCTCTGTATAACTCCTGCAGCTCCTGGTCAACATTCCCAACTCTCTGTGGCCAGGATGTGCACTGTATAACCCCAGCAGCTCCTGGTCAACATTCCCATCTCTGTGTGTGGCCAGGATGTGCTCTGTATAACCCCTGCAACTCCTGGTCAACATTCCCATCTCTGTGTGGCCAGGGTGTGCTCTGTATACCCCCTGCAGCTCCTGGTCAACATTCCCATCTCTGTGTGTCCAGGGTGTGCTCTGTATACCCCTGCAGCTCCTGGTCAACATTCCCATCTCTGTGTGGCCAGGATGTGCTCTGTATAACCCCTGCAGCTCCTGGTCAACATTCCCATCTCTGTGTAGCCAGGGTGTGCTCTGTATAACACCTGCAGCTCCTGGTCAACATTCTCATCTCTGTGTGGCCAGGGTGTGCTCTGTATAACTCCTGCAGCTCCTGGTCAACATTCCCATCTCTGTGTGGCCAGTGTGTGCACTGTATAACACCTGCAGCTCCTGGTCAACATTCCCATCTCTGTGTGGCCAGGGTGTGCTCTGTATAACTCCTGCAGCTCCTGGTCAACATTCCCATCTCTGTGTGGCCAGTGTGTGCACTGTATAACACCTGCAGATCCTGGTCAATATTCTCATCTCTGTGTGGCCAGGGTGTGCTCTGTATAACCCCTGCAGCTCCTGCTCTACATTCCCATCTCTGTGTGGCCATTGTGCGCTCTGTATAACACCTGCAGCTCCTGGTCAACATTCCAATCTCTGTGTGGCCAGGGTGTGCTCTGTATAACTCCTGCAGCTCCTCGTCAACATTCCCATCTCTGTGTGGCCAGGGTGTGCTCTGTATAACACCTGCAGCTCCTGGTCAACATTCTCATCTCTGTGTGGCCAGGGTGTGCTCTGTATAACCCCTGCAGCTCCTGCTATACATTCCCATCCCTGTGTGGCCAGTGTGTGCACTGTATAACTCCTGCAGCTCCTGGTCAACATTCCCATCTCTGTGTGGCCAGGGTGTGCTCTGTATACCCCCTGCAGCTCCTCGTCAACATTCCCATCTCTGTGTGGCCAGGGTGTGCTCCGTATAACTCCTGCAGCTCCTGGTCAACATTCCCATCTCTGTGTGGCCAGTGTGTGCACTGTATAACACCTGCAGCTCCTGGTCAACATTCTCATCTCTGTGTGGCCAGGGTGTGCTCTGTGTAACTCCTGCAGCTCCTGGTCAACATTCCCATCTCTGTGTGGCCAGTGTGTGCACTGTATAACACCTGCAGCTCCTGGTCAACATTCTCATCTCTGTGTGGCCAGAGTGTGTTCTGTATAACCCCTGCAGCTCCTGGTCAACATTCCCATCTCTGTGTGACCAGGGTGTGCTCAGTATAATTCCTGCAGCTCCTGGTCGACATTCCCATGTCTGTGTGTCGAGGGTGTGCTCTGTTTTCCCCCAGCAGCTCCTGGTCAACATTCCCATATCTGTGTGGCCAGGGTGTGCTCTGTATAACCCTAGCAGCTCCTGGTCAACATTCCCATCTCAGTGTATCCAGGGTGTGCTCTGTTTTACCCCAGCAGCTCCTGGTCAACATTCCCATCTCTGTGTGGCCAGGGTGTGCTCTGTATAACTCCTGCAGCTCCTGGTCAACATTCCCATCTCTGTGTGGCCAGTGTGTGCACTGTATAACACCTGCAGCTCCTGGTCAACATTCTCATCTCTGTGTGGCCAGGGTGTGCTCTGTATAACTCCTGCAGCTCCTGGTCAACATTCCCAACTCTCTGTGGCCAGGATGTGCACTGTATAACCCCAGCAGCTCCTGGTCAACATTCCCATCTCTGTGTGTGGCCAGGATGTGCTCTGTATAACCCCTGCAACTCCTGGTCAACATTCCCATCTCTGTGTGGCCAGGGTGTGCTCTGTATACCCCCTGCAGCTCCTGGTCAACATTCCCATCTCTGTGTGTCCAGGGTGTGCTCTGTATACCCCTGCAGCTCCTGGTCAACATTCCCATCTCTGTGTGGCCAGGATGTGCTCTGTATAACCCCTGCAGCTCCTGGTCAACATTCCCATCTCTGTGTAGCCAGGGTGTGCTCTGTATAACACCTGCAGCTCCTGGTCAACATTCTCATCTCTGTGTGGCCAGGGTGTGCTCTGTATAACTCCTGCAGCTCCTGGTCAACATTCCCATCTCTGTGTGGCCAGTGTGTGCACTGTATAACACCTGCAGCTCCTGGTCAACATTCCCATCTCTGTGTGGCCAGGGTGTGCTCTGTATAACTCCTGCAGCTCCTGGTCAACATTCCCATCTCTGTGTGGTCAGGGTGTGCTCTGTATAATCCCAGCAGCACCTGGTCATCATTTCCATCTCTGTGTGGCCAGAGTGTGCTCTGTATAACCCCAGCAGCTCCTGGTCAACATTCCCATCTCTGTGTGGCCAGGATGTGCTCTGTCTAACCCCTGCATCTCCTGGTCAACATTCCCATCTCTGTGTGGCCAGGATGTGCTCTGTCTAACCCCTGCATCTCCTGGTCAACATTCCCATCTCTGTGTGGGGCCAGGGTGTGCTCTGTATACCCCCTGCAGCTCCTGGTCAACATTCCCATCTCTGTGTGGCCAGGATGTGCTCTGTCTAACCCCTGCATCTCCTGGTCAACATTCCCATCTCTGTGTGTGGCCAGGGTGGGCTCTGTATAACTCCTGCAGCTCCTGGTCAACATTCCCATCTCTATGTGGCCAGGGTGTTCTCTGTGTAACCCCAGCAGCTCCTGGTCAACATTCCCATCTCTGTGTGGCCAGGGTGTGCTCTGTATAACCCCTGCAGCTCCTGGTCAACATTCCCATCTATGTGTGGCCAGGGTGTGCTCTGTATAACCCCTGCAGCTCCTGGTCGACATTCCCATCTCTGTGTGGCCAGGATGTGCTCTGTATAACCCCTGCAGCTCCTGGTCAACATTCCCATCTCTGTGTGACCAGGGTGTGCTCTGTATAACCCCTGCAGCTCCTGGTCAACATTCCCATCTCTGTGTGGCCAGGATGTGCTCTGTATAACCCCAGCAGCACCTGGTCAACATTTCCATCTCTGTGTGGCCAGAGTGTGCTCTGTATAACTCCTGCAGCTCCTGGTCAACATTCCCATCTCTGTGTGGCCAGGATGTGCTCTGTCTAACCCCTGCATCTCCTCGTCAACATTCCCATCTCTGTGTGGCCACAATGTGCTCTGTATAACCCCTGCAGCTCCTGGTCAACATTCCCATCTATGTGTGGCCAGGGTGTGCTCTGTATACCCCCTGCAGCTCCTGGTCAACATTCCCATCTCTGTGTGGCCAGGGTGTGCTCTGTATATCCCCTGCAACTCCTGGTCAACATTCCCATCTCTTTGTGGCCAGGGTGTGCTCTGTATACCCCCTGCAGCTCCTGGTCAACATTCCCATCTCTGTGTAGCCAGGGTGTGCTCTGGATAACACTTGCAGCTCCTGGTCAACATTCTCATCTCTGTGTGGCCAGGGTGTGCTCTGTATAACTCCGGCAGCTCCTGGTCAACATTCCCATCTCTGTGTGGCCAGTGTGTGCACTGTATAACACCTGCAGCTCCTGGTCAACATTCTCATCTCTGTGTGGCCAGGGTGTGTTCTGTATAACCCCTGCAGCTCCTGGTCAACATTCCCATCTCTGTGTGACCAGGGTGTGCTCAGTATAACTCCTGCAGCTCCTGGTCGACATTCCCATGTCTGTATGTCGAGGGTGTGCTCTGTTTTCCCCCAGCAGCTCCTGGTCAACGTTCCCATATCTGTGTGGCCAGGGTGTGCTCTGTATAACCCTAGCAGCTCCTGGTCAACATTCCCATCTCAGTGTATCCAGGGTGTGCTCTGTTTTACCCCAGCAGCTCCTGGTCAACATTCCCATCTCTGTGCGGCCAGGGTGTGCTCTGTTTAACCCCTGCAGCTCCTGGTCAACATTCCCATCTCTGTGTGGCCAGAGTGCGCTCTGTATAACCCCTGCAGCTCCTGGTCAACATTCCCAACTCTCTGTGGCCAGGATGTGCACTGTATAACCCCAGCAGCTCCTGATCAACATTCCCATCTCTGTGTGTGGCCAGGATGTGCTCTGTATAACCCCTGGAGCTCCTGGTTAACATTCCCATCTCTGTGTGTGGCCAGGATGTGCTCTGTATAACTCCTGCAGCTCCTGGTCAACATTCCCATCTCTGTGTGGCCAGGGTGTGCTCTGTATAACCCCTGCAGCTCCTGGTCAACATTCCCATCTCTGTATGGCCAGGGTGTGCTCTGTATAACCCCTGCAGCTCCTGGTCAACATTCCCATCTCTGTGTGGCCAGGGTGTGCTCTGTATAACTCCTGCAGCTCCTGGTCAACATGTTGTTCTCTGTGAGGCCAGGTGGCGCTCTGTTTTACCCCTGCAGCTCCTGGTCAATATTCCCATTTCTGTGTGCCATGGTGTGCTCTGTTTAATCCCTGCAGCTCCTGGTCAACATTCCCATCAGTGTGTGGCCAGGGTGTGCTTGTATAACCCCTGCAGCTCCTGGTCCACATTGCCATATGTGTGTGTATCCAGGGTGTGCTCTGTATAACCCCTGCAGCTCCTGGTCAACATTCCCATCTCTGTGTGGCCAGGATGTGCTCTGTATATCCCCTTCAGCTCCTGGTCAACATTCCCATCTGTGTGTGTGTCCAGGGTGTGCTCTGTATAACTCCTGCAGCTCCTGGTCAACATTCCCATCTCTGTGTGGTCAGGGTGTGCTCTGTATAATCCCAGCAGCACCTGGTCAACATTTCCATCTCTGTGTGGCCAGAGTGTGCTCTGTATAACCCCAGCAGCTCCTGGTCAACATTCCCATCTCTGTGTGGCCAGGATGTGCTCTGTCTAACCCCTGCATCTCCTGGTCAACATTCCCATCTCTGTGTGGCCAGGATGTGCTCTGTCTAACCCCTGCATCTCCTGGTCAACATTCCCATCACTGTGTGTGGCCAGGGTGTGCTCTGTATACCCCCTGCAGCTCCTGGTCAACATTCCCATCTCTTTGTGGCCAGGATGTGCTCTGTCTAACCCCTGCATCTCCTGGTCAACATTCCCATCTCTGTGTGTGGCCAGGTTGTGCTCTGTGTAACCCCAGCAGCTCCTGGTCAACATTCCCATCTCTGTGTGGCCAGGGTGTGCTCTGTATAACCCCTGCAGCTCCTGGTCAACATTCCCATCTATGTGTGGCCAGGGTGTGCTCTGTATAACCCCTGCAGCTCCTGGTCGACATTCCCATCTCTGTGTGGCCAGGATGTGCTCTGTATAACCCCTGCAGCTCCTGGTCAACATTCCCATCTCTGTGTGACCAGGATGTGCTCTGTATAACCCCAGCAGCACCTGGTCAACATTCCCATCTCTGTGTGGCCAGAGTGTGCTCTGTATAACTCCTGCAGCTCCTGGTCAACATTCCCATCTCTGTGTGGCCAGGATGTGCTCTGTATAACCCCTGCAGCTCCTCGTCAACATTCCCATCTATGTGTGGCCAGGGTGTGCTCTGTATACCCCCTGCAGCTCCTGGTCAACATTCCCATCTCTGTGTGGCCAGGGTGTGCTCTGTATAACCCCTGCAACTCCTGGTCAACATTCCCATCTCTTTGTGGCCAGGGTGTGCTCTGTATACCCCCTGCAGCTCCTCGTCAACATTCCCATCTCTGTGTGGCCAGGGTGTGCTCTGTATAACTCCTGCAGCTCCTGGTCAACATTCCCATCTCTGTGTGGCCAGTGTGTGCCCTGTATAACTCCTGCAGCTCCTCGTCAACATTCCCATCTCTGTGTGGCCAGGGCGTGCTCTGTATACTCCTGCAGCTCCTGCTCTACATTCCCATCTCTGTGTGGCCAGTGTGTGCACTGTATAACTCCTGCAGCTCCTGGTCAACATTCCCATCTCTGTGTGGCCAGGGTGTGCTCTGTATACCCCCTGCAGCTCCTCGTCAACATTCCCATCTCTGTGTGGCCAGGGTGTGCTCTGTATAACTCCTGCAGCTCCTGGTCAACATTCCCATCTCTGTCTGGCCAGTGTGTGCACTGTATAACACCTGCAGCTCCTGGTCAACATTCTCATCTCTGTGTGGCCAGGGTGTGCTCTGTATAACTCCTGCAGCTCCTGGTCAACATTCCCATCTCTGTGTGGCCAGTGTGTGCACTGTATAACACCTGCAGCTCTTGGTCAACATTCTCATCTCTGTGTGGCCAGGGTGTGTTCTGTATAACCCCAGCATCTCCTGGTCAACATTCCCATCTCTGTGTGACCAGGGTGTGCTCAGTATAACTGCTGCAGCTCCTGGTCGACATTCCCATGTCTGTATGTCGAGGGTGTGCTCTGTTTTCCCCCAGCAGCTCCTGGTCAACATTCCCATATCTGTGTGGATAGGGTGTGCTCTGTCTAACCCTAGCTGCTCCTGGTCAACATTCCCATCTCAGTGTATCCAGGGTGTGCTCTGTTTTACCCCAGCAGCTCCTGGTCAACATTCCCATCTCTGTGTGGCCAGGGTGTGCTCTGTTTAACCCCTGCAGCTCCTGGTCAACATTCCCATCTCTGTGTGGCCAGAGTGCGCTCTGTATAACCCCTGCAGCTCCTGGTCAACATTCCCAACTCTCTGTGGCCAGGATGTGCACTGTATAACCCCAGCAGCTCCTGGTCAACATTCCCATCTCTGTGTGTGGCCAGGATGTGCTCTGTATAACCCCTGCAACTCCTGGTCAACATTCCCATCTCTGTGTGGCCAGGGTGTGCTCTGTATACCCCCTGCAGCTCCTGGTCAACATTCCCATCTCTGTGTGGCCAGGATGTGCTCTGTTTAACCCCTGCAGCTCCTGGTCAACATTCCCATCTCTGTGTAGCCAGGGTGTGCTCTGTATAACACCTGCAGCTCCTGGTCAACATTCTCATCTCTGTGTGGCCAGGGTGTGCTCTGTATAACTCCTGCAGCTCCTGGTCAACATTCCCATCTCTGTGTGGCCAGTGTGTGCTCTGTATAACACCTGCAGCTCCTGGTCAACATTCCCATCTCTGTGTGGCCAGGGTGTGCTCTGTATAACCCCTGCAGCTCCTGGTTAACATTCCCATCTCTGTGTGTGGCCAGGATGTGCTCTGTATAACTCCTGCAGCTCCTGGTCAACATTCCCATCTCTGTGTGGCCAGGGTGTGCTCTGTATAACCCCTGCAGCTCCTGGTCAACATTCCCATCTCTGTGTGGCCAGGGTGTGCTCTGTATAACCCCTGCAGTTCCTGGTCAACATTCCCATCTCTGTGTGGCCAGGGTGTGCTCTGTATAACTCCTGCAGCTCCTGGTCAACATTCCCATCTCTGTGTGGCCAGGGTGTGCTCTGTATAACCCCTGCAGCTCCTGGTCCACATTGCCATCTGTGTGTGTGTCCAGGGTGTGCTCTGTATAACCCCTGCAGCTCCTGGTCAACATTCCCATCTCTGTGTGGCCAGGATGTGCTCTGTATATCCCCTGCAGCTCCTGGTCAACATTGCCATCTGTGTGTGTGTCCAGGGTGTGCTCTGTATAACCCCTGCAGCTCTTGGTCAACATTCCCATCTCTGTGTGGCCAGGATGTGCTCTGTATAACTGCTGCTGCTCCTGGTCGACATTCCCATGTCTGTATGTCGAGGGTGTGCTCTGTTTTCCCCCAGCAGCTCCTGGTCAACATTCCCATATCTGTGTGGCCAGGGTGTGCTCTGTATAACTGCTGCAGCTCCTGGTCAACATTCCCATCTCTGTGTGGCCAGGTTGTGCTCAGTATAACTCCTGCAGCTCCTGGTCGACATTCCCATATCTGTGTGGCCAGGGTGTGCTCTGTATAACCCTAGCAGCTCCTGGTCAACATTCCCATCTCAGTGTATCCAGGGTGTGCTCTGTATAACCCCAGCAGCTCCTGGTCAACATTCCCATCTCTGTGTGGCCAGGGTGTGCTCTGTTTAACCCCTGCAGCTCCTGGTCAACATTCCCATCTCTGTGTGGCCGGAGTGCGCTCTGTATAACCCCTGCAGCTCCTGGTCAAGATTCCCAACTCTCTGTGGCCAGGATGTGCACTGGATAACCCCAGCAGCTCCTGGTGAACGTTCCCATCTCTGTGTGTGGCCAGGATGTGCTCTGTATATCCCCTGCAGCTCCTGGTTAACATTCTCATCTCTGTGTGTGGCCAGGATGTGCTCTGTATAACTCCTGCAGCTCCTGGTCAACATTCCCATCTCTGTGTGGCCAGGGTGTGCTCTGTATAACCCCTGCTGCTCCTGGTCAACATTCCCATCTCTGTGTGGCCAGGCTGTGCTTTGTATAACCCCTGCAGCTCCTGGTCAATATTCCCATTTCTGTGTGCCAGTGTGTGCTCTGTATAATCCCTGCAGCTCCTGGTCAACATTCCCATCAGTGTGTGGCCAGGGTGTGCTTGTATAACCCCTGCAGCTCCTGGTACACATTCCCATCTGTGTGTGTGTCCAGGGTGTGCTCTGTATAACCCCTGCAGCTCCTGGCCAACATTCCCATCTCTGTGTGGCCAGGATGTGCTCTGTATATCCCCTGCAGCTCCTGGTCAACATTCCCATCTGTGTGTGTGTCCAGGGTGTGCTCTGTATAGCCCCAGCAGCACCTGGTCAACATTTCCATCTCTGTGTGGCCAGAGTGTGCTCTGTATAACCCCTGCAGCTGCTGGTCAACATTCCTATCTCTGTGTGGCCAGGGTGTGCTCTGTATAACCCCTGCAGCTCCTGGTCAACATTCCCATCTCTGTGTGGCCAGGGTGTGCTCTGTATAACCCCTGCTGCTCCTGGTCAACATTCCCATCTCTGTGTGGCCAGGCTGTGCTTTGTATAACCCCTGCAGCTCCTGGTCAATATTCCCATTTCTGTGTGCCAGTGTGTGCTCTGTATAATCCCTGCAGCTCCTGGTCAACATTCCCATCAGTGTGTGGCCAGGGTGTGCTTGTATAACCCCTGCAGCTCCTGCTACACATTCCCATCTGTGTGTGTGTCCAGGGTGTGCTCTGTATAACCCCTGCAGCTCCTGGCCAACATTCCCATCTCTGTGTGGCCAGGGTGTGCTCTGTATAACCCCTGCAACTCCTGGTCAACGTTCCCATCTCTGTGTGGCCTGGATGTGCTCTGTATATCCCCTGCAGCTCTTGGTCAACATTCCCATCTGTGTGTGTGTCCAGGGTGTGCTCTGTATAACCCCAGCAGCACCTGGTCAACATTTCCATCTCTGTGTGGCCAGAGTGTGCTCTGTATATCCCCTGCAGCTCCTGGTCAACATTCCCATCTGTGTGTGTGTCCAGGGTGTGCTCTGTATAACCCCAGCAGCACCTGGTCAACATTTCCATCTCTGTGTGGCCAGAGTGTGCTCTGTATATCCCCTGCAGCTCCTGGTCAACATTCCCATCTGTGTGTGTGTCCAGGGTGTGCTCTGTATAACCCCTGCAGCTCCTGGTCAACATTCCCATCTCTGTGTGGCCAGGATGTGCTCTGTATAACCCCTGCAGCTCCTGGTCAACATTCCCATCTCTGTGTGGCCAGGGTGTGCTCTGTATAACTCCTGCAGCTCCTGGTCAACATTCCCATCTCTGTGTGGCCAGGCTGTCCTCTGTATAACCCCTGCAGCTCATGGTCAACAGTCCCCTGAGCTTACTGAAATATCTAAACCCCAGCACCTGCAAAAACCATTCCTGTCCCTACTCTATCCATGTGTCCGAAATGGCCACAACATCGATGTGCCAGGTACTAACCCATGCCGCAAGTTCACCCACCCATTCCGGACGCTCCTGTCATTGAAGAAGACACACTTTAAACCACCTTCCTGCCTGCCGGTACACTCCTGCAACTTTGAAACCTTACTCATGACCTCACTACTCTCAACCTCCTGTATACTGGAGTTCCAATTCAGGTTCCCAAGCCCCTGCTGAACTAGATTAAACCCTCCCAAAGAGCATTAGCAAATTTCCCCCCAAAGATATTGGTACCCCTCTGGTCCAGGTGTAGACCATCCCATTTGTAGAGTTCCCACCGAACCCAGAATGAGCCCCAATTATCCAGAAATCTGAAATCTTCCCTCCTGCACCATCCCTGTAGCCACGTGTTCAACTCCTCTCTCTCCCTATTCCTCGTCTCGCTATAACGTGGCACGGGAAACAACCCAGAGATAATAACTCTGTTTGTCCTGGATCTATGTTTCCACCCTAGCTCCCTGAATTCCTGCCTTACATCCCTATCCCTTTTCCTACCTATGTCGTTGGTACCTATGTGGACCATGACTTGGGGCTGCTCCCCCTCCCCCTTAAGGATCCCGAAAACACGATCCGAGACATCACGCACCCTGGCACCTGGGAGGCAACACACCAGCTACGAGTCTCTCACCTTCCCACAGTATCTCATATCTATTCCCCTAACTATGGAGCCTCCAATGACTAATGTTCTACTCCTCTCCCCCCTTCCCATCTGAGCAACAGGGACAGACTCTGTGCCACAGACTTCGGAGTAACTACATCCCTGAACCTTCTATCTATGACCACCTCTGCCTCCCGAATGATCCGAAGTTCATCCAGCTCCAGCTCCAGTTCCCTAACGCGCTTTCTGAGGAGCTGGAGATGGGAGCACTTCCCACAGGTCAAATCAGCAGGGACACTGTCGACGTCCCTCACCTCAAACATTCTGCAGGAGGAACACTGCACTACCTTCCCTGCCATCCCCTCGATAAAAAAAGAAAAAGAAAGAGCTAACCTGTTATTCACTCCCCTTCTCAGCAAGCACTCACTCAGCAACCTCTACGCCCCGCACGATAACACCAGCCAATGAACTTATTGTTTTGCTGTGATGTCACTACTGAATTGTTTTTTAATTTCAGCCTGGTGTCCAGAGATGTCCCTCTCAGCTCCTGCTCTGTTCAAACCTCCGCAACTCTCAGCTCCCGCTGTGTTCAAACCTCCGCAACTCTCAGCTCCCGCTCTGTTCAAACCTCCGCGACTCTCAGCTCCCGCTCTGTTCAAACCTCCGCGACTCTCAGCTCCCGCTCTGTTCAAACCTCCGCGACTCTCAGCTCCCGCTCTGTTCAAACCTCCGCGACTCTCAGCTCCCGCTCTGTTCAAACCTCCGCAACTCTCAGCTCCCGCTGTGTTCAAACCTCCGCGACTCTCAGCTCCCGCTGTGTTCAAACCTCCGCGACTCTTAGCTCCCGCTCTGTTCAAACCTCCGCGACTCTCAGCTCCTGCTCTGTTCAAACCTCCGCAACTCTCAGCTCCCGCTCTGTTCAAACCTCCGCAACTCTCAGCTCCATCTGTGTTCAAACCTCCGCGACTCTCAGCTCCCGCTGTGTTCAAACCTCCGCGACTCTCAGCTCCCGCTCTGTTCAAACCTCCGCGACTCTCAGCTCCCGCTCTGTTCAAACCTCCGTGACTCTCAGCTCCCGCTGTGTTCAAACCTCCGCGACTCTCAGCTCCCGCTCTGTTCAAACCTCCGTGACTCTCAGCTCCCGCTGTGTTCAAACCTCCGCGACTCTCAGCTCCCGCTCTGTTCAAATCTCCGCGACTCTCAGCTCCCGCTGTGTTCAAACCTCCGCAACTCTCAGCTCCCGCTCTGTTCAAACCTCCGCGACTCTCAGCTCCCGCTCTGTTCAAACCTCCGCAACTCTCAGCTCCCGCTCTGTTCAAACCTCCGCAACTCTCAGCTCCCGCTCTGTTCAAACCTCCGCGACTCTCAGCTCCCGCTCTGTTCAAACCTCCGCAACTCTCAGCTCCCGCTCTGTTCAAACCTCCGCAACTCTCAGCTCCCGCTCTGTTCAAACCTCAGCGACTCTCAGCTCCCGCTCTGTTCAAACCTCCGCAACTCTCAGCTCCCGCTCTGTTCAAACCTCCGCAACTCTCAGCTCCCGCTGTGTTCAAACCTCCGTGACTCTCAGCTCCCGCTGTGTTCAAACCTCCGCAACTCTCAGCTCCCGCTGTGTTCAAACCTCCGCAACTCTCAGCTCCCGCTCTGTTCAAACCTCCGCGACTCTCAGCTCCCGCTGTGTTCAAATCTCCGCGACTCTCAGCTCCCGCTCTGATCAAACCTCCGCAACTCTCAGCTCCCGCTGTGTTCAAACCTCCGCATCTCTCAGCTCCCGCTGTGTTCAAACCTCCGCAACTCTCAGCTCCCGCTCTGTTCAAACCTCCGCGACTCTCAGCTCCCGCTGTGTTCAAATCTCCGCGACTCTCAGCTCCCGCTCTGATCAAACCTCCGCAACTCTCAGCTCCCGCTGTGTTCAAACCTCCGCGACTCTCAGCTCCCGCTCTGATCAAACCTCCACGACTCTCAGCTCCCGCTCTGTTCAAACCTCCGTGACTCAGCTCCCGCTCTGTTCAAACCTCCGCAACTCTCAGCTCCCGCTGTGTTCAAACCTCCGCGACTCTCAGCTCCCGCTGTGTTCAAACCTCCGCGACTCTCAGCTCCCGCACTGGTCAAACCTCCGCGACTCTCAGCTCCCGCTCTGTTCAAACCTCCGTGACTCTCAGCTCCCGCTGTGTTCAAACCTCCGCGACTCACAGCTCGCGCTCTGTTCAAACCTCCGCAACTCTCAGCTCCCGCTGTGTTCAAACCTCCGTGACTCTCAGCTCCCGCTGTGTTCAAACCTCCGCGACTCTCAGCTCCCGCTCTGTTCAAACCTCCGTGACTCTCAGCTCCCGCTCTGTTCAAACATCCGTGACTCTCAGCTCCCGCTCTGTTGAAACATCCGTGACTCTCAGCTCCCGCTCTGTTCAAACCACCGTGACTCTCAGCTCCCGCTCTGTTCAAACATCCGTGACTCTCAGCTCCCGCTCTGTTGAAACATCCGTGACTCTCAGCTCCCGCTGTGTTCAAACCTCCGCGACTCTCAGCTCCCGCTTTGTTCAAACCTCCGTGACTCTCAGCTCCCGCTCTGTTCAAACATCCGTGACTATCAGCTCCCGCTCTGTTCAAACCTCCGCGACTCTCAGCTCCCGCTCTGTTCAAACATCCGTGACTCTCAGCTCCCGCTCTGTTCAAACCTCCGCGACTCTCAGCTCCCGCTGTGTTCAAACCTCCGCAACTCTCAGCTCCCGCTCTTTTCAAACCTCCGCGACTCTCAGCTCCCGCTCTGTTCAAACCTCTGTGACTCTCAGCTCCCACTCTGATCAAACCTCCGCAACTCTCAGCTCCCGCTGTGTTCAAACCTCCGCAACTCTCAGCTCCCGCTGTGTTCAAACCTCCGCAACTCTCAGCTCCCGCTCTGTTCAAACCTCCGCGACTCTCAGCTCCCGCTGTGTTCAAATCTCCGCGACTCTCAGCTCCCGCTCTGATCAAACCTCCACAACTCTCAGCTCCCGCTGTGTTCAAACCTCCGCGACTCTCAGCTCCCGCTCTGATCAAACCTCCACGACTCTCAGCTCCCGCTCTGTTCAAACCTCCGTGACTCTCAGCTCCCGCTCTGTTCAAACCTCCGCAACTCTCAGCTCCCGCTGTGTTCAAACCTCCGCGACTCTCAGCTCCCGCTGTGTTCAAACCTCCGCGACTCTCAGCTCCCGCACTGTTCAAACCTCCGCGACTCTCAGCTCCCGCTCTGTTCAAACCTCCGTGACTCTCAGCTCCCGCTCTGTTCAAACCTCCGCGACTCTCAGCTCCCGCTGTGTTCAAACCTCCGCAACTCTCAGCTCCCGCTCTTTTCAAACCTCCGCGACTCTCAGCTCCCGCTCTGTTCAAACCTCCGTGACTCTCAGCTCCCACTCTGATCAAACCTCCGCAACTCTCAGCTCCCGCTGTGTTCAAACCTCCGCAACTCTCAGCTCCCGCTGTGTTCAAACCTCCGCAACTCTCAGCTCCCGCTCTGTTCAAACCTCCGCGACTCTCAGCTCCCGCTGTGTTCAAATCTCCGCGACTCTCAGCTCCCGCTCTGATCAAACCTCCGCAACTCTCAGCTCCCGCTGTGTTCAAACCTCCGCGACTCTCAGCTCCCGCTCTGATCAAACCTCCACGACTCTCAGCTCCCGCTCTGTTCAAACCTCCGTGACTCTCAGCTCCCGCTCTGTTCAAACCTCCGCAACTCTCAGCTCCCGCTGTGTTCAAACCTCCGCGACTCTCAGCTCCCGCTGTGTTCAAACCTCCGCGACTCTCAGCTCCCGCACTGTTCAAACCTCCGCGACTCTCAGCTCCCGCTCTGTTCAAACCTCCGTGACTCTCAGCTCCCGCTGTGTTCAAACCTCCGCGACTCACAGCTCGCGCTCTGTTCAAACCTCCGCAACTCTCAGCTCCCGCTGTGTTCAAACCTCCGTGACTCTCAGCTCCCGCTGTGTTCAAACCTCCGCGACTCTCAGCTCCCGCTCTGTTCAAACCTCCGTGACTCTCAGCTCCCGCTCTGTTCAAACATCCGTGACTCTCAGCTCCCGCTCTGTTGAAACATCCGTGACTCTCAGCTCCCGCTCTGTTCAAACCACCGTGACTCTCAGCTCCCGCTCTGTTCAAACATCCGTGACTCTCAGCTCCCGCTCTGTTGAAACATCCGTGACTCTCAGCTCCCGCTGTGTTCAAACCTCCGCGACTCTCAGCTCCCGCTTTGTTCAAACCTCCGTGACTCTCAGCTCCCGCTCTGTTCAAACATCCGTGACTATCAGCTCCCGCTCTGTTCAAACCTCCGCGACTCTCAGCTCCCGCTCTGTTCAAACATCCGTGACTCTCAGCTCCCGCTCTGTTCAAACCTCCGCGACTCTCAGCTCCCGCTGTGTTCAAACCTCCGCAACTCTCAGCTCCCGCTCTTTTCAAACCTCCGCGACTCTCAGCTCCCGCTCTGTTCAAACCTCTGTGACTCTCAGCTCCCACTCTTTTCAAACCTCCGCGACTCTCAGCTCCCGCTCTGTTCAAACCTCCGCGACTCTCAGCTCCCGCTCTGTTCAAACCTCCGCAACTCTCAGCTCCCGCTCTGTTCAAACCTCCGTGACTCTCAGCTCCCGCTGTGTTCAAACCTCCGCGACTCACAGCTCGCGCTCTGTTCAAACCTCCGCGACCCTCAGCTCGCGCTCTGTTCAAACCTCCGTGACTCTCAGCTCCCGCTCTTTTCAAACCCCCGCGACTCTCAGCTCCCGCTCTTTTCAAACCTCCGCGACTCTCAGTTCCCGCTCTTTTCGAACCTCCGCGACTCTCATCTCCCGCTCTTTTCAAACCTCCGCGACTCTCAGTTCACGCTCTTTTCAAACCTCCGCGACTCTCAGTTCCCGCTCTTTTCGAACCTCCGCGACTCTCAGCTCCCGCTCTTTTCAAACCTCCGCGACTCTCAGCTCCCGCTCTTTTCAAATCTCCGCGACTCTCAGCTCCCGCTCTTTTCAAACCTCCGCGACTCTCAGTTCCCGCTCTTTTCGAACCTCCGCGACTCTCAGCTCCCGCTCTTTTCAAACCTCTGCGACTCTCAGTTCCCGCTCTTTTCGAACCTCCGCGACTCTCAGCTCCCGCTCTGTTCAAACCTCTGTGACTCTCAGCTCCCACTCTTTTCAAACCTCCGCGACTCTCAGCTCCCACTCTGTTCAAACCTCCGCGACTCTCAGCTCCCGCTCTGTTCAAACCTCCGTGACTCTCAGCTCCCGCTCTTTTCGAACCTCCGCGACTCTCACCTCCCGCTCTGTTCAAACCTCCGTGACTCTCAGCTCCTACTCTTTTCAAACCTCCGCGACTCTCAGCTCCCGCTCTTTTCAAACATCCACGACTCTCAGCTCCTGCTCTTTTCGAACCTCCGCGACTCTCACCTCCCGCTCTGTTCAAACCTCCGTGACTCTCAGCTCCCGCTCTTTTCGAACCTTCGCGACTCTCACCTCCCGCTCTGTTCAAACCTCCGTGACTCTCAGCTCCTACTCTTTTCAAACGTCCGTGACTCTCAGCTCCCGCTCTTTTCGAACCTCCGCGACTCTCAGCTCCCGCTCTGTTCAAACCTCCGTGACACTCAGCTCCCGCTCTTTTCAAACCTCCGCGACTCTCAGCTCCCGCTCTGTTCAAACCACCGCGACTCTCAGCTCCCGCTCTTTTCAAACCTCTGCGACTCTTAGCTCCCGCTCTTTTCAAACCTCCGCGACTCTCAGCTCCCGCTCTTTTCAAACCTCAGCGACTCTCAGCTCCCGCTCTTTTCAAACCTCCGCGACTCTCAGCTCACGCTGTTTTCAAACCTCTGTGACTCTCAGCTCCCGCTCTTTTCAAACATCCGCAACTCTCAGCTCCCACTCTTTTCAAACCTCAGCGACTCTCAGTTCCCGTTCTTTTCACACCTCCGCGACTCTCAGCTCCCGCTCTGTTCAAACCTCCGTGACTCTCAGCTCCCGCTCTTTTCAAACCTCCGCGACTCTCAGCTCCCGCTCTGTTCAAACCTCCGTGACTCTCAGCTCCCGCTCTTTTCAAACCTCCGTGACTCTCAGCTCCCGCTCTTTTCGAACCTCCGCGACTCTCAGCTCCCGCTCTTTTCAAACCTCCGCGACTCTCAGCTCCTGCTCTTTTCAAACCTCCGCGACTCTCAGCTCCCGCTGTTTTCAAACCTCTGTGACTCTCAGCTCCCGCTCTTTTTAAACCTCCGTGACTCTCAGCTCCCGCTCTATTCAAACCTCCGCGACTCTCAGCTCCCGCTCTGTTCAAACATCCGTGACTCTCAGCTCCCGCTCTTTTCAAACCTCCGTGACTCTCAGCTCCCGCTCTTTTCGAACCTCCGCGACTCTCAGCTCCCGCTCTTTTCAAACCTCCGCGACTCTCAGCTCCCGCTGTTTTCAAACCTCTGTGACTCTCAGCTCGCGCTCTTTTCAAACATCCGCGACACTCAGCTCCCGCTCTTTTCAAACCTCTGCGACTCTCAGCTCCCGCTCTTTTCAAACCTCCGCGACTCTCAGCTCCCGCGCTTTTCAAACCTTCGCGACTCTCAGCTCCCGCTCTTTTCAAACATCCACGACTCTCAGCTCCCGCTCTTTTCAAACCTGCGGGACTCTCAGGTCCCGCTCTTTTCAAACCTCCGCGACTCTCAGCTCCCGCTCTTTTCAAACCTCTGCGACTCTCAGCTCCCGCTCTTTTCAAACCTCCGCGAATCTCAGCCCCTGCTCTTTTCAAACCACCGGCAATCTCGGGGCCCGCTCTTTTCAAATCTCCGCTACTCTCAGGTCCCGCTCTTTTCAAACCTCCGCGACTCTCAGCTCCCGCACTTTTCAAACCTCCGCGACTCTCAGCTCCCGCTCTTTTCAAACCTCCGCGAATCTCAGCTCCCGCCCTTTTCAAACCTCCGCGAATCTCAGCTCCTGCTCTTTTGAAACCACCGGCAAGCTCGGGTCCCGCTCTTTTCAAATCTCCGCGACTCTCAGGTCCCGCTCTTTTCAAATCTCTGCGACTCTCAGCTCCCGCTCTTTTCGAACCTCCGCGACTCTCACCTCCCGCTCTGTTCAAACCTCCGTGACTCTCAGCTCCTACTCTTTTCAAACCTCCGCGACTCTCAGCTCCCGCTCTTTTCAAACATCCACGACTCTCAGCTCCTGCTCTTTTCGAAACTCCGCGACTCTCACCTCCCGCCCTGTTCAAACCTCCGTGACTCTCAGCTCCCGCTCTTTTCGAACCTTCGCGACTCTCACCTCCCGCTCTGTTCAAACCTCCGTGACTCTCAGCTCCTACTCTTTTCAAACGTCCGTGACTCTCAGCTCCCGCTCTTTTCGAACCTCCGCGACTCTCAGCTCCCGCTCTGTTCAAACCTCCGTGACTCTCAGCTCCCGCTCTTTTCAAACCTCCGCGACTCTCAGCTCCCGCTCTGTTCAAACCACCGCGACTCTCAGCTCCCGCTCTTTTCAAACCTCTGCGACTCTTAGCTCCCGCTCTTTTCAAACCTCCGCGACTCTCAGCTCCCGCTCTTTCCAAACCTCAGCGACTCTCAGCTCCCGCTCTTTTCAAACCCCCGCGACTCTCAGCTCACGCTGTTTTCAAACCTCTGTGACTCTCAGCTCCCGCTCTTTTCAAACATCCGCAACTCTCAGCTCCCACTCTTTTCAAACCTCAGCGACTCTCAGTTCCCGTTCTTTTCACACCTCCGCGATTCTCAGCTCCCGCTCTGTTCAAACCTCCATGACTCTCAGCTCCCGCTCTTTTCAAACCTCCGCGACTCTCAGCTCCCGCTCTGTTCAAACCTCCGTGACTCTCAGCTCCCGCTCTTTTCAAACCTCCGTGACTCTCAGCTCCCGCTCTTTTCGAACCTCCGCGACTCTCAGCTCCCGCTCTTTTCAAACCTCCGCGACTCTCAGCTCCCGCTCTTTTCAAACCTCCGTGACTCTCAGCTCCCGCTCTATTCAAACCTCCGCGACTCTCAGCTCCCGCTCTGTTCAAACATCCGTGACTCTCAGCTCCCGCTCTTTTCAAACCTCCGTGACTCTCAGCTCCCGCTCTTTTCGAACCTCCGCGACTCTCAGCTCCCGCTCTTTTCAAACCTCCGCGACTCTCAGCTCCCGCTGTTTTCAAACCTCTGTGACTCACAGCTCCAGCTCTTTTCAAACATCCGCGACACTCAGCTCCCGCTCTTTTCAAACCTCTGCGACTCTCAGCTCCCGCTCTTTTCAAACCTCCGCGACTCTCAGCTCCCGCGCTATTCAAACCTTCGCGACTCTCAGCTCCCGCTCTTTTCAAACATCCACGACTCTCAGCTCCCGCTCTTTTCAAACCTGCGGGACTCTCAGGTCCCGCTCTTTTCAAACCTCCGCGACTCTCAGCTCCCGCTCTTTTCAAACCTCTGCGACTCTCAGCTCCCGCTCTTTTCAAACCTCCGCGAATCTCAGCCCCTGCTCTTTTCAAACCACCGGCAATCTCGGGGCCCGCTCTTTTCAAATCTCCGCTACTCTCAGGTCCCGCTCTTTTCAAACCTCCGCGACTCTCAGCTCCCGCACTTTTCAACCCTCCGCGATTCTCAGCTCCCGCTCTTTTCAAACCTCCGCGAATCTCAGCTCCCGCGCTTTTCAAACCTCCGCGAATCTCAGCTCCTGCTCTTTTGAAACCACCGGCAATCTCGGGTCCCGCTCTTTTCAAATCTCCGCGACTCTCAGGTCCCGCTCTTTTCAAATCTCTGCGACTCTCAGCTCCCGCTCTTTTCAAACCTCCGCGACTCTCAGCTCCCGCTCTTTTCAAACCTCCGCGACTCTCAGCTCCCGCTCTTTTCAAACCTCCGCGACTCTCAGCTCCCGCTCTTTTCAAACCTCCGCAACTCTCAGCTCCCGCTCTTTTCAAACCCGCGACTCTCAACTCCCGCTCTTTTCAAACCTCCCCGACTCTCAGGTCCCGCTCTTTTCAAATCTCCGCGACTCTCAGCTCCCGCTCTTTTCAAACCTCCGCGACTCTCAGCTCCCGCTCTATTCAAACCTTCGCGACTCTCAGCTCCCGCTCTTTTCAAACCTCCGCGACTCTCAGCTCACGCTCTTTTCAAACCTCCGCGACTCTCAGCTCCCGCTCTTTTCAAACCTCCGGGACTCTCAGTTCCCACTCTTTTCAAACCTCCGCGACTCTCATCTCCCGCTCTTTTCAAACCTCTGCGACTCTCAGCTCCCGCTCTATTCAAACCTTCGCGACTCTCAGCTCCCGCTCTTTTCAAACCTCCGCGACTCTCAGCTCCCGCTCTTTTCAAACCTCCGCGAATCTCAGGTCCCGCTCTTTTCAAACCACCGCGAATCTCAGCTCCCGCGCTTTTCAAACCTCCGCGAATCTCAGCTCCTGCTCTTTTCAAACCACCGGCAATCTCGGGTCCCGCTCTTTTCAAATCTCCGCGACTCTCAGGTCCCGCTCTTTTCAAATCTCTGCGACTCTCAGCTCCCACTATTTTTAAACCTCCGCGACTCTCAGCTCCCGCTCTTTTCAAACCTCCGCGACTCTCAGCTCCCGCTCTTTTCAAACCTCCGCGACTCTCAGCTCCCGCTCTTTTCAAACCTCTGCAACTCTCAGCTCCAGCTCTTTTCAAACATCCGCGACTCTCAGGTCCCGCTCTTTTCAAACTTCTGCGACTCTCAGGTCCCTCTCTTTCCAAACCTCCGCGACTCTCAGCTCCCGCTCATTTTAAACCTCCGCGACTCTCAGCTACCGCTCTTTTCAAACCTCCGCGACTTTCAGGTCCCGCTCTTTTCAAATCTCCGCGACCCTCAGCTCCCGCTCTTTTCAAACCTCCGCGACTCTCAGCTCCCGCTCTTTTCAAACCTCCGCGACTCTCAGCTCCCGCTCTTTTCAAACCTCCGCGACTCTCAGCTCCCGCTCTTTTCAAACCTCCGCGACTCTCAGCTCCCGCTCTTTTCAAACCTCCGGGACTCTCAGGTCCCACTCTTTTCAAACCTCTGCGACTCTCAGCTCCCGCTCTTTTCAAACCTCTGCGACTCTCAGCTCCCGCTCTTTTCAAACCTCCGCGACTCTCAGGTCCCGCTCTTTGCAAACCTCCGCAACTCTCAGCTCCCGCTCTTTTCAAACCTCCGCGACTCTCAGCTCCCGCTCTTTTCAAACCTCCGCGAATCTCAGCTCTTGCTCTTTTCAAACCACCGGCAATCTCGGGTCCCGCTCTTTTCAAACCTCCGCGACTCTCAGCTCCCTCTCTTTTCAAACCTCCGCGAATCTCAGCTCCCGCTCTTTTCAAACCTCCGCGACTCTCAGCTCCCGCACTTTTCAAACCTCCGCGACTCTCAGGTCCCGCTCTTGTCAAACCTCCGCGAATCTCAGCTCCTGCTCTTTTCAAACCACTGGCAATCTCGAGTCCCGCTCTTTTCAAATCTCCGCGACTCACAGGTCCCGCTCTTTTCAAATCTCTGCGACTCTCAGCTCCCGTTCATTTCAAACCTCCGCGACTCTCAGCTCCCGCTCGTTTCAAACCTCCCCGACTCTCAGGTCCCGCTCTTTTCAAACCTCCGCGACTCTCAGCTCCCGCTCTTTTTAAACCTCCGCGACTCTCAGCTGCCGCTCTTTTCAAATCTCCGCGACTCTCAGCTCCAGCTCTTTTCAAACCTCTGTGACTCTCAGCTCCCGCTCTTTTCAAACCTCCGCGACTCTCAGCTGCCGCTCTTTTCAAACCTCCGCGACTCTCAGCTCCCGCTCTTTTCAAACCTCCGCGACTTTCAGGTCCCGCTCTTTTCAAACCTCCGCGACTCTCAGCTCCCGCTCTTTTCAAACCTCCGCGACTTTCAGGTCCCGCTCTTTTCAAACCTCCGCGACTTTCAGGTCCCGCTCTTTTCAAACCTCCGCGACTCTCAGCTCCCGCTCTTTTCAAACCTCCGCGACTTTCAGGTCCCGCTCTTTTCAAACCTCCGCGACTCTCAGCTCCCGCTCTTTTCATACCTCCGCAACTCTCAGCTCCCGCTCTTTTCAAACCTCCGCGACTTTCAGGTCCCGCTCTTTTCAAACCTCCGCGACTCTCAGCTCCCGCTCTTTTCAAACCTCCGCGACTCTCAGCTCCCGCTCTTTTCAAACCTCCGCGACTCTCAGCTCCGGCTCTTTTCAAACCTCCTTGACTCTCATCTCCCGCTCTTTTCAAACCTCCGCGACTCTCAGCTCCCGCTCTTTTCAAACCTCCGCGACTCTCAGCTCCCGCTCTGTTCAAACCTCCGCGACTCTCAGCTCCCGCTCTTTTCAAACCTCCGCGACTCTCATTTCCCGTTCTTTTCAAACCTCCACGACTCTCAGCTCCCGCTCTTTTCGAACCTCCGCGACTCTCAGCTCCCGCAATTATTAAACCTCCGCGACTCTCAGCTCCCGCAATTATTAAACCTCCGCGACTCTCACAACCCCTTTAGGCACCCAGCACAGTAGCATTGTGGATAGCACAATTGTTTCACAGCACCAGGGTCCCAGGTTTAATTCCTGCTTGGGTCACTGTCTGTGCGGAGTCTGCACGTTCTCCCCGTGTCTGCGTGGGTTTCTTCCGGGTGCTCTGATTGTCTCCCACAGTCCAAAGATGTGCAGATTTGGTGGGTTGGACATGATAAATTGCCCTTAGTGTCCAAGAGTGCTCTCAGTGTTTGGTGGGGTTACCGGGATTTGGGGATAGGGTGGAGATGTTGACCTTGGGCAGGGTGCTCTTTCCAAGAGCCAGTGCAGACTTGATGGGCCGAAAGGCCTCCTTCTGCACTGTAAATTCTATGATCTATGATCTATGATACACAATGTACCACAGTCCCATCAGACACCCAGCACACCGCACACCACTGACAGTACACAATTTACCACAGCCCCATCAGGCAACCAGCACACCACACACCACTGACAGTACACAATGTACCACACCCCCATCAGACACCCAGCACACCGCACACCACTGACAGTACACAATGTACCACAGCCCCATCAGACACCCAGAACACCGCACACCACTGACAGTACACAATTTACCACAGCCCCATCAGGCACCCAGCACACCACACACCACTGACAGTACACAATGTACCACACTCCCATCAGGCACCCAGCACACCGCACACCACTGACAGTACACAATGTACCTCACCCCCATCAGACACGCAGCACACCGCACACCACTGACAGTACACAATGTACCACACCCCCATCAGAGACCCAGCACACCACACACCACTGACAGTACACAATGTACCACAGACCCATCAGGCACCCAGCACACCGCACACCACTGACAGTACACAATGTACCACACCCCCATCAGGGACACAGCACACCACACACCACTGACAGTACACAATGTACCACAGACCCATCAGGCACCCAGCACACCGCACACCACTGACAGTACACAATGTACCACACCCCCATCAGGCACCAAGCACACCGCACACCACTGACAGTACACAATGTCCCACACCCCCATCAGACACCCAACACACCACACACCACTGACAGTACACAATGTGCCACACCCGCATCAGGCACCCAGCACACCACACACCACTGACAGTACACAATGTACCACAGCCCCATCAGACACCCAGCACACCGCACACCACTGACAGTACACAATGTACCACACCCGCATCAGGCACCCAGCACACCGCACACCACTGACAGTACACAATGTACCACAGCCCCATCAGACACCCAGCACACCGCACACCACTGACAGTACACAATGTACCTCACCCCCATCAGGCACCCAGCACACCACACACCACTGACAGTACACAATGTACAACACCCCCATCAGACACCCAGCACACCACACACCACTGACAGTACACAATGTACCAGACCCCCATCAGACACCCAGCACACCGCACACCACTGACAGTACACAATGTACCACAGCCCCATCAGACACCCAGCACACCACACACCACTGACAGTACACATTGTACCAAACCCCCATCAGGCACCCAGCTCACCGCACACCACTGACAGTACACAATGTACCACACCCCCATCAGACACCCAGCACACCGCACACCACTGACAGTACACAATGTACCACATCCCCATCAGACACCCAGCACACCGCACACCACTGACAGTACACAATGTACCACACCCCCATCAGACACCCAGCACACCGCACACCACTGACAGTACACAATGTGCCACACCCCATCAGACACCCAGCACACCGCACACCACTGATCTTACACAATGTACCACACCCCCATCAGGCACCCAGCACACCACACACCACTGACAGTACACAATGTACCACACCCATCAGACACCCAGCACACCACACACCACTGACAGTACACAATGTACGGCACCCCCATCAGACACCCAGCACACCACACACCACTGACAGTACACAATGTACGGCACCCCCATCAGACACCCAGCACACCACACACCACTGACAGTACATAATGTATCACAGCCCCATCAGGCACCCAGCACACCGCACACCACTGACAGTACACAATGTACCACACCCCCATCAGACACCCAGCACACCGCACACCACTGACAGTACACAATGTACCACACCCCCATCAGACAGCCAGCACACCGTACTCCACTGACAGTACACAATGTACCACACCCCCATCAGACACCCCGCACACCGCACACCACTGACAGTACACAATGTACCACAGCCCCATCAGGCACCCAGCACATCACACACCACTGAGAGTACACAATGTACCACAGCCCAATCAGACACCCAGCACACCGCACACCACTGTCAGTACACAATGTACCACACCCCCATCAGACACCCAGCACACCGCACACCACTGACAGTACACAATGTACCACACCCCCATCAGACACACAGCACACCACTGACAGTACACAATGTACCACACCCCCATCAGGCACACAGCACACCACACACCACTGACAGTACACAATGTACCACACCCCCATCAGGCACCCAGCACACCACACACCACTGACAGGAAACAATGTACCACACCCCCATCAGTCACCCAGCACACCGCACACCACTGACAGTACACAATGTACCACACCCCCATCAGGCACCCAGCACACCGCACATCACTGACAGGACACAATGTAACACAGCCCCATCAGACACCCAGCACACCGCACAACACTGACAGTACACAATGTACCACAGCCCCATCAGGCAACCAGCACACCGCACAACACTGACAGTACACAATGTACCACACCCACATCAGACACCCAGCACATCGCACACCACTGACAGTACACAATGTACCACACCCCCATCAGACACCCATCACACCGCACATCACTGACAGGACACAATGTAACACAGCCCCATCAGGCACCCAGCACACCGCACACCACTGACAGTACACAATGTACCACACCCCCATCAGGCACCCAGCACACCGCACACCACTGACAGTACACAATGTACCACACCCCCATCAGACACCCAGCACACCGCACACCACTGACAGTACACAATGTACCACACCCCCATCAGACACCCAGCACACCACACACCACTGACAGTACACAATGTACCACACCCCCATCAGACACTCAGCACACCGCACACCACTGACAGTACACAATGTACCACATCCCCAAAACACACCCAGCACACCGCACACCACTGACAGTACACAATGTACCTCACCCCCATCAGGCACCCAGCACACCGCACATCACTGACAGTACACAATGTACCACATCCCCAAAACACACCCAGCACACCACACACCACTGACAGTACACAATGTACCTCACCCCCATCAGGCACCCAGCACACCGCACATCACTGACAGTACACAATGTACCACATCCCCAAAACACACCCAGCACACCACACACCACTGACAGTACACAATGTTCCACAGCCCCATCAGACACCCAGCACACCGCACACCACTGACAGTACACAATGTACCACACCCCCATCAGGCACCCATCACACCACACACCACTGACAGTACACAATGTACCACACCCCCATCACGCACACAGCTCACCGCTCACCACTGACAGTACACAATGTACCACACCCCCATCAGGCACCCAGCACACCGCACACCACTGACAGTACACAATGTACCACACCCCCATCAGACACCCAGCTCACCACACACCACTGACAGTACACAATGTACCACACCCCCATCAGACACCCAGCACACCGCACACCACTGACAGTACACAATGTACCACAGCCCCATCAGACACCCAGCACACCGCACACCACTGACAGTACACACTTTACCACACCCCCTTCAGACACTCAGCACACCACACACCACTGACTTTACACAATGTACCACACCCCCATCAGACACCCAGAACACCGCACACCACTGACTTTACACAATGTACCACAGTCCCATCAGACACCCAGCACACCGCACACCACTGACAGTACACAATGTACCACACCCCCATCACGCACACAGCTCACCGCACACCACTGACAGTACACAATGTACCACACCCCCATCAGACACCCAGCACACCACACACCACTGACAGTACACAATGTACCACACCTCCATCAGACACCCAGCACACTGCACACCACTGACAGTACACAATGTACCACAGCCCCATCAGACACCCAGCACACCGTACACCACTGACAGTACACAATGTACCACACCCCCATCACGCACACAGCTCACCGCACACCACTGACAGTACACAATGTACCACACCCCCATCAGACACCCAGCACACCACACACCACTGACAGTACACAATGTACCACACCTCCATCAGACACCCAGCACACTGCACACCACTGACAGTACACAATGTACCACAGCCCCATCAGACACCCAGCACACCGTACACCACTGACAGTACACAATGTACCACACCCCCATCAGACACTCAGCACACCGCACACCACTGACAGTACACAATGTACCACACCACCATCAGACACCCAGCACACTGCACACCACTGACAGTACACAATGTACCACAGCCCCATCAGACACCCAGCACACCACACACCACTGACAGTACACAATGTACCACACCCCCATCAGACACCCAGCTCACCGCACACCACTGACAGTACACAATGTACCACACCCCCATCAGACACCCAGCACACCACACACCACTGACAGTACACAATGTACCACACCCCCATCAGGCACCCAGCACCACACACCACTGACAGTACACAATGTACCACACCCCCATCAGACACCCAGAACACCGCACACCACTGACAGTACACAATGTACCACACCCCCATCACGCACACAGCTCACCACACACCACTGACAGTACACAATGTACCACAGCCCCATCAGACACCCAGCACACCACACACCACTGACAGTGCACAATGTACCACACCCCCATCAGGCACCCAGCACACCGCACACCACTAACAGTACACAATGTGCCACAGCCCCATCAGACACCCAGCACACCACACACCACTGACAGTACACATTGTACCACACCCCCATCAGACACCCAGCACACCGCACACCACTGACAGTACACAATGTGCCACAGCCCCATCAGACACCCAGCACACCTCACACCACTGACAGTACACAATGTACCACACCCCCATCAGGCACCCAGCTCACCGCACACCACTGACAGTACACAATGTACCACACCCCCATCAGGCACCCAGCACACCGCACACAACTGACAGTACACAATGTACCACACCCCCATCAGACACCCAGCACACCGCACACCACTGAGTGTCTGTGTGTGTATTACAGTGTGTGTGTGTGTGTGTGTTAGTGTCTGTGTGTGTGTGTGAGTGTATTACTGTCTCTGTCTGTGTGTGTAAGTGTATTACTTTATGTGTGTGTGTGAGTGTGTGTCAGTGTCTGTGTTTGTGTTAGTGTCTGTGTGCGTGTGTGTGAGTGTATGACTGTGTGTGTGTGTTACTGTCTCTGTATGTGTGTGTTTGTGTGTCAGTGTCTGTGTGCGTGTGTGTGTTACTGTCTCTGTGAGTGTCCGTGTGTGTGTGTTACTGTCTGTGTGTGTGTGTGTGTCAGTGTGTGTGTGTTACTGTCTCTGTCTGTGTGTGTGCAAGTGTATTACTGTATGTGTGTGTGTGAGTGTGTGTCAGTGTCTGTATGTGTGAGTGTGTTTTTGTCTGTGTGTGTGAGTGTATTACTGTGTGTGTGTGTGTGTTAGTGTCTGTGTGTGTGTCAGTATATTACTGTGTGTGTGTGTGAGTGTGTCAGTGTCTGTGTGTGTGTTACTGTCTCTGTATGTATGTGTGTGTGTGTGTGAGTGTGTTACTGTCTCTGTATGTATGTGCGTGTGTGTGTGTATGTGTGTTACTGTCTCTGTATGTGTGTGTTTGTGTGTCAGTGTCTGTGTGTGTGTTACTGTCTCTGTATGTATGTGTCTGTGTGTGTGAGTGTGTGTTACTGTCTGTGTGTGTGTGTGAGTGTGTTACTGTCTCTGTATGTGTGAGTGTGTTAGTTTGTGTGTGTGTGAGTGTGTGTGTGTGTGTGTGTGAGTGTGTGTTACTGTCTATGTGTGTGAGTGTGTGTTACTGTCTGTGTCTGTGTGTGTTACTGTCTCTGTGTGTGTGTGTGTGTTACTGTCTGTGTGTGTGTGTGTGTGTGTATTAGTATATATTTATTTCACTCCCTCAACACCACGCCGACCATACTTGTGATGTCTTTCCCAGGCTGATGTATAATTTCATTGTGTATTTCCCTTCCTCACAGTGAACCTCATCACAATTGTGGTCCTGAAGAGAAGAAACTGTGGGCTGTCCAAATGTGTGACTTGTTACCTGTTGGCCATGGCAGTGGGGGATCTCCTGGTCGTGATTCTCGACCTGATATTCAGACACATTCCCATTGTTTTTAGGGAACAGTTTTATTTCCTGCTGTCCATCCCCGTGTGTAATATCCACGCCGCCCTGCTTTATGCAGCCACTGACTGTTCTGTCTGGTTCACCGTCACTTTCACCTTTGATCGATTTGTGGCCATTTGTTGCCCGAGGCTGAAAAGTAAATATTGCAGCGAGAAAGCGGCGGCTGTGGTTCTGGGGACAGTGGCTGTGCTGAGCTGTCTGAAGGACATTTCCTGGGGGGTGATGCTGTCCGGTGGGTATCTGCTGGGGAACACCCCCTGGTTTTGTGATGTCACAATGGGTGTTCGGTACTCTCCGGTCTGGGGACCAATCGAGTTCCTCCACCACATTCTAACCCCGGGTGTTCCATTCGCCCTGATTCTGCTGCTCAATGTTCTCACCGTCAGACACATTGTCCTGAGCAGCAGGGCCCGCAGGAGACTCCGGGCTCACAGCAGTGGGCACAGTGCCAGAGACCCCGAGATGGAGAGTCGCAGCAAATCCATCATCTTACTCTTCGTTATCTCCGCCAACTTCATCCTGTTATGGTCAACGTTAATGGTTTTTTCTATATGGAAACGGATGTGGTATCTGGGGTATTACTCTGTATCGTTAGATTATTATGTTCAGGAATTGGGCTTCATGCTGCAGCTCCTGAGTTGCTGCACAAACACTGCTATTTACGCCGTGACGCAGACTCAGTTCAGGCAGCAGTTGAAAAATGTGCTGAAAGTTACCTTTAGTTCAATTCTTCAATTCATTAAATCCTGAGAGGAAACCCCACCCACTCGGCATCTCTCTCCTCGCACTGCCGGTAAAACTGACCATCCACAGGGAGCCACACCCTGATTTACCATTCTGCATTACCAGAACTATCGGTGGGTGGGTGTGACTACCCCCACTGGCCAATTAGCTGGGTGTGTGCCTCCCCCATTGCCGATCAGCTGGGTGTGTCCTTCCCCCCATTGCCGATCAGTTGGGTGTGTCCTTCCCCCCATTGCCGATCAGCTGGGAGTGTGCTTCCCCCATTACCGGTCAGCTGGGTGTGTGCTTCCCCGCATTGCCGATCAGCTGGGTGTGTGCTTCCCATTGCCGAGCAGCTGGGAGTGTGCTTCCCCCCATTGCCGATCAGCTGGGTGTGTGCTTCCCCCCATTGCCGATCAGCTGGGTGTGTGCTTCCCCCCATTGCCGATCAGCTGGGAGTGTGCTTCCCCCATTGCCGATCAGCTGGGTCTGTCCTTCTCCCCATTGCCGATCAGCTGGAACTGTGCTTCCCCCCATTGCCGATCAGCTGGGTGTGTGCTTCCCCGCATTGCCGATCAGCTGGGTGTGTGCTTCCCCCCATTGCCGATCAGCTGGGTGTGTGCTTCCCCCCATTGCCGATCAGCTGGGCGTGTGCTTCCCCCCATTGCCGATCAGCTGGGTGTTTCCTTCCCCACATTGCCGATCAGCTGGGTGTGCGCTTCCCCCCATTGCCGATCAGCTGGGTGTGTGCTTCCCCCATTGCCGATCAGCTGGGAGTGTGCTTCCCCGCATTGCCGATCAGCTGGGTGTGTGCTTCCCCCCATTGCCGATCAGCTGGGTGTGTCCATCCCCCCATTGCCGATCAGCTGGGTGTGTGCTTCCCCCCATTGCCGATCAGTTGGGTCTGTCCTTCTCCCCATTGCCGATCAGCTGGGTGTGTGCTTCCCCCCATTGCCGATCAGCTGGGTGTGTGCTTCCCCCATTGCCGATCAGCTGGGTGTGTGCTTCCCCCCATTGCCGATCAGCTGGGAGTGTGCTTCCCCCCATTGCCGATCAGCTGGGTGTGTGCTTCCCCCCATTGCCGATCAGCTTTGTGTGTGCTTCCCCCCATTGCCGATCAGCTGGGAGTGTGCTTCCCCCATTGCCAATCAGCTGGGTGTGTGCTTCCCCCCATTGCCGATCAGCTGGGTGTGTCCTTCCCCCCATTGCCGAGCAGCTGGGTGTGTGCTTCCCCGCATTGCCGATCAGCTGGGAGTGTGCTTCCCCCATTGCCAATCAGCTGGGTGTGTGCTTCCCCCCATTGCCGATCAGCTGGGAGTGTCCTTCCCCCCATTGCCGAGCAGCTGGGTGTGTGCTTCCCCCCATTGCCGATCAGCTGGGAGTGTCCTTCCCCCCATTGCCAATCAGCTGGGTGTGTGCTTCCCCCCATTGCCGATCAGCTGGGAGTGTCCTTCCCCGCATTGCCGATCAGCTGGGTGTGTGCTTCCCCGCATTGCCGATCAGCTGGGTATGTGCTTCCCCCCATTGCCGATCAGCTGGGAGTGTCCTTCCCCCCATTGCCGAGCAGCTGGGTGTGTGCTTCCCCCCATTGCCGATCAGCTGGGAGTGTCCTTCCCCCCATTGCCAATCAGCTGGGTGTGTGCTTCCCCCCATTGCCGATCAGCTGGGAGTGTCCTTCCCCGCATTGCCGATCAGCTGGGTGTGTGCTTCCCCCCATTGCCGATCAGCTGGGTGTGTGCTTCCCCCCATTGCCGATCAGCTGGGTGTGTGCTTCCCCCCATTGCCGATCAGCTGGGTGTGTGCTTCCCCCCATTGCCGATCAGCTGGGTGTGTGCTTCCCCTCCATTGCCGATCAGCTGGGTGTGTGCTTCCCCCCATTGCCGATCAGCTGGGTGTGCGCTTCCCCCCATTGCCGATCAGCTGGGTGTGTGCTTCCCCGCATTGCCGATCAGCTGGGTGTGTGCTTCCCCGCATTGCCGATCAGCTGGGTGTGTCCTTCCCCCCATTGCCGAATAGCTGGGTCTGTCCTTCCCCCCAATGCCGATCAGCTGGGAGTGTGCTTCCCCCCATTGCCGATCAGCTGGGTGTCTGCTTCCCCCCATTGCCGATCAGCTGGGTCTGCCCTTCCACCCATTGCCGATCAGCTGGGTGTGCCCTTCGCCGCATTGCCGATCGGCTGGGTGTGTGCTTCCCCCCATTGCCGATCAGCTGGGTCTGCCCTTCCACCCATTGCCGATCAGCTGGGAGTGTGCTTCCCCGCATTGCCGATCAGCTGGGTGTGTGCTTCCCCGCATTGCCGATCAGCTGGGCCTGTCCTTCCCCCCATTGCCGATCAGCTGGGAGTGTCCTTCCCCCCATTGCCGATCAGCTGGGTGTGTGCTTCCCCGCATTGCCGATCAGCTGGGTCTGTCCTTCCCCCCATTGCCGATCAGCTGGGAGTGTCCTTCCCCCCATTGCCGATCAGCTGGGTGTGTGCTTCACCGCATTGCCGATCAGCTGGGAGTGTCCTTCCTCCCATTGCCGATCAGCTGGGTGTGTCCTTCCCCGTATTGCCGATCAGCTGGGTCTGTCCTTCGCTGCATTGCCGAACAGCTGGGAGTGTGCTTCCCCCCCATTGCCGAACAGCTGGGTGTGTGATTCCCCGCATTGCCTATCAGCTGTGTGTGTGCTTCCCCCCATTGCCGATCAGCTGTGTGTGTGCTTCCCCCCCATTGCCGATCAGCTGGGTGTGTGCTTCCCCCCATTGCCGATCAGCTGGGACTGTGCTTCCCCCCATTGCCGATCAGCTGGGTGTGTGATTCCCCGCATTGCCTATCAGCTGTGTGTGTGCTTCCCCCCCATTGCCGATCAGCTGGGTGTGTGCTTCCCCGCATTGCCTATCAGCTGTGTGTGTGCTTCCCCCCCATTGCCGAACAGCTGGGAGTGTGCTTCCCCCCCATTGCCGAACAGCTGGGTGTGTGATTCCCCGCATTGCCTATCAGCTGTGTGTGTGCTTCCCCGCATTGCCTATCAGCTGGGTGTGTGCTTCCCCCCATTGCCGATCAGCTGGGTGTGTGATTCCCCGAATTGCCTATCAGCTGTGTGTGTGCTTCCCCCCCATTGCCGATCAGCTGGGTGTGTGATTCCCCGCATTGCCTATCAGCTGTGTGTGTGCTTCCCCCCCCATTGCCGATCAGCTGGGTGTGTGATTCCCCGCATTGCCTATCAGCTGTGTGTGTGCTTCCCCCCCCCCATTGCCGATCAGCTGGGTGTGTGCTTCCCCCCATTGCCGATCAGCTGGGACTGTGCTTCCCCCCATTGCCGATCAGCTGGGTGTGTGCTTCCCCTCATCGCCGAACATCTGGGAGTGTGCTTCCCCCCATTGCCGAACAGCTGGGTGTGTGCTTTCCCCCCCATTGCCGATCAGCTGGGTGTGTGCTTCCCCAATGCTGTTTTGCTGGGTCTGTCCTTCCCCGCATTGCCGAACAGCTGAGTGTGTCCTTCCCCGCATTGCTGATCAGCTGGGTGTGTGTGACTCCCCCAATGCCGATCAGCTGGATGTGTGTGACTCCCCCAATGCCGATCAGCTGGATGTGTGTCTCTCCCCATTGCCGATCAGCTGGGTGTGTGCCTCACACTTAAATACAGTCTGTGCAGCAGAATGTGCCCCAGACAGAGACAGAGACTGAGACACAGACAGACACAGAGACACAGGCAGAAAAACAGATAGAGACACACACACAGAAACAGACAGAGACAGAGACAGAGGCAGTGGCACAGACAGAGACACAGACAGAGATACAGAGACAGACACAGGCAGAGACACAGACAGAGACACAAATACAGAAACAGACACAGACACAGACACAGACAGAGGCAGCGACACAGACAGAGACACAGACAGAGAAACAGAGACAGACACAGACAGAGAAAGAGACACTGACAGAGACACAGACAGAAACACAGACAAAGACACAGACACAAACAGAGACTCAGACAGAGACAGAGACACAGGCACAGACTCATGCCGAGACACAGACAGATACACAGACGGAGACACAGACACAAACAGAGACTCAGACAGAGACAGAGACATAGGCACAGACTCATGCCGAGACACAGACAGATACACAGACGGAGACACAGACGGAGACACAGACAGAGACAAAGACTCAGACAGAGACACAGACAGAGACAGAGACAGAGACACAGACACAGACAGAGACATAGACACAGACAGAGACAGAGACAGAATCACAGGCAGAGACACAGACAGAGACACAGACAATGACACAGACACAAACAGAGACTCAGACAGAGACACAGGCACAGACTCATGCAGAGACACAGACAGATACACAGACGGAGACACAGACGGCGAAACAGACGGAGACACAGACAGAGACAAAGACTCAGACAGAGACACAGACAGAGACACAGACACAGACAGAAACACAGACAGACCGAGAGAGAGAGAAAGACACAGGCAGAGACACAGACAGAAACGCAGTCAGATTCAGAAACACAGACAGAGACCCAGGCTGAGATACAGACAGATACAGGGACACAGGCAGACACAGAGACACAGACACCGACACAGACCCAGACACAGACGGAGACACAGACAGAGACACAGACAAAGACACAGACAGAGACAGCGACAGATACAGCGACAGAGATAGTGACAGTGACAGAGACACCGACAGAGACACCGACACAGACCCAGACAAGACGGAGACACAGGCAGAGACACCAACAGAGACAGCGGCAACGACAGCGACAGAGACAACGACACAGACGGAGACACAGACACAGGCAGAGACACAGACAGGGACAGGGACACAGGCACAGACAGAGACACAGGCACAGACAGAGACAGAGAAACAGACAGAAACACAGACAGAAACACAGACAGTGAGAGAGATGGACAGATACAGGCAGAGACACAGGCAGAGATTGACCATTCTGCATTACCAGGAGAGACTGTCGGTGGGTGGGTGTGACTCCCCCATGGCCGATCAGCTGGGTCAGAATGACTCCCCCATGACCGATCAGCTGGGTCTGTGTGACGCCCCCATGGCCGATCAGCTGGGTATGTGTGACTCCCCCATAGCCGATCAGCTGGTTCCGTGTGACTCCCCCCATGGCCGATCAGTTGGGTCAGTGTGACTCCCCCATAGCCGATCAGCTGGTTCAGTGTGTCTCCCCCCATGGCCGATCAGTTGGGTCAGTGTGACTCCCCCATGGCCGATCAATCTGGTCAGTGTGACTCCCCCATGGCCGATCAGCAGGTCCAGTGTGACTCCCCAATGCCGATCAGCTGGGTATGCGCCTCCGCCATGACCGATCAGCTGGGTGTGTGTGACTCCCCCAATGCCGATCAGCTGGATGTGTGACTCCCACCCCCCCCCCCATTGCCGATCAGCTGGGTGTGTGCCTCACACTTAAACACAGACTGTGCGGCAGAATGTGCCCCAGACAGAGACAGAGACTGAGACACAGACAGACACAGAGACACAGACAGAGGCACAGAGAGACACAGCCACAGAGACGCAGACAGAGATACAGACAGAGATACAGACAGAGAAACAGACACAGACACAGACAGAGACAGAGACTAAGACACAAACAGACACAGAGACACAGACAGAGGTACAGAGAGACACACAGAGAGACAGAGACTGAGACACAGACGGACACAGACAGAGATACAGACAGAGACACAGACACAGACAGAAACCGAGACACATCAGAGATACAGACAGAGATACAGACAGAGACAGGGACACAGACAGAGACACAGACAGAGAGACAGACAGACACAGAGACAGAGACACAGACAGATACACAGACAGAGACAGAGACAGGGACACAGAAAGACACAGAGACACAGACAGAGACACAAACAGAGCGACACAGACACAGACACAGGCACATACACAGACACAGAGACACAGACACAGACAGACACAGAGACACAGGCAGAGACACAGACAGACACAGAGACACAGACAGAGACAGAGACACAGACAGACACAGAGACACAGACACAGACAGACACAGCGACACAGACAGAGACACAGACAGAGACAAAGGCACAGACAGAGAAATAGTCACAGACAGAGAAACAGACACAGTCCCCGACATCAAACGCTCCCCGACATCATTCCCTCCCCGACATCACCCCCTCCCGACATCACCCCCTCCCGACATCACCCCCTCCCCGACATCACCCCCTTCCCGACATCACCACTTCCCCGGCATCACCACCTCCCCGATATCACCCCCTCCCCGATATCACCCCCACCCCGATATCACCCCCATCCCGATATCACCCCATCCCCGATATCACCCCCACCCCGATATCACCCCCACCCCGATATCACCCCCATCCCGATATCACCCCATCCCCGATATCACCCCCACCCCGATATCACCCCCACCCCGATATCACCCCCACCCCGATATCACCCCACCCCGATATCACCCCCACCCCGATATCACCCCACCCCGATATCAACCCCTCCCCGATATCACCACCTCCCCGATATCACCCCCTCCCCGATATCACCCCCTCCCATATATCACCCCCTCCCCGATATCACCCCCTCCCGACATCACACCCTCCCGACACCACCACCTCCCGACATCAACCCCTCCCCGACATCAAAACCTCCCCGACATCACCCCAACCCGGATATCACCCCCACCCCGATATCACCCCCACCTCGATATCACTCCCACCCCGATATCACCCCTACCCCGACATTACCCACTCCCCGACATCACCCCTACCCCGACATTACCCCCTCCCCGACATCACCCCCTCCCCGATATCACCCCCACCCGATATCACCCCCCCCCAATATCACCCCTTCGCCGATATCACCCCGACCCCGATATCACCCCCTCCATGATATCACCCCTTACCCGATATCATCCCCTCGCCGATATCACCCCCTCCCCGATATAAGGCCTCCCTAATATCACCACCTCGCCGACATCACCCCCTCCCCGACATCACCCCCTTCCCGACATCACCCCCTTCCCGACACCCCCCCCGACATCACCCCCTCCCCGACATCACCCCCTCCCCGATATCACACCGTCCCCGACATCACCCCCTCCCCGAATCACTCTCTCCCCGACATCACCCCCTCCCCGACATCGCCCCCTCCCCGTATCACCCCCACCCTGACATCACCCCCACCCCGACATCACCCCACCCCGATATCACCCTCTCCCAGATATAACCCCCTCCGCGATATCACCTCCACCCCGATATCAGACCCTCCCCGACATCACACCCTCCCCGATATCATTCCCTCTCCGACATCACCCCCTCCCGACATCACCCCCTCCCCGACATCACCCCCTTCCCGATGACGAATGTGATATAAAATAGTTACTTTAGAGATATTAGTTAATGTAATGTAGAAGATAGGCCAGTTTAATTCTGGTTAGTTCACAGACAAAGGATTTCTGACCGCATGGAAAAGCAGGAAGAGGTGTGTCCACCAAAGTGATGCTGAGTAATAGGGGCCAGAGGAAGGGATTGGAAGTGAGCCAATCAGAATAGACCAAACAGGTCAGGAGGGACATAGGATGACTTATGGGCGTCGAGTATGTGAAACGTGATGCCATTTGAATGTCTTAGTACAGAGCTCTTTGTCTGATAGCCTCACTTGATTCCGGAGATACAGAGAGCAGAGAGGTGATCTGTACTGCTGTGAACTGAGACATACTTGCAAGCCTAATAAAATAACTAATGCTGTACCTGCAAATCCATCTCGACTTTTATTGAGGCCAGACTGACGGGTAAAGAAACTGAGGATTTAACCCCGACATCACCACTTCCCCGACAACACCACCTCCCCGACATAACCCCCACGCCGACATCACCCCAACCTGGATATCACCCCCTCCCCGATATCATACCCTCCCCGAGATCACCTCCTCCCCGATATCACCCCCACCCCGATATCACCCACTCACCGACATCACCCCCTCCCCGACATTACCCCTTCCCCGACATTACCCCCTCCCCGACATCACCCCTCCATGATATCACCCCTTCCCCGATATCACGCCCTCCCCGACATCATCCCCTCCCCGATAACACTCCCACTCCGACATCACCCCCTCCACGATATCACCCCCTCCCCGACATCACCCCCTCCCCGACATCACCCCCTTCCCGACATCACCCCCTCCTCGACATCACCCCCTCCCCGACATCACCCCCTCCCCGATATCACACCGTCCCTGACATCACCCCCTCCCCGAATCACTCTCTCCCCGACTTCACCCCCTCCCCGACATCACCCTCTCCCCGACATCACCCCCACCCCGACATTACCCCCACCCCGACATCACCCCACCCCGATATCACCCTCTCCCAGATATAACCCCCTCCCCGATATCACCTCCACCCCGAAATCACACCCTCCCCGACATCACACCCTCCCCGACATCATTCCCTCCCCGACATCACCCCCTCCCGACATCACCCCCTCCCCGACATCACCCCCTTCCCGATGACGAATGTGATATAAAATAGTTACTTTAGAGATATCAGTTAATGTAATGTAGAAGATAGGCCAGTTTAATTCTGGTTAGTTCACAGACAAAGGATTTCAGACCGCATGGAAAAGCAGGAAGAGGTGTGTCCACCAAAGTGATGCTGAGTTTTAGGGGCCAGAGGAAGGGATTGGAAGTGAGCCAATCAGAATAGATCAAACAGGTCAGGAGGGACATAGGATGACCTATGGGCGTCGAGTATGCGAAACGTGATGCCATTTGAATGTCTTAGTACAGAGCTCTTTGTCTGAAAGCCTCACTTGATTCCGGAGGTACAGAGAGCAGAGAGGTGATCTGTACTACTGTGAACTGAGACATACTTGCAAGTCTAATAAAATAACTAATGCTGTACCTGCAAATCCATCTCGACTTTTATTGAGGCCAGACTGACGGGTAAAGAAACTGAGGATTTAACATTTGGTGCCGTAAACCCGGGATTTCTCAAGACGGTCCTGACCAACTGCGACATCAGAATTAGACTGATTATGAACAGGAGGATGGGGAAATAGGGCCCACAATGTAGAGCTGGAAAATGACCACGCATTGATTTTTCCCCTCTTCTTATCGTCTGATTAGTCTGGTCACTCGCGGTTGGTACGGAGAGATCGTCTCGAAGAAATCAAAGGAGAGTCTGGGGATTAGCAATTTAATTGATGGGATTTCATATTGTTAATTCGGCTTGGGTTAGGTTATGTGGTTGATGTGACATTTGAAATTGAAAATGGTTCAACTTCATGTGTGAGTTAATTCGGCTTGGGTTAGGTTATTGGATTGATGGGATATTTGAAATTGAAAATGGTTCAACTCTATGTGTGAGTGTATTAAATATATAGTTGATTAAGCTAAAATTGTACCCTTGGACTGTGGTGGCGAAGGGCGCAGTTCTGAGGACTAGTTGAGATTGTGGGGAATGCTGCATATTGGTTGAAGCAGAAGTCTCTCAAAGGGTTAACAGCAGCATGCAAAATTAAAAGACAGACAGTGCTTCTCACTCAGGCTTTGAGATAACAGCAGCAGCCTGTAGTGTAATCGGATACCTTTCCTTTGAGTCAGTGAACACCAGCAAAGTTACGTTTTGAATTAATTAAAGAAAACCAGTGGGTTTCTCCACCTCTTTGATAAAAGTTATTATTTTCGAAAGCAATTGATTGAAATTGCCAGAATCTTAAGTTTTACTTACTTGAAATAATGTTTATCTCATTTTATCAGGAGATTAATAGAAACTTAAAGGAGGTCACGGACACAATTTTAAAAAGTGTAAATCTGGAGATGATAGTTGATTTTGCCAACATTTGTGTGAATGTAAAAGAAAAAAACTTGTTAAAAAAAATTGTTAAGATAATGAATTAATTAAGTTGTAAATGTTCTACAAGTTTGTGTTAAGCAAATCGTAAATTTAGTTCTGAGTTGAGATCAGAGCTAAGCTTGCAAGCTGCAGTAATTCAGTTTGAATTTTCAAACATTTTTAAGTTTAAAAAAAAACCACTGTTAGAACCTTTTCAACCAAGTAGAGACAGGAAAGGCACGGGTGAAACAAAAGATGAGCTACGTAGTTCAATGGCTGGCCTTGAATTGACAGAAAATGATAAATTCAATAATTTAGAAAATGTTCACTAAAAGTTCCGACTGCACCTGTAGCATTGTCTGCACTAATTCCGGAACCACTAGAGTATAATAATTGATATCCAGTCACTGCTCCCAGATTCTAATTGTGCCAGTAACTCAAGCCCTTTTGGGTGACAGTACGGGTCCTGATTTACCATCTGCACGATCAGTAGAGAAAGAGGAGCTCTGTTCCGCAAGCCCAGTTAGCTCTAGGACCAGATCTCGGACAGCGAGAGAGAGGCTTGATCCTCACGAGAAACAATTAAGTATACCACCTAAGTCTTTCCAAACTAAGGAGAAACCACAAGGTTCGGGAACAAAGGAAGCTGCAATAGATGATTTTGAAGAGAAAGAACTCCCCCTAGTGACAGGGAGAGACTTTGAAGTCTTGGAACAAAGGGGAAATAGCTAGAGTGCCCCCTCGTGAGATTCGGAGACAGTTGCCGATTCGGAAGATACCAAACCCACCCAAAGGGACCCTCAGCTCCTTTTTATGGCCCAACGAATGCATCAACAGCTTTACAACCGCAGCCCCCTCTGAGGGGCCATTGGTCTACTGGGAGAAGAGGACGAGGCAGATATAGAGGGAGCAATGCATGTTTTAATTGCGGCCGTGCAGATCACTGGCAACAGGAATGCCCCTTTAAAAGACAGGCAGCAGAAGGAGATTATCCGACCCAAAGGAGGGGGTACCCACCAAGGGGAAGACAGACGAGATACACTGACTTCTCCCAGGAAAACCCTTTCCCAACACAGGATTGACTAGCTAATTTAGTCAAAAGGACTCTCCAATCGGACAGGGAACCTATTATCTCTCTGCAGATAGGAGTTCAACATCACCCATTTGTAATCGACACTGGAGCAGCCATGTCTTCTGTGCAATCAGAACTTCGACTCCCACTATCCGACCACACGCAGCAATTGTCGGGGTTCCAAGGACAGGTGTGTGAGTATCCTATTTCTGAACCTGTGACAGTCACTTACGAGAATAAGTCTGCAGATCATCAGTTTGTAGTGACTACTGGATTGGACTGTAACTTGTTGGCCGAGATTTACTGTGTATCTTCCAGCTACAGCTGGAGTGTGGAGATGAGGGGGTAACGGTTAAATCATGGAGGATGAGACAACAGTGCTATATTTCTATCACCCCCCAGTGGTGGACGTTGGACATTGAACAGTCACTGCATCACGTTACCCTGGCCTATGACAGAACTTGACGAAACAGGGAGTTGGAGGACAAATACCGACCATTAATTGGGACCGAATGGCCAGTCAAGGTTACAGCCACCGTCACGGGAAAAGAAGGTCAAGCCGATTTTGTTACAATATCACCACATTTATGGCCACAGTCAGCTTCGGTAAGCCCTCATATTACACGTCAGGTCCACGACCAGTACCATGCCAGGGATATGGGGCGAATGGTAAGGAGGGCAGTGGATCATTCGGATCCAACAGAGTACGCACTTCAAGTCATGCCGGACGGCACTACCATAAAATAATTTGAGGTCACGCCCACCCCCGATATCAACCAACCCCAGATATCACCCACCCTGATATCACCCAACTGAGGAGATCACCCAACGCCAGAGATCACCCAACCCCAGAGTTCACGCAACCTCAGGTATCACCCAACCCCAGAGATCACCCAGCCCCAGGTATCACCTAACCACAGAAATCAACCAACCCCAGATATCACTCAACCCCAGATATCACCCAACACCCGATATTAAACAACCCCCGATATCACCCAAACCCAGAGGTCACCCAACCCCAGAGATCACCCAACACCAGATATCAGCCAACCCCCGATATCACCCAACCCCAGACATCACCCAATCCATGAGAACACCCAATCGCAGAGATCACCCAACCCCAGAGATCACCCAACCCCAGAGATCACCCAACTCCAGAGGTCACCCAACCTCAGAGATCACCCAACCCCAGAGATCACCCAACCCCAGAGACCACCCAACCCCAGACATCACCCATCCCCAGATATTACCCAACCCCAGATATCACCCAACCCCAGAGATCACCCAAGCCCAGAGATCACCCAACCCCAGAGACCACTCAACCCCAGACATCACCCATCCCCAGATATTACCCAACCCCAGATATCACCCAACCCCAGAGATCACCCAACCCCATACATCACCCAACCCCAGAGATCACCCAACCCCAGAGATCACCCAACGCCAGATATCACCCAACCCCAGATATCACCCATCCCCAGAGATCACCCAACCTCAGATATCATCCTATCCCGGATATCACCCAACCCCAGAGATCACCCAACCCCAGAGTTCACCCAACCCCAGTATCACCCAACGCCAGTATCACCCATCCCCAGTCATCACCCAACCCCCGATATCAACCAACCCCCGATATCACCCAATTCCTGAGATCACCCAACCCCAGAGATCACCCAACTCCAGATATCACCCAACCCCGGATATCACTCATCCCTAGAGATCACCCAACCCCAGAGATCACCCAACCCCAGAGATCACCCAACCTCAGAGATCACCCAACCACAGACATCACCCATCCCAGACATCACCCAATCCCAGAGATCACCCAACCCCAGAGATCACCCAACCCCAGATATTACCCAACCCCAGATATCACCCAAACCCAGAGATCACCCAACCCCTGAGATCACCCAACCCTAGACATCACTCATCCCCAGATATCACCCAGACCCATGGATCACCCAGCCCCAGAGATCACTCAACCCCAGAGATCACACAAACCCAGAGATCACCCAACCCCAGAGATCACCCAACCCCAGATATAACCTAACCCCAGATATAACCAACACAAGATATCACCTATCCACAGAAATCATCCAAACCCGGATATCACCCTACCACGAATATCACCCAACACTAGAGATCACCCAACCCCAGAGATCACCCAACCCAAGATATCACCCAACTCCAGAGATCACCCAATCCCAGAGATCACCTAAAGCCAGAGATCACCCAACCCCAGAGTTCACCCAATTCCAGATATCACCCAACCCCAGATATCACTCAACCCCAGAGATCACCCAACCCCAGAGATCACCCAACCCCAGAGATCACCCAACCCCAGAGATCACCCAACCCCAGACATCACCCATCCCCAGACATCACCCAACCCCAGAGATCACCCAACCCCTGAGATCACCCAAACCTAGACATCACCCATCCCCTGATATCATCCAAACCCATGGATCACCCAGCCCCAGAGATCACTCAACCCCAGAGATCACACAAACCCAGAGATCACCCAACCCCAGAGATCACCCAACCCCAGATATAACCCAACCCCAGATATCACCCATCCACAGAAATCACCCAAACCCGGATATCACCCTAACACGAATATCACCCAACACCAGAGATCCTCCAACCCCAGAGATCACCCAACACCAGAGATCACGCAACCCCAGAGATCACCCAACCCAAGATATCACCCAACGACAGATATCACCCAACCTCAGAGATCACCCAACCCCAGAGATCACCCAATACCAGAGATCACCTAACGCCAGAGATCACCCAACCCAAGAGATCACTCAACCCCAGAGATCACCCAACGCCAGAGATCACCCAACGCCAGAGATCACCCAATCCCAGAGATCACCCAACGCCAGAGATCAGCCAACGCCAGAGATCAGCCAACCCCAGATATCACATAACCTCAGATATCACCCAACCCCAGAAATCACCCAAACCTGGATGTCACCCTACCCCGGATATCACCCAACACCAGAGATCACCCAATCCAAGATATCATCCAACCCCAGATAACACCCAACCACAGATATCACGCAACCCCTGATATAACCCAACCCCAGAGATCACCCAACGCCAGAGATCACCCAACACCAGAGATCACCCAATCCCAGATACCACCCAACTCCAGATATCACGCAACCTCAGGTATCACCCAACTCCAGAGATCACCCAGCCCCAGATATCACCCAAACACAGAGATTACCCAACCCGAGATATCACTCAACCCCAGAGATCAACCAACCCCAGATATCACTCAACCCAGATATCACCAACACCCGATACCAACCAACCCCCGATATCACCCAATCCCAGAGATCACCCAACCCCAGAGATCACAAAACCCCAGACATCACCCAACCTCAGACATCACCCAATCCATGAGATCACCCAATCGCAGAGATCACCCAACCCCAGAGATCACACAACCCCAGAGATCACTCAACCCCAGAGATCACCCAACCCCAGAGATCACCCAACCCCAGAGATCACCCAACGCCAGATATCACCCAACCCCAGATATCAGCCAACCCCAGATATCACCCAAAACCGAATATCACCCTACCCCGGATATCACCCAAGCCCAGAGATCACACAACCCCAGATATCACTTAAACCCAGATATCACCCAACCCCAGATATCACCCAAGCCCAGAGTTCACCAAACGCCAGACATCATCCAACCCCAGATATCACCCAACCCCAGAAATCACCCAACCTCAGATATCATCCTACCCCGGATATCAGCCAACCCCAGAGATCACCCAACCCCAGAGTTCATCCAACCCCAGTATCACCCAACCCCAGTATCACCCAACCCAAGACATCACCCAACCCCCGAGATCAACCAACCCCCGATATCACCCAATCCCTGAGATCACTCAACCCCAGAGATCACCCAACTCCAGAGATCACCCAACCCCAGAGATCACCCAACCCCAGACATCACCCATCCCCAGACATCACCCAACCCCCGATATCAACCAACCCCCGATATCACCCAATCCCTGAGATCACCCAACACCAGAGATCAACCAACTCCAGATATCACCCAACCCCGGATATCACTCAACCCCAGAGATCACCCAAACCCAGAGATCACCCAACCCCAGAGATCACCCAACCCCAGACATCACCCATCCCCAGACATCACCCAATCCCAGAGATCACCCAACCCCAGAGATCACCCAACCCCAGATATCACGCAATCCCTGATATAACCCAACCCCAGAGATCACCCAACGCCAGAGATCACCCAACACCAGAGATCACCCAATCCCAGATACCACCCAACCCCAGATATCAAGCAACCTCAGGTATCACCCAACCCCAGAGATCACCCAGCCCCAGATATCACCCAAACACAGAGATTACCCAACCCGAGATATCACTCAACCCCAGAGATCAACCAACCCCAGATATCACTCAACCCAGATATCACCAACACCCGATACCAACCAACCCCCGATATCACCCAATCCCAGAGATCACCCAACCCCAGAGATCACAAAACCCCAGACATCACCCAACCCCAGACATCACCCAATCCATGAGATCACCCAATCGCAGAGATCACCCAACACCAGAGATCACACAACCCCAGAGATCACTCAACACCAGAGATCACCCAACGCCAGATATCACCCAACCCCAGATATCACCCAACACCGAATATCACCCTACCCCGGATATCACCCAAGCCCAGAGATCACACAACCACAGATATCACTCAAACCCAGATATCACCCAACCCCAGATATCACCCAACCCCAGATATCACCCAACCCCAGATATCAGCCAACCCCAGATATCACCCAAAATCGAATATCACCCTACCCCGGATATCACCCAAGCCCAGAGATCACACAACCCCAGATATCACTCAAACCCAGATATCACCCAACCCCTGATATCACCCAAGCCCAGAGTTCACCAAACGCCAGACATCATCCAACCCCAGATATCACCCAACCCCAGAGATCACCCAACCTCAGATATCATCCTACCCCGGATATCAGCCAACCCCAGAGATCACCCAACCCCAGAGTTCATCCAACCCCAGTATCACCCAACCCCAGTATCACCCAACCCAAGACATCACCCAACCCCCGAGATCAACCAACCCCCGATATCACCCAATCCCTGAGATCACTCAACCCCAGAGATCACCCAACTCCAGAGATCACCCAACCCCAGAGATCACCCAACCCCAGACATCACCCATCCCCAGACATCACCCAACCCCCGATATCAACCAACCCCCGATATCACCCAATCCCTGAGATCACCCAACACCAGAGATCAACCAACTCCAGATATCACCCAACCCCGGATATCACTCAACCCCAGAGATCACCCAAACCCAGAGATCACCCAACCCCAGAGATCACCCAACCCCAGACATCACCCATCCCCAGACATCACCCAATCCCAGAGATCACCCAACCCCAGAGATCACCCAACCCCAGATATCACGCAATCCCTGATATAACCCAACCCCAGAGATCCCCCAACGCCAGAGATCACCCAACACCAGAGATCACCCAATCCCAGATACCACCCAACCCCAGATATCACGCAACCTCAGGTATCACCCAACCTCAGAGATCACCCAGCCCCAGATATCACCCAAACACAGAGATTACCCAACCCGAGATATCACTCAACCCCAGAGATCAACCAACCCCAGATATCACTCAACCCAGATATCACCAACACCCGATACCAACCAACCCCCGATATCACCCAATCCCAGAGATCACCCAACCCCAGAGATCACAAAACCCCAGACATCACCCAACCCCAGACATCACCCAATCCATGAGATCACCCAATCGCAGAGATCACCCAACACCAGAGATCACACAACCCCAGAGATCACTCAACACCAGAGATCACCCAACGCCAGATATCACCCAACCCCAGATATCACCCAACACCGAATATCACCCTACCCCGGATATCACCCAAGCCCAGAGATCACACAACCCCAGATATCACTCAAACCCAGATATCACCCAACCCCAGATATCACCCAACCCCAGATATCACCCAACCCCAGATATCAGCCAACCCCAGATATCACCCAAAACCGAATATCACCCTACCCCGGATATCACCCAAGCCCAGAGATCACACAACCCCAGATATCACTCAAACCCAGATATCACCCAACCACTGATATCACCCAAGCCCAGAGTTCACCAAACGCCAGACATCATCCAACCCCAGATATCACCCAACCCCAGAGATCACCCAACCTCAGATATCATCCTACCCCGGATATCAGCCAACCCCAGAGATCACCCAACCCCAGAGTTCATCCAACCCCAGTATCACCCAACGCCAGTATCACCCAACCCAAGACATCACCCAACCCCCGATATCTACCAACCCCCGATATCACCCAATCCCTGAGATCACCCAACAGCAGAGATCAACCAACTCCAGATATCACCAAACCCCGGATATCACTCAACCCCAGAGATCACCCAACCCCAGAGATCACCCAACCCCAGAGATCACCCAACCCCAGACATCACCCATCCCCAGACATCACCCAATCCCAGAGATCACCCAACCCCAGAGATCACCCAACCTCAGATATTACCCAACTCCAGATATCACCCAACCCCAGAGATAACCCAACCCCTGAGATCACCCAACCCTAGACATCACCCATCCCCAGATATCACCCAAACCCATGGATCACCCAACCCCAGAGATCACCCAATCCCAGAGATCACCTAACGCCAGAGATCACCCAAACCAAGAGATCACTCAACCCCAGAGATCACCCAACCCAAGACATCACCCAACACCCGATATCAACCAACCCCCGATATCACCCAATCCCTGAGATCACCCAACCCCAGAGATCAACCAACTCCAGATATCACCCAACCCCGGATATCACTCAACCCCAGAGATCACCCAACCCCAGATATCACCCTACCCCAGGTAACACACAACCCCAGAGATCACCCAACCTCGGAGATCACCCAACCCCAGAGATCACCCAACCCCAGATATTACCCAACCCCAGATATCACCCAACCACAGATATCAACCAACCCCAGAAATCACCCAAACCCGGATGTCACCCTACCCCGGATATCACCCTATCCCGGATATCAGCCAACACCAGAGATCACACAACACCAGAGATCATCCAACCACACATATCACCCAACCCCAGGTATCCTCCAATCCACATTATCACCCAACGCCAGATATCACCCAAACTCAGAGATCACCCAACCCCAGAGATCACCCAATCCCAGAGATCACCTAACCCCTGAGATCACCCAACCCCAGAGATCACCCAACCCCAGAGATCACCCAACGCCAGAGATCACCCAACCCCAGAGATCACCCAACCCCAGAGATCAACCAACCCCAGAGATCACCCAACCGCAGAGATCACTCAACCGCAGAGATAACCAACCCCAGATATCACGCAACCGCAGAGATCACCCAACCCCAGAGATCACCCAACACCAGACATCACGCAACCCCAGGTATCACCCAAGCCAAGATATCACGCAACCCCAGATATCACCCAAGCCCAGAGTTCACCAAACGCCAGATATCATCCAACCCCAGATATCACCCAACCCCAGAGATCACCCAACCTCAGATATCATCCTACCCCGGATATCAGCCAACCCCAGAGATCACCCAACCCCAGAGTTCATCCAACCCCAGTATCACCCAACCCCAGTATCACCCAACCCAAGACATCACCCAACCCCCGAGATCAACCAACCCGCGATATCACCCAATCCCTGAGATCACCCAACAGCAGAGATCAACCAACTCCAGATATCACCCAACACCGGATATCACTCAACCCCAGAGATCACCCAACCCCAGAGATCACCCAACCCCAGAGATCACCCAACCCCAGACATCACCCATCCCCAGACATCACCCAATCCCAGAGATCACCCAACCCCAGAGATCACCCAACCTCAGATATTACCCAACTCCAGATATCACACAACCCCAGAGATCACCCAACCCCTGAGATTACCCAACCCTAGACATCACCCATCCCCAGATATCACCCAAACCCATGGATCACCCAGCCCCAGAGATCACTCACCCCAGAGATCACACAAACCCCAGAGATCACACAATCCCAGATATAACCTAACCCCAGATATCACACAACCCAAGATATCACCCATCCACAGATATCACCCAAACCCGGATATCACCCTACCACGAATTTCACCCAACACCAGAGATCACCCAACCCCAGAGATCACCCAACACCAGAGATCACCCAACCCCAGAGATCACCCAACCCAAGATATCACCCAACTCCAGATATCACACAACCTCAGAGATCACCCAATCCCAGAGATCACCCAACCCAAGATATCACCCAACGCCAGATATCGCCCAACCTCAGACATCACCCAACCCGAGCGATCACCCAATCCCAGAGATCACCTAAAGCGAGAGATCACACAACCCCAGAGATCACACAAATCCAGATATCACCCAACCCCGGATATCACTCAACCCCAGGGATCACCCAACCCCAGAGATCACTCAACCCCAGAGATCACCCAACCCCAGAGATCACCCAACCCCAGGCATCACCCATCCCCAGACATCACTAAATCCCAGTGATCACCCAACCCCAGAGATCACCCAACCCCAGAAATCACCCAAACCCGGATATCACCCTACCACGGATATCACCCTACCCCGGATATCACCCAATCCCAGAGATCAACCAATCCCAGAGAGCACGTAACACCAGAGATCACCCAACCCCAGAGATCACCCAACCCCAGAGATCACCCAACGCCAGAGATCACCCAGCGCAAGAGATCACCCAATGCCAGACATCACCCAACCCCTGAGATCACCCAACCCCAGAGATCACCCAACCCCAGAGATCACCCAAACCCAGATATCACCCTACCCCAGATATCACCCAACCCCAGAGATCACCCAACCCCAGAGATCACCCAACCCCAGAGATCACCCAACGCCAGAGATCACCCAGCGCAAGAGATCACCCAACGCCAGAGACCACGCAACGCCAGAGATCACCCAACGCCAGTGATCACCCAACGCTAGAGATCACCCAACCCCAGAGATCACCCAACCCCAGATATCACCCTACCCCAGGTAACACACAACCCCAGAGATCACCCAACCTCAGAGATCACCCAACCCCAGATATCACCCAACCCCAGATATCACCCAACCACAGATATCAACCAACCCCAGAAATCACCCAAACCCGGATGTCACCCTACCCCGGATATCACCCTATCCCGGATATCAGCCAACACCAGAGATCACACAACACCAGAGATCATCCAACCACACATATCACCCAACCCCAGGTATCCTCCAATCCACGTTATCACCCAACGCCAGATATCACCCAAACTCAGAGATCACCCAACCCCAGAGATCACCCAATCCCAGAGATCACCTAACCCCAGAGATCACCCAACCCCAGAGATCACCTAACCCCAGAGATCACACAACCCCAGCGATCAACCAACCGCAGAGATCACCCAACCGCAGAGATCACCCAACCGCAGAGATCACCCAACCCCAGAGATCACCCAACCCCAGATATCAGCCAACTCCAGAAATCACCCAACCCCAGAGATCACCCAACCCCAGAGATCACCCAACACCAGAGATCACGCAACCCTAGGTATCACCCAATCCAAGATATCACCCAACGCCAGATATCACCCAAACTCAGAGATCACCCAACCCCATAGATCACCCAATCCCAGAGATCACCTCACCCCAGAAATCACCCAAACCCGGATATCACCCTACCCCGGATAACACACTACCCCGGATATCACCCAGCACCAGAGATCACCCAACCCCAGAGATCACCCAACCCCAGATATCACCGAACCCCAGATATCACCCAACCCCAGAAATCACCCAAACCAGGATATCACCCTACCCCGGATATCACCCTACCTCGGATATCACCCAACAGTGATCACCCAACCCCAGAGATCACCCAACCCCAGAGATCACGCAACTCCAGTTATCACCCAATCCAAAATATCACCCAACGCCAGATATCACCCAACCCCAGATATTAGCCAACCCCAGAGATCACGCAACCGCAGGTATCACCCAATCCAAGATATCACCCAATGCCAGATATCACCCAAACTTAGAGTTCACCCAACCACAGAGATCACCCAATCCCAGAGATCACCTAACCCCAGTGTCACCCAACCCCAGAGATCACCCATCCCCATAGATCACCCAATCCTAGATATCACCCAACCCCAGATATTACCCGTCCCAAGAGATCACCCAACCCCAGAGATCACCCAATCCCAGAGATCACCTAACCCCAGAGATCACCCAACCCCAGAGATCACTCAACCACAGAGATCACCCAACGCCAGAGATCACCCAAAGCCAGAAATCACCCAAACCCGGATATCACCCTACCCCGGATATCACCCTTCCCCGTACATCACCCAACACCAGAGATCACCCAACCCCAGGTATCACCCAACCCAAGATCTCACCCAACGCCAGATATTACCCAACCTCAGAAATCACCAAACCCCAGAGATCACCCAACCTCAGAGATCACCCAATCCCAGAGATCACCCAACCCCAGAGTTCACCCAATCCCAAAGATCACCTAAAGCCAGAGATCATCCAACCCCAGTGATCACCCAATTCCAGATATCACCCAACCCCCGATATTACCCAACCCCTGATATCGCCCAGCCCCAGAGATCACCCAACCCCTGAGATCACCCAACCCTAGACATCTTCCATCACCAGATATCACCCAAACCCATGGATCACACAGCCCCAGAGATCACTCCTCCCCAGAGATCACACAAACCCAGAGATCACCCAACCCCAGAGATCACCCAACCCCAGATATAACCCAACCCTAGATATAACGCAACTCCAGATATCACCCATCCACAGAAATCACCCAAACCCGGATATCACCATACCACGAATATCACCCAACACCAGAGATCACCCAACCCCAGAGATCACCCAACACCAGAGATCACCCAACCCCAGAGATCACCCAACACAAGATATCACCCAACGCCAGAGATATCCCAATCCCAGAGATCACCTAACGCCAGAAATCACCCAACTCCAGAGATCACTCAACCTCAGAGATCACCCAACGCCAGAAATCACCCAACTCCAGAGATCACTCAACCTCAGAGATCACCCAACGCCAGAGATCACCCAACGGCAGAGATCACCCAACGCCAGAGATCACCCAAAGCAAGAGAACAGCCAACACCAGAGGTCACCCAACACCAGAGATCACCCAAACCCAGAGATCACCTATCGGCGGAAATCACCAAACCCCAGAGATCACTCAACCCCAGAGATCACCCAACGGCAGAGATAACCCAACGCCAGAGATCACCCAAAGCTAGAGAACAGCCAACGCCAGAGATCACCCAACCCCAGAGATCACCCAACCCCAGATATCACCCAACCCCAGAGATCACCCAACCCCAGAGATCACCCAACCCCAGAGATCACCCAACCCCAGATATTACCCAACCCCAGATATCACCCAAACCCAGAGATCACCCAACCCCTGAGATCACCCAACCCTAGACATCACTCATCCCCAGATATCACCCAGACCCATGGATCACCCAGCCCCAGAGATCACTCAACCCCAGAGATCACACAAACCCAGAGATCACCCAACCCCAGAGATCACCCAACCCCAGATATAACCTAACCCCAGATATAACCAACACAAGATATCACCCATCCACAGAAATCATCCAAACCCGGATATCACCCTACCACGAATATCACCCAACACCAGAGATCACCCAACCCCAGAGATCACCCAACCCAAGATATCACCCAACTCCAGAGATCACCCAATCCCAGAGATCACCTAAAGCCAGAGATCACCCAACCCCAGAGTTCACCCAATTCCAGATATCACCCAACCCCAGATATCACTCAACCCCAGAGATCAACCAACCCCAGAGATCACCCAACCCCAGAGATCACCCAACCCCAGAGATCACCCAACCCCAGACATCACCCATCCCCAGACATCACCCAATCCCAGAGATCACCCAATCCCAGAGATCACCCAACCCCAGATATTACCCAACCCCAGTTTACACACATCCCCAGAGATCACCCAACCCCTGAGATCACCCAAACCTAGACATCACCCATCCCCTGATATCATCCAAACCCATGGATCACCCAGCCCCAGAGATCACTCAACCCCAGAGATCACCCAACCCCAGAGATCACCCAACCCCAGATATAACCCAACCCTAGATATAACGCAACTCCAGATATCACCCATCCACAGAAATCACCCAAACCCGGATATCACCATACCACGAATATCACCCAACACCAGAGATCACCCAACCCCAGAGATCACCCAACACCAGAGATCACCCAACCCCAGAGATCACCCAACCCAAGATATCACCCAACGACAGATATCACCCAACCTCAGAGATCACCCAACCCCAGAGATCACCCAATCACAGAGATCACCAACGCCAGAGATCACCCAACCCCAGAGATCACTCAACCCCAGAGATCACCCAACGCCAGAGATCACCCAACGCCAGAGATCACCCAATCCCAGAGATCACCCAACGCCAGAGATCAGCCAACGCCAGAGATCAGCCAACCCCAGATATCACATAACCTCAGATATCACCCAACCCCAGATATCACCCTACCCCAGATATCACCCAACCCCAGAAATCACCCAAACCCGGATATCACCCTACCCCTGATATCACCCAACACCAGAGATCACCCAATCCAAGATATCATCCAACCCCAGATAACACCCAACCACAGATATCACGCAACCCCTGATATAACCCAACCCCAGAGATCACCCAACGCCAGAGATCACCCAACACCAGAGATCACCCAATCCCAGATACCACCCAACCCCAGATATCACGCAACCTCAGGTATCACCCAACCCCAGAGATCACCCAGCCCCAGATATCACCCAAACACAGAGATTACCCAACCAGAGATATCACTCAACCCCAGAGATCAACCAACCCCAGATATCACTCAACCCAGATATCACCAACACCCGATACCAACCAACCCCCGATATCACCCAATCGCAGAGATCACCCAACCCCAGAGATCACTCAACCCCAGAGATCACACAACCCCAGAGATCACTCAACCCCAGAGATCACCCAACCCCAGAGATCACCCAACCCCAGAGATCACCCAACGCCAGATATCACCCAACCCCAGATATCAGCCAACCCCAGATATCACCCAAAACCGAATATCACCCTACCCCGGATATCACCCAAGCCCAGAGATCACACAACCCCAGATATCACTCAAACCCAGATATCACCCAACCCCAGATATCACCCAAGCCCAGAGTTCACCAAACGCCAGACATCATCCAACCCCAGATATCACCCAACCCCAGAGATCACCCAACCTCAGATATCATCCTATCCCGGATATCAGCCAACCCCAGAGATCACCCAACCCCAGAGTTTATCCAACCCCAGTATCACCCAACCCCAGTATCACCCAACCCAAGACATCACCCAACCCCCGAGATCAACCAACCCCCGATATCACCCAATCCCTGAGATCACTCAACCCCAGAGATCACCCAACTCCAGAGATCACCCAACCCCAGAGATCACCCAACCCCAGACATCACCCATCCCCAGACATCACCCAACCCCCGATATCAACCAACCCCCGATATCACCCAATCCCTGAGATCACCCAACACCAGAGATCAACCAACTCCAGATATCACCCAACCCCGGATATCACTCAACCCCAGAGATCACCCAAACCCAGAGATCACCCAACCCCAGAGATCACCCAACTCCAGACATCACCCATCCCCAGACATCACCCAATCCCAGAGATCACCCAACCCCAGATATCACCCAACCTCAGATATCACGCAATCCCTGATATAACCCAACCCCAGAGATCACCCAACGCCAGAGATCACCCAACACCAGAGATCACCCAATCCCAGATACCACCCAACCCCAGATATCACGCAACCTCAGGTATCACCCAACCCCAGAGATCACCCAGCCCCAGATATCACCCAAACACAGAGATTACCCAACCCGAGATATCACTCAACCCCAGAGATCAACCAACCCCAGATATCACTCAACCCAGATATCACCAACACCCGATACCAACCAACCCCCGATATCACCCAATCCCAGAGATCACGCAACCCCAGAGATCACAAAACCCCAGACATCACCCAACCCCAGACATCACCCAATCCATGAGATCACCCAATCGCAGAGATCACACAACCCCAGAGATCACACAACCCCAGAGATCACTCAACCCCAGAGATCACCCAACGCCAGATATCACCCAACCCCAGATATCAGCCAACCCCAGATATCACCCAACACCGAATATCACCCTACCCCGGATATCACCCAAGCCCAGAGATCACACAACCCCAGATATCACTCAAAACCAGATATCACCCAACCCCAGATATCACCCAACCCCAGATATCACCCAACCCCAGATATCTGCCAACCCCAGATATCACCCAACACCGAATATCACCCTACCCCGGATATCACCCAAGCCCAGAGATCACACAACCCCAGATATCACTCAAACCCAGATATCACCCAACCCCTGATATCACCCAAGCCCAGAGTTCACCAAACGCCAGACATCATCCAACCCCAGATATCACCCAACCCCAGAGATCACCCAACCTCAGATATCATCCTACCCCGGATATCAGCCAACCCCAGAGATCACCCAACCCCAGAGTTCATCCAACCCCAGTATCACCCAACGCCAGTATCACCCATCCCAAGACATCACCCAACCCCAGATATCAACCAACCCCCGATATCACCCAATCCCTGAGATCACCCAACAGCAGAGATCAACCAACTCCAGATATCACCAAACACCGGATATCATTCAACCCCAGAGATCACCCAACCCCAGAGATCACCCAACCCCAGAGATCACCCAACCCCAGACATCGCCCATCCCCAGACATCACCCAATCCCAGAGATCACCCAACCCCAGAGATCACCCAACCTCAGATATTACCCAACTCCAGATATCACCCAACCCCAGAGATCACCCAACCCCTGAGATCGCCCAACCCTAGACATCACCCATCCCCAGATATCACCCAAACTCATGGATCACCCAACCCCAGAGATCACCCAATCCCAGAGATCACCTAACGCCAGAGATCACCCAAAGCCAGAGATCACTCAACCCCAGAGATCACCCAACCCAAGACATCACCCAACACCCGATATCAACCAACCCCCGATATCACCCAATCCCTGAGATCACCCAACCCCAGAGATCAACCAACTCCAGATATCACCCAACCCCGGATATCACTCAACCCCAGAGATCACCCAACCCCAGAGATCACCCAACGCCAGAGATCACCCAACCCCAGAGATCACACAACCGCAGAGATCACCCAACCCCAGAGATCACCCAACACCAGACATCACGCAACCCCAGGTATCACCCAAGCCAAGATATCACGCAACCCCAGAGATCACCCAATCCCAGAGATCACCTAACCCCTGAGATCACCCAACCCCAGAGATCACCCAACGCCAGAGATCACCCAACCCCAGAGATCACCCAACCCCAGAGATCAACCAACCCCAGAGATCACCCAACCGGAGAGATCACTCAACCCCAGAGATAACCCAACCCCAGATATCACGCAACCGCAGAGATCACCCAACCCCAGAGATCACCCAACACCAGACATCACGCAACCCCAGGTATCACCCAAGCCAAGATATCACGCAACCCCAGATATCACCCAAGCCCAGAGTTCACCAAACGCCAGATATCATCCAACCCCAGATATCACCCAACCCCAGAGATCACCCAACCTCAGATATCATCCTACCCCGGATATCAGCCAACCCCAGAGATCACCCAACCCCAGAGTTCATCCAACCCCAGTATCACCCAACCCCAGTATCACCCAACCCAAGACATCACCCAACCCCCGAGATCAACCAACCCCCGATATCACCCAATCCCTGAGATCACCCAACAGCAGAGATCAACCAACTCCAGATATCACCCAACACCGGATATCACTCAACCCTAGAGATCACCCAACCCCAGAGATCACCCAACCCCAGAGATCACCCAACCCCAGACATCACCCATCCCCAGACATCACCCAATCCCAGAGATAACCCAACCCCAGAGATCACCCAACCTCAGATATTACCCAACTCCAGATATCACCCAACCCCAGAGATCACCCAACCACTGAGATCACCCAACCCTAGACATCACCCATCCCCAGATATCACCCAAACCCATGGATCACCCAGCCCCAGAGATCACTCACCCCAGAGATCACACAAACCCCAGAGATCACACAATCCCAGATATAACCTAACCCCAGATATCACACAACCCAAGATATCACCCATCCACAGATATCACCCAAACCCGGATATCACCCTACCACGAATTTCACCCAACACCAGAGATCACCCAACCCCAGAGATCACCCAACACCAGAGATCACCCAACCCCAGAGATCACCCAACCCAAGATATCACCCAACTCCAGATATCACACAACCTCAGAGATCACCCAACCCCAGAGATCACCCAACCCAAGATATCACCCAACGCCAGATATCGCCCAACCTCAGAGATCACACAACCCGAGCGATCACCCAATCCCAGAGATCACCTAAAGCGAGAGATCACACAACCCCAGAGATCACACAAATCCAGATATCACCCAACCCCGGATATCCCTCAACCCCAGGGATCACCCAACCCCAGAGATCACTCAACCCCAGAGATCACACAACCCCAGAGATCACCCAACCTCCGACATCACCCATCCCCAGACATCACTAAATCCCAGAGATCACACAACCCCAGAGATCACCCAACCCCAGAAATCACCCAAACCCGGATATCACCCTACCCCGGATATCACCCTACCCCGGATATCACCCAATCCCAGAGATCAACCAATCCCAGAGAGCACGTAACACCAGACATCATCCAACCCCAGAGATCACCCAACCCCAGAGATCACCCAACGCCAGAGATCACCCAGCGCAAGAGATCACCCAATGCCAGACATCACCCAACCCCTGAGATCACCCAACCCCAGAGATCACCCAACCCCAGAGATCACCCAAACCCAGATATCACCCTACCTTGATATCACCCAACCCCAGAGATCACCCAACCCCAGAGATCACCCAACCCCAGAGATCACCCAACGCCAGTATCACCCAACCCAAGACATCACCCAACCCCAGATATCACCCAACCACAGATATCAACCAACCCCAGAAATCACCCAAACCCGGATATCACCCTACCCCGGATATCCCCCTACCCCGGATATCACCCAATCCCAGAGATCAACCAATCCCAGAGAGCACGTAACACCAGAGATCACCCAACCCCAGAGATCACCCAACCCCAGAGATCACCCAACGCCAGAGATCACCCAGCGCAAGAGATCACCCAATGCCAGACATCACCCAACCCCTGAGATCACCCAACCCCAGAGATCACCCAACCCCAGAGATCACCCAAACCCAGATATCACCCTACCCCAGATATCACCCAACCCCAGAGATCACCCAACCCCAGAGATCACCCAACGCCAGAGATCACCCAACGCCAGAGATCACCCAGCGCAAGAGATCACCCAACGCCAGAGACCACGCAACGCCAGAGATCACCCAACGCCAGTGATCACCCAACGCCAGAGATCACCCAACCCCAGAGATCACCCAACCCCAGATATCACCCTACCCCAGGTAACACACAACCCCAGAGATCACCCAACCTCGGAGATCACCCAACCCCAGAGATCACCCAACCCCAGATATCACCCAACCCCAGATATCACCCAACCCCAGATATCAACCAACCCCAGAAATCACCCAAACCCGGATGTCACCCTACCCCGGATATCACCCTATCCCGGATATCAGCCAACACCAGAGATCACACAACACCAGAGATCATCCAACCACACATATCACCCAACCCCAGGTATCCTCCAATCCACGTTATCACCCAACGCCAGATATCACCCAAACTCAGAGATCACCCAACCCCAGAGATCACCCAATCCCAGAGATCACCTAACCCCAGAGATCACCCAACCCCAGAGATCACCCAACCCCAGAGATCACACAACCCCAGCGATCAACCAACCGCAGAGATCACCCAATCGCAGAGATCACCCAACCGCAGAGATCACCCAACCCCAGAGATCACCCAACTCCAGATATCAGCCAACCCCAGAAATCACCCAACCCCACAGATCACCCAACCCCAGAGATCACCCAACACCAGAGATCACGCAACCCCAGGTATCACCCAATCCAAGATATCACCCAACGCCAGATATCACCCAAACTCAGAGATCACCCAACCCCATAGATCACCCAATCCCAGAGATCACCTCACCCCAGAAATCACCCAAACCCGGATATCACCCTACCCCGGATAACACACTACCCCGGATATCACCCAGCACCAGAGATCACCCAACCCCAGAGATCACCCAACCCCAGATATCACCGAACCCCAGATATCACCCAACCCCAGAAATCACCCAAACCAGGATATCACCCTACCCCGGATATCACCCTACCCCGGATATCACCCAACAGTGATCACCCAACCCCAGAGATCACCCAACCCCAGAGATCACGCAACTCCAGTTATCACCCAATCCAAAATATCACCCAACGCCAGATATCACCCAACCCCAGATATTAGCCAACCCCAGAGATCACGCAACCGCAGGTATCACCCAATCCAAGATATCACCCAATGCCAGATATCACCCAAACTTAGAGTTCACCCAACCACAGAGATCACCCAATCCCAGAGATCACCTAACCCCAGTGTCACCCAACCCCAGAGATCACCCATCCCCATAGATCACCCAATCCTAGATATCACCCAACCCCAGATATTACCCATCCCAAGAGATCACCCAACCTCAGAGATCACCCAATCCCAGAGATCACCTAACCCCAGAGATCACCCAACGCCAGAGATCACCCAAAGCCAGAAATCACCCAAACCCGGATATCACCCTACCCCGGATATCACCCTTCCCCGTACATCACCCAACACCAGAGATCACCCAACCCCAGGTATCACCCAACCCAAGATCTCACCCAACGCCAGATATTACCCAACCTCAGAAATCACCAAACCCCAGAGATCACCCAACCTCAGAGATCACCCAATCCCAGAGATCACCCTACAACAGAGATCACCCAACCCAAGATATCACCCAACGCCAGATATCGGCCAACCTCAGAGATCACCCAACCCCAGAGTTCACCCAATCCCAAAGATCACCTAAAGCCAGTGATCATCCAACCCCAGTGATCACCCAATTCCAGATATCACCCAACCCCCGATATTACCCAACCCCAGATATCACCCAGCCCCAGAGATCACCCAACCCCTGAGATCACCCAACCCTAGACATCTTCCATCACCAGATATCACCCAAGCCCATGGATCACACAGCCCCAGAGATCACTCCTCCCCAGAGATCACACAAACCCAGAGATCACCCAACCCCAGAGATCACCCAACCCCAGATATAACCCAACCCTAGATATAACGCAACTCCAGATATCACCCATCCACAGAAATCACCCAAACCCGGATATCACCATACCACAAATATCACCCAACACCAGAGATCACCCAACCCCAGAGATCACCCAACACCAGAGATCACCCAACCCCAGAGATCACCCAACCCAAGATATCACCCAACGCCAGAGATATCCCAATCCCAGAGATCACCTAACGCCAGAAATCACCCAACTCCAGAGATCACTCAACCTCAGAGATCACCCAACGCCAGAAATCACGCAACTCCAGAGATCACTCAACCTCAGAGATCACCCAACGCCAGAGATCACCCAACGGCAGAGATCACCCAACGCCAGAGATCACCCAAAGCAAGAGAACAGCCAACACCAGAGGTCACCCAACACCAGAGATCACCCAAACCCAGAGATCACCTATCGGCGGAAATCACCCAACCCCAGAGATCACTCAACCCCAGAGATCACCAAACGGCAGAGATAACCCAACGCCAGAGATCACCCAAAGCTAGAGAACAGCCAACGCCAGAGATCACCCAACCCCAGAGATCACCCAACCCCAGATATCACCCAACCCCAGAGATCACCCAACCCCAGAGATCACCCAACCCCAGAGATCACCCAACCCCAGAGATGATCCAACCCCAGAGATCACCCAACGCCAGATATCACCCAACCCCAGATATCACCCAATCTCAGAGATCACGCAACCCCAGAGATCACCCAATCCCAGAGATCAACTAACCCCAGAGATCAGGCAACCCCAGAGATCACTCAACCCCAGAGATCACCCAACGCCAGAGATCTCCCAACACCAGAGATCACCCAACCCCAGAGATCACCCAACCACATAGATCTCTCAACACCAGAGATCACCCAACCCCAGAGATCACCCAACACAAGATATCGCCCAACGCCAGATATCACCCAACCTCAGAGATAACACAACCCCAGAGATCACCCAATCCCAGAGATCACCCAATCCCAGAGATCACCTAACCCCACAGATCACCCAACCCCAGAGATCACCCAACCCCAGAGATCACCCAACCCCAGAGATCACGCAACGCAAGAGATCACCCAGCGCAAGAGATCACCCAATGCCAAAGATCACCCAACCCCAGAGATCACCCAACCCCAGAGATCACCCAAACCCAGATATCACCCATCCCCAGATATCACCCAACGCCAGAGATCACCCAGCCCCAGAGATCACCCAACCCCAGAGATCACCCAACCTCAGAGATAACACAACCCCAGAGAGCACCCAATCCCAGAGATCACCCAATCCCAGAGATCACCTAACCACAGAGTCACCCAATCCCAGAGATCACCCAATCCCAGAGATAACCTAACCCCAGAAATCACCCAAACCCGGATATCACCCAACCCCACAGATCACCCAACCCCAGAGATCACCCAATCCCAGATATCACCGAACCCCAGATATAACCCAACCACAGAAATCACCCAAACCAGGATATCACCCTACCCCGGATATCACCCTACCCCGGATATCACCCAACAGTGATCACCCAACCCCAGAGATCACCCAAGCTCAGAGATCACGCAACCCCAGGTATCACCCAATCCAAGATTTCACCCGACGCCAGATATCACCAAAACCGGATATCACCCTACCCCGGATATCACCGTACCCCGTACATCACCCAACACCAGAGATCACCCAACCCCAGAGATCATCCAACCCCAGAGATCACCCAAACCCAGGTATCACCCAAGCCAAGATATCACCCAACGCCAGATATCACCCAAACTCAGAGATCACCCAACCCCAGAGATCACCCAACCCCAGAGATCACCTAACCCCAGAGATCACCCAACCCCAGAGATCACCCAACCCCAGAGATCACCCAACGCCATAGATCACCCAACCCCAGAGATCACATAACCCCAGAGATCACCCAACCCCAGAGATCACCCAACCCAAGATATCTCCCAACCCAAGGTCTCACCCAACGCCAGATATTACCCAACCTCAGAGATCACCCAACCCCAGAGATCACCCAACATCAGAGATCACCCAACCCCAGAGATCACCCAATCCCAGAGATCACCTAACCCCAGAGATCACCCAACCCCAGAGATCACCCAACCCCAGAGATCACCCAACGCCAGAGATCACCCAACGCCAGAGATCACCCAATGCTAGAGATCACCCAACCCCAGAGATCACCCAACCCCAGAGATCACCCAACCCCAGATATCACCCTACCCCAGATATTACCCAACCCCAGAGATCACCCAACCCCAGAAATCATCCAACCCCAGAGATCACCCAACACCAGATATCACCCAACCCCAGATATCACCCAACCCCAGAAATCACCCAAACCCGGATATCACCCTACCCCGGCTATTAACCTACCACGGATGTCACCCAACACCAGAGATCACCCAACCCCAGAGATCACCCAACCCCAGAGATCACGCAACCCCAGGTACCACCCAATCCAAGATAACACCCAACGCCAGATATCACCCAGACTCAGAGATCACCCTAGCCCGAGATCACCCAACCCCAGAGATCACCCAACCCCAGAGATCACCCAACCCCAGCTGTCACCCAACTCCAGACATCACCCTACCCCGGATATCACCCAACCCCAGAGATCACCCAACCCCATAGATCACCCAACCCCAGACATCACCCAACCCCAGACATCACCCGACCCCGGATATTACCCAACGCCAGAGATCACTTAACCCCAGAGATCATCCAATCCCAAAGATCACCGAACCCCAGAGATCACCCAACCCCAGATATCACCCAACCCCAGAGATCACCCAACCCCAGATATCACCCAACCCCAGATATCACCCAAGCCCAGAGTTCACCAAACGCCAGACATCATCCAACCCCAGATATCACCCAACCCCAGAGATCACCCAACCTCAGATATCATCCTACCCCGGATATCAGCCAACCCCAGAGATCACCCAACCCCAGAGTTCATCCAACCCCAGTATCACCCAACCCCAGTATCACCCAACCCAAGACATCACCCAACCCCCGAGATCAACCAACCCCCGATATCACCCAATCCCTGAGATCACCCAACACCAGAGATCAACCAACTCCAGATATCACCCAACCCCGGATATCACTCAACCCCAGAGATCACCCAAACCCAGAGATCACCCAACCCCAGAGATCACCCAACCCCAGACATCACCCATCCCCAGACATCACCCAATCCCAGAGATCACCCCACCCCAGAGATCACCCAACCTCAGATATCACGCAATCCCTGATATAACCCAACCCCAGAGATCACCCAACGCCAGAGATCACCCAACACCAGAGATCACCCAATCCCAGATACCACCCAACCCCAGATATCACGCAACCTCAGGTATCACCCAACCCCAGAGATCACCCAGCCCCAGATATCACCCAAACACAGAGATTACCCAACCCGAGATATCACTCAACCCCAGAGATCAACCAACCTCAGATATCACTCAACCCAGATATCACCAACACCCGATACCAACCAACCCCCGATATCACCCAATCCCACAGATCACCCAATCGCAGAGATCACCCAACCCCAGAGATCACACAACCCCAGAGATCACTCAACCCCAGAGATCACCCAACGCCAGATATCACCCAACCCCAGATATCAGCCAACCCCAGATATCACCCAACACCGAATATCACCCTACCCCGGATATCACCCAAGCCCAGAGATCACTCAACCCCAGATATCACTCAAACCCAGATATCACCCAACCCCAGATATCACCCAACCCCAGTTATCACCCAACCCCAGATATCAGCCAACCCCAGATATCACCCAAAACCGAATATCACCCTACCCCGGATATCACCCAAGCCCAGAGATCACACAACCCCAGATATCACTCAAACCCAGATATCACCCAACCCCTGATATCACCCAAGCCCAGAGTTCACCAAACGCCAGACATCATCTAACCCCAGATATCACCCAACCCCAGAGATCACCCAACCTCAGATATCATCCTACCCCGGATATCAGCCAGCCCCAGAGATCACCCAACCCCAGAGTTCATCCAACCCCAGTATCACCCAACGCCAGTATCACCCAACCCAAGACATCACCCAACCCTCGATATCAACCAACCCCCGATATCACCCAATCCCTGAGATCACCCAACAGCAGAGATCAACCAACTCCAGATATCACCAATCCCCGGATATCACTCAACCCCAGAGATCACCCAACCCCAGAGATCACCCAACCCCAGAGATCACCCAACCCCAGACATCACCCATCCCCAGACATCACCCAATCCCAGAGATCACCCAACCCCAGATATCACCCAACCCCAGAGATCACCCAACCCCTGAAATCGCCCAACCCTAGACATCACCCATCCCCAGATATCACCCAAACCCATGGATCACCCAACCCCAGATATAACCCAACCCTAGATATAACGCAACTCCAGATATCACCCATCCACAGAAATCACCCAAACCCGGATATCACCATACCACAAATATCACCCAACACCAGAGATCACCCAACCCCAGAGATCACCCAACACCAGAGATCACCCAACCCCAGAGATCACCCAACCCAAGATATCACCCAACGCCAGAGATATCCCAATCCCAGAGATCACCTAACGCCAGAAATCACCCAACTCCAGAGATCACTCAACCTCAGAGATCACCCAACGCCAGAAATCACGCAACTCCAGAGATCACTCAACCTCAGAGATCACCCAACGCCAGAGATCACCCAACGGCAGAGATCACCCAACGCCAGAGATCACCCAAAGCAAGAGAACAGCCAACACCAGAGGTCACCCAACACCAGAGATCACCCAAACCCAGAGATCACCTATCGGCGGAAATCACCCAACCCCAGAGATCACTCAACCCCAGAGATCACCAAACGGCAGAGATAACCCAACGCCAGAGATCACCCAAAGCTAGAGAACAGCCAACGCCAGAGATCACCCAACCCCAGAGATCACCCAACCCCAGATATCACCCAACCCCAGAGATCACCCAACCCCAGAGATCACCCAACCCCAGAGATCACCCAACCCCAGAGATGATCCAACCCCAGAGATCACCCAACGCCAGATATCACCCAACCCCAGATATCACCCAAACTCAGAGATCACGCAACCCCAGAGATCACCCAATCCCAGAGATCAACTAACCCCAGAGATCAGGCAACCCCAGAGATCACTCAACCCCAGAGATCACCCAACGCCAGAGATCTCCCAACACCAGAGATCACCCAACCCCAGAGATCACCCAACCACATAGATCTCTCAACCCCAGAGATCACCCAACCCCAGAGATCACCCAACACAAGATATCGCCCAACGCCAGATATCACCCAACCTCAGAGATAACACAACCCCAGAGATCACCCAATCCCAGAGATCACCCAATCCCAGAGATCACCTAACCCCACAGATCACCCAACCCCAGAGATAACCCAACCCCAGAGATCACCCAACCCCAGAGATCACGCAACGCAAGAGATCACCCAGCGCAAGAGATCACCCAATGCCAAAGATCACCCAACCCCAGAGATCACCCAACCCCAGAGATCACCCAAACCCAGATATCACCCATCCCCAGATATCACCCAACGCCAGAGATCACCCAGCCCCAGAGATCACCCAACCCCAGAGATCACCCAACCCCAGAGATCACCGAACCCCAGATATCACCCAATCTCAGAAATCACCCAAACCAGGATATCACCCTACCCCGGATATCACCCTACCCCGGATATCACCCAACAGTGATCACCCAACCCCAGAGATCACCCAACCCCAGAGATCACGCAATCCCAGGTATCACCCAATCCAAGATATCACCCAACGCCAGATATCACCCAAACTCAGAGATTACCCAACCACAGAGATCACCCAATCCCAGAGATCACCTAACCCCAGAGATCACTCGACCCCAGAGATCACCCAACCCCAGAGATCACCCAACCCCAGATATCACCCAACCCCAGATATTACCCAACCCCAGAGATCACCCAACCCCAGAGATCACCCATTCCCTGAGATCACCTAACCCCAGACATCACCCAACCCCAGAGATCACTCAACCCCAGTGATCACCCAACGCCAGAGATCACGCAACGCCAGAGATCACCCAACGCCAGTGATCACCCAACGCCAGAGATCACCCAACCCCAGAGATCACCCAGCCCCAGATATCACCCTACCCCAGATAACACACAACCCCAGAGATCACCCAACCTCAGAGATCACCCAACCCCAGAGATCACCCAACCCCAGATATCACCCAACCCCAGATATCACCCAACCACAGATATCAACCAACCCCAGAATTCACCCAAACCCGGATGTCACCCTAGCTCGGATATCACCCTACCCCGGATATCAGCCAACACCAGAGATCACCCAACACCAGAGATCATCCAACCACAGATATCACCCAACCCCAGGTATCCTCCAATCCACGTTATCACCCAACGCCAGATATCACCCAAACTCAGAGATCACCCAACCCCAGAGATCACCCAACCCCAGAGATCACCCAACCCCAGAGATGATCCAACCCCAGAGATCACCCAACGCCAGATATCACCCAACCCCAGATATCACCCAAACTCAGAGATCACGCAACCCCAGAGATCACCCAATCCCAGAGATCAACTAACCCCAGAGATCAGGCAACCCCAGAGATCACTCAACCCCAGAGATCACCCAACGCCAGAGATCTCCCAACACCAGAGATCACCCAACCCCAGAGATCACCCAACCACATAGATCTCTCAACCCCAGAGATCACCCAACCCCAGAGATCACCCAACACAAGATATCGCCCAACGCCAGATATCACCCAACCTCAGAGATAACACAACCCCAGAGATCACCCAATCCCAGAGATCACCCAATCCCAGAGATCACCTAACCCCACAGATCACCCAACCCCAGAGATCACCCAACCCCAGAGATCACCCAACCCCAGAGATCACGCAACGCAAGAGATCACCCAGCGCAAGAGATCACCCAATGCCAAAGATCACCCAACCCCAGAGATCACCCAACCCCAGAGATCACCCAAACCCAGATATCACCCATCCCCAGATATCACCCAACGCCAGAGATCACCCAGCCCCAGAGATCACCCAACCCCAGAGATCACCCAACCCCAGAGATCACCGAACCCCAGATATCACCCAATCTCAGAAATCACCCAAACCAGGATATCACCCTACCCCGGATATCACCCTACCCCGGATATCACCCAACAGTGATCACCCAACCCCAGAGATCACCCAACCCCAGAGATCACGCAATCCCAGGTATCACCCAATCCAAGATATCACCCAACGCCAGATATCACCCAAACTCAGAGATTACCCAACCACAGAGATCACCCAATCCCAGAGATCACCTAACCCCAGAGATCACTCGACCCCAGAGATCACCCAACCCCAGAGATCACCCAACCCCAGATATCACCCAACCCCAGATATTACCCAACCCCAGAGATCACCCAACCCCAGAGATCACCCATTCCCTGAGATCACCTAACCCCAGACATCACCCAACCCCAGAGATCACTCAACCCCAGTGATCACCCAACGCCAGAGATCACGCAACGCCATAGATCACCCAACGCCAGTGATCACCCAACGCCAGAGATCACCCAACCCCAGAGATCACCCAGCCCCAGATATCACCCTACCCCAGATAACACACAACCCCAGAGATCACCCAACCTCAGAGATCACCCAACCCCAGAGATCACCCAACCCCAGATATCACCCAACCCCAGATATCACCCAACCACAGATATCAACCAACCCCAGAATTCACCCAAACCCGGATGTCACCCTAGCTCGGATATCACCCTACCCCGGATATCAGCCAACACCAGAGATCACCCAACACCAGAGATCATCCAACCACAGATATCACCCAACCCCAGGTATCCTCCAATCCACGTTATCACCCAACGCCAGATATCACCCAAACTCAGAGATCACCCAACCCCAGAGATCACCCAATCCCAGAGATCACCTAACCCCAGAGATCACCCAACTCCAGAGATCACCCAACCCCAGAGATCAGCCAACGCCAGAGATCACCCAACCCCAGAGATCACCCAAGCCCAGAGATCAACCAACCCCAGAGATCACCAAACCACAAAGATCACCCAACCCCAGATTTCACCCAACCCCAGAAATCACCCAAACCCGGATATCACCCTACCCCGGATATCACCCAACACCAGAGATCACCCAACCCCAGAGATCACCCATCCCCAGAGATCACGCAACCCCAGGTATCACCCAATCCAAGATATCACCCAACGCCAGATATCACCCAAACTCAGAGGTCACACAACCCCAGAGATCACCCAATCCCAGAGATCACCTAACCACAGAGTCACCCAATCCCAGAGATCACCCAATCCCAGAGATAACCTAACCCCAGAAATCACCCAAACCCGGATATCACCCAACCCCAGAGATCACCCAACCCCAGAGATCACCCAATCCCAGATATCACCGAACCCCAGATATAACCCAACCACAGAAATCACCCAAACCAGGATATCACCCTACCCCGGATATCACCCTACCCCGGATATCACCCAACAGTGATCACCCAACCCCAGAGATCACCCAACCTCAGAGATCACGCAACCCCAGGTATCACCCAATCCAAGATTTCAACCGACGCCAGATATCACCAAAACCGGATATCACCCTACCCCGGATATCACCGTACCCCGTACATCACCCAACACCAGAGATCACCCAACCCCAGAGATCATCCAACCCCAGAGATCACCCAAACCCAGGTATCACCCAAGCCAAGATATCACCCAACGCCAGATATCACCCAAACTCAGAGATCACCCAACCCCAGAGATCACCCAACCCCAGAGATCACCTAACCCCAGAGATCACCCAACCCCAGAGATCACCCAACCCCAGAGATCACCCAACGCCATAGATCACCCAACCCCAGAGATCACATAACCCCAGAGATCACCCAACCCCAGAGATCACCCAACCCAAGATATCTCCCAACCCAAGGTCTCACCCAACGCCAGATATTACCCAACCTCAGAGATCACCCAACCCCAGAGATCACCCAACATCAGAGATCACCCAACCCCAGAGATCACCCAATCCCAGAGATCACCTAACCCCAGAGATCACCCAACCCCAGAGATCACCCAACCCCAGAGATCACCCAACGCCAGAGATCACCCAACGCCAGAGATCACCCAATGCTAGAGATCACCCAACCCCAGAGATCACCCAACCCCAGAGATCACCCAACCCCAGATATCACCCTACCCCAGATATTACCCAACCCCAGAGATCACCCAACCCCAGAAATCATCCAACCCCAGAGATCACCCAACACCAGATATCACCCAACCCCAGATATCACCCAACCCCAGAAATCACCCAAACCCGGATATCACCCTACCCCGGCTATTAACCTACCACGGATGTCACCCAACACCAGAGATCACCCAACCCCAGAGATCACCCAACCCCAGAGATCACGCAACCCCAGGTACCACCCAATCCAAGATAACACCCAACGCCAGATATCACCCAGACTCAGAGATCACCCTAGCCCGAGATCACCCAACCCCAGAGATCACCGAACCCCAGAGATCACCCAACCCCAGCTGTCACCCAACTCCAGACATCACCCTACCCCGGATATCACCCAACCCCAGAGATCACCCAACCCCATAGATCACCCAACCCCAGACATCACCCAACCCCAGACATCACCCGACCCCGGATATTACCCAACGCCAGAGATCACTTAACCCCAGAGATCATCCAATCCCAAAGATCACCGAACCCCAGAGATCACCCAACCCCAGATATCACCCAACCCCAGAGATCACCCAACCCCAGATATCACCCAACCCCAGATATCACCCAAGCCCAGAGTTCACCAAACGCCAGACATCATCCAACCCCAGATATCACCCAACCCCAGAGATCACCCAACCTCAGATATCATCCTACCCCGGATATCAGCCAAACCCAGAGATCACCCAACCCCAGAGTTCATCCAACCCCAGTATCACCCAACCCCAGTATCACCCAACCCAAGACATCACCCAACCCCCGAGATCAACCAACCCCCGATATCACCCAATCCCTGAGATCACCCAACACCAGAGATCAACCAACTCCAGATATCACCCAACCCCGGATATCACTCAACCCCAGAGATCACCCAAACCCAGAGATCACCCAACCCCAGAGATCACCCAACCCCAGACATCACCCATCCCCAGACATCACCCAATCCCAGAGATCACCCCACCCCAGAGATCACCCAACCTCAGATATCACGCAATCCCTGATATAACCCAACCCCAGAGATCACCCAACGCCAGAGATCACCCAACACCAGAGATCACCCAATCCCAGATACCACCCAACCCCAGATATCACGCAACCTCAGGTATCACCCAACCCCAGAGATCACCCAGCCCCAGATATCACCCAAACACAGAGATTACCCAACCCGAGATATCACTCAACCCCAGAGATCAACCAACCTCAGATATCACTCAACCCAGATATCACCAACACCCGATACCAACCAACCCCCGATATCACCCAATCCCAGAGATCACCCAACCCCAGAGATCACACAACCCCAGACATCACCCAATCCATGAGATCACCCAATCGCAGAGATCACCCAACCCCAGAGATCACACAACCCCAGAGATCACTCAACCCCAGAGATCACCCAACGCCAGATATCACCCAACCCCAGATATCAGCCAACCCCAGATATCACCCAACACCGAATATCACCCTACCCCGGATATCACCCAAGCCCAGAGATCACTCAACCCCAGATATCACTCAAACCCAGATATCACCCAACCCCAGATATCACCCAACCCCAGTTATCACCCAACCCCAGATATCAGCCAACCCCAGATATCACCCAAAACCGAATATCACCCTACCCCGGATATCACCCAAGCCCAGAGATCACACAACCCCAGATATCACTCAAACCCAGATATCACCCAACCCCTGATATCACCCAAGCCCAGAGTTCACCAAACGCCAGACATCATCTAACCCCAGATATCACCCAACCCCAGAGATCACCCAACCTCAGATATCATCCTACCCCGGATATCAGCCAGCCCCAGAGATCACCCAACCCCAGAGTTCATCCAACCCCAGTATCACCCAACGCCAGTATCACCCAACCCAAGACATCACCCAACCCCCGATATCAACCAACCCCCGATATCACCCAATCCCTGAGATCACCCAACAGCAGAGATCAACCAACTCCAGATATCACCAATCCCCGGATATCACAACCCCAGAGATCACCCAACCCCAGAGATCACCCAACCCCAGAGATCACCCAACCCCAGACATCACCCATCCCCAGACATCACCCAATCCCAGAGATCACCCAACCCCAGATATCACCCAACCCCAGAGATCACCCAACCCCTGAGATCGCCAAACCCTAGACATCACCCATCCCCAGATATCACCCAAACCCATGGATCACCCAACCCCAGAGATCACCCAATCCCAGAGATCACCTAACGCCAGAGATCACCCAAACCCAGAGATCACTCAACCCCAGAGATCACCCAACCCAAGACATCACCCAACACCCGATATCAACCAACCCCCGATATCACCCAATCCCTGAGATCACCCAACCCCAGAGATCAACCAACTCCAGATATCACCCAACCCCGGATATCACTCAACCCCAGAGATCACCCAACCCCAGATATCACCCTACCCCAGGTAACACACAACCCCAGAGATCACCCAACCTCGGAGATCACCCAACCCCAGAGATCACCCAACCCCAGATATCACCCAACCCCAGATATCACCCAACCACAGATATCAACCAACCCCAGAAATCACTCAAACCCGGATGTCACCCTACCCCGGATGTCACCCTATCCCGGATATCAGCCAACACCAGAGATCACACAACACCAGAGATCATCCAACTACACATATCACCCAACCCCAGGTATCCTCCAATCCACGTTATCACCCAACGCCAGATATCACCCAAACTCAGAGATCACCCAACCCCAGAGATCACCCAATCCCAGAGATCACCTAACCCCTGAGATCACCCAACCCCAGAGATCACCCAACCCCAGAGATCACCCAACGCCAGAGATCACCCAACCCCAGAGATCACACAACCCCAGAGATCAACCTACCCCAGAGATCACCCAACCGCAGAGATCACTCAACCCCAGTGATAACCCAACCCCAGATATCACGCAACCGCAGAGATCACCCAACCCCAGAGATCACCCAACACCAGACGTCACGCAACCCCAGGTATCACCCAAGCCAAGATATCACGCAACCCCAGATATCACCCAAGCCCAGAGTTCACCAAACGCCAGATATCATCCAACCCCAGATATCACCCAACCCCAGAGATCACCCAACCTCAGAGTTCATCCAACCCCAGTATCACCCAACCCCAGTATCACCCAACCCAAGACATCACCCTACCCCCGAGATCAACCAACCCCCGATATCACCCAATCCCTGAGATCACCCAACAGCAGAGATCAACCAACTCCAGATATCACCCAACACCGGATATCACTCAACCCCAGAGATCACCCAACCCCAGAGATCACCCAACCCCAGAGATCACCCAACCCCAGACATCACCCATCCCCAGACATCACCCAATCCCAGAGATCACCCAACCCCAGAGATCACCCAACCTCAGATATTACCCAACTCCAGATATCACCCAACCCCAGAGATCACCCAACCCCTGAGATCACCCAACCCTAGACATCACCCATCCCCAGATATCACCCAAACCCATGGATCACCCAGCCCCAGAGATCACTCACCCCAGAGATCACACAAACCCCAGAGATCACACAATCCCAGATATAACCTAACCCCAGATATCACACAACCCAAGATATCACCCATCCACAGATATCACCCAAACCCGGATATCACCCTACCACGAATTTCACCCAACACCAGAGATCACCCAACCCCAGAGATCACCCAACACCAGAGATCACCCAACGCCAGATATCACCGAACCCAAGATATCACCCAACTCCAGATATCACACAACCTCAGAGATCACCCAACCCCAGAGATCACCCAACCCAAGATATCACCCAACGCCAGATATCGCCCAACCTCAGAGATCACCCAACCCGAGCGATCACCCAATCCCAGAGATCACCTAAAGCGAGAGATCACACAACCCCAGAGATCACACAAATCCAGATATCACCCAACCCCGGATATCACTCAACCCCAGGGATCACCCAACCCCAGAGATCACCCAACCCCAGACATCACCCATCCCCAGACATCACTAAATCCCAGAGATCACCCAACCCCAGAGATCACCCAACCCCAGAAATCACCGAAACCCGGATATCACCCTACCCCGGATATCACCCTACCCCGGATATCACCCAATCCCAGAGATCAACCAATCCCAGAGAGCACGTAACACCAGAGATCACCCAACCCCAGAGATCACCCAACCCCAGAGATCACCCAACGCCAGAGATCACCCAGCACAAGAGATCACCCAATGCCAGACATCACCCAACCCCTGAGATCACCCAACCCCAGAGATCACCCAACCCCAGAGATCACCCAAACCCAGATATCACCCTACCCCAGATATCACCCAACCCCAGAGATCACCCAACCCCAGAGATCACCCAACCCCAGAGATCACCCAACGCCAGAGATCACCCAGCGCAAGAGATCACCCAACGCCAGAGACCACGCAATGCCAGAGATCACCCAACGCCAGTGATCACCCAACGCCAGAGATCACCCAACCCCAGAGATCACCCAACCCCAGATATCACCCTACCCCAGGTATCACACAACCCCAGAGATCACCCAACCTCAGAGATCACCCAATCCCAGAGATCACCTAACCCCAGAGATCACTCGACCCCAGAGATCACCCAACCCCAGAGATCACCCAACCCCAGATATCACCCAACCCCAGATATTACCCAACCCCAGAGATCACCCAACCCCAGAGATCACCCATTCCCTGAGATCACCTAACCCCAGACATCACCCAACCCCAGAGATCACTCAACCCCAGTGATCACCCAACGCCAGAGATCACGCAACGCCAGAGATCACCCAACGCCAGTGATCACCCAACGCCAGAGATCACCCAACCCCAGAGATCACCCAGCCCCAGATATCACCCTACCCCAGATAACACACAACCCCAGAGATCACCCAACCTCAGAGATCACCCAACCCCAGAGATCACCCAACCCCAGATATCACCCAACCCCAGATATCACCCAACCACAGATATCAACCAACCCCAGAATTCACCCAAACCCGGATGTCACCCTAGCTCGGATATCACCCTACCCCGGATATCAGCCAACACCAGAGATCACCCAACACCAGAGATCATCCAACCACAGATATCACCCAACCCCAGGTATCCTCCAATCCACGTTATCACCCAACGCCAGATATCACCCAAACTCAGAGATCACCCAACCCCAGAGATCACCCAATCCCAGAGATCACCTAACCCCAGAGATCACCCAACTCCAGAGATCACCCAACCCCAGAGATCAGCCAACGCCAGAGATCACCCAACCCCAGAGATCACCCAAGCCCAGAGATCAACCAACCCCAGAGATCACCAAACCACAAAGATCACCCAACCCCAGATTTCACCCAACCCCAGAAATCACCCAAACCCGGATATCACCCTACCCCGGATATCACCCAACACCAGAGATCACCCAACCCCAGAGATCACCCATCCCCAGAGATCACGCAACCCCAGGTATCACCCAATCCAAGATATCACCCAACGCCAGATATCACCCAAACTCAGAGGTCACACAACCCCAGAGATCACCCAATCCCAGAGATCACCTAACCACAGAGTCACCCAATCCCAGAGATCACCCAATCCCAGAGATAACCTAACCCCAGAAATCACCCAAACCCGGATATCACCCAACCCCAGAGATCACCCAACCCCAGAGATCACCCAATCCCAGATATCACCGAACCCCAGATATAACCCAACCACAGAAATCACCCAAACCAGGATATCACCCTACCCCGGATATCACCCTACCCCGGATATCACCCAACAGTGATCACCCAACCCCAGAGATCACCCAACCTCAGAGATCACGCAACCCCAGGTATCACCCAATCCAAGATTTCAACCGACGCCAGATATCACCAAAACCGGATATCACCCTACCCCGGATATCACCGTACCCCGTACATCACCCAACACCAGAGATCACCCAACCCCAGAGATCATCCAACCCCAGAGATCACCCAAACCCAGGTATCACCCAAGCCAAGATATCACCCAACGCCAGATATCACCCAAACACAGAGATCACCCAACCCCAGAGATCACCCAACCCCAGAGATCACCTAACCCCAGAGATCACCCAACCCCAGAGATCACCCAACCCCAGAGATCACCCAACGCCATAGATCACCCAACCCCAGAGATCACATAACCCCAGAGATCACCCAACCCCAGAGATCACCCAACCCAAGATATCTCCCAACCCAAGGTCTCACCCAACGCCAGATATTACCCAACCTCAGAGATCACCCAACCCCAGAGATCACCCAACATCAGAGATCACCCAACCCCAGAGATCACCCAATCCCAGAGATCACCTAACCCCAGAGATCACCCAACCCCAGAGATCACCCAACCCCAGAGATCACCCAACGCCAGAGATCACCCAACGCCAGAGATCACCCAATGCTAGAGATCACCCAACCCCAGAGATCACCCAACCCCAGAGATCACCCAACCCCAGATATCACCCTACCCCAGATATTACCCAACCCCAGAGATCACCCAACCCCAGAAATCATCCAACCCCAGAGATCACCCAACACCAGATATCACCCAACCCCAGATATCACCCAACCCCAGAAATCACCCAAACCCGGATATCACCCTACCCCGGCTATTAACCTACCACGGATGTCACCCAACACCAGAGATCACCCAACCCCAGAGATCACCCAACCCCAGAGATCACGCAACCCCAGGTACCACCCAATCCAAGATAACACCCAACGCCAGATATCACCCAGACTCAGAGATCACCCTAGCCCGAGATCACCCAACCCCAGAGATCACCCAACCCCAGAGATCACCCAACCCCAGCTGTCACCCAACTCCAGACATCACCCTACCCCGGATATCACCCAACCCCAGAGATCACCCAACCCCATAGATCACCCAACCCCAGACATCACCCAACCCCAGACATCACCCGACCCCGGATATTACCCAACGCCAGAGATCACTTAACCCCAGAGATCATCCAATCCCAAAGATCACCGAACCCCAGAGATCACCCAACCCCAGATATCACCCAACCCCAGAGATCACCCAACCCCAGATATCACCCAACCCCAGATATCACCCAAGCCCAGAGTTCACCAAACGCCAGACATCATCCAACCCCAGATATCACCCAACCCCAGAGATCACCCAACCTCAGATATCATCCTACCCCGGATATCAGCCAACCCCAGAGATCACCCAACCCCAGAGTTCATCCAACCCCAGTATCACCCAACCCCAGTATCACCCAACCCAAGACATCACCCAACCCCCGAGATCAACCAACCCCCGATATCACCCAATCCCTGAGATCACCCAACACCAGAGATCAACCAACTCCAGATATCACCCAACCCCGGATATCACTCAACCCCAGAGATCACCCAAACCCAGAGATCACCCAACCCCAGAGATCACCCAACCCCAGACATCACCCATCCCCAGACATCACCCAATCCCAGAGATCACCCCACCCCAGAGATCACCCAACCTCAGATATCACGCAATCCCTGATATAACCCAACCCCAGAGATCACCCAACGCCAGAGATCACCCAACACCAGAGATCACCCAATCCCAGATACCACCCAACCCCAGATATCACGCAACCTCAGGTATCACCCAACCCCAGAGATCACCCAGCCCCAGATATCACCCAAACACAGAGATTACCCAACCCGAGATATCACTCAACCCCAGAGATCAACCAACCTCAGATATCACTCAACCCAGATATCACCAACACCCGATAACAACCAACCCCCGATATCACCCAATCCCAGAGATCACCCAACCCCAGAGATCACACAACCCCAGACATCACCCAATCCATGAGATCACCCAATCGCAGAGATCACCCAACCCCAGAGATCACACAACCCCAGAGATCACTCAACCCCAGAGATCACCCAACGCCAGATATCACCCAACCCCAGATATCAGCCAACCCCAGATATCACCCAACACCGAATATCACCCTACCCCGGATATCACCCAAGCCCAGAGATCACTCAACCCCAGATATCACTCAAACCCAGATATCACCCAACCCCAGATATCACCCAACCCCAGTTATCACCCAACCCCAGATATCAGCCAACCCCAGATATCACCCAAAACCGAATATCACCCTACCCCGGATATCACCCAAGCCCAGAGATCACACAACCCCAGATATCACTCAAACCCAGATATCACCCAACCCCTGATATCACCCAAGCCCAGAGTTCACCAAACGCCAGACATCATCTAACCCCAGATATCACCCAACCCCAGAGATCACCCAACCTCAGATATCATCCTACCCCGGATATCAGCCAGCCCCAGAGATCACCCAACCCCAGAGTTCATCCAACCCCAGTATCACCCAACGCCAGTATCACCCAACCCAAGACATCACCCAACCCCCGATATCAACCAACCCCCGATATCACCCAATCCCTGAGATCACCCAACAGCAGAGATCAACCAACTCCAGATATCACCAATCCCCGGATATCACAACCCCAGAGATCACCCAACCCCAGAGATCACCCAACCCCAGAGATCACCCAACCCCAGACATCACCCATCCCCAGACATCACCCAATCCCAGAGATCACCCAACCCCAGATATCACCCAACCCCAGAGATCACCCAACCCCTGAGATCGCCAAACCCTAGACATCACCCATCCCCAGATATCACCCAAACCCATGGATCACCCAACCCCAGAGATCACCCAATCCCAGAGATCACCTAACGCCAGAGATCACCCAAACCCAGAGATCACTCAACCCCAGAGATCACCCAACCCAAGACATCACCCAACACCCGATATCAACCAACCCCCGATATCACCCAATCCCTGAGATCACCCAACCCCAGAGATCAACCAACTCCAGATATCACCCAACCCCGGATATCACTCAACCCCAGAGATCACCCAACCCCAGATATCACCCTACCCCAGGTAACACACAACCCCAGAGATCACCCAACCTCGGAGATCACCCAACCCCAGAGATCACCCAACCCCAGATATCACCCAACCCCAGATATCACCCAACCACAGATATCAACCAACCCCAGAAATCACTCAAACCCGGATGTCACCCTACCCCGGATGTCACCCTATCCCGGATATCAGCCAACACCAGAGATCACACAACACCAGAGATCATCCAACTACACATATCACCCAACCCCAGGTATCCTCCAATCCACGTTATCACCCAACGCCAGATATCACCCAAACTCAGAGATCACCCAACCCCAGAGATCACCCAATCCCAGAGATCACCTAACCCCTGAGATCACCCAACCCCAGAGATCACCCAACCCCAGAGATCACCCAACGCCAGAGATCACCCAACCCCAGAGATCACACAACCCCAGAGATCAACCTACCCCAGAGATCACCCAACCGCAGAGATCACTCAACCCCAGTGATAACCCAACCCCAGATATCACGCAACCGCAGAGATCACCCAACCCCAGAGATCACCCAACACCAGACGTCACGCAACCCCAGGTATCACCCAAGCCAAGATATCACGCAACCCCAGATATCACCCAAGCCCAGAGTTCACCAAACGCCAGATATCATCCAACCCCAGATATCACCCAACCCCAGAGATCACCCAACCTCAGAGTTCATCCAACCCCAGTATCACCCAACCCCAGTATCACCCAACCCAAGACATCACCCTACCCCCGAGATCAACCAACCCCCGATATCACCCAATCCCTGAGATCACCCAACAGCAGAGATCAACCAACTCCAGATATCACCCAACACCGGATATCACTCAACCCCAGAGATCACCCAACCCCAGAGATCACCCAACCCCAGAGATCACCCAACCCCAGACATCACCCATCCCCAGACATCACCCAATCCCAGAGATCACCCAACCCCAGAGATCACCCAACCTCAGATATTACCCAACTCCAGATATCACCCAACCCCAGAGATCACCCAACCCCTGAGATCACCCAACCCTAGACATCACCCATCCCCAGATATCACCCAAACCCATGGATCACCCAGCCCCAGAGATCACTCACCCCAGAGATCACACAAACCCCAGAGATCACACAATCCCAGATATAACCTAACCCCAGATATCACACAACCCAAGATATCACCCATCCACAGATATCACCCAAACCCGGATATCACCCTACCACGAATTTCACCCAACACCAGAGATCACCCAACCCCAGAGATCACCCAACACCAGAGATCACCCAACGCCAGATATCACCGAACCCAAGATATCACCCAACTCCAGATATCACACAACCTCAGAGATCACCAAACCCCAGAGATCACCCAACCCAAGATATCACCCAACGCCAGATATCGCCCAACCTCAGAGATCACCCAACCCGAGCGATCACCCAATCCCAGAGATCACCTAAAGCGAGAGATCACACAACCCCAGAGATCACACAAATCCAGATATCACCCAACCCCGGATATCACTCAACCCCAGGGATCACCCAACCCCAGAGATCACCCAACCCCAGACATCACTAAATCCCAGAGATCACCCAACCCCAGAGATCACCCAACCCCAGAAATCACCGAAACCCGGATATCACCCTACCCCGGATATCACCCTACCCCGGATATCACCCAATCCCAGAGATCAACCAATCCCAGAGAGCACGTAACACCAGAGATCACCCAACCCCAGAGATCACCCAACCCCAGAGATCACCCAACGCCAGAGATCACCCAGCACAAGAGATCACCCAATGCCAGACATCACCCAACCCCTGAGATCACCCAACCCCAGAGATCACCCAACCCCAGAGATCACCCAAACCCAGATATCACCCTACCCCAGATATCACCCAACCCCAGAGATCACCCAACCCCAGAGATCACCCAACCCCAGAGATCACCCAACGCCAGAGATCACCCAGCGCAAGAGATCACCCAACGCCAGAGACCACGCAATGCCAGAGATCACCCAACGCCAGTGATCACCCAACGCCAGAGATCACCCAACCCCAGAGATCACCCAACCCCAGATATCACCCTACCCCAGGTATCACACAACCCCAGAGATCACCCAACCTCAGAGATCACCCAACCCGAGAGATCACCCAACCCCAGATATCACCCAACCCCAGATATCACCCAACCACAGATATCAACCAACCCCAGAAATCACCCAAACCCGGATGTCACCCTACCCCGGATTTCACCCTATGCCGGATATCAGCCAACACCAGAGATCACACAACACCAGAGATCATCCAACCACACATATCACCGAACCCCAGGTATCCTCCAATCCACGTTATCACCCAACGCCAGATATCACCCAAACTCAGAGATCACCCAACCCCAGAGATCACCCAATCCCAGAGATCACCTAACCCCAGAGATCACCCAACCCCAGAGATCACCCAACCCCAGAGATCACACAACCCCAGCGATCAACCAACCGCAGAGATCACCCAACCGCAGAGATCACCCAACCGCAGAGATCACCCAACCCCAGAGATCACCCAACCCCAGATATCAGCCAACCCCAGAAATCACCCAACCCCAGAGATCACCCAACCCCAGAGATCACCCAACACCAGAGATCACGCAACCCCAGGTATCACCCAATCCAAGATATCACCCAACGCCAGATATCACCCAAACTCAGAGATCACCCAACCCCATAGATCACCCAATCCCAGAGATCACCTCACCCCAGAAATCACCCAAACCCGGATATCACCCTACCCCGGATAACACACTACCCCGGATATCACCCAGCACCAAAGATCACCCAACCCCAGAGATCACCCAACCCCAGATATCACCGAACCCCAGATATCACCCAACCCCAGAAATCACCCAAACCAGGATATCACCCTACCCCGGATATCACCCTACCCCGGATATCACCCAACAGTGATCACCCAACCCCAGAGATCACCCAACCCCAGAGATCACGCAACTCCAGTTATCACCCAATCCAAAATATCACCCAACGCCAGATATCACCCAACCCCAGATATTAGCCAACCCCAGAGATCACGCAACCGCAGGTATCACCCAATCCAAGATATCACCCAATGCCAGATATCACCCAAACTTAGAGTTCACCCAACCACAGAGATCACCCAATCCCAGAGATCACCTAACCCCAGTGTCACCCAACCCCAGAGATCACCCATCCCCATAGATCACCCAATCCTAGATATCACCCAATCCCAGAGATCACCTAACCCCAGTGTCACCCAACCCCAGAGATCACCCATCCCCATAGATCACCCAATCCTAGATATCACCCAACCCCAGATATTACCCATCCCAAGAGATCACCCATCCCCAGAGATCACCCAATCCCAGAGATCACCTAACCCCAGAGATCACCCAACCCCAGAGATCACTCAACCACAGAGATCACCCAACGCCAGAGATCACCCAAAGCCAGAAATCACCCAAACCCGGATATCACCCTACCCCGGATATCACCCTTCCCCGTACATCACCCAACACCAGAGATCACCCAACCCAAGATATCACCCAACGCCAGATATCGGCCAACCTCAGAGATCACCCAACCCCAGAGTTCACCCAATCCCAAAGATCACCTAAAGCCAGAGATCATCCAACCCCAGTGATCACCCAATTCCAGATATCACCCAACCCCCGATATTACCCAACCCCAGATATCACCCAGCCCCAGAGATCACCCAACCCCTGAGATCACCCAAACCTAGACATCTTCCATCACCAGATATCACCCAAACCCATGGATCACACAGCCCCAGAGATCACTCCTCCCCAGAGATCACACAAACCCAGAGATCACCCAACCCCAGAGATCACCCAACCCCAGATATAACCCAACCCTAGATATAACGCAACTCCAGATATCACCCATCCACAGAAATCACCCAAACCCGGATATCACCATACCACGAATATCACCCAACAACAGAGATCACCCAACCCCAGAGATCACCCAACACCAGAGATCACCCAACCCCAGAGATCACCCAACCCAAGATATCACCCAACGCCAGAGATATCCCAATCCCAGAGATCACCTAACGCCAGAAATCACCCAACTCCAGAGATCACTCTACCTCAGAGATCACCCAACGCCAGAAATCACGCAACTCCAGAGATCACTCAACCTCAGAGGTCACCCAACGCCAGAGATCACCCAACGGCAGAGATCACCCAACGCCAGAGGTCACCCAAAGCAAGAGAACAGCCAACACCAGAGGTCACCCAACACCAGAGATCACCCAAACCCAGAGATCACCTATCGGCGGAAATCACCCAACCCCAGAGATCACTCAACCCCAGAGATCACCCAACGGCAGAGATAACCCAACGCCAGAGATCACCCAAAGCTAGAGAACAGCCAACGCCAGAGATCACCCAACCCCAGAGATCACCCAACCCCAGATATCACCCAACCCCAGAGATCACCCAACCCCAGAGATCACCCAACCCCAGAGATCACCCAACCCCAGAGATGATCCAACCCCAGAGATCACCCAACGCCAGATATCACCCAACCCCAGATATCACCCAAACTCAGAGATCACGCAACCCCAGAGATCACCCAATCCCAGAGATCAACTAACCCCAGAGATCAGGCAACCCCAGAGATCACTCAACCCCAGAGATCACCCAACGCCAGAGATCTCCCAACACCAGAGATCACCCAACCCCAGAGATCACCCAACCACAAAGATCTCTCAACCCCAGAGATCACCCAACCCCAGAGATCACCCAACACAAGATATCGCCCAACGCCAGATATCACCTAACCTCAGAGATAACACAACCCCAGAGATCACCCAATCCCAGAGATCACGCAACGCCAGAGATCACCCAGCGCAAGAGATCACCCAATGCCAAAGATCACCCAACCCCAGAGATCACCCAACCCCAGAGATCACCCAAACCCAGATATCACCCATCCCCACATATCACCCAACGCCAGAGATCACCCAGCCCCAGAGATCACCCAACCCCAGAGATCACCCAACCCCAGAGATCACCGAACCCCAGATATCACCCAATCTCAGAAATCACCCAAACCAGGATATCACCCTACCCCGGATATCACCCTACCCCGGATATCACCCAACAGTGATCACCCAACCCCAGAGATCACCCAACCCCAGAGATCACGCAACTCCAGTTATCACCCAATCCAAAATATCACCCAACGCCAGATATCACCCAACCCCAGATATTAGCCAACCCCAGAGATCACGCAACCGCAGGTATCACCCAATCCAAGATATCACCCAATGCCAGATATCACCCAAACTTAGAGTTCACCCAACCACAGAGATCACCCAATCCCAGAGATCACCTAACCCCAGTGTCACCCAACCCCAGAGATCACCCATCCCCATAGATCACCCAATCCTAGATATCACCCAATCCCAGAGATCACCTAACCCCAGTGTCACCCAACCCCAGAGATCACCCATCCCCATAGATCACCCAATCCTAGATATCACCCAACCCCAGATATTACCCATCCCAAGAGATCACCCAACCCCAGAGATCACCCAATCCCAGAGATCACCTAACCCCAGAGATCACCCAACCCCAGAGATCACTCAACCACAGAGATCACCCAACGCCAGAGATCACCCAAAGCCAGAAATCACCCAAACCCGGATATCACCCTACCCCGGATATCACCCTTCCCCGTACATCACCCAACACCAGAGATCACCCAACCCCAGGTATCACCCAACCCAAGATCTCACCCAACGCCAGATATTACTCAACCTCAGAAATCACCAAACCCCAGAGATCACCCAACCTCAGAGATCACCCAATCCCAGAGATCACCCAACAACAGAGATCACCCAACCCAAGATATCACCCAACGCCAGATATCGGCCAACCTCAGAGATCACCCAACCCCAGAGTTCACCCAATCCCAAAGATCACCTAAAGCCAGAGATCATCCAACCCCAGTGATCACCCAATTCCAGATATCACCCAACCCCCGATATTACCCAACCCCAGATATCACCCAGCCCCAGAGATCACCCAACCCCTGAGATCACCCAACCCTAGACATCTTCCATCACCAGATATCACCCAAACCCATGGATCACACAGCCCCAGAGATCACTCCTCCCCAGAGATCACACAAACCCAGAGATCACCCAACCCCAGAGATCACCCAACCCCAGATATAACCCAACCATAGATATAACGCAACTCCAGATATCACCCATCCACAGAAATCACCCAAACCCGGATATCACCATACCACGAATATCACCCAACACCAGAGATCACCCAACCCCAGAGATCACCCAACACCAGAGATCACCCAACCCCAGAGATCACCCAACCCAAGATATCACCCAACGCCAGAGATATCCCAATCCCAGAGATCACCTAACGCCAGAAATCACCCAACTCCAGAGATCACTCAACCTCAGAGATCACCCAACGCCAGAAATCACGCAACTCCAGAGATCACTCAACCTCAGAGATCACCCAACGCCAGAGATCACCCAACGGCAGAGATCACCCAACGCCAGAGATCACCCAAAGCAAGAGAACAGCCAACACCAGAGGTCACCCAACACCAGAGATCACCCAAACCCAGAGATCACCTATCGGCGGAAATCACCCAACCCCAGAGATCACTCAACCCCAGAGATCACCCAACGGCAGAGATAACCCAACGCCAGAGATCACCCAAAGCTAGAGAACAGCCAACGCCAGAGATCACCCAACCCCAGAGATCACCCAACCCCAGATATCACCCAACCCCAGAGATCACCCAACCCCAGAGATCACCCAACCCCAGAGATCACCCAACCCCAGAGATGATCCAACCCCAGAGATCACCCAACGCCAGATATCACCCAACCCCAGATATCACCCAAACTCAGAGATCACGCAACCCCAGAGATCACCCAATCCCAGAGATCAACTAACCCCAGAGATCAGGCAACCCCAGAGATCACTCAACCCCAGAGATCACCCAACGCCAGAGATCTCCCAACACCAGAGATCACCCAACCCCAGAGATCACCCAACCACAAAGATCTCTCAACCCCAGAGATCACCCAACCCCAGAGATCACCCAACACAAGATATCGCCCAACGCCAGATATCACCTAACCTCAGAGATAACACAACCCCAGAGATCACCCAATCCCAGAGATCACGCAACGCCAGAGATCACCCAGCGCAAGAGATCACCCAATGCCAAAGATCACCCAACCCCAGAGATCACCCAACCCCAGAGATCACCCAAACCCAGATATCACCCATCCCCAGATATCACCCAACGCCAGAGATCACCCAGCCCCAGAGATCACCCAACCCCAGAGATCACCCAACCCCAGAGATCACCGAACCCCAGATATCACCCAATCTCAGAAATCACCCAAACCAGGATATCACCCTACCCCGGATATCACCCTACCCCGGATATCACCCAACAGTGATCACCCAACCCCAGAGATCACCCAACCCCAGAGATCACGCAACCCCAGGTATCACCCAATCCAAGATATCACCCAACGCCAGATATCACCCAAACTCAGAGATTACCCAACCACAGAGATCACCCAATCCCTGAGATCACCCAACCCCTGAGATCGCCCAACCCTAGACATCACCCATCCCCAGATATCACCCAAACCCATGGATCACCTAACGCCAGAGATCACCCAAACCCAGAGATCAACCAACTCCAGATATCACACAACCCCGGATATCACTCAACCCCAGAGATCACCCAACCCCAGATATCACCCTACCCCAGGTAACACACAACCCCAGAGATCACCCAACCTCGGAGATCACCCAACTCCAGAGATCACCCAACCCCAGATATCACCCAACCCCAGATATCACCCAACCACAGATATCAACCAACCCCAGAAATCACCCAAACCCGGATGTCACCCTACCCCGGATATCACCCTATCCCGGATATCAGCCAACACCAGAGATCACACAACACCAGAGATCATCCAACCACACATATCACCCAACCCCAGGTATCCTCCAATCCACGTTATCACCCAACGCCAGATATCACCCAAACTCAGAGATCACCCAACCCCAGAGATCACCCAATCCCAGAGATCACCTAACCCCTGAGATCACCCAACCCCAGAGATCACCCAACCCCAGAGATCACCCAACGCCAGAGATCACCCAACCCCAGAGATCACACAACCCCAGAGATCAACCTACCCCAGAGATCACCCAACCGCAGAGATCACTCAACCCCAGAGATAACCCAACCCCAGATATCACGCAACCGCAGAGATCACCCAACCCCAGAGATCACCCAACACCAGACGTCACGCAACCACAGGTATCACCCAAGCCAAGATATCACGCAACCCCAGATATCACCCAAGCCCAGAGTTCACCAAACGCCAGATATCATCCAACCCCAGATATCACCCAACCCCAGAGATCACCCAACCTCAGATATCATCCTACCCCGGATAATAGCCAACCCCAGAGATCACCCAACCCCAGAGTTCATCCAACCCCAGTATCACCCAACCCCAGTATCACCCAACCCAAGACATCACCCTACCCCCGAGATCAACCAACCCCCGATATCACCCAATCCCTGAGATCACCCAACAGCAGAGATCAACCAACTCCAGATATCACCCAACACCGGATAACACTCAATCCCAGAGATCACCCAACCCCAGAGATCACCCAACCCCAGAGATCACCCAACCCCAGACATCACCCATCCCCAGACATCACACAATCCCAGAGATCACCTAACCCCAGAGATCACCTAACCTCAGATATTACCCAACTCCAGATATCACCCAACCCCAGAGATCACCCAACCCCTGAGATCACCCAACCCTAGACATCACCCATCCCCAGATATCACCCAAACCCATGGATCACCCAGCCCCAGAGATCACTCACCCCAGAGATCACACAAACCCCAGAGATCACACAATCCCAGATATAACCTAACCCCAGATATCACACAACCCAAGATATCACCCATCCACAGATATCACCCAAACCCGGATATCACCCTACCACGAATTTCACCCAACACCAGAGATCACCCAACCCCAGAGATCACCCAACACCAGAGATCACCCAACCCCAGATATCACCCAACCCAAGATATCACCCAACTCCAGATATCACACAACCTCAGAGATCACCCAACCCCAGAGATCACCCAACCCAAGATATCACCCAACGCCAGATATCGCCCAACCTCAGAGATCACCCAACCCGAGCGATCACCCAATCCCAGAGATCACCTAAAGCGAGAGATCACACAACCCCAGAGATCACACAAATCCAGATATCACCCAACCCCGGATATCACTCAACCCCAGGGATCACCCAACCCCAGAGATCACCCAACCCCAGACATCACCCATCCCCAGACATCACTAAATCCCAGAGATCACCCAACCCCAGAGATCACCCAACCCCAGAAATCACCCAAACCCGGATATCACCCTACCCCGGATATCACCCTACCCCGGATATCACCCAATCCCAGAGATCAACCAATCCCAGAGAGCACGTAACACGAGAGATCACCCAACCCCAGAGATCACCCAACCCCAGAGATCACCCAACGCCAGAGATCACCCAGCGCAAGAGATCACCCAATGCCAGACATCACCCAACCCCTGAGATCACCCAACCCCAGAGATCACCCAACCCCAGAGATCACCCAAACCCAGATATCACCCGACCCCAGATATCACCCAACCCCAGAGATCACCCAACCCCAGAGATCACCCAACCCCAGAGATCACCCAACGCCAGAGATCACCCAGCGCAAGAGATCACCCAACGCCAGAGACCACGCAACGCCAGAGATCACCCAACGCCAGTGATCACCCAACGCCAGAGATCACCCAACCCCAGAGATCACCCATCCCCAGATATCACCCTACCCCAGGTAACACACAACCCCAGAGATCACCCAACCTCAGAGATCACCCAACCCGAGAGATCACCCAACCCCAGATATCACCCAACCCCAGATATCACCCAACCACAGATATCAACCAACCCCAGAAATCACCCAAACCCGGATGTCACCCTACCCCGGATTTCACCCTATCCCGGATATCAGCCAACACCAGAGATCACACAACACCAGAGATCATCCAACCACACATATCACCGAACCCCAGGTATCCTCCAATCCACGTTATCACCCAACGCCAGATATCACCCAAAATCAGAGATCACCACACCCCAGAGATCACCCAACCCCAGAGATCACCTAACCCCGGAGATCACCCAACCCCAGAGATCACCCAACCCCAGAGATCACACAACCCCAGCGATCAACCAACCGCAGAGATCACCCAACCGCAGAGATCACCCAACCGCAGAGATCACCCAACCCCAGAGATCACCCAACCCCAGATATCAGCCAACCCCAGAAATCACCCAACCCCAGAGATCACCCAACCCCAGAGATCACCCAACACCAGAGATCACGCAACCCCAGGTATCACCCAATCCAAGATATCACCCAATGCCAGATATCACCCAAACTTAGAGTTCACCCAACCACAGAGATCACCCAATCCCAGAGATCACCTAACCCCAGTGTCACCCATCCCCATAGATCACCCAATCCTAGATATCACCCAATCCTAGATATCACCCAACCCCAGATATTACCCATCCCAAGAGATCACCCAACCCCAGAGATCACCCAATCCCAGAGATCACCTAACCCCAGAGATCACCCAACCCCAGAGATCACTCAACCACAGAGATCACCCAACGCCAGAGATCACCCAAAGCCAGAAATCACCCAAACCCGGATATCACCCTACCCCGGATATCACCCTTCCCCGTACATCACCCAACACCAGAGATCACCCAACCCCAGGTATCACCCAACCCAAGATCTCACCCAACGCCAGATATTACCCAACCTCAGAAATCACCAAACTCCAGAGATCACCCAACCTCAGAGATCACCCAATCCCAGAGATCACCCAACAACAGAGATCACCCAACCCAAGATATCACCCAACGCCAGATATCGGCCAACCTCAGAGATCACCCAACCCCAGAGTTCACCCAATCCCAAAGATCACCTAAAGCCAGAGATCATCCAACCCCCGATATTACCCAACCCCAGATATCACCCAGCCCCAGAGATCACCCAACCCCTGAGATCACCCAACCCTAGACATCTTCCATCACCAGATATCACCCAAACCCATGGATCACACAGCCCCAGAGATCACTCCTCCCCAGAGATCACACAAACCCAGAGATCACCCAACCCCAGAGATCACCCAACCCCAGATATAACCCAACCCTAGATATAACGCAACTCCAGATATCACCCATCCACAGAAATCACCCAAACCCGGATATCACCATACCACGAATATCACCCAACACCAGAGATCACCCAACCCCAGAGATCACCCAACACCAGAGATCACCCAACCCCAGAGATCACCCAACCCAAGATATCACCCAACGCCAGAGATATCCCAATCCCAGAGATCACCTAACGCCAGAAATCACCCAACTCCAGAGATCACTCAACCTCAGAGATCACCCAACGCCAGAGATCACCCAACGGCAGAGATCACCCAACGCCAGAGATCACCCAAAGCAAGAGAACAGCCAACACCAGAGGTCACCCAACACCAGAGATCACCCAAATCCAGAGATCACCTATCGGCGGAAATCACCCAACCCCAGAGATCACTCAACCCCAGAGATCACCCAACGGCAGAGATAACCCAACGCCAGAGATCACCCAAAGCTAGAGAACAGCCAACGCCAGAGATCACCCAATCCCAGAGATCACCCAACCCCAGATATCACCCAACCCCAGAGATCACCCAACCCCAGAGATCACCCAACCCCAGAGATCACCCAACCCCAGAGATGATCCAACCCCAGAGATCACCCAACGCCAGATATCACCCAACCCCAGATATCACCCAAACTCAGAGATCACGCAACCCCAGAGATCACCCAATCCCAGAGATCAACTAACCCCAGAGATCAGGCAACCCCAGAGATCACTCAACCCCAGAGATCACCCAACGCCAGAGATCTCCCAACACCAGAGATCACCCAACCCCAGAGATCACCCAACCACAAAGATCTCTCAACCCCAGAGATCACCCAACCCCAGAGATCACCCAACACAAGATATCGCCCAACGCCAGATATCACCCAACCTCAGAGATAACACAACCCCAGAGATCACCCAAACCCAGAGATCACCCAACCCCAGAGATCACCCAACCCCAGAGATCACGCAACGCCAGAGATCACCCAGCGCAAGAGATCACCCAATGCCAAAGATCACCCAACCCCAGAGATCACCCAACCCCAGAGTTCACCCAAACCCAGATATCACCCATCCCCAGATATAACCCAACGCCAGAGATCACCCAGCCCCAGAGATCACCCAACCCCAGAGATCACCCAACCCCAGAGATCACCGAACCCCAGATATCACCCAATCTCAGAAATCACCCAAACCAGGATATCACCCTACCCCGGATATCACCCTCCCCCGGATATCACCCAACAGTGATCACCCAACCCCAGAGATCACCCAACCCCAGAGATCACGCAACCCCAGGTGTCACCCAATCCAAGATATCACCCAACGCCAGATATCACCCAAACTCAGAGATTACCCAACCACAGAGATCACCCAATCCCTGAGATCACCTAACCCCAGATATCACCCAACCCCAGAGATCACTCAACCCCAGTGATCACCCAACGCCAGAGATCACGCAACGCCAGAGATCACCCAACGCCAGTGATCACCCAACGCCAGAGATCACCCAACCCCAGAGATCACCCAGCCCCAGATATCACCCTACCCCAGATAACACACAACCCCAGAGATCACCCAACCTCAGAGATCACCCAACCCCAGAGATCACCCAACCCTAGTTATCACCCAACCACAGATATCACCCAACCACAGATATCAACCAACCCCAGAAATCACCCAAACCCGGATGTCACCCTACCCCGGATATCACCCTACCCCGGATATCAGCCAACACCAGAGATCACCCAACACCAGAGATCATCCAACCACAGATATCACCCAACCCCAGGTATCCTCCAATCCACGTTATCACCCAACGCCAGATATCACCCAAACTCAGAGATCACCCAACCCCAGAGATCACCCAATCCCAGAGATCACCTAACCCCAGAGATCACCCAACTCCAGAGATCACCCAACCCCAGAGATCAGCCAACGCCAGAGATCACCCAACCCCAGAGATCACCCAAGCCCAGAGATCAACCAACCCCAGAGATCACCAAACCCCAAAGATCACCCAACCCCAGATTTCACCCAACCCCAGAAATCACCCAAACCCGGATATCACCCTACCCCGGATATCACCCAACACCAGAGATCACCCAACCCCAGAGATCACCCATCCCCAGAGATCACGCAACCCCAGGTATCACCCAATCCAAGATTTCACCCTCCGCCAGATATCACCCAAACCGGATATCACCCTACCCCGGATATCACCGTACCCCGTACATCACCCAACACCAGAGATCACCCAACCCCAGAGATCATCCAACCCCAGAGATCACCCAAACCCAGGTATCACCCAAGCCAAGATATCACCCAACGCCAGATATCACCCAAACTCAGAGATCACCCAACCCCAGAGATCACCCAACCCCAGAGATCACCTAACCCCAGAGATCACCCAACCCCAGAGATCACCCAACCCCAGAGATCACCCAACGCCATAGATCACCCAACCCCAGAGATCACATAACCCCAGAGATCACCCAACCCCAGAGATCACCCAACCCAAGATATCTCCCAACCCAAGGTCTCACCCAACGCCAGATATTACCCAACCTCAGAGATCACCCAACCCCAGAGATCACCCAACATCAGAGATCACCCAACCCCAGAGATCACCCAATCCCAGAGATCACCTAACCCCAGAGATCACCCAACCCCAGAGATCACCCAACCCCAGAGATCACCCAACGCCAGAGATCACCCAACGCCAGAGATCATCCAACCCCAGAGATCACCCAACCCCAGAAATCACCCAAACCCGGATATCACCCTACCCCGGCTATCACCCTACCCCGGATGTCACCCAACACCAGAGATCACCCAACCCCAGAGATCGCCCAACCCCAGAGATCACGCAACCCCAGGTACCACCCAATCCAAGATAACACCCAACGCCAGATATCACCCAGACTCAGAGATCACCCTAGCCCGAGATCACCCAACCCCAGAGATCACCCAACCCCAGAGATCACCCAACCCCAGCTGTCACCCAACTCCAGACATCACCCTACACCGGATATCACCCAACCCCAGAGATCACCCAACCCCATAGATCAGCCAACCCCAGACATCACCCAACCCCAGACATCACCCGACCCCGGATATTACCCAACGCCAGAGATCACTTAACCCCAGAGATCATCCAATCCCAAAGATCACCGAACCCCAGAGATCACCCAACCCCAGATATCACCCAACCCCAGAGATCACCCAACCCCAGATATCACCCAACCCCAGAGGTCACCCAAGCCTAGATATCACCCAATGCCAGAGGTCACCCAACCCCAGAGTTCACCCAATCCCAGAGATCACCCAACGCCAGATATCACCCATCCCTAGATATTACCCAACCCCAGAGATCACCCAACGCCAGATATCACCCAACCCCAGAGATCACCCAACCCCAGATATCACCCAACCCCAGAGGTCATCCAACCCCAGAGATCACCCAACCCCAGATATCACCCAACCCCAGAGGTCACCCAACCCCAGATATCACCCAACCCCAGAGAGGGGTGAGTGGGCTGCGAGATTTGGAGACAATATCAGTCACTGCAACAAGTCCCTTTTCAAATGTCCTTTCGTTGTGATTATCCTGAGGGCCAACACATTTTACACTGCTTGGATTCCGTATACAAGTGAGGAGCAAATCATTCTTCAGTCCAAGAGTTAAAGTAACTAACTTTTAATCATTACACCCAATATTCAAAGTGAAATAGGAAGAACTCGCTGTTAAAATGGCTCAGATATTTTAATCAATGATTGCCAGAGTCCCAACATTAAATGTCTTTAAACTGGTGAAATTCTGACGGATCTGGTGCTTTTTACTTGAATTATTTAATTATTTTCTGTGACGATTAATCACCTGTTAACGTAGTTCATCCCAATAATCAGAGTGAACTTGAATTGATTGTTTGGTCCAATAAACAATTATCTCATTCATTCATTGCGAGGTTGAATTAAATCAGTGAACAGCTCATAATGTTAAAGTCCAACAAGCATTACACAACTAATTATTATTTGTGCAACATTGATAGAAAATACCAAATTAGTTTTCAGTCCATTGAACACAGCAAATAACTAAAAACATTTCATTGCATCTTTCACTGTGATTGTCAAAGGATTGTTTATTGCAATAATCACAGGCGGTTTCTAATTACTGTTCAGACCACAATCAAATGAAGATTGTTAATCAGTGGAATAGAATCTGTAATTCCTGACCACGGAACAATAATAGCATCAATTAAAAATGCATTTTTTCAGCTCACAATCCCAATCAATGGGATTCTCCCTCGGCAGCATCCTCCATTCCCGCCGGCAGCGCACCCATGTCGGCGGGTTTCTCGATGGCGTGGGGTGGCCACGGTGGGAAACCTCATTGACCGGCTGCGGGAACGGAGAATCCCGTTGTGGCGGTGGGTGGGCCGCGACAGATAACGGGGCTGGCGGGACGGAGAACCGGGTACAGGACATTAAACCGATGGTCATTTTCCAAGAGAATTCTGATGCCAAGATACTGATTAATCCATTGATCACTAACGGTATGAATAAATCTTTTAACTTCCCACAATAATATGTATTGGGAAATATTTCCCATGTCTATGATACCAGCAATTATATCTCAGGGTGTAATTCCATTAATCATAGTTGTGCCATGACTGAATCGTGTAAGAATTCTCTCTGTCTGTTTCTACCAAAGAAAACTGAGCAAATCGGGCAGCACGGTAGTGTAGTGGTTACCACTATGACATCACAGCGCCAGGGTCCCAGGTTCGATTCCAGGCTTGGGTCACTGTCTGTGTGGAGTCTGCACGTTCTCCCCGTGTCTGCGTGGGTTTCCTCCGGGTGCTCTGATTGTCTCCAACAGTCCAAAGATGTGCAGGTTAGGTGGATTGGCCACGCTAAATTTATCTTCGCTTAGATGGGGTTACTGGGTTATGGGGATAGGGTGGAGGTGTGGGCTTGGGTAGGGTGCTCTTTCCAAGAGCCCGTGCAGACTCGATGGGCCGAATGGCCTCCTTCTGCACTGTAAATTCTATGATCTCTGAAATCCAATGATGGAAGGCAGGATGACATATATTACACCATCATGTTTGCACAACATTGATAGAAAGCATCACGTTCGTTTTCAGTCCATTGAACAGTAAATAATGAAAAACATTTAATTGCAACTTTGAATGTGAGTATTGAAGGATTGATTCTTCCAGTAATCACAGGCGTAACTAAATATTGTTCAGACAATAATCAAAATAGGATTGTTCTTTCAAATAGTGTCAGTAATTCCTGACAATCCTATAATAACACAATAAATTGAACATGCTCATCATGTCAGGAATATGATTATTTTCAGTCCAATGATTACTGAATATATCTAGAAATCTTTATACTTTTCACAATAATATGCATTTGAAAATTTCTATGAGTATCAGAAATTATCTTTCAGATTTTAATTCCATTAATTACTAGAAATATCGCTGCTATGTGGTGGAATACATTGTGATCTCTCTGCCTGTTTCTACTGAAGACGTCCCAGCAATTTAAATAATGGAATCCGGGAAGTAATGGGCTCAAAAACAATTAAATATTGTGTCACATATTTATTTAAATTATTGAGGCTATCTGACTGCCACAACTGGATAACCACAAGCTCCCGCTGGTGTTGTTGGGGAGACTGGTCCTTTTGGTTCCCTTCTGTATCCTCTCGGGTTTCTCCTCGGGAAAATACTGTCTGTTTCACAATAAGAGAGTGATCAACCATTGTTTCCATTCATTATTTATCAATTAGAGTCTGATCCCCAGGTTTAATGGACTGATCGATGCCGGGGTCTAATGCGATGGTTAAGATTGGAGCTGGCGGATTGGAGGAGAATCAAACCCTGCCATGGCCTTGGTGATTTATTTCTCAGTATTACACAGCAGATCCACAGCTCTCCGTGATACCGACACTCTCCCAATTCTTCAGGATTCCTGATTTGAAGGCCGGCACTGTAGCACAGAGGCGTGAAGCCTGTTGATTCACAGCACCAGGGTCCCAGGTTTGATTCCCGCCTTGGGTCATTGTCTGTGCGGAGTCAGCACGTTCCCCCCGTGTCTGCGTGGGTTTCCTCCGGGTGCTCTGAGGATTACTCACAGGATTACTCCCTGTGCCACGTGACAGTGAGGCCTGAAATAAGAGGATAGTGCAGCTAAACACGTGGCTAAACTGGTGGTGTAGGAGGGAGGGTTTCAGATTTCTGGGCCATTGGGCGATATTCCGGGACAGGTGGGACCTGGACAAGAAGGGCGGGCAGCATCTAAACTGGAGGTGCATCACTATCCTCGCTGGGAGGTTTGTTAGTGTCACTCGGGAGAATTGAAACTAATATGAAAGGGGATGGGAACCAGAGCGGTAGCTCAGCAGGTGTAATAACTGAAGGGGAAACGGAGAACACAAATACCTGAACAACATCACCCTCAGGCAGAGCAAAAAAGGTGCCGAGGGTGAGAAGGGAGGTGCTCAATGCAGCATTGAGGCTGTGGACCTAAATGTGCGCAGTGTACGGAACAAGGTAAATTTGCATGTTGCGCACATTGATATTGGCTGGTACGATGTTGTTGGAATCACAGAGACGTGGCTGCAAAGTGATCAGGGCTGGGATCAAAATGTGCGTGTTCTATCGAAAGGACAGGCAGATGGGTCAAGGAGGCGGGGCTCTATTGTTAGTAAGGAATGAAGTTAAATCGATAGCGAGGAGCGATATAGGATCAGAAGGTATAGATTTTCTGTGGACAGAGTTGAGGAATGGAGTCGATAAAAAGACCCTGATGGGAATTATTTGCAGGGCCCCGAGCAGTAGTCAGGATGTGAAGCAGAAATTAAATCAGGGGATCGAAAAGGCATGTAAAAAAGGCAATATTACAAAAATCATGGGGGACTTCAATATGCAGGTGGACTGGGAAAATCAGGTTGGTCGTGGATCCCAAGAAAAGGAATTTGTGGAATGTCTAAGAGATGTTTTTTTTTGCAGCTTGTGACAGAGCCGACTGGGGAACAGGCAACTCTGGATTTGGTGATGTGTAATGAAGCAGACTTGATTAGTGAACATAAGGTGAAGGAACCCGAAGGGCGCAGTGACCACAATATGATATAACTTACCCTGCAGTTTGAGAGGGAGAAGCTGGAGTCAGATGTAACAGTATTACAATTAAATAGGGATAACTACAGAGGCATGGGAGGAGCTGCCCAGAGTTGATTGGAAAAGGAGACGAGCAGGGAAGACAGTGGAACAGCAATGGCAGCAGTTTTGGGGGGTTATTCGGGAGGAACAACAGAATTTCATCCCAAGGAGGAGGAAACATGCCAAGGGGAGCACAAGGAATCCATGGCTGATGAGGGAAGTCAAGGACAGCGGTAATGCAAAATAAAAAGCATACAATGTGGCGCGCTATAGTGGGATGCCAGAAAATTGGGAAGCCTTTAATCACGAGAGGAGGACAACTGAAAAAGCAATAAAGAAGGAGATGAAATTTGAGGACAAGCTAGTTAGTAATGTAAAAGAAGATAGGGAGATGTTTTTTTCAATACATAGAAGGTAAGAGAGAGACAAAAAAAGACATTGGATTCCTGTAAAATGTGACTGGAGAAGTAACAATAGGTAACAAAGAAATGGCAGGCGAACTGTATAGTTACTTTGCATCAGTCTTCACGGTGGAAGACACCAGTGGGATGCCAGAGCTCCAGGAGAGCCAGGGGGCAGAGGGGAGGGCCGTGGCCATCACTAAGGAGAAGGTTCTGCGGAAACTGAAAGGTCTGAAGGTGGATGAATGACCTGGACGGATGGACTACATCCCAGGGTTCTAAAAGAGATAGCTGAGGAGATTGTGGAGGGAGTGGTGGTGATCTTTCAGGAATCACTGGAGGCAGAAAGGGTCCCAGAGGACTGGAAAGTGGCTAATGTAGCACCGCTGGTTAAGAAGGGAGGGAGGCAGAAGACGGGAAATTATCGGCCGGTTAGCCTGACTTCGGTCATTGGTGAGATTTTAGATCCATTATTAAAGATGAGATTGCGGAGTACTTGGAAGTGCAGGATAAAATCGGACTGAGTCAGCACAGATTCGTCAAGGGGAGGTCATGCCTGACAAATCTGTTAGAGTTCTTTGAGGAAATAACAAGGAAGTTAGACAAGGGAGAACCAGTGGATGCGATTTATGTAGATTTCCAGAGGGCCTTTGACACAGTGCCGCATTCCAGTCTGTTCAATTGGTTAAGAGCCCAAGGTGTTCAGGGCAAGATCCTGGGAGGGAAAAAGAATTGGCTGACTGGCAGAGGCAGAGAGTGGGGATAAAGGGGTCTTTTTCAGGATGGCAGCCGGTGTCTCGTCGTGTACCTCAGGGGTCTGTGCTGGGACCACAACTTTCCACAATATACATTAATGATCTGGAAGAAGGAACTGAAGGCTCTGTCGCTGAGTTTGCAGATGACACAAAGATCTGTAGAGGGACAGGTAGTATTGAGGAAGCGGTGGGGGGAGGGAGGGGGGGGGGGGCTGCAGAAGGACTCAGAGGCTGGGAGATTGTACAAACAAGTGGAAGATGGAATACAATGTGGAAAAGTGTGAGGTAATGCGCTTTGGAAGGAGGAATGGAGGAATTGACTAATCTCTAAAAGTGGAAATGCTTCGGAAATGAGAAGCACAAAGGGACTTGGGAGGCCTTGTTCACGATTCTCTTACGGTTAACGGGCAGGTTCAGTCGGCAGTTAGGAAGGCAATTGCAATGTTAGCATTCACATCGAGAGGGCGCGAGTACAAGAGCAGGGATGTATTTCTGAGGCTGTATAAGTCTCTGGTCAGGCCCCATTTGGAGTATTGTGAGCAGTTCTGGGCCCCGTATCTGAAGAAGGACATGCTTCCCTTGGAAAGGGTCCAGAGGAGGTTCACTAGAACGATCCCTGGAATGAAGAGCTTGTCGTATGAGGAATGGTTGAGGACTCTGGGTCTGTACTCGTTGGAGTTAAGAAGGATGAGGGGTATCTTATTGAAACTTCCAGGATACTGTGAGGCCTGGACAGAGTGGATGTGGAGAGGATGTTTCCACTTGTATGAAAAACTAGAACCAGAGGACACAGTCTCAGACTAAAGGCACGATCCTTTAAAACAGAGATGTGGAGGAATTTATTCAGCCCGAGGGTGGTGAATCTGTGGAACTCTCTGTCACAGAAGGCTGTGGAGGCCAAATCACTGAGTGTCTTTAAGACAGAGATAGATAGGTTCTTGGTTAATGAGGAGATCAGGTGTTATGGGGAGAAGGTGAGAAGGTAGGAGAATGAGGGTGAGAACCATATCAGCCATGATTGACTGGCGGATCAGGCTCGCTGGGCCTAGTCACCAAGTTCAGCTCCTGTGTCTTCTGGTCTTACGGCCGTAAATGTCCAACTCGGTTTGAAATATGGCTTTGGGTGTCTGCCTCCATTATTCTTACAGAAAATGAGGTAATGAAAGGACCTGAGGAACAAGCGGGAAACGACATTGAGGCAGAAGCTGTGCAGTGATTAAATTGAATGGTGGAGGAGGTGTGAGGGACCGTGTAGTCTCCCCATGTTGCCATTTGTTATCAGTTCCGGCTCTGCATTACTCCTGATGAATGTAGCTGCACGATCATATACTTCAGTTACATCTTTCCCACAGATATTTATATTGTTCATGGAAACAGTTCATTTACATCCAGATTATCCAAAACTAATATCATCTTAAATGTGTGGAACGAATCTCACATCATCGTCTTTTATTCCCAATAACCCAGCCCCAGCCGATCCAATCATCCCGAAGGGAAAACTGCTTCTAAACGATTCACACAGCGAGTGGTTCTGATCTGGTCTGCACGGCCCGGGACACTGGTGCCGGCAGATACAACAGTGGTTTCACAGGGAATGGTAGGAGCGACAGAAATCAAATGTACGTCTCCAGGGAAAGGGCGGTGCAGTGGGATTGAATCATCTGCTCAAATACAGAGCCGCTGAGTTCAAACGGAATGAAATGAAATGGAATGAAATGAAATGAAAATCGCTTATTGTCACAAGTAGGCTTCAAATGAAGTTACTGTGAAAAGCCCCTAGTCGCCACATTCCGGCGCCTGTTCGGGGAGGCTGGTACGGGAATTGAACCGTGCTGCTGGCCTGCCTTGGTCTGCTTTAAAAGCCAGCGATTTATCCCAGTGTGCTAAACCAGCCCCAGGAATGACTGTCCTCCTTCGGGACTTCACGCATTTTAAAGGCTTTGGATGTGGTCTGGCTGTGAGATGATGGGACCAACACCTGCAGGTTCCCTCCAAGTTCCCCCGCGCCGCGAGTATTCTCACTGTAATCCTTTCTATTCACTGTGTCCATGTGTGAACCCAGCGCCCGCTTTCGCTCAATGCTTACTTCACAGCATCAACTTCATTGTAAGTTCCAATCTGTCTGACCCTGGGCGCTGCCTGTGCTTTAATATTGAAAACATCTGTGTTACTCCCAATAAAAGCAGACGCACATTTAATCATTCGAGGGAGGTCTATCTTTTTTCAGGTTGCTTTACAATTATTGTTAAAAGCGGCTGTGCCACGTGTTTGCTTTCTGGCCTCTGACTGGGGAAAGACAAGTTCTATTCCAGCTCTGCACAATAACTGACCTATCACACTCTGTCAGTTATTCACAACTTAAATGGTGCAATACTGCATGGAGGACATTTACTTCTGATCTGATTTTATAATTTAGGAACAAGTTTGTTTCCTCAGCAAATGTATTAATCCGGATTGTGTTTCCCACATGATACCCAGTTCCACATATCTTTACGATAGTGACATTTAAGGGGCATCTTGACAAAGACATGAAGAGGTTGGGAATAGAGGGATACGGACCCCGGAAGTGTAGAAGATTGTAGTTTAGTCGGGCAGCATGGTCGGCACGGGCTTGGAGGGCCGAAGGGCCTGTTCCTGTGCTGTACATTTCTTTGTTCTTTGTTCTCTGCATCTCCAAGAGCACTCCCTCACACTCTATCTCTCACTTGCACTCCCTCCCTCCCTCACACCCACTCTCTCACACTATCCCTCTCTCACACTCTCTACCTCGCTCACACTATCTCCCTCTCAACAATCCCTCCCACTCTCACACTCTCTCCCACTCCCACACTGACACCCACTCTCACACTCTCTCCCTCTCCCACACTGTCTCCCTCTCTCACACTGTCGCCCTCTCTCACACTCTCTCCCTCTCTCACACTGTCTCCCTCTCTCACACTCTCTCCTCTGCCACACTGTCACCCACTCTCACACTCTCTCCCTCGCTCACACTCTCTCCCTCTCAACAATCCCTCCCTCTCTCACACTCTCTCCCTCTCCCACACTGTCTCCCACTCACACTCTCTTCCTCTCTAACACTCTCTCCCTCTCAACAATCCCTCCCACTCTCACACTCTCTCCCTCTCCCACACTGTCACCCACTCTCAGTCTCTCCCTCTCCCACACTCCCTCCCTCGCTCACACTCTCTCCCTCTCTCACACTCTCTCCCTCTCAACAATCCCTCCCTCTCTCACACTCTCTCCCTCTCCCACACTGTCTCCCTCTCTCACTCTCTCTCTCTCTCTCTCTCACACACTCCCTTCCTCTCTCACAGTGTCTCACTCTCTCCCTCTCTCACACTCTCTCCCTCTCCCACACTGTCACCCACTCTCACACTGTCTTCCTCTCCCACACTGCCACCCACTCTCACAATCTCTCCCTCTCCCACACTGTCACCCACTCTCACACTCTCTCCCTTTCCCACACTGCCTCCCACTCTCACACTCTCTCCCTCTCCCACGCTGCCTCCCACTCTCACACTGTCTCCCTCTCTCACAATCTCTCTCTCTCCCAGACTGTCTCCCTCTCTCACACTCTCTCCCTCTCTCACACTGTCTCCCTCTCTGACACTCTCTCCCTCTCCCACACAGTCTCCCTCTCTCACACTCTGTCCCTCTCTCACACTCTCTCCCTCTCCCACACAGTCACCCACTCTCACACTCTCTCCCTCTCTCACACTCTCTCCCTCTCCCACACTGCCTCCCACTCTCACACTCTCTCCCTTTCCCACACTGTCACCCTCTGTCACACTCTCGCCCTCTCCCACACTGTCACCCACTCTCACACTCTCTCCCTCTCCCACACTGTCACCCACTCTCACACTGTCTCCCTCTCTGACACTCTCTCCCTCTCCCACACTGTCTCCCTCTCTCACACTCTGTCCCCCTCTCACACTCTCTCCCTCCCCCACACTACCTCCCACTCTCACAGTCTCTCCCTCTCTCACACTCTCTCCCTCTCCCACACTGTCTCCCTCTCTCACACTCTCTCCCTCGCTCACACTCTCTCCCTCTCAACAATCCCTCACAATCTCTCCCTCTCCCATACTGCCTCCCACTCTCACACTCTCTCCCTCTCTCACACTCTCTCCCTCTCCCACACTGTCTCCCTCTCTCACACTCTCTCCCTCTCTCACACTCTCTCCCACTCTCTCCCTCTTCCACACTGTCTCCCTCTCTCACACTCTCTCCCTCTCTCACACTCTCTCCCTCTCTCACACTCTCTCCCTCTCTTACACTCTCTCCCTCTCCCACACTGTCTCCCTCTCTGACACTCTCTCCCTCTCTCACACTGTCTCCCTCTCTGACACTCTCTCCCTCTATCACATTCTGTCCCCCTCTCACACTCCCTCCCTCTCTCACAGTGCCTCACTCTCTCACACTCTCTCACTCTCTCACCCTCCCTCTCTCACCCTCCCTCTCTCATACTTTCTCCCTCTCTCACACTCTCTCCCCCTCTCCCCTTTCGCATTCTCTCTTTTGTACTCCCTCCCTCTCTAGCACTCTCACCCTCTCTCACACTCTCCCCCTCACTTTCTCTCCCTCTGACACATTCTCTACCTCTGTCACCCTCCCTCTCTCCCACTGTCTCCCACGTTGTCTCCCTATCAGACTCTCTCCCTCTTTCACACTCTTTCCCTGTCTAACACAATCTACCTGCCTCGCTCACTCTCCCTTCCTCACACTCTCTCCCTCTCTCACCCTCCATCTCTCACAATCCCTCCATCTCTCACACTCCCTCTCTCAAATTCCTGCCTCTCACATACTTTCTTCTTCATAGATACTCACTCCCACTCTCCCACTCTCTCTAGCAGATTTCCCTTGTCTCACACTTACCCCTCTCTCACATTCTGTCCCTCTCTCTCACTCTCCCCCCCTCTCTCTCTCTGCATCATGCCTCCCTCCCTCCCTCTCTCACATCTCCGTTAGACACTTTCACACTCTGTCCCTCTCTCTCTCCATCCCTATATCTCTCTCCCTCCATGCCTCCCTCCCTCTCACAAAACACCCTCAATGACACTTTCTCTCACTCTCTTTCTCTCTCTCACAATTTCTCTCACAATCTTTCCCTCTCTCACACTTTCCCTCTCTCACACTTTTTCTCACTCTCATTCCCTCTCTCACAATTTCTCTCACTCTCTTTCCCTCTCTCACAATTTCTCTCACACTCTTTCCCTCTCTCACACGTTCTCTCACATTCTTTCCCTCTCTCACACTTTCCCTCTCTCACACGTTCTCTCACATTCTTTCCCTCTCTCACACTTTCCCTCTCTCACACTTTTTCTCACTCTCTTTCCCTCTCTCACAATGTCTCTGACTCTATTTCACTCTCTCACACTTTGTCTTAAACTCTTTCCCTCTCTCACACTTTCTCTCATACTCTTTCCCTCTCTCACACTTTCCGTCTCTCACACTTTCTCTGACTCTCTTTCCGTCTCTCACACTTTCTCTGACTCTCTTTCCCTCTCTCACACTTTCTCTCACACTCGTTCCCTCTCTCACACTTTCTCTCACACTTTCCCTCTCTCACACTTTCTCTGACTCTCTTTCCCTCTCTCACACTTTCTCTCACACTCGTTCCCTCTCTCACACTTTCTCTCACACTCTTTCCCTCTTTCACACTTTCTCTGACTCTCTTTCCCTCTCTCACATTTTCTCTCACACTCTTTCCCTCTCTCACACGTTCTCTCACACTCTTTCCCTCTATCACACTTTCTCTCACTCTGTTTCCCTCTCTCACACTTTCCCTCACAATCTTTCCCTCTCCCGCTCCCTCAGTCACTCAGTCGCTCTCTCCTGTACTTATGTCTAAGATTATGTGAGTATTTAATACACCATCCTTCTCACCCAATCTGCCTCCGTCAGCCACTCACCCTCTCCACTATCTGCTTCCCTTTCTCTCAGACAATCCACCTCCTTCTCCCGTTTTATCCTTTATTTCTCCACCCTCTTTCTCTCCCAATATCTCTCCTCACACCGTCTTTCTCTCTCACCCTGTCTTCTATCAGCACATCTCACACACCAGTTCTCTCTTCCTCCACATCTCACCCCGCCTGTCACCCAGTTGAAGTGTGTGTATCAGATGGAGGCCGGTGTCAGTTAGAGACGGGGTACTAGTTTTCACTGCTGACTACGTATTAATGCTGCTCTCTGAGGTGATGAGTTTGTCTCTGCCACAGCCTCTGAGTTTTCTGAGGTTCCAATGATTCTAAATAGTTTCTTAGTTTGAGGGGCTGAATCAGATTTAGATATGGGATCACATACTTTGCGCTTTAAATAGTTCCAGATTTTGGAGACATTGAAATATTCTACTTATGCTCAAACATAGCCTACTGAAATAAAATAAAGGAATGGTCACAGTTACAGAGACAGCTACATCCCAGAGTGCAGTGGACCCACCCAGAGAAACACACTGACAATTGGAACTGAATCACTGAATGGTCACAGTTACAGAGACAGCTACATCCCAGAGTGCAGCGGAACCACCCAGAGAAACACACTGACAATTGGAACTGAATCACTGAATGGTCACAGTTACAGAGACAGCTACACCCCAGAGTGCAGTGGACCCACCCAGAGAAACACACTGACAATTGGAACTGAATCACTGATTGGTCACAGTTAGAGAGACAGCTACACCCCAGAGTGCAGTGGAACCACCCAGAGAAACACACTGACAATTGGTACTGAATCTCTGAATGGTCACAGTTCCAGAGGCAGCTGCCCCCCAGAGTGCAGTGGACCCACACAGAGATACACACTGACAATTGGAACTGAATCACTGAATGGTCACAGTTACAGAGACAGCTACACCCCAGAGAGCAGTGGACCCACCCAGAGAAACACACTGACAATTGGAACTGAATCACTGAATGGTCACAGTTACAGAGGCAGCTACACCCCAGAGTGCAGTGGAACCACCCAGAGAAACACACTGACAATTGGAACTGAATCACTGAGTGGTCACAGTTACAGAGGCAGCTACACCCCAGAGTGCAGTGTAACCACCCAGAGAAACACACTGACAATTGGAACTGAATCACTGAATGGTCACAGTTACAGAGGCAGCTACACCCCAGAGTGCAGTGGAACCACCCAGAGAAACACACTGACAATTGGAACTGAATCACTGAATGGTCACAGTTACAGAGGCAGCTCCACCCCAGAGTGCAGTGTAACCACCCAGAGAAACACACTGACAATTGGAACTGAATCACTGAATGGTCACAGTTACAGAGACAGCTACACCCCAGAGTGCAGTGGAACCACCCAGAGAAACACACGGACAATTGGAACTGAATCACTGAATGGTCACAGTTACAGAGACAGCTACACCCTAGAGTGCAGTGTAACCACCCAGAGAAACACACTGACAATTGGAACTGAATCACTGAATGGTCTCAGTTACAGAGGCAGCTACATCCCAGAGTGCAGTGGAACCACCCAGAGAAACACACTGACAATTGGAACTGAATCTCTGAATGGTCTCAGTTACAGAGGCAGCTACACCCCAGAGTGCAGTGGACCCACCCAGAGAAACACACTGACAATTGGAACTGAATCACTGAATGGTCACCGTCACAGAGACAGCTACATCCCAGAGAGCAGTGGAACCACCCAGAGAAACACACTGACAATTGGAACTGAATCACTGAATGGTCACAGTTACAGAGGCAGCTACACCCCAGAGTGCAGTGGAACCACCCAGAGAAACACACTGACAATTGGAACTGAATCACTGAGTGGTCACAGTTACAGAGGCAGCTACACCCCAGAGTGCAGTGTAACCACCCAGAGAAACACACTGACAATTGGAACTGAATCACTGAATGGTCACAGTTACAGAGGCAGCTACACCCCAGAGTGCAGTGGAACCACCCAGAGAAACACACTGACAATTGGAACTGAATCACTGAATGGTCACAGTTACAGAGGCAGCTCCACCCCAGAGTGCAGTGTAACCACCCAGAGAAACACACTGACAATTGGAACTGAATCACTGAATGGTCACAGTTACAGAGACAGCTACACCCCAGAGTGCAGTGGAACCACCCAGAGAAACACACGGACAATTGGAACTGAATCACTGAATGGTCACAGTTACAGAGACAGCTACACCCTAGAGTGCAGTGTAACCACCCAGAGAAACACACTGACAATTGGAACTGAATCACTGAATGGTCTCAGTTACAGAGGCAGCTACATCCCAGAGTGCAGTGGAACCACCCAGAGAAACACACTGACAATTGGAACTGAATCTCTGAATGGTCTCAGTTACAGAGGCAGCTACACCCCAGAGTGCAGTGGACCCACCCAGAGAAACACACTGACAATTGGAACTGAATCACTGAATGGTCACCGTCACAGAGACAGCTACATCCCAGAGAGCAGTGGAACCACCCAGAGAAACACACTGACAATTGGAACTGAATCACTGAATGGTCACAGTTACAGAGACAGCTACAACCCAGAGTGCAGTGGAACCACCCAGAGAAACACACTGACAATTGGAACTGAATCACTGAATGGTCACAGTTACAGAGACAGCTACACCCCAGAGTGCAGTGGGCCCACCCAGAGAAACACACTGACAATTGGAACTGAATCACTGAATGGTCACCGTCACAGAGACAGCTACACCCCAGAGCGCAGTGGAACCACCCAGAGAAAAACACTGACAATTGGAACTGAATCACGGAATGGTCACAGTTACAGAGGCAGCTACACCCCAGAGCGCAGTGGAACCACCCAGAGAAAAACACTGACAATTGGAACTGAATCACTGAATGGTCACCGTCACAGAGACAACTACACCCCAGAGTGCAGTGGAATCACCCAGAGAAACACACTGAAAATTGGAACTGAATCACTGAAATGTCACAGTTACAGAGGCAGCTACATCCCAGAGAGCAGTGGAACCACCCAGAGAAACACACTGACAATTGGAACTGAATCTCTGAATGGTCACAGTTAGAGAGACAGCTACACCCCAGAGAGCAGTGGACCCACCCAGAGAAACACACTGACAATTGGAACTGAATCACTGAATGGTTACAGTGGAGTGGGGGATATCTCTGAAACTATGTGAGATGTAGAGATGGGACTGATGGTTTCTGAGTGGACAGCATCCTTTCTGTTAATGTTAGTTGAACAATGTGATCAACACCGTCCGGTGTTTGCAAAGAGGTCACTCACTCAGAAAAATAATATTTGCTTTCACTGAACACAATATCGTAATCTGTTTGTTCACGTCTTGAAAAATAAGTTAAACGATGTCACAACCTCCATATCCCTTGTGTGGTTCCACAGGGTATTAATTAAAAGCTTGGAGAATATATAACCTCAGAGTTTTAGACAGAGAGATTGCCAATCGCAGGAAGGGACACATCACTTCACACTGAAAATGCATCGTCCAATTGATATGGTTGAGAAAGTATTCTACCCAATCCTGGCTATTGTTGGTGTTCCTGGTAAGTGACTGTCACCATTGAATTGGTGTAAATCTGTGTGTGAGCGGCTCTCTGATTTTAAACTGCGACTGAAAATACCTGATCCTGATCTCGTGCTCACTGTGAAATAGACTCCTGGTCAACGATATAATTGTCAAATGTATTCAAGCCTGTCAATGGTTTGAATCCCTTTCATCAACTCACAATAAACCCCTGTTTGTAACTCACTGGATCTCTGACCGGGGAAGTTATTATATTGAGTGGAATTTTGTATAATGTTAGATTGGATGACAGCAAAGGCAATCTCTCTGAAGGGAGGTTTAGGAGGAGAAAGAATTAAATCACACTGAGTGTGGGTATCTGTCAGTGTAGAATTGTACTGACTGTGGGTCACTATCAGAGTGGAATATCTGACAGCGGTGAACAAGGATTACTGGAAGTATCTGTCAGTGTAGAATTGTACTGACTGTGGGTCACTATCCAGAGTGGAATATCTGACAGCGGTGAACAAGGATTACTGGAAGTGTCTGTCAGTGTGGAATTGTACTGAGTGTGGGTCTCTCACCAGAGTGGAATATCTGACAGCGGTGAACAAGGATTACTGGAAGTATCTGTCAGTGTGGAATTGTACTGACTGTGGGTCACTATCAGAGTGGAATATCTGACAGCAGTGAAGAAGGATTACTGGAAATGTCTGTCACTGTAGAATTGTACTGACTGTAGGTCTCTCACCAGAGTGGAATATCTGACAGCGGTGAACAAGGATTACTGGAAGTATCTGTCAGTGTAGAATTGTACTGACTGTGGGTCTCTCACCAGAGTGGAATATCTGACAGCGGTGAACAAGGATTACTGGAAGTATCTGTCAGTGTGGAATTGTACTGAGTGTGGGTCTCTCACCAGAGTGGAATATCTGACAGCGGTGAACAAGGATTACTGGAAGTATCTGTCAGTGTAGAATTGTACTGAGTGTGGGTCTCTCACCAGAGTGGAATATCTGACAGCGGTGAACAAGGATTACTGGAAATGTCTGTCAGTGTAGAATTGTACTGACTGTGGGTTCCACACCAGAGTGGAATATCTGATTCAATTATCTATCTATTACTGGGACTATCTGTCCGTGTGGAATTGTATTGTGTGTGGGTCAGTAACTGGACTGAAATTAGTTGGTTCTGTTTTGAAATGATGTATTTTATTGGTGAGGGGTCGCTCCATTCTGTGCAGTTCTCTCTGTGTGTTTTAACTTTGGAATAGGTTGAAAACAGGAAGAGTTTGGCTGTGTTTTGAAGATGTTTGATATTTATTGTATGAAGTGAAATGTCTCTATCTCTGTTTTCTATTGACCTTCTCTAACAGGAACAGATATCACCCACACTCTAATGTTTCAGAAAACCCACAGCAGTGCAGCATTCCAATAGGTTTTGTGATATTTTCTCATTCCTTTTCATCCTGAAATGAACTCACATGTTTGATCAATTTTTATGGGTGTTTTTAAACTGTCTTTCTGCTTCACACGATTTGTGAATCTATTCACCTGAAGCCAGAAACCCCTCCAGTCCATTCACACACTTGTTTTCCAAGGAGTGATTGGGGGACTTATTGTTCTGAACAAAATGCAGCAGCGGACACTGATCTGTCGGGACATTAATGTCCCATCGAAATACCCACTTTGAAAATTCATAATGAATGATGACGTGTGCCTGTAATTAGTTGTATTCTGCCTCTGTATTCACTATCACTCCCAATTTGATTCTGTCTGTAAATTGTGTAATTATCATTCTGCTTCCCGATCCCATACTGTTGATGGGAATGGTGAAGGAGAGTGATCCCAGTGCTGATCCTTGTGGAACACCACTTCCCACCTTCCACCAATCAGCCTAAATCCCTTTAACTCCTCTCCCTGTTTTCTCTGTGTGTCGCCAGCATTTGTCCATCCTGCTGCTGTGTCCCCTAACTCCACTGGCTCTGAGATTACCCATCAGTCTGTTATGTCGGATCTTACTGACGGCCTTTAGAAAATCAAATTGTTTAACATCCATCATACTACTCAGATCTATTATTTCTGGTAGTTATTGAAAGAATTGGATGAAATGTGTCAGGAAGAATGTTGACTTTGGAATATGTGCCGACTATTTAGTGTACTCTGTGTTACTGGATTTCTTTTCACTCAGACTTCTAATTCAATGCTTCCAACTGTTGACATTGTGACTGGACGATTTGATTATATTCTGTTCTAAGTTCAAGGATAACAGAGACCGACTTCTGCTTCTCAATTCTTTGGTAATTATTCTGATGGTGATCAGTGAATAGATAATATTGTCTCTGCTGTTTCTGTCTATTTTATGAATATTTGTTGTGAAATCCATCCGCCTCCAGTAATCTCCCTCTACCTGGACCCACCCTCTGGCCTCCTATCAGCTCTTGGTCTTTTCATTGAGATCTGTCAGTGCGACATCGACCGTCTCAATTTCCCTGTGCCTCTCACCAACTCTATCCTGACTCACTCTAAACTTGCCCCAATCCTCTCTCTGATATCCAACCCTGGCCTGGTGATCTAAGCTGCTCACAAGGGCGGTGCCATTATTGTCTGGTGTCCTGACCTCTTCCTCACAGAGGCTGACCGTCAGCTCTCAGGCACAGCCTGGTACCTCCCCCTGGACCAGCAGCACACCACCAAACATAAGGATATTGTTTCCAGGGCTTTCACTGACCTCATTTACTCTGGATATCTTCTGTCCTCAGCCTTGGACAGCATAGTCCCACAATCCCACACATCCTGCATCAACCTCCCGCTTCTACCTCCTTCCCAAAATCCACAAACAGGGAAGTCCCAGTGCACCCATTATTTCGGCCTGTTCCAGCCCCACCAAGATCATTTCTTCCCATCTTGATTCCATCCGCTTTACCCTGTTCAGCCCCTTCCCAAATACAGTGGTGGCACAGTGACACAGTGGTTTGCACTGCTGCCTCACAGCACCAGGGTCCCCGGATCAATTCCCACCTTGGGTGACTGTCTGTGTGGAGACTGCACTTTTTCTCCCTGTCTGTGTGGGTTTCCTCCGGGTCTCCGGTTACCTCCCATAGTCCAGGTCAGGTGGATTGACCATGGTAAATTACTCCGGTGTCCAAAAAGATGTGTCGGTTAAATTAAGGGGTTAATGAGATAGGCGGGGGAGTGAGCTTGGTTGAGGTACTCTTTCAGAGGTTTGGTACAGACTTAATGGGCCGAATGGCCTCCTTTTGCACTGTACAGGCTATATTTCTATTCCTCCCATGGTTATGAAGTGGGAAGGTCCTGCGTTTGTTTAATTTTTTTCCATTGAGCGTGGAGTATTCAAATAAACCAGGAGTGGGGTCCAACCCCATCAGAATTCCAGTCCAGGGAACGGTCCAATCTGGGGTGTGGTCCAATAATTGAGCTGGGGTGACAATCTCGGGTATGTTTGTATCCGGTTTGGGAAACTTGTCCGGCCTGAGTGAATCCTGTAAATCAGACTAAATGAGAAATGTAACCTCTCCCAAAGGTCTCTGAATTATAAACATTTTCCTACCACTGCCATCAAACTGACAGGGCTGCAATTCACACTTTCCCCCCCATTCCCCACTTTTAACACTGGAGTTACATTTCCTACTCCCCTCTCTGCAATGTTAATCTCTGTGCCCACTCCTCTCCCCACACCCCCACCCACCCACTGTCCATTATATTGATGCTGCAATTGTGTCCTGGTTCAGACAGGGAGATTCATTACCCAGTAATTTCCCGCGTCTCTCCTTTCTCTCTCTGACAGTTAATATACTGGGAATTGTGATTCTGTGTCGGGGGAAGTGTGGTCTCTCTACCTGCACCACTCGCTACCTGGTGGCCATGGCAACGGCGGATCTGCTGTTTATTATCACTAAACCCATGCTGAACATGATCAGTTATTATTATTTCCCCTGGAGTTTCCTGTCCCTCACCCCTGTGTGTCGTGTTAACTCTGTCCTGCAGGCTGCAGCCAGGGACTGTTCTGTCTGGTTCACCCTCACTTTCTCCTTTGATCGATTTGTGGCCATTCGCTGCCAGAAACTGAAAAGTAAATATTGCACCGGGAAAACTGCGGCTGTGGTTCTGTCCACAAGCGGCCTCCTGCTCTGTGTGAAAAACATCCCCCGGTACTTTACATGGGAACCTGGGAGGATAATCGACAATGTCCAGTGGGGCTGCGTCACAAAGAGCAGCGTTCTCTCTGACCCGGGATGGGGTGGGTATCGCTGGTTTGATCAGGTTGTAACCCCATTGATGCCGTTCTTCTCAATCCTGTTGACCAACGCTCTGACAGTCAGACACATTTTACTCAGCAGTCGGGTCCGGAAGGCACTGAGGGCCCAGAGTCAGGGAGACAATCGCACCGACCCAGAGATGGAGAGCAGAAGGAAGTCAATGATTTTACTCTTCAGCATCTCCGGAACTTTCATCCTCCTCTGGACCGTGTCTGTTATTGCATTTTTCTGTATCGATGTGAGAGGATTATATTACCTCACCGAGCCTCAATATAATTTACAACAAGTCGGATGGATGCTGCAGGATTTAAATTGCTGCACAAACACATTTATTTATGTGGTGACTCAGTCCAGGTTCAGGGAGCAGATCAAGGTCGCGGTGAAATATCCGGTCACATCAATTATTAAATTAATGAGAAAATAAAACGGACTGAAAACCTCTCAGCCAATCAGGAGCTCCAGCCGCTGACTGACAGTCTCTCAGCCAATCAGGAGCTCCAACCGCTGACTGTCAGCCTCTCAGCCAATCAGGAGCTCCAGCCGCTGACTGACAGCCTCTCAGCCAATCAGGAGATCCAGCCGCTGACTGACAGCCTCTCAGCCAATCAGGAGCTCCAGCCGCTGACTGACAGTCTCTCAGCCAATCAGAAGCTCCAGCCGCTGACTGACAGTCTCTCAGCCAATCAGGAGCTCCAGCCGCTGACTGACAGCCACTCAGCCAATCAGGAGCTCCAGCCGCTGACTGACAGTCTCTCAGCCAATCAGGAGCCCCAACCGCTGACTGACAGTCTCTCAGTCAATCAGGAGCTCCAGCCGCTGACTGACAGTCTCTCAGCCAATCAGGAGCTCCAGCCGCTGACTGACAGTCTCTCAGCCAATCAGGAGCTCCAGCCGCTGACTGACCGTCTCTCAGCCAATCAGCAGCTCCAGCCGCTGACTGACAGTCTCTCAGCCAATCAGGAGCTCCAGCCGCTGACCGACAGCCTCTCAGCCAATCAGGAGCTCCAGCCGCTGACTTACAGCCTCTCAGCTAATCAGCAGTTCTAGTCTCTGACTGGCAGCATTTCAGCCAATCAGTAGCTCCTGGCGCTGACTGACAGCCTCTCATCCAATCAGCAGCTCCAGCCGCTGACTGACAGCCTATGAGCCAATCAGGAGCTGGGTCTGGTGCGTGGGGAGCACTGACAGTGCTGGCTGTGTGAGGGGAGCACTGACAGTGCTGGCTGTGTGAGGGGAGCACTGTGGACCCTTTCCAAGGGAAGCATGCCCTTCTTCAGATACGGGGCCCAAAACTGCTCACAATACTCCAAATGGGATCTGACCAGAGCCTTATACAGCCTCAGAAATACATCCCTGCTCTTGTACTCTCGCCCTCTCGACATGAATGCTAACATTGCAATTGCCTTCCTAACTGCCGACTGAACCTGCACGTTAACCTTAAGAGAATCGTGAACAAGGCCTCCCAAGTCCCTTTGTGCTCCTGATTTCCGAATCATTTCCCCATTTAGAGAATAGTCAATTCCTCTATTCCTCCGTCCAAAGTGCATAACCTCACACTTTTCCACATTGTATTCCATCTGCCACGTCTTTGCAGAATCTCCGAGTCTCAAAGTCCTTCTGCAGCCCCCCCCCCCCCCCCGCCACCGCTTCCTCAATACCACCTGTCCAGATCTTTGTATCATCTGCAAACTCAGCAACAGTGCCTTCAGTTCCTTCTTCCAGATCATTAATGTATATTTTGGAAAGTTGTGGTCCCAGCACAGACCCCTGAGGCACACCACTAGACACGGCTGCCGTCCTGAAAAATACCCCTTTATGCCGCTCTCTGCCTCTGCCAGTCAGCCAATTATTTTTCCATCCCAGGATCTTACCCTGAACACCATGGGCTCTTAACCAATTTAACAGCCTCCTGTGCGGCACCATGTCAAATGCCTCCTGGAAATCTAAATAAATCATACCGCTGGTTCTCCTTTATCTAACTTCCGTGTTACTTCCTCAAAGAGAACTCTAACAGATTTGTCAGACATGACCTCCCCTTGACGAAGCCGAGCTGACTCAGTCCAATTTTACCATGCACTTCCAAGTACTCCGCAATCTCATCTTTAATAATGGATCTAAAATCTTACCAATGACCGAAGTCAGGCTAACTGGCCTTTAATTTCCCGTCTTCTGCCTCCCTCCCTTCTTAACCAGCGGTGCGACATTAGCCACTTTCCAGTCCTCTGGGACCCTTTCTGCCTTCAGTGATTCCTGAAAGATCACCACCACTCCCTCCACAATCTCCTCAGCTATCTCTTTTAGAACCCTGGGATGTAGTCCATCCGTCCAGGTCACTCATCCACCTTCAGACCTTTCAGTTTCCGCAGAACCTTCTCCTTAGTGATGGCCACGGCCCTCCCCTCTGCCCCCTGGCTCTCCTGGAGCTCTGGCATCCCACTGGTGTCTTCCACCGTGAAGACTGATGCAAAGTAACTATACAGTTCGTCTGCCATTTCTTTGTTACCTATTGTTACTTCTCCAGTCACATTTTCCAGTGGTCCAATGTCTTTTTTTGTCTCTCTCTTACCTTTTATATATTGAAAAGAACATCTCCCTATCTTCTTTTACATTACTAGCTAGCTTGTCCTCAAATTTCATCTGCTCCTCCTTTATTGCTGTTTCAGTTTTCCTCTGCTGGCTATTAAAGGCTTCCCGATTTTCTGGCATCCCACTATTCCGCGCCACATTGTATGTTTTTTATTTTGATTTACTGCTCTCCTTGACTTCCCTCGTGAGCCATGGACTCCTTGTCCTCCCCTTGGCATGTTTCCTCCTCCTTGGGATGAAATTCTGTTGTTCCTCCCGAATAACCCCCAAAACTGCTGCCATTGCTGTTCCACTGTCTTCCCTGCTCGTCTCCTTTTCCAATCAACTCTGGCCAGCTCCTCCCATGCCTTTGTAGTTACCCCTATTTAATTGTAATACTGTTACATCTGACTCCAGCTTCTCCCTCTCAAACTGCAGGGTAAATTCTATCATATTGTGGTCACTGCTCCCTTCGTGTTCCTTCACCTTAAGTTCCCTAATCAAGTCTGCTTCATTACACATCACCAAATCCAGAATTGCCTGTTCCCCAGTCGGCTCTGTCACAGACTGCTCCAAAAAAACATCTCATTCCACAAATTCCATTTCTTGGGATCCACGATCAACCTGATTTTCCTGCATGTTGAAGTCCCCCATGATTATTGTAATATTTCCTTTTTTACATGCCTTTTCTATCTCCTGATTTATTTTTTGCTCCACCTCTTGATTACTGCTCCGAGTCCTGCAAATAAGTCCGATCAGAGTCTTTTTATCGATTCGATTCCTCAACTCTGTCCATAGGGAATCTCTGCCTTCTGATCCTATATCGCTCCTTGCTATCGATTAAACTTCATTCCTTACTCACAATGGAGCCCCGTCCCCTTTGCCCATCTGCCTGTCCTTTCGATAGAACACTTGCACATTTTGATCCCAGCCCTGATCACCTTGCAGCCACGTCTCTGTGATTCCAACAACATCGTACCAGCCAATTTCAATGTGCGCAACATGCAAATTCACCTTGTTCCGTACACTGCGCACATTTAGGTCCACCACCCTCAATGCTGCATTGAGCACCTCCCTTCTCACCCTCGGCACCTTTTTTGCTCTGCCTGAGGGTGATGTTGTTCAGGTATTTGTGTTCACCATTTCCCCTTCAATTATTACACCTGCTGAGCTACCGCTCTGGTTCCCACCCCCTTTCATATTAGTTTCAATTCTCCCGAGTGACACTAACAAACCTCCCAGCGAGGATAGTGATGTCCCTCCAGTTTAGAAGCTGCCCGCCCTTCTTGTCCAGGTCCCACCTATCCCGGAAGATAGCCCAATGGCCCAGAAATCAGGAATCCTCCCTCCTACACCACCAGTTTAGTCACGTGTTTAGCTGGACTATCCTCTTATTTCTTGCCTCGCTGTCACGGGGCACAGGGAGTAATCCTGAGACTACAACCCGAGAGGTCCTACTTTTTAGCTTACTGTCTAACTTCCTGAACTCCTTCTGCAGGACATCATCACTCTTCCTGCCGATGTCGTTCGTACCTCTGTGAACTAAAACCTCTGGCTGTTCTCCCTCCCCCTCAGGACGTTCTGTGTTCGTTCAGAGACAACCTTGACCCTGGCACCAGGGAGGCAACTTACCAACCTGGAGACTCTTTCCTGTCCACAGAAGCGCCAATCTGTGCCCCTTACTATAATAAGAACATAAGAACATAAGAACTAGGAGCAGGAGTCGGCCATCTGGCCCCTCGAGCCTGCTCCACCATTCAATGAGATCATGGCTGATCTTTTGTGGACTCAGCTCCACTTTCCGGCCCGAACACCATAACCCTTAATCCCTTTGTTCTTCAAAAAACTATCTGTCTTTATCTTAAAAACATTTAATGAATGAGCCCCTACTGCTTCACTGGGCAAGGAATTCCATAGATTCACAACCCTTTGGGTGAAGAAGTTCCTCCTAAACTCAGTCCTAAATCTACTTCCCCTTATTTTGAGGCTATGCCCCCTAGTTCTGCTTTCACCCGCCAGTGGAAACAACCTGCCCGCATCTATCCTATCTATTCCCTTCATAATCTTATATGTTTCTATAAGATCAACCCTCATCCTTCTAAATTCCAACGAGTACAGTCCCAGTCTACTCAACCTCTCCTCGTAATCCAAACCCTTCAGCTCTGGGATTAACCTAGTGAATCTCCTCTGCACACCCTCCAGTGCCAGTACGTCCTTTCTCAAGTAAGGAGACCAAAACTGAACACAATACTCCAGGTGTGGCCTCACGAACACCTTATACAATTGCAGCATAACCTCGCTAGTCTACGACTATCGCGTTCCTGCACTTTGCCCTCCCTGCTGAGTAACAGAGCCAGTTGTGGTGCCATTGTTCTGGCTGCTGTTGTTTTCCCCTGATAGTCCATTCTCCCAAATGTATCCAACACAGTATACCTATTAGAGATGGGGCGGCTACAGGTGATTCCAGCGCTGACTGCCTGCCCTTTTCAGCAGGCAGCAAATATTTGTCTGCACCTTAGGTGTGACCACATCTCCAGAACTTCTGTCAATTATGCTGTCCGCCACCTGCATGCTCCGCAGTGCATCCAATTGCTGCTCCAGCTGAACCACACGGTCTGTGAGGAGCTGCCATTGGCTGCACCTGCTGCAGGCGTAGTTGACCGGAACACTGGAAGCGTCACGGTTCTCCCACATCTCACAGTTAGAGCACTGCACCCCCTGAGTGACATTTATGCACTAGTTAATTCATTCAATATAATCATTTTATTATCAGATTAAGTTACAATTAACTCTCTGGTCCTGGCGCTGGATTTTTACTGTAAATTAAATGTTACGTTCTAATCCCTGCTCTCAGGTTTAATTACTCCTCTGCCCATGTAATGAATTAGTTGCTGCAGTTGTATAGAACCTGAGTTACATGAGTAACACATGAACAGAATGGGAATATAGGGATACGGACCACAGGAAGTGCAGAAGATTATAGGTCAGATGGGCAGCAAGTTCAGCACAGGCTTGAGGGCCGAAGGGCCAATATCTACGTTGTACTTTTATTTGTGCTTTGTTCTTTGTTCTAACTATTTGTATCAGGTATTGCTGAGTCTGGAGTCCAAAATTGCAATCAAGAGTCTATGTTACAAGTGTTTGTCTTGAACAACTAACACGAGGTAATGGGACTGAGAGACTGGAGGAGATAATCCCATACCTTCCGGGCCAGACAGCGGAAGAGAAGGCATCATGTGTTCAACTATTAATAGAATAATAATCTTTATTAATAATACAAATATTTATTGTTACAAGTAGTCCCACATTAACACTACAATGAAGTTACTGTGAAAATCCCCGAGTCGCCACACTCCGGCGCCTGTTCGGGTGAACAGAGGGAGATTTTAGACTGTCCAACTCACCTCACAACACGCCTTTCGGGACCTGTGGGAGGAAACTGGAGCACCCGGAGGAAACCCACACAGACACGGGGGGAACGTGCAGACTCCACACAGACAGTGACACAAGCCGGGAATCGAACCTGGGACCCCAGAGCTGTGAAGCCACTGTGCTAACCACTGTGCTATCATGCCATCCTTTAAATTTGCACTCCTCAAGAATTGGGAGAGTGTCGGTATCACGGAGAGCTGTGGATCTGCTGTTTAATACTGAGAAATAAATCACCAAGGCCATGGCAGGGTTTGATTCTCCTCCAATCCGACAGCTCCAATCTTAACCATCACATTAGACCCCGGCATCGATCAGTCCATTAAACCTGGGGATCAGACTCTAATTGAGAAATAATGAATGGAAACAATGGTTGATCACTCTCTTATTGTGAAACAGTCAGTATTTTCCCGAGGAGATACACTAGAGGAACAGAAGGGAACCAAAAGGACCAGTCTCCCCAACAACGCCAGCGGGAGTTTGTAGTTATCCAGTTGTGGCAGTCAGGTAGCCTCAATAATTTAAATAAATATGTGACACAATATATAATTGTTTCTCAGCCCATTACTTCCCGGATTCCATTATTTAAATTGCTGGGACGTCTTCAGTAGAAACAGACAGAGATGTCACATGGAATTCCACCACATAGCAGCGATATTTCTAGTAACTAATGGAATTAAAACCTGAAAGATAATTTCTGATACTCATCGACATTTTCAAATGCATATTATTGTGAAAAGTATAAAGGTTTCTAGACATATTCACTAATCATTGGACGGAAAATAATCAATTTCCTGGCATGATGATTCTATAGAAAGATAATCACAGTTTAGTTAATTGTGAGCAGAAATGTGCATGTTCAGTTTATTGTGTTATTATAGGAAGGTCAGGAATTAATGACTCTATTTGAAAGAACAATCTTATTATGATTATTGTCTGAACAATATTTATTTACACCTCTGATTACTGGAATAATCAATCCTTCAATAATCACTTTCAAAGTTGCAATTAAATGTTTTTCGTTATTTACTGTGTTCAATGGACTGAAAACGAACGTGATGCTTTCTATCAATGTTGTGCAAACATGATGGTGTAATATATGTCATCCTGCCTTCCATCATTGGATTTCAGAGATCATAGAATTCACAGTGCCGAAGGAGGCCATTCGGCCCATCGAGTCTGCACCGGCTCTTGGAAAGAGCACCCTACCCAAGCCCACACCTCCACCCTATCCCCATAACCCAGTAACCCCATCTAAGCAAAGAGAAATTTAGCGTGGCCAATCCACCTAACCTGCCACCTTTGGACTGTTGGAGACAATCAGAGCACCCGGAGGAAACCCACGCAGACACGGGGAGAACGTGCAGACTCCGCACAGACAGTGACCCAAGCCTGGAATCGAACCTGGGACCCTGGCGCTGTGACGTCATAGTGGTAACCACTGTGCTACCGTGCTGCCCGATTTGCTCAGTTTTCTTTGGTAGAAACAGACAGAGAGAATTCTCACACTATTCAGTCATGGCACAACTATGATTAATGGAATTAAATCCTGAGATATAATTGCTGGTATCATAGACATGGGGAATATTTCCCAATACATATTATTGTGGGAAGTTAAAAGATTTATTCATACCGTTAGTGATCAATGGACTAATCTGTATCTTGGCATCAGAATTCTCTTGGAAAATGACCATCGGTTTAATGTCCTGTACCCGGTTTTCCGTCCCGCCAGCCCCGTTATCCGGTGCTGTGCACCCACCGCCACAACGGGATTCTCCGTTCCCGCAGCCGGTCAATGAGGTTTCCCATTGTGACTACCCCACGCCATCGAGAAACCCGCCGACATGGGTGCGCTGCCGGCGGGAATGGAGGATGCTGCCGAGGGAGAATCCCATTGATTGGGATTGTGAGCTGAGCAAATGCATTTTTAATTGATGCTATTATTGTTCCGTGGTCAGGAATTACAGATTCTATTCCACTGATTAACAATCTTCATTTGATTGTGGTCTGAACAGTAATTAGAAACCGCCTGTGATTATTGCAATGAACAATCCTTTGAAAATCACAGTGAAAGATGCAATGAAATGTTTTTAGTTATTTGCTGTGTTTAATGGACTGAAAACTAATTTGGTATTTTCTATCAATGTTGCACAAATAATAATTAGTTGTGTAATGCTTGTTGGACTTTAACATAATGATCTGTTCACTGATGTAATTCAACCTCGCAATGAATGAATGAGATAATTGTTTATTGGACCAAACAATCAATTCAAGTTCACTCTGATTATTGGGATGAACTACGTTAACAGGTGATTAATCGTCACAGAAAATAATTAAATAATTCAAGTAAAAAGCACCAGATCCGTCAGAATTTCACCAGTTTAAAGACATTTAATGTTGGGACTCTGGCAATCATTGATTAAAATATCTGAGCCATTTTAACAGCGAGTTCTTCCTATTTCACTTTGAATATTGGGTGTAATGATTAAAAGTTAGTTACTTTAACTCTTGGACTGAAGAAGGATTTGCTCTTCACTTGTAGACGGAATCCAAGCAGTGTAAAATGTGTTGGCCCTCAGGATAATCACAACGAAAGGACATTTGAAAAGGGACTTGTTGCAGTGACTGATGTTGTCTCCAAATCTCGCAGCCCACTCACCCCTCTCTGGGGTTGGGTGATATCTGGGGTTGGGTGACCTCTGGGGTTGGGTGATATCTGGGGTTGGGTAATATCTAGGGATGGGTGATATCTGGGGTTGGGTGATCTCTGGGATTGGGTGAACTCTGGGGTTGGGTGACCTCTGGCATTGGGTGATATCTGGGCTTGGGTGACCTCTGGGGTTGGGTGATATCTGGGGTTGGGTGATCTCTGGGGTTGGGTGATATCTGGGGTTGGGTGATCTCTGGGGTTCGGTGATCTCTGGCATTGGGTGATCTCTGGGGTTAAGTGATCTGTGGCGTTGGGTAATATCCGGGGTCGGGTGATGTCTGGGGTTGGGTGATGTCTGGGGTTGGGTGATCTCTGGGGTTGGGTGATCTCTGGGGTTGGGTGATATCCGGGGTAGGGTGATGTCTGGAGTTGGGTGATAGCTGGGGTTGGGTGATATCTGAGGTTGGGTGATCTCTGGGGTTGGGTGATCTCTGGGGTTGGGTGATCTCGGGCTAGGGTGATCTCTGAATCTGGGTGATATCTGGCGTTGGGTGTTATCTTGGATTGGGTTGTACCTGGGGTTGCGTGATCTCTGGGGTTGGGTGATCTCTGGGGTTGGGTGACCTCTGGTGTTGGGTGACATCCGGTGTAGGGTGATATCCGGGGTAGGGTGATATCCGGGTTTGGGTGATTTCTGGGGTTGGGTGATATCTGGGGTTGGGTGATATCTGGTGTTGGGTGATCACTGGGGTTGGATGATTTCTGGGGTTGGGTGATCTCTGGGGTTGGGTAATATCTGGGGTAGGGTGATATCTGGGGTTGGGTGATCTCTGGGGTTGGGTGATCTCTGGGGTTGGGTGATCTCTAGCATTGGGTGATCTCTGGCGTTGGGTGATCTCTGGCGTTGGGTGATCTCTGGGGTTGGGTGATCTCTGGGGTTGGGTGATCTCTGGGGTTAGGTGATCTCTGGGATTGGGTGATCTCTGGGGTTGGGTGATCTCTGATGTTGGGTGATCTCTGGGGTTGGGTGATCTCTGAGGTTGGGTAATATCTGGCGTTGGGTGAGATCTTGGGTTGGGTGATATCTTGGGTTGGGTGATCTCTGGGGTTGGGTGATCTCTGGGGTTATGTGATCTCTGGGGTTGGATGATCTATGGCGTTGGGTGATCTCTGGGGTTGGGTGATCTCTGGGGTTGGGTGATCTCTGGGGTTAGGTGATCTCTGGGATTGGGTGATCTCAGGGGTTGGGTGATATCTTCGCTTGGGTGATACCTGGGTTTGGGTGATCTCTGGGGTTGGAAGATCTCTGGGGTTGGGTGATCTCTGGTGTTGGGTGATGTACGGGGTACGGTGATATCCGGGGTGGGGTGATATCCGGGTTTGGATGATTTCTGGCTTTGGGTGATCTCTGGCGTTAGGTGATCTCTGGGGTTGAGTGATCTCTGGGGTTGGGTGATCTCTGGGGTTAGGTGATCTCTGGGATTGGGTGGTCTCTGGGGTTCGATGATCTCTGGGGATGGGTAATATCTGGGGTTGGGTGATATCTAGGCTTGGGTGATCTCTGGGGTTGGGTGATCTCTGGGGTTGGGTGACTCTGGGGTTAGGTGATCTCTGGGATTGGGTGATCTCTGGGGTGTGTGATCTCTGTGGTTGGGTGATCTCTGGGGTTAGGTGATCTCTGGGATTGGGTGATCTCTGGGGTTGGGTAATATCTGGGGTTGGGTGATATCTGGCGGAGGGTGATATCTTGGATTGGGTGATACATGGGGTTGCGTGATCTCTGAGGTTGGGTGATCTCTGGGGTTGGGTGATCACTGTTGGGTGATATCCGGGGTAGCGTGATATCCGGGGGAGGGTGATATCCTGGTTTGGGTGATTTCTGTGGTTGGGTTATATCTGGGGTTCGGTGATATCTGGGATTGGGTGATCTCTGTGTTTGGGTGATCTCTGGGGTTGGGTGATCTCTGGTGTTGGGTGATATCCGGGGTAGTGTGATATCCGGGGTATGGTGATATCCGGGTTTGGGTGATTTCTGGGTTTAGGTGATCTCTGGGATTGGGTGATCTCTGGGGTTGGGTAATCTCTGAGTTTGGGTGATATCTGGGGTTGGGAGATATCTGGGGTTGGGTGATATCTGGGGTTGGCTGATCTCTGGGGTTGGGTGATCTCTGGGATTGGGTGATCTCTGGCGTTGGGTGAACTCTGGGGTTGGGTGATCTCTGGGGTTGGGTGATCTCTGGGGTTGGGTGATCTCTGGCGTTGGGTGATCTCTGGGGTTGGGTGATCTCTGGGGTTGGGTGATCTCTGGGGTTAGGTGATCTCTGGGATTGGGTGATCTCTGGGGTTGGGTGATCTCTGAGTTTGGGTGATATCTGGTATTGGGTGATAACGTGGATTGGAGGATACCTGGGGTTGGGTGATATCTGTGGTTGGATGATCTCTGGTGTTGGATGATCTCTGGTGTTGGGTGATATCCGGGGTAGGGTGATATCCGGGGTAGGGTGACATCCGGGTTTGGATGATTTCTGGGGTTGGTTGATATCTGTGGTTGGGTGATATCTGGGGTTGGGTGATATCTGGGGTTGGGTGATCTCTGGTGTTGTGTGTTATCTGGGGTAGGGTGATATCTGGGGCTGGGTGATCTCTGGGGTTGGGTGATCTCTGGGGTTGGGTAATATCTGGGGTTGGGTGATATCAGGGGTTGGGTGATCTCTGGGGTTGGGTGATCTCTGGGGTTGGGTGATCTCTGGGGTCGGGTGATCTCTGGGGTTGGGTGATCTCTGGGATTGGCTGATCTCTGGGGTTGGGTAATCTCTGAGTTTGGGTGATATCTGGCGTTGGGTGTTATCTTGGATTGGGTGATACCTGGGGTTGCGTGATCTCTGGTGTTGGGTGATCTCTGGGGTTGGATGATCTCTGGTGTTGGGTGATATCCGGGGTAGGGTGATATCCGGGGTAGGGTGATATCCTGGTTTGGGTGATTTCTGAGATTGGGTGATATCTGGGGTTCGGTGATATCTGGTGTTGGGTAATCTCAGGCGTTGGGTGATATCTGGGGAAGGGTGATATCTGGGGTTAGGTGATCTCTGGGATTGGGTGATCTCTGGGATTGGGTGATCTCTGGGGTTGTGTTATCTCTGAAGTTGGGTGATATCTGGCGTTGGGCGATATCTTGTGTTGGGTGATCTCTGGGGTTGGGTGATCTCTGGCGTTGGGTGATCTCTGGCGTTGGGTGATCTCTGGGGATGGGTAATATCTTTGTGGTTGGGTGATCTCTGGGGTTGGGTGATCTCTGGGGATGGGTAATATCTGGGGTTGGGTGATATCTAGGGTTGGGTGATCTCTGGGGTTGGGTAATATCTGGGGTTGGGTGATATCAGGGGTTGGGTGATCTCTGGGGTTGGGTGATCTCTGGGGTTGGGTGATCTCTGGGGTCGGGTGATCTCTGGGGTTGGGTGATCTCTGGGATTGGCTGATCTCTGGGGTTGGGTAATCTCTGAGTTTGGGTGATATCTGGCGTTGGGTGTTATCTTGGATTGGGTGATACCTGGGGTTGCGTGATCTCTGGTGTTGGGTGATCTCTGGGGTTGGATGATCTCTGGTGTTGGGTGATATCCGGGGTAGGGTGATATCCGGGGTAGGGTGATATCCTGGTTTGGGTGATTTCTGAGATTGGGTGATATCTGGGGTTCGGTGATATCTGGGGTTGGGTGATCTCTGGCGTTGGGTGATATCTGGGGAAGGGTGATATCTGGGGTTGGGTGATCTCTGGGATTGGGTGATCTCTGGGATTGGGTGATCTTTGTGGTTGGGTGATATCTGGGGTTGGGTGATCTCTGGCGTTGGGTGATCTCTGGGGTTGGGTGATCTCTGGGGTTGGCTGATCTCTGGGGTTAGGTGATCTCTGGGATTGGGTGACCTCTGGGGTTAGGTGATCTCTGGGATTGGGTGATCTCTATGGTTGGGTGATCTCTGGGGTTGGGTGATCTCTGGGTTTGGGTGATCTCTGGGGTTGGGTGATCTCTGGGATTGGGTGATCTCTGGGGTTGGGTGATCTCTGGGGTTGGGTGATCTCTGGGATTGGGTGATCTCTGAGGTTGGGTGATCTCTGGGGTTGGGTGATCTCTGGGTTGGGTGATCTCTGAGGTTGGGTGATCTCTGGGGTTGGGTGATCTCTGAGATTGGGTGATATCTGGCGTTGGGTGATATCTTGGATTGGGTGATACCTGGGGTTGCGTGATCTCTGGTGTTGGGTGATCTCTGGGGTTGGGTGATCTCAGGGGTTGCGTGATATCTGGGGTTGGGTGATCTCTGGGGTTGGGTGATCACTGCGGTTGGGTGATCTCTGGGTTTGGTTGATCTCTGGGGTTGTGTCATCACTGGGGTTGGGTGATCTCTGGCGTTGGGTGATCTCTGGGGTTGGGTGATCTCTAGGGTTAGGTGATATCTGGGGTTCGGTGATCTCTGGGATTGGGTGATATCTGGCGTTGGGTGATATCTTGGATTGGGTGATACCTAAGGTTGGGTGATCTCTGGGGTTGGGTGATCTCTGGTGTTGGGTGATCTCTGGTGTTGGGTGATATCTGGGGTTGGGTGATCTCTGGGCTTGGGTGATCTCTGGCGTTGGGCGATCTCTGGGTTTGGGTGATCTCTGGGGTTACGTGATCTCTGGGATTGGGTGATCTCTGGAGTTGTGTGATCTCTGGGGTTAGGTGATCTCTGGGATTGGGTGATCTCTGGGGTTGTGTGATATCTGAGTTTGGGTGATATCTGGCGTTGGGTGATCTCTGGGGTTGGGTGATCTCTGGGGTTAGGTGATCTCTGGGATTGGGTGATCTCTGGGGTTGGGTGATCTCTGAGTTTGGGTGATATCTGGCGTTGGGTGATAACGTGGATTGGAGGATACCTGGGGTTGGGTGATATGTGTGGTTGGATGATCTCTGGTGTTGTGTGATCTCTGGTGTTGGCTGATATCCGGGATAGGGTGATATCCGGGGTAGGGTGACATCCGGGTTTGGGTGATTTCTGGGGTTGGTTGATATCTGTGGTTGGGTGATATCTGGGGTTGGGTGATATCTGGGGTTGGGTGATCTCTGAGGTTGGGTGATCTCTGGGGTTGTGTGTTACCTGGGGTAGGGTGCTATCTGGGGTTGGGTGATCTCTGGGGTTGGGTGATCTCTGGCGTTGGGTGATCACTGGCGTTGGGTGATCTCTGGCGTTGCGTGGTCTCTGGCGTAGGGTGATCTCTGAGGTTGAGTGATCTCTGGGGTTTGGTGATCTCTGGGGTTAGGTGATCTCAGGGATTGGGTGATCTCTGGGGTTGGGTGATCTCTGGGGTTGGGTAATATCTGGGGTTGGGTGATATCTGTGGTTGGGTGATCTCTTGGGTTGGGTGATCTCTGGGGTCGGGTGATCTCTGGGGTTAGGTGATCTCTGGGATTGGGTGATCTCTGGGGTTGGGTAATCTCTGAGTTTGGGTGATATCTGGCGTTGGGTGATATCTTGGATTGGGTGATACCTGGGGTTGCGTGATCTCTGGGGTTGGCTGATCTCTGGGGTTGGGTGTTCACTGTTGGGTGATATCCGGGGTAGGGTGATATCCGGGGTTGGGTGATATCCTGGTTTGGGTGATTTCTGTGGTTGGGTGATCTCTGGCGTTGGGTGATCTCTGGGGTTGGGTGATCTCTGGGGTTAGGTGATATATGGGGTTGGGTGATCTCTGGGATTGGGTGATATCTGGCGTTGGGTGATATCTTGGATTGGGTGATACCTAAGGTTGGGTGATCTCTGGGGTTGGGTGATCTCTGGTGTTGGGTGATCTCTGGTGTTGGGTGATATCTGGGGTTGGGTGATCTCTGGGCTTGGGTGATCTCTGGCGTTGGGTGATCTCTGGGTTTGGGTGATCTCTGGGGTTACGTGATCTCTGGGATTGGGTGATCTCTGGAGTTGTGTGATCTCTGGGGTTAGGTGATCTCTGGGATTGGGTGATCTCTGGGGTTGTGTGATATCTGAGTTTGGGTGATATCTGGCGTTGGGTGATCTCTGGGGTTGGGTGATCTCTGGGGTTAGGTGATCTCTGGGATTGGGTGATCTCTGGGGTTGGGTGATCTCTGAGTTTGGGTGATATCTGGCGTTGGGTGATAACGTGGATTGGAGGATACCTGGGGTTGGGTGATATGTGTGGTTGGATGATCTCTGGTGTTGTGTGATCTCTGGTGTTGGCTGATATCCGGGATAGGGTGATATCCGGGGTAGGGTGACATCCGGGTTTGGGTGATTTCTGGGGTTGGTTGATATCTGTGGTTGGGTGATATCTGGGGTTGGGTGATATCTGGGGTTGGGTGATCTCTGGGGTTGGGTGATCTCTGGGTTTGGGTGATCTCTGGGGTTGGGTGATCTCTGGGATTGGGTGATCTCTGGGGTTGGGTGATCTCAGGGGTTGGGTGATCTCTGGGATTGGGTGATCTCTGAGGTTGGGTGATCTCTGGGGTTGGGTGATCACTGGGATTGGGTGATCTCTGAGGTTGGGTGATCTCTGGGGTTGGGTGATCTCTGAGATTGGGTGATATCTGGCGTTGGGTGATATCTTGGATTGGGTGATACCTGGGGTTGCGTGATCTCTGGTGTTGGGTGATCTCTGGGGTTGGGTGATCTCAGGGGTTGCGTGATATCTGGGGTTGGGTGATCTCTGGGGTTGGGTGATCACTGCGGTTGGGTGATCTCTGGGGTTGGTTGATCTCTGGGGTTGTGTCATCACTGGGGTTGGGTGATCTCTGGCGTTGGGTGATCTCTGGGGTTGGGTGATCTCTGGGGTTAGGTGATATCTGGGGTTGGGTGATCTCTGGGATTGGGTGATATCTGGCGTTGGGTGATATCTTGGATTGGGTGATACCTAAGGTTGGGTGATCTCTGGTGTTGGGTGATCTCTGGTGTTGGGTGATCTCTGGTGTTGGGTGATATCTGGGGTTGGGTGATCTCTGGGCTTGGGTGATCTCTGGCGTTGGGCGATCTCTGGGTTTGGGTGATCTCTGGGGTTACGTGATCTCTGCCATTGGCTGATCTCTGGAGTTGTGTAATCTCTGGGGTTAGGTGATCTCTGTGATTGGGTGATCTCTGGGGTTGTGTGATATCTGAGTTTGGGTGATATCTGGCGTTGGGTGATCTCTGGGGTTGGGTGATCTCTGGGGTTAGGTGATCTCTGGGATTGGGTGATCTCTGGGGTTGGGTGATCTCTGAGTTTGGGTGATATCTGGCGTTGGGTGATAACGTGGATTGGAGGATACCTGGGGTTGGGTGATATGTGTGGTTGGATGATCTCTGGTGTTGTGTGATCTCTGGAGTTGGCTGATATCCGGGATAGGGTGATATCCGGGGTAGGGTGACATCCGGGTTTGGGTGATTTCTGGGGTTGGTTGATATCTGTGGTTGGGTGATATCTGGGGTTGGGTGATATCTGGGGTTGGGTGATCTCTGAGGTTGGGTGATCTCTGGGGTTGTGTGTTACCTGGGGTAGGGTGCTATCTGGGGTTGGGTGATCTCTGGGGTTGGGTGATCTCTGGCGTTGGGTGATCACTGGCGTTGGGTGATCTCTGGCGTTGCGTGGTCTCTGGCGTAGGGTGATCTCTGAGGTTGAGTGATCTCTGGGGTTTGGTGATCTCTGGGGTTAGGTGATCTCAGGGATTGGGTGATCTCTGGGGTTGGGTGATCTCTGGGGTTGGGTAATATCTGGGGTTGGGTGATATCTGTGGTTGGGTGATCTCTTGGGTTGGGTGATCTCTGGGGTCGGGTGATCTCTGGGGTTAGGTGATCTCTGGGATTGGGTGATCTCTGGGGTTGGGTAATCTCTGAGTTTGGGTGATATCTGGCGTTGGGTGATATCTTGGATTGGGTGATACCTGGGGTTGCGTGATCTCTGGGGTTGGCTGATCTCTGGGGTTGGGTGTTCACTGTTGGGTGATATCCGGGGTAGGGTGATATCCGGGGTTGGGTGATATCCTGGTTTGGGTGATTTCTGTGGTTGGGTGATCTCTGGCGTTGGGTGATCTCTGGGGTTGGGTGATCTCTGGGGTTAGGTGATATATGGGGTTGGGTGATCTCTGGGATTGGGTGATATCTGGCGTTGGGTGATATCTTGGATTGGGTGATACCTAAGGTTGGGTGATCTCTGGGGTTGGGTGATCTCTGGTGTTGGGTGATCTCTGGTGTTGGGTGATATCTGGGGTTGGGTGATCTCTGGGCTTGGGTGATCTCTGGCGTTGGGTGATCTCTGGGTTTGGGTGATCTCTGGGGTTACGTGATCTCTGGGATTGGGTGATCTCTGGAGTTGTGTGATCTCTGGGGTTAGGTGATCTCTGGGATTGGGTGATCTCTGGGGTTGTGTGATATCTGAGTTTGGGTGATATCTGGCGTTGGGTGATCTCTGGGGTTGGGTGATCTCTGGGGTTAGGTGATCTCTGGGATTGGGTGATCTCTGGGGTTGGGTGATCTCTGAGTTTGGGTGATATCTGGCGTTGGGTGATAACGTGGATTGGAGGATACCTGGGGTTGGGTGATATGTGTGGTTGGATGATCTCTGGTGTTGTGTGATCTCTGGTGTTGGCTGATATCCGGGATAGGGTGATATCCGGGGTAGGGTGACATCCGGGTTTGGGTGATTTCTGGGGTTGGTTGATATCTGTGGTTGGGTGATATCTGGGGTTGGGTGATATCTGGGGTTGGGTGATCTCTGGGGTTGGGTGATCTCTGGGTTTGGGTGATCTCTGGGGTTGGGTGATCTCTGGGATTGGGTGATCTCTGGGGTTGGGTGATCTCAGGGGTTGGGTGATCTCTGGGATTGGGTGATCTCTGAGGTTGGGTGATCTCTGGGGTTGGGTGATCACTGGGATTGGGTGATCTCTGAGGTTGGGTGATCTCTGGGGTTGGGTGATCTCTGAGATTGGGTGATATCTGGCGTTGGGTGATATCTTGGATTGGGTGATACCTGGGGTTGCGTGATCTCTGGTGTTGGGTGATCTCTGGGGTTGGGTGATCTCAGGGGTTGCGTGATATCTGGGGTTGGGTGATCTCTGGGGTTGGGTGATCACTGCGGTTGGGTGATCTCTGGGGTTGGTTGATCTCTGGGGTTGTGTCATCACTGGGGTTGGGTGATCTCTGGCGTTGGGTGATCTCTGGGGTTGGGTGATCTCTGGGGTTAGGTGATATCTGGGGTTGGGTGATCTCTGGGATTGGGTGATATCTGGCGTTGGGTGATATCTTGGATTGGGTGATACCTAAGGTTGGGTGATCTCTGGTGTTGGGTGATCTCTGGTGTTGGGTGATCTCTGGTGTTGGGTGATATCTGGGGTTGGGTGATCTCTGGGCTTGGGTGATCTCTGGCGTTGGGCGATCTCTGGGTTTGGGTGATCTCTGGGGTTACGTGATCTCTGCGATTGGCTGATCTCTGGAGTTGTGTAATCTCTGGGGTTAGGTGATCTCTGTGATTGGGTGATCTCTGGGGTTGTGTGATATCTGAGTTTGGGTGATATCTGGCGTTGGGTGATCTCTGGGGTTGGGTGATCTCTGGGGTTAGGTGATCTCTGGGATTGGGTGATCTCTGGGGTTGGGTGATCTCTGAGTTTGGGTGATATCTGGCGTTGGGTGATAACGTGGATTGGAGGATACCTGGGGTTGGGTGATATGTGTGGTTGGATGATCTCTGGTGTTGTGTGATCTCTGGAGTTGGCTGATATCCGGGATAGGGTGATATCCGGGGTAGGGTGACATCCGGGTTTGGGTGATTTCTGGGGTTGGTTGATATCTGTGGTTGGGTGATATCTGGGGTTGGGTGATATCTGGGGTTGGGTGATCTCTGAGGTTGGGTGATCTCTGGGGTTGTGTGTTACCTGGGGTAGGGTGCTATCTGGGGTTGGGTGATCTCTGGGGTTGGGTGATCTCTGGCGTTGGGTGATCACTGGCGTTGGGTGATCTCTGGCGTTGCGTGGTCTCTGGCGTAGGGTGATCTCTGGGGTTGAGTGATCTCTGGGGTTTGGTGATCTCTGGGCTTAGGTGATCTCAGGGATTGGGTGATCTCTGGGGTTGGGTGATCTCTGGGGTTGGGTAATATCTGGGGTTGGGTGATATCTGTGGTTGGGTGATCTCTTGGGTTGGGTGATCTCTGGGGTCGGGTGATCTCTGGGGTTAGGTGATCTCTGGGATTGGGTGATCTCTGGGGTTGGGTAATCTCTGAGTTTGGGTGATATCTGGCGTTGGGTGATATCTTGGATTGGGTGATACCTGGGGTTGCGTGATCTCTGGGGTTGGCTGATCTCTGGGGTTGGGTGATCACTGTTGGGTGATATCCGGGGTAGGGTGATATCCGGGGTAGGGTGATATCCTGGTTTGGGTGATTTCTGTGGTTGGGTGATCTCTGGCGTTGGGTGATCTCTGGGGTTGGGTGATCTCTGGGGTTAGGTGATATATGGGGTTGGGTGATCTCTGGGATTGGGTGATATCTGGCGTTGGGTGATATCTTGGATTGGGTGATACCTAAGGTTGGGTGATCTCTGGGGTTGGGTGATCTCTGGTGTTAAGTGATCTCTGGTGTTGGGTGATATCTGGGGTTGGGTGATCTCTGGGCTTGGGTGATCTCTGGCGTTGGGTGATCTCTGGGTTTGGGTGATCTCTTGGGTTACGTGATCTCTGGGATTGGGTGATCTCTGGAGTTGTGTGATCTCTGGGGTTAGGTGATCTCTGGGATTGGGTGATCTCTGGGGTTGTGTGATATCTGAGTTTGGGTGATATCTGGCGTTGGGTGATCCCTGGGGTTGGGTGATCTCTGGGGTTAGGTGATCTCTGGGATTGGGTGATCTCTGGGGTTGGGTGATCTCTGAGTTTGGGTGATATCTGGCGTTGGGTGATAACGTGGATTGGAGGATACCTGGGGTTGGGTGATATGTGTGGTTGGATGATCTCTGGTGTTGTGTGATCTCTGGTGTTGGCTGATATCCGGGATAGGGTGATATCCGGGGTAGGGTGACATCCGGGTTTGGGTGATTTCTGGGGTTGGTTGATATCTGTGGTTGGGTGATATCTGGGGTTGGGTGATATCTGGGGTTGGGTGATCTCTGGGGTTGGGTCATCTCTGAGGTTGGGTGATCTCTGGGGTTGTGTGTTACCTGGGGTAGGGTGCTATCTGGGGTTGGGTGATCTCTGGGGTTGGGTGATCTCTGGCGTTGGATGATCACTGGCGTTGGGTGATCTCTGAGGTTGAGTGATCTCTGGGGTTTTGTGATCTCTGGGGTTAGGTGATCTCAGGGATTGGGTGATCTCTGGGGTTGGGTGATCTCTGGGGTTGGGTAATATCTGGGGTTGGGTGATATCTGGGTTTGGGTGATCTCTTGGCTTGGGTGATCTCTGGGGTCGGGTGATCTCTGGGGTTAGGTGATCTCTGGGATTGGGTGATCTCTGGGGTTGGGTAATCTCTGAGTTTGGGTGATATCTGGCGTTGGGTGATATCTTGGATTGGGTGATACCTGGGGTTGCGTGATCTCTGGGGTTGGCTGATCTCTGGGGTTGGGTGATCACTGTTGGGTGATATCCGGGGTAGGGTGATATCCGGGGTAGGGTGATATCCTGGTTTGGGTGATTTCTGTGGTTGGGTGATATCTGGGGTTCGGTGATATCTGTGGTTGGGTGATCTCTGGGGTTGGGTGATCTCTGGGGCTGGGTGATCTCTGGGGTTGGGTGATATCTGGGGTAGGGTGATATCTGGGTTTGGGTGATCTCTGGGGTTGGGTGATCTCTGGGGTTGGGTGATCTCAGGGGTTGGGTGATGTCTGGCATTGGGTGATCTCTTGCGCTGGGTGATCTCTGGCGTTGGGTGATCTCTGGGGTTGGGTGATCCCTGGGGTTGGGTGATCTCTGGGGTTACGTGCTCTCTGGGATTGGTTGATCTCTGGGATTGGGTGATCTCTGGGGTTGTGTGATCTCTGAGGTTGGGTGATATCTGGCATTGGGCGATATCATGGGTTGGGTGGTCTCTGGGGTTGGGTGATCTCTGGGGTTGGGTGATATCTGGGGTTGGGAGATCTTTGTGGTTGGGTGATCTCTGGGGTTGGGTGATCTCTGGCGTTGGGTGATCTCTGAGGTTGGGTGATCTCTGGGGTTGGCTGATCTCTGGGGTTAGGTGATCTCTGAAATTGGCTAATCTCTGGGGTTGGGTGATCTCTGAGTTTGGGTGATATCTGGCGTTGGGTGATATCTTGGATTTCGTGATACCTAAGGTTGGGTGACCTCTGTGGTTGGATGATCTCTGGGGTTGGGTGATCTCTGGTGTTGGGTGATATCCGGGGTAGGGTGATATCCGGTTTTGGGTGATTTCTGGGGTTGGGTGATCTCTGGGGTTGGGTGATCTCTGGGATTTAGTAATGTCTGGGGATGGGTGATGTCTGGGGCTGGGTGAAGTCTGGGGCTGGGTGATCTCTGCGGTTGGGTGATCTCTGGGGTTGGGTGATCTCTGGGGTTTGGTGATCCCTCGGGTTGAGTGATATCTGGGGTTGGGTGATATCTGGAATTGGGTGATCTCTGGGGTTGGGTGATCTCTCGCTTTAGGTGATCTCTGGGATTGGGTTATCGCTGGGGTTGGGTGATCTCTGAGGTTGGGCGATATCTGGCGTTGGGTGATATCTTGGGTTGGGTGATCTCTGGGGTTGGGTGATCTCTGGTGTTGGGTGATCTATGGTGTTCGATTATCTCTGGTGTTGGGTAATATTCGTGGTAGGGTGATAATCGGGTTTGGGTGATTTCTGTGGATGGGTGATATCTTGGGTTGTGTTATATCTGGGGTTAGGTTATATCTGGGGTTGGGTGACCTCTGGGGTTTGTGTGATCTCTGGGGTGAGTGATCTCTGGGGCTGGGTGATCCATGGGTTTGGGTGATATCTGGGGATGGGTGATGTCTAGGGCTGGGTGATCTCAGGGGTTGGGTGATCTCTGGAGTTGGGTGATATCTGGAGTTGGGTAATATCTGGGGTTGGGTGATCTCTGGGGTTGGGTGATCTCTGGGATTGGGTGATGCCTGGGGATGGGTGATGTCTGGGGTTGGGTGATCTGTGGGGTTAGGTGATCTCTGGGGTTGGGTGATCTCTGGGGTTGGGTGATCTCTGGGGCTGAGTGATATCCGAGGTTGGGTGATCTCTGGAGTTGGTTGATCTCTGGTGTTGGGTGATCTCAGGGATTGGGTGATCTCTGGGGCTGGGTGATCTCTGTGGTTGGGTGATATCTGGGGTAGGGTGATATCTGGGTTTGGGTGATCTCTGGGGTTGGGTGATCTCTGGGGTTGGGTGATCTCAGGGGTTGGGTGATGTCTGGCATTGGGTGATCTCTTGCGCTGGGTGATCTCTGGCGTTGGGTGATCTCTGGGGTTGGGTGATCCCTGGGGTTGGGTGATCTCTGGGGTTACGTGCTCTCTGGGATTGGTTGATCTCTGGGATTGGGTGATCTCTGGGGTTGTGTGATCTCTGAGGTTGGGTGATATCTGGCGTTGGGCGATATCATGGGTTGGGTGGTCTCTGGGGTTGGGTGATCTCTGGGGTTGGGTGATATCTGGGGTTGGGAGATCTTTGTGGTTGGGTGATCTCTGGGGTTGGGTGATCTCTGACGTTGGGTGATCTCTGAGGTTGGGTGATCTCTGGGGTTGGCTGATCTCTGGGGTTAGGTGATCTCTGAAATTGGCTAATCTCTGGGGTTGGGTGATCTCTGAGTTTGGGTGATATCTGGCGTTGGGTGATATCTTGGATTTCGTGATACCTAAGGTTGGGTGATCTCTGTGGTTGGATGATCTCTGGGGTTGGGTGATCTCTGGTGTTGGGTGATATCCGGGGTAGGGTGATATCCGGTTTTGGGTGATTTCTGGGGTTGGGTGATCTCTGGGGTTGGGTGATCTCTGGGATTTAGTAATGTCTGGGGATGGGTGATGTCTGGGGCTGGGTGATGTCTGGGGCTGGGTGATCTCTGCGGTTGGGTGATCTCTGGGGTTGGGTGATCTCTGGGGTTGGGTGATCCCTCGGGTTGAGTGATATCTGGGGTTGGGTGATATCTGGAATTGGGTGATCTCTGGGGTTGGGTGATCTCTCGCTTTAGGTGATCTCTGGGATTGGGTTATCGCTGGGGTTGGGTGAACTCTGAGGTTGGGCGATATCTGGCGTTGGGTGATATCTTGGGTTGGGTGATCTCTGGGGTTGGGTGATCTCTGGTGTTGGGTGATCTATGGTGTTCGGTTATCTCTGGTGTTGGGTAATATTCGTGGTAGGGTGATAATCGGGTTTGGGTGATTTCTGTGGATGGGTGATATCTTGGGTTGTGTTATATCTGGGGTTAGGTTATATCTGGGGTTGGGTGACCTCTGGGGTTTGTGTGATCTCTGGGGTGAGTGATCTCTGGGGCTGGGTGATCCATGGGTTTGGGTGATATCTGGGGATGGGTGATGTCTAGGGTTGGGTGATCTCAGGGGTTGGGTGATCTCTGGAGTTGGGTGATATCTGGAGTTGGGTAATATCTGGGGTTGGGTGATCTCTGGGGTTGGGTGATCTCTGGGATTGGTTGATGCCTGGGGATGGGTGGTGTCTGGGGTTGGGTGATCTGTGGGGTTAGGTGATCTCTGGGGTTGGGTGATCTCTGGGGTTGGGTGATCTCTGGGGCTGAGTGATATCCGAGGTTGGGTGATCTCTGGAGTTGGTTGATCTCTGAGGTTGGGTGATCTCAGTGATTGGGTGATATCGGGGGTTGGTTGATATCGGGGGTTGGGTGATGTCTTGGGTTGGGTGATGTCTGGGGTTGAGTGATCTCTGGGGTTGGGTGATCTCTGGCGTTAGGTGATCTCTAGGATTGGGTGATATCTGGGGTTGGGTGATCTCTGAGGTTGTGTGATATCTGGCGTTGGGTGATATCTTGGGTTGGGTGATCACTGGGGTTGGGTGATCTCTGGTGTTGGGTGATCTCTGGGGTTGGGTGATCTCTGGTGTTGGGTGATATTCGTGGTAGGGTGATATCCGGGTTTGGGTGATTTCTGTGGATGGGTGATATCTTGGGTTGTGTTATATCTGGGGTTAGGTTATATCTGGGGTTGTGTGATCTCTGGGGTTTGTGTGATCTCTGGGGTGAGTGATCTCTGGAGCTGGGTGATCCATGGGTTTGGGTGATATCTGGGGATGGGTGATGTCTAGGGTTGGGTGATCTCAGGGGTTGGGTGATCTCTGGGGTTGGGTGATATCTGGAGTTGGGTAATATCTGAGGTTGGGTGATCTCTGGGGTTGGGTGATCTCTGGGATTGGGTGATGTCTGGGGATGGGTGATGTCTGGGGTTGGGTGATTTCTGGGGTTGGGTGATCTCTGGGGTTGGGTGATCTCTGGGGTTGGGTGATCTCTGGGGTTGATTGATATCCGGGGTTGGGTGATATCTGTAGTTGGTTGATCTCTGCGGTTGGGTGATCTCAGGGATTGGGTGATATCGGGGGTTGGTTGATATCGGGGGTTGGGTGATGTCTTGGGTTGGGTGATACTGGCGTTGGGTGATACTGGGGTTGGGTGATCTCTGGGGTTGGCTGATATCCGGGGTAGGATGATATCTGAGGTTGGGTGAACTCTGGGCTTGGGTGATATCTGGGTTTGAGTGATCTCTGGGCTTGGGTGACATCAGGGGTAGGGTGATATTCGGTGTTGGGTGATATCTGGGGTTGGGTGATATCTGGCGTTGGGTGATCTCTGGGGTTGGGTGATCTCTGGGGTTGAGTGATGTCTGGGGTTGTGTGATCTCTGGGGTTGGGTGTTCTCTGCGATTGGGTGATACCTGGGGTTGCGTGATCTCTGGGGTTGGGTGATCACTGTTGGGTGATATCCGGGGTAGGGTGATATCCGGGGTAGGGTGATATCCTGATTTGGGTGATATCTGGGTTGGGTGATCTCTGGGGTTGGGTGATCTCTCGGGCTGGGTGATCTCTGGTGATGGGTGACATCCGGGGTAGTGTGTAATCCGGGGTAGGGTGATATCCGGGTTTGGGTGATTTCTGGGGTTAGGTGATCTCTGGGATTGGGTGATCTCTGGGGTTGGGTGATCTCTGAGTTTGGGTGATATCTGGCGTTGGGTGATATCTTGGATTGGATGATACCTGGGGTTGCGTGATCTCTGGTGTTGGGTGATCTCTGGGGTTGGGTGATCTCTGGGGTTGCGTGATATCTGGGGTTGGGTGATCTCTGGGGTTGGGTGATCTCTGCGGTTGGGTGATCTCTGGGGTTGGTTGATCTCTGGGGTTGTGTGATCTCTGGGGTTGGGTGATCTTTGGCGTTGGGTGATCTCTGGGGTTGGGTGATCTCTGGGGCTGGGTGATCTCTGGGGTTAGGTGATCTCTGGGGTTGGGTGATCTCTGGGGTTGGGTGATCTTTGAGTTTGGGTGATATCTGGCGTTGGGTGATTACGTGGATTGGGGGATACCTGGGGTTGGGTGATATGTGTGGTTGGATGATCTCTGGTGTTGTGTGATCTCTGGTGTTGGCTGATATCCGGGATAGGGTGATATCCGGGGTAGGGTGGCACCCGGGTTTGGGTGATTTCTGGGGTTGGTTGATATCTGTGGTTGGGTGATATCTGGGGTTGGATGATATCTGGGGTTGGGTGATCTCTGGGGTTGGGTGATCTCTGAGGTTGGGTGATCTCTGGGGTTGTGTGTTACCTGGGGTAGGGTGATATCTGGGGTTGGATGATCTCTGGGGTTGAGTGATATCCGGGGTTGGGTGATATCTGGAGTTGGTTGATCTCTGGGGTTGGGTGATCTCAGTGATTGGGTGATATCGGGGGTTGGTTGATATCGGGGGTTGGGTGATGTCTTGGGTTGGTTGATACTGGCGTTGGGTGATACTGTGGCTGGATGAACTCTGGGGTTGGGTGATCTCTGGGGTTGGCTGATATCCGGGGTAGGATGATATCTGAGGTTGGGTGACCTCTGGGTTTGGGTGATATCTGGGGTTGGATGATGTCTGGCGTTTTGTGAACTCTGGGCTTGGGTGATATCTGGTTTTGAGTGATATCTGGGGTTGGGTGATCTCTGGGCTTGGGTGATATCCGGGGTAGGGTGATATTCGGTGTTGGGTGATATCTGGGGTTGGCTGATATCTGGGGTTGGGTGATATCTGGCGTTGGGTGATCTCTGGGGTTGGCTGATCTCTGGGGTTGGGTGATCTCTGGGGTTGAGTGATCTCTGGGGTTGTGTGATCTCTCGGGTTGGGTGATCTCTGCGATTGGTAGATACCTGGGGTTGCGTGATCTCTGGGGTTGGGTGATCTCTGGGGTTGGGTGATCACTGTTGGGTGATATCCTGGGTCGGGTGATATCCGGGGTAGGGTGATATCCTGGTTTGGGTGATTTCTGGGGTTGGGTGATATCTGGGGTTCGGTGATATCTGTTGTTGGGTGATCTCTGGTGTTGGGTGATATCCGGGGTTGTGTGTTATCCGGGGTCGGGTGATATCCGGGTTTGGATGATTTATGGGGTTGGTTGATCTCTGGGGTTGTGTGATCTCTGGGGTTGGGTGATCTTTGGCGTTGGGTGATCTCTGGGGTTGGGTGATCTCTGGGGCTGGGTGATCTCTGGGGTTAGGTGATCTCTGGGGTTGGGTGATCTCTGGGGTTGGGTGATCTTTGAGTTTGGGTGATATCTGGCGTTGGGTGATTACGTGGATTGGGGGATACCTGGGGTTGGGTGATATGTGTGGTTGGATGATCTCTGGTGTTGTGTGATCTCTGGTGTTGGCTGATATCCGGGATAGGGTGATATCCGGGGTAGGGTGGCACCCGGGTTTGGGTGATTTCTGGGGTTGGTTGATATCTGTGGTTGGGTGATATCTGGGGTTGGATGATATCTGGGGTTGGGTGATCTCTGGGGTTGGGTGATCTCTGAGGTTGGGTGATCTCTGGGGTTGTGTGTTACCTGGGGTAGGGTGATATCTGGGGTTGGATGATCTCTGGGGTTGAGTGATATCCGGGGTTGGGTGATATCTGGAGTTGGTTGATCTCTGGGGTTGGGTGATCTCAGTGATTGGGTGATATCGGGGGTTGGTTGATATCGGGGGTTGGGTGATGTCTTGGGTTGGTTGATACTGGCGTTGGGTGATACTGTGGCTGGATGAACTCTGGGGTTGGGTGATCTCTGGGGTTGGCTGATATCCGGGGTAGGATGATATCTGAGGTTGGGTGACCTCTGGGTTTGGGTGATATCTGGGGTTGGATGATGTCTGGCGTTTTGTGAACTCTGGGCTTGGGTGATATCTGGTTTTGAGTGATATCTGGGGTTGGGTGATCTCTGGGCTTGGGTGATATCCGGGGTAGGGTGATATTCGGTGTTGGGTGATATCTGGGGTTGGCTGATATCTGGGGTTGGGTGATATCTGGCGTTGGGTGATCTCTGGGGTTGGCTGATCTCTGGGGTTGGGTGATCTCTGGGGTTGAGTGATCTCTGGGGTTGTGTGATCTCTCGGGTTGGGTGATCTCTGCGATTGGTAGATACCTGGGGTTGCGTGATCTCTGGGGTTGGGTGATCTCTGGGGTTGGGTGATCACTGTTGGGTGATATCCTGGGTCGGGTGATATCCGGGGTAGGGTGATATCCTGGTTTGGGTGATTTCTGGGGTTGGGTGATATCTGGGGTTCGGTGATATCTGTTGTTGGGTGATCTCTGGTGTTGGGTGATATCCGGGGTTGTGTGTTATCCGGGGTCGGGTGATATCCGGGTTTGGATGATTTATGGGGTTAGGTGATCGCTGGGATTGGGTGATCTCTGGGGTTGGGTGATCTCTGGTGTTGGGTGATCTCTGGGGTTGGGTGATCTCTGGGGTTGCGTGATATCTGAGGTTGGGTGATCTCTGGTGTTGGGTGATCTCTGGGGTTGGGTGATCTCTGGGGTTGCGTGATATCTGGGGTTGGGTGATCTCTGGGGTTGGGTGATCTCTGCGGTTGGGTGATCTCTGGGGTTGGTTGATCTCTGGGGTTGTGTGATCTCTGGGGTTGGGTGATCTTTGGCGTTGGGTGATCTCTGGGGTTGGGTGATCTCTGGGGCTGGGTGATCTCTGGGGTTAGGTGATCTCTGGGGTTGGGTGATCTCTGGGGTTGGGTGATCTTTGAGTTTGGGTGATATCTGGCGTTGGGTGATTACGTGGATTGGGGGATACCTGGGGTTGGGTGATATGTGTGGTTGGATGATCTCTGGTGTTGTGTGATCTCTGGTGTTGGCTGATATCCGGGATAGGGTGATATCCGGGGTAGGGTGGCACCCGGGTTTGGGTGATTTCTGGGGTTGGTTGATATCTGTGGTTGGGTGATATCTGGGGTTGGATGATATCTGGGGTTGGGTGATCTCTGGGGTTGGGTGATCTCTGAGGTTGGGTGATCTCTGGGGTTGTGTGTTACCTGGGGTAGGGTGATATCTGGGGTTGGATGATCTCTGGGGTTGAGTGATATCCGGGGTTGGGTGATATCTGGAGTTGGTTGATCTCTGGGGTTGGGTGATCTCAGTGATTGGGTGATATCGGGGGTTGGTTGATATCGGGGGTTGGGTGATGTCTTGGGTTGGTTGATACTGGCGTTGGGTGATACTGTGGCTGGATGAACTCTGGGGTTGGGTGATCTCTGGGGTTGGCTGATATCCGGGGTAGGATGATATCTGAGGTTGGGTGACCTCTGGGTTTGGGTGATATCTGGGGTTGGATGATGTCTGGCGTTTTGTGAACTCTGGGCTTGGGTGATATCTGGTTTTGAGTGATATCTGGGGTTGGGTGATCTCTGGGCTTGGGTGATATCCGGGGTAGGGTGATATTCGGTGTTGGGTGATATCTGGGGTTGGCTGATATCTGGGGTTGGGTGATATCTGGCGTTGGGTGATCTCTGGGGTTGGCTGATCTCTGGGGTTGGGTGATCTCTGGGGTTGAGTGATCTCTGGGGTTGTGTGATCTCTCGGGTTGGGTGATCTCTGCGATTGGTAGATACCTGGGGTTGCGTGATCTCTGGGGTTGGGTGATCTCTGGGGTTGGGTGATCACTGTTGGGTGATATCCTGGGTCGGGTGATATCCGGGGTAGGGTGATATCCTGGTTTGGGTGATTTCTGGGGTTGGGTGATATCTGGGGTTCGGTGATATCTGTTGTTGGGTGATCTCTGGTGTTGGGTGATATCCGGGGTTGTGTGTTATCCGGGGTCGGGTGATATCCGGGTTTGGATGATTTATGGGGTTGGTTGATCTCTGGGGTTGTGTGATCTCTGGGGTTGGGTGATCTTTGGCGTTGGGTGATCTCTGGGGTTGGGTGATCTCTGGGGCTGGGTGATCTCTGGGGTTAGGTGATCTCTGGGGTTGGGTGATCTCTGGGGTTGGGTGATCTTTGAGTTTGGGTGATATCTGGCGTTGGGTGATTACGTGGATTGGGGGATACCTGGGGTTGGGTGATATGTGTGGTTGGATGATCTCTGGTGTTGTGTGATCTCTGGTGTTGGCTGATATCCGGGATAGGGTGATATCCGGGGTAGGGTGGCACCCGGGTTTGGGTGATTTCTGGGGTTGGTTGATATCTGTGGTTGGGTGATATCTGGGGTTGGATGATATCTGGGGTTGGGTGATCTCTGGGGTTGGGTGATCTCTGAGGTTGGGTGATCTCTGGGGTTGTGTGTTACCTGGGGTAGGGTGATATCTGGGGTTGGATGATCTCTGGGGTTGAGTGATATCCGGGGTTGGGTGATATCTGGAGTTGGTTGATCTCTGGGGTTGGGTGATCTCAGTGATTGGGTGATATCGGGGGTTGGTTGATATCGGGGGTTGGGTGATGTCTTGGGTTGGTTGATACTGGCGTTGGGTGATACTGTGGCTGGATGAACTCTGGGGTTGGGTGATCTCTGGGGTTGGCTGATATCCGGGGTAGGATGATATCTGAGGTTGGGTGACCTCTGGGTTTGGGTGATATCTGGGGTTGGATGATGTCTGGCGTTTTGTGAACTCTGGGCTTGGGTGATATCTGGTTTTGAGTGATATCTGGGGTTGGGTGATCTCTGGGCTTGGGTGATATCCGGGGTAGGGTGATATTCGGTGTTGGGTGATATCTGGGGTTGGCTGATATCTGGGGTTGGGTGATATCTGGCGTTGGGTGATCTCTGGGGTTGGCTGATCTCTGGGGTTGGGTGATCTCTGGGGTTGAGTGATCTCTGGGGTTGTGTGATCTCTCGGGTTGGGTGATCTCTGCGATTGGTAGATACCTGGGGTTGCGTGATCTCTGGGGTTGGGTGATCTCTGGGGTTGGGTGATCACTGTTGGGTGATATCCTGGGTCGGGTGATATCCGGGGTAGGGTGATATCCTGGTTTGGGTGATTTCTGGGGTTGGGTGATATCTGGGGTTCGGTGATATCTGTTGTTGGGTGATCTCTGGTGTTGGGTGATATCCGGGGTTGTGTGTTATCCGGGGTCGGGTGATATCCGGGTTTGGATGATTTATGGGGTTAGGTGATCGCTGGGATTGGGTGATCTCTGGGGTTGGGTGATCTCTGGTGTTGGGTGATCTCTGGGGTTGGGTGATCTCTGGGGTTGCGTGATATCTGAGGTTGGGTGATCTCTGGGGTTGTGTGATCACTGGGGTTGGGTGATCTCTGGCGTTGGGTGATCTCTGGGGTTGCGTGATCTCTGGGGTTGGGTGATCTCTGGGGTTGGGTGATCTCTGGGGTTGGGTGATCTCTGAGTTTGGGTGATATCTGGCGTTGGGTGATAACGTGGATTGGAGGATACCTGGGGTTGGGTGATATGTGTGGTTGGATGATCTCTGGTGTTGTGTGATCTCTGGTGTTGGCTGATATACGGGATAGGGTGATATCCGGGGTAGGGTGACTTCCAGGTTTGAGTGATTTCTGGGGTTGGTTGATATCTGTGGTTGGTGATATCTGGGGTTGGGTGATATCTGGGGTTGGGTGATCTCTGGGGTTGGGTGATATCTGGGGTTGGGTGATCTCTGGGGTTGGGTGATCTCTGAGGTTGGGTGATCTCTGGGGTTGTGTGTTACCTGGGGTTGGGTGATCTCTGGGGTTGGGTGATCTCTGGCGTTGGGTGATCACTGGCGTTGGGTGATCTCTGGCGTTGCGTGGTCTCTGGCGTTGGGTGATCTCTGAGGTTGAGTGATCTCTGGGGTTTGGTGATCTCTGGGGTTAGGTCATCTCAAGGATTGGGTGATCTCTGGTGTTGGGTGATCTCTGGGGTTGGGTAATATCTGGGGTTGGGTGATATCTGGGGTTGGGTGATCTCTTGGGTTAGGTGATCTCTGGATTTGGGTTACCTCTGAGTTTGGGTGATATCTGGCGTTGGGTGATATCTTGGATTGGGTGATACCTGGCGTTGCGTGATCTCTGGGGTTGGCTGATCTCTGGGGTTGGGTGATCACTGTTGGGTAATATCCGGGGTAGGGTGATATCCGGGGTAGGGTGATATCCTGGTTTGGGTGATTCCTGTGGTTGGGTGATCTCTGAGGTTCGGTGATATCTGTGGTTGGGTGATCTCTGGGGTTAGGTGATCTCTGGGATTGGGTGATCTCTGGGGTTGGGTGATAGCTTGGATTGCGTGATACCTAAGGTTGGGTGATCTCTGGGGTTGGATGATATTTGTGGTTGGGTGATCTCTGGTGTTGGGTGATCTCTGGTGTTGGGTGATATCCGGGGTAGGGTGATAACCGGGGTAGGGTGATATCCGGGTTTGGGTGATTTCTGGGGTTGGGTGATCTCTGGGGTTGGGTGATCTCTGGGGTTGGGTAATCTCAGTGGTTGGGTGATGTCTGGCATTGGGTGATCTCTTCGCTGGGTGATCGCTGGCGTTGGGTGATCTCTGGGGTTGGGTGATCTCTGGGGTTGGGTGATCTCTGGGGTTACGTGCTCTCTGGGATTGGTTGATCTCTGGGATTGGGTGATCTCTGGGGTTGTGTGATCTCTGAGGTTGGGTGATATCTGGCGTTGGGCGATATCTTGGGTTGGGTGTTCTCTGGGGTTGGGTGATCTCTGGGGTTGGGTGATATCTGGGGTTGGGAGATCATTGTGGTTGGGTGATCTCTGGGGTTGGGTGATCTCTGGCGTTGGGTGATCTCTGAGGTTGGGTGATCTCTGGGGTTGGCTGATCTCTGGGGTTAGGTGATCTCTGGGATTGGGTGATCTCTGGGGTTGGGTGATAGCTTGGATTGCGTGATACCTAAGGTTGGGTGATCTCTGGGGTTGGATGATATTTGTGGTTGGGTGATCTCTGGTGTTGGGTGATCTCTGGTGTTGGGTGATATCCGGGGTAGGGTGATAACCGGGGTAGGGTGATATCCGGGTTTGGGTGATTTCTGGGGTTGGGTGATCTCTGGGGTTGGGTGATCTCTGGGATTGGGTGATCTCTGGGGTTGGGTGATCTCTGGGGTTGGGTGATCCCTGGGGTTGAGTGATATCCGGGGTTGGGTGATCTCTGGGGTTGGGTGATCTCTCGATTTAGGTGATCTCTGGGATTGGGTGATCGCTGGGGTTGGGTGTTCTCTGAGGTTGGGCGATATCTGGCGTTGGGTGATATCTTGGGTTGGGTGATCCCTGGGGTTGGGTGATCTCTGGTGTTGGGTGATCTCTGGTGTTCGGTTATCTCTGGTGTTGGGTAATATTCGTGGTAGGGTGATAATCGCGTTTGGGTGATTTCTGTGGATGGGTGATATCTTGGGTTGTGTTATATCTGGGGTTAGGTTATATCTGGGGTTGGGTGATCTCTGGGGTTTGTGTGATCTCTGGGGTGAGTGATCTCTGGAGCTGGGTGATCCATGGGTTTGGGTGATATCTGGGGATCGGTGATGTCAAGGGTTGGGTGATCTCAGTGGTTGGGTGATCTCTGGGGTTGGGTGATATCTGGAGTTGGGTAATATCTGGGGTTGGGTGATCTCTGGGGTTGGGTGATCTCTGGGATTGGGTGATGTCTGGGGATGGGTGATGTCTGGGGTTGGGTGATCTCTGGGGTTAGGTGATCTCTGGGGTTGGGTGATCTCTGGGGTTTGGTGATATCCGGGGTTGGGTGATATCTGGATTTGGTTGATCTCTGGGGTTGGGTGATCTCAGGGGTTGGGTGATATCGGGGATTGGTTGATATCGGGGGTTGGGTGATGTCTTGGGTTGGGTGATCTCTGGGGTTGAGTGATTTCTGGGGTTGGGTGATCTCTGGCGTTAGGTGATCTCTGGGATTGGGTGATCTCTGGTGTTGGGTGATTATCGTGGTAGGGTGATATCCGTGTTTGGGTGATTTCTGTGGATGGGTGATATCTTGGGTTGTGTTATATCTGGGGTTAGGTTATATCTGGGGTTGTGTGCTCTCTGGGGTTTGTGTGATCTCTGGGGTGAGTGATCTCTGGGGCTGGGTGATCCATGGGTTTGGGTGATATCTGGGGATGGGTGATGTCTAGGGTTGGGTGATCTCAGTGGTTGGGTGGTCTCTGGGGTTGGGTGATCTCTGGGATTGGGTGATGTCTGGGGATGGGTGATGTCTGGGGTTGGGTGATCTCTGAGGTTGTGTGATATCTGGCGTTGGGTGATATCTTGGGTTGGGTGATCTCTGGGGTTGGGTGATCTCTGGTGTTGGGTGATCTCTGGGGTTGGGTGATCTCTGGTGTTGGATGATATTCGTGGTAGGGTGATATCCGGGTTTGGGTGATTTCTGTGGATGGGTGATATCTTGGGTTGTGTTATATCTGGGGTTAGGTTATATCTGGGGTTGTGTGATCTCTGGGGTTTGTGTGATCTCTTGGGTGAGGGATCTCTGGGTCTGGGTGATCCATGGGTTTGGGTGATATCTGGGGATGGGTGATGTCTAGGGTTGGGTGATCTCAGTGGTTGGGTGATCTCTGGAGTTGGGTGATATCTGGAGTTGGGTAATATCTGAGGTTGGGTGATCTCTGGGGTTGGGTGATCTCTGGGATTGGGTGATGTCTGGGGATGGGTGATGTCTGGGGTTGGGTGATCTCTGGGGTTGGGTGATCTCTGGGGTAGGGTGATCTCTGGGGTTGGGTGATCTCTGGGGTTGAGTGATATCCGGGGTTGGGTGATATCTGGAGTTGGTTGATCTCTGGGATTGGGTGATCTCAGGGATTGGGTGATATCGGGGGTTGGTTGATATCGGGGGTTGGGTGATGTCTTGGGTTGGGTGATACTGGCGTTGGGTGATACTGGGGTTGGGTGAACTCTGGGGTTGGCTGATCTCTGGGGTTGGCTGATATCCGGGGTAGGATGATATCTGAGGTTGGATGATCTATGGGGTTGGGTGATATCTGGGGTTGGATGATGTCTGGCGTTTGGTGAACTCTGGGCTTGGGTGATATCTGGGTTTGAGTGATATCTGGGGTTGGGTGATCTCTGGGGTTGGGTTATATCTGGGGTTGGGTGATCTCTGGGGTTGGGTGATCTCTGGGTTTGTGTGATCTCTGGGGTTGAGTGATCTCTGGGGCTGGGTGATCCATGGGTTTGGGTGATATCAGGGGATGGGTGATGTCTAGGTTTGGATGATCTCAGGGGTTGGGTGATCTCTGAGGTTGTGTGATATCTGGGGTTGGGTAATATCTGGGGTTGGGTGATCTCTGGGATTGGGTGATCTCTGGGATTGGGTGATGTCTGGGGATGGGTGATGTCTGGGGTTGGGTGATCTCTGGGGTTGGGTGATCTCTGGGGTTGCGTGATCTCTGGGGTTGGGTGATCTCTGGGGTTGAGTGATATCCGGGGTTGGGTGATATCTGGAATTGGGTGAACTCTGGGGTTGGGTGATCTCTGGCTTTAGGTGATCTCTGGAATTGGGTGATCTCTGGAGTTGAGTGATCTCTGAGGTTGGGCGATATCTGGCGTTGGGTGATATCTTGGGTTGGGTGATCTCTGGGGTTGGGTGATCTCTGGTGTTAGGTGATCTCTGGGGTTGGGTGATCTCTGGTGTTGGGTGATATTCGTGGTAGGGTGATATCCGGGTTTGGGTGATTTCTGTGGATGGGTGATATCTTGTGTTGGTTATATCTGGGGTTAGGTTGTATCTGGGGTTGGGTGATCTCTGGGGTTGGGTGATCTCTGGGTTTCTGTGACCTCTGGGGTTGAGTGATCTCTGGGGCTGGGTGATCCATGGGTCTGGGTGATATCTGGGGATGGGTGATGTCTAGGGTTGGGTGATCTCAGGGGTTGGGTGATCTCTGGGTTTGGGTGATATCTGGGGTTGGGTAATATCTGGGGTTGGGTGATCTCTGGGGTTGGGTGATCTCTGGGATTGGGTGATGTCTGGGGATGGGTGATGTCTGTGGTTGGGTGATCTCTGAGGTTGGGTGATCTCTGGGATTGGGTGATATCGGGGGTTGGTTGATATCGGGGGTTGGGTGATGACTGGGGTTGGGTGATACTGGCGTTGGGTGATACTGGGGTTGGGTGAACTATGGGGTTGGGTGATCTCTGGTGTTGGGTGATATCCGGGGTAGGATGATATCTGAGGTTGGGTGATCTCTGGGGATGGGTGATATCTGGGGTTGGATGATGTCTGGCGTTTGGTGAACTCTGGGCTTGGGTGATATCTGGGGTTGGGTGATATCTGGTGTTGGGTGATCTCTGGGCTTGGGTGATATCCGGGGTAGGGTGATATTCGGTGTTGGGTGATATCTGGGGTTGGGTGATATCTGGCGTTGGGTGATCTCTGGGGTTGGGTGATCTCTGGGGTTGGGTGATCTCTGTGTTTGAGTGACATCTGGGGCTGGGTGATCTCTGGGGTTGGGTGATACCTGAGGTTGCGTGATATCTGGGGTTGGGTGGTATCTGGGATTGGGTGATCTCTGGTGTTGGGTGATCTCTGGCGTTGGGTGATCTCTGGGGTTGGGTGATATCAGGGATTGCGTGATATCTGTGGTTGGGTGTTATCTGGGGTTGGGTGATATCTTGGATTGGGTGATCTCTGGTGTTGGGTGATATCCGGGGTAGGGTGATATCCGGGTTTGGGTGACTTCTGGGGTTGGGTGATATCTGGGGTTGGGTGATATCTGGGGTTGGGTGATATCTGGGATTGGGTGATCTCTGGGGTTGAGTGATCTCTGGGGTTGGGTGATCTCTGGGGTTGGGTGTTATCTGGGGTAGGGTGATACCTGGGGTTGCCTGATCTCTGGCGTTGGCTGATCTCTGGCGTTGGGTGATCTCTGGGATTGGGTGATATCTTGGGTTGGGTGATCTCTGGGGTTGCGTGATCTCTGGTGTTGGGTGATCTCTGGAGTTGGAGGATCTCTGGTGTTGGGTGATATTCGTGTTAGGGTGATATCCGGGTTTGGGTGATTTCTGTGGATGGGTGATATCTGGGGTTGGGTTATATCTGGGGTTGGGTTATATCTGGGGTTGGGTGATCTCTGGGGTTGGGTGATCTCTGGGTTTGTGTGATCTCTGGGGTTGAGTGATCTCTGGGGCTGGGTGATCCATGGGTTTGGGTGATATCAGGGGATGGGTGATGTCTAGGTTTGGATGATCTCAGGGGTTGGGTGATCTCTGAGGTTGTGTGATATCTGGGGTTGGGTAATATCTGGGGTTGGGTGATCTCTGGGATTGGGTGATCTCTGGGATTGGGTGATGTCTGGGGATGGGTGATGTCTGGGGTTGGGTGATCTCTGGGGTTGGGTGATCTCTGGGGTTGCGTGATCTCTGGGGTTGGGTGATCTCTGGGGTTGAGTGATATCCGGGGTTGGGTGATATCTGGAATTGGGTGAACTCTGGGGTTGGGTGATCTCTGGCTTTAGGTGATCTCTGGGATTGGGTGATCTCTGGAGTTGAGTGATCTCTGAGGTTGGGCGATGTCTGGCGTTGGGTGATATCTTGGGTTGGGTGATCTCTGGGGTTGGGTGATCTCTGGTGTTGGTTGATCTCTGGGGTTGGGTGATCTCTGGTGTTGGGTGATATTCGTGGTAGGGTGATATCCGGGTTTGGGTGATTTCTGTGGATGGGTGATATCTTGTGTTGGTTATATCTGGGGTTAGGTTGTATCTGGGGTTGGGTGATCTCTGGGGTTGGGTGATCTCTGGGTTTCTGTGGCCTCTGGGGTTGAGTGATCTCTGGGGCTGGGTGATCCATGGGTCTGGGTGATATCTGGGGATGGGTGATGTCTAGGGTTGGGTGATCTCAGGGGTTGGGTGATCTCTGGGTTTGGGTGATATCTGGGGTTGGGTAATATCTGGGGTTGGGTGATCTCTGGGGTTGGGTGATCTCTGGGATTGGGTGATGTCTGGGGATGGGTGATGTCTGTGGTTGGGTGATCTCTGAGGTTGGGTGATCTCTGGGATTGGGTGATCTCTGGGGTTGGGTGATCTCTGGGGTTGAGTGATCTCTGGGGTTGTGTGATCTCTGGGGTTAGGTGATCTCTGGGATTGGAGGATACCTGGGGTTGGGTGATCTCTGAGTTTGGGTGATATCTGGCGTTGGGTGATAACGTGGATTGGAGGATACCTGGGGTTGGGTGATATGTGTGGTTGGATGATCTCTGGTGTTGTGTGATCTCTGGTGTTGGCTGATATCCGGGATAGGGTGATATCCGGGGTAGGGTGACATCCGGGTTTGGGTGATTTCTGGGGTTGGTTGATATCTGTGGTTGGGTGATATCTGGGGTTGGGTGATCTCTGGTGTTGGGTGATCTCTGGGGTTGGGTGATCTCTGGTGTTGGTTGATCTCTGGGGTTGGGTGATCTCTGGTGTTGGGTGATATTCGTGGTAGGGTGATATCCGGGTTTGGGTGATTTCTGTGGATGGGTGATATCTTGTGTTGGTTATATCTGGGGTTAGGTTATATCTGGGGTTGGGTGATCTCTGGGGTTGGGTGATCTCTGGGTTTGTGTGATCTCTGGGGTTGAGTGATCTCTGGGGATGGGTGATCCATGGGTCTGGGTGATATCTGGGGATGGGTGATGTCTAGGGTTGGGTGATCTCAGGGGTTGGGTGATCTCAGGAATTGGGTGATATCGGGGGTTGGTTGATATCGGGGGTTGGGTGATGACTGGGGTTGGGTGATCTCAGGAATTGGGTGATATCGGGGGTTGGTTGATATCGGGGGTTGGGTGATGACTGGGGTTGGGTGATACTGGCGTTGGGTGATACTGGGGTTGGGTGAACTCTGGGGTTGGGTGATCTCTGGTGTTGGGTGATATCCGGGGTAGGATGATATCTGAGGTTGGGTGATCTCTGGGGATGGGTGATATCTGGGGTTGGATGATGTCTGGCGTTTGGTGAACTCTTGGCTTGGGTGATATCTGGGGTTGGGTGATATCTGGTGTTGGGTGATATTCGGTGTTGGGTGATATCTGGGGTTGGGTGATATCTGGCGTTGGGTGATCTCTGGGGTTGGGTGATCTCTGGGGTTGGGCGATCTCTGGGGTTGGGTGATCTCTGGGGTTGGGTGATATCCGGGGTTGGCTGATATCTGGTGTTGGGTGATCTCTGGGGTTGGGTGATCTCTGGGATTGGGTGATATCGGGGGTTGCTTGATATCGGGTGTTGGGTGATATCTGGGGTTGAGTGATATCTGGGGTTGGTTGATCTCTGGGGTTGGGTGATATCTCGGGTTGGGTCATCTCTGTGGTTGGGTGATATCTGGGGCTGGGTGATCTCTGGGGTTTGGTGATATCTGGCGTTGGGTGATCTCTGGGGTTGGGTGATCTCTGGGGTTGGGTGATCTCTGGGGTTGAGTGATCTCTGGGGTTGTGTGATCTCTGGGGTTGGGTGATCTCTGGGATTGGGTGATCTCATGGATTGGGTGATGTCTGGGGTTGAGTGATGTCTGGGGTTGGGTGATCTCTGGGGTTGGGTGATATCTGGGGTTGGGTAATATCTGGGGATGGGTGATGTCTGGGCTTGGGTGGTGTCTGGGGTTGGGTGATCTCTGGGCTTGGGTGATCTCTGGGGTTGGGTGATATCGGGGGTTGGCTGATATCTGGTGTTGGGTGATCTCTGGGATTGGGTGACCTTTGGGTTTGGGTGATATCGGGGGTTGGTTGATATCGGGTGTTGGGTGATATCTGGGGTTGAGTGATATCTGGGGTTGGTTGATCTCTGTGGTTGGGTGATATCTGGGGCTGGGTGATCTCTGGGGTTGGGTGATTCCTGAGGTTGCGTGAACTCTGGGGTTGGGTGGTATCTGGGGTTGGGTGATCTCTGGCGTTGGGTGATCTCTGGGTTTGGGTGATATCAGGGATTGGGTGATATCTGGGGTTGGTGTTATCTGGGGTTGGGTGATCTCTGGCGTTGGGTTATCTCCTCAGTTGGGTGATATCAGGGTGGGTGATATCTGGGGTTGGTTGATATCGGGGGTGGGCGTGACCTCAAATTATTTTATGGTAGTGCCGTCCGGCATGACTTGAAGTGCGTACTCTGTTGGATCCGAATGATCCACTGCCCTCCTTACCATTCGCCCCATATCCCTGGCATGGTACTGGTCGTGGACCTGACGTGTAATATGAGGGCTTACCGAAGCTGACTGTGGCCATAAATGTGGTGATATTGTAACAAAATCGGCTTTACCTTCTTTTCCCGTGACGGTGGCTGTAACCTTGACTGGCCATTCGGTCCCAATTAATGGTCGGTATTTGTCCTCCAACTCCCTGTTTCGTCCAGTTCTGTCATAGGCCAGGGTAACGTGATGCAGTGACTGTTCAATGTCCAACGTCCACCACTGGGGGGTGATAGAAATATAGCACTGTTGTCTCATCCTCCATGATTTAACCGTTACCCCCTCATCTCCACACTCTAGCTGTAGCTGGAAGATACACAGTAAATCTCGGCCAACAAGTTACAGTCCAATCCAGTAGTCACTACAAACTGATGATCTGCAGACTTATTCTCGTAAGTGACTGTCACAGGTTCAGAAATAGGATACTCACACACCTGTCCTTAGAACCCCGACAATTGCTGCGTGTGGTCGGATAGTGGTAGTCGAAGTTCTGATTGCACAGAAGACATGGCTGCTCCAGTGTCGATTACAAATGGGTGATGTTGGTCTCCTATCTGCCGAGAGATAATAGGTTCCCTGTCCGATTGGAGAGTCCTTTTGACTAAATTAGCTAGTCAATCCTGTGTTGGGAAAGGGTTTTCCTGGGAGATGTCAGTGTATCTCGTCTGTCCTCCCCTTGGTGGGTACCCCCTCCTTTGGGTCGGATAATCTCCTTCTACTGCCTGTCATTTAAAGGGGCATTCCTGTTGCCAGTGATCTGCACGGCCGCAATTAAAACATGCATTGCTCCCTCTATATCTGCCTCGTCCTCTTCTCCCAGTAGACCAATGGCCCCTCAGAGGGGGCTGCGGTTGTAAAGCTGTTGATGCATTGTTGGGCCATAAAAAGGAGCTGAGGGTCCCTTTGGGTGGGTTTGGTATCTTCCGAATCGGCAACTGTCTCCGAATCTCACGAGGGGACACTCTAGCTATTTCCCCTTTGTTCCAAGACTTCAAAGTCTCTCCCTGTCACGAGGGGGAGTTCTTTCTCTTCAAAATCATCTATTGCAGCTTCCTTTGTTCCCGAACCTTGTGGTTTCTCCTTAGTTTGGAGAGACTTAGGTGGTATACTTAATTGTTTCTCGTGAGGATCAAGCCTCTCTCTCGCTGTCCGAGATCTGGTCCTAGAGCTAACTGGGCTTGCGGAACAGAGCTCCTCTTTCTCTACTGATCGTGCAGATGGTAAATCAGGACCCGTACTGTCACCCAAAAGGGCTTGAGTTACTGGCACAATTGGAATCTGGGAGCAGTGACTGGATATCAATTATTATACTCTAGTGGTTCCGGAATTAGTGCAGACAATGCTACAGGTGCAGTCGGAACTTTTAGTGAACATTTTCTAAATTATTGAATTTATCATTTTCTGTCAATTCAAGGCCAGCCATTGAACTACGTAGCTCATCTTTTGTTTCACCCGTGCCTTTCCTGTCTCTACTTGGTTGAAAAGGTTCTAACAGTGGTTTTTTTTTAAACTTAAAAATGTTTGAAAATTCAAATTGAATTACTGCAGCTTGCAAGCTTAGCTCTGATCTCAACTCAGAACTAAATTTACGATTTGCTTAACACAAACTTGTAGAACATTTACAACTTAATTAATTCTTTATCTTAACAATTTTTCTTTTAACAAGTTTTTGTCTTTTACATTCACATAAATGTTGGCAAAATCAACTATCATCTCCAGATTTACACTTTTTAAAATTGTGTCCGTGACCTCCTTTAAGTTTCTATTAATCTCCTGATAAAATGAGATAAACATTATTTCAAGTAAGTAAAACTTAAGATTCTGGCAATTTCAATCAATTGCTTTCGAAAATAATAACTTTTATCAAAGAGGTGGAGAAACCCACTGGTTTTCTTTAATTAATTCAAAACGTAACTTTACTGGTGTTCACTGACTCAAAGGAAAGGTATCCGATTACACTACAGGCTGCTGCTGTTATCTCAAAGCCTGAGTGAGAAGCACTGTCTGTCTTTTAATTTTGCCTGCTGCTGTTAACCCTTTGAGAGACTTCTGCTTCAACCAATATGCAGCATTCCCCACAATCTCAACCTGTCCTCAGAACTGCGCCCTTCGCCACCACAGTCCAAGGGTACAATTTTAGCTTAATCAACTATATATTTAATACACTCACACATAGAGTTGAACCATTTTCAATTTCAAATATCCCATCAATCCAATAACCTAACCCAAGCCGAATTAACTCACACATGAAGTTGAACCATTTTCAATTTCAAATGTCACATCAACCACATAACCTAACCCAAGCCGAATTAACAATATGAAATCCCATCAATTAAATTGCTAATCCCCAGACTGACCTTTGATTTCTTCGAGACGATCTTTCCGTACCAACCGCGAGTGACCAGACTAATCAGACGATAAGAAGAGGGGAAAAATCAATGCGTGGTCATTTTCCAGCTCTACATTGTGGGCCCTATTTCCCCATCCTCCTGTTCATAATCAGTCTAATTCTGATTTCGCAGTTGGTCAGGACCGTCTTGAGAAATCCCGGGTTTACGGCACCAAATGTTAAATCCTCAGTTTCTTTACCCGTCAGTCTGGCCTCAATAAAAGTCGAGATGGATTTGCAGGTACAGCATTAGTTATTTTATTAGACTTGCAAGTATGTCTCAGTTCACAGCAGTACAGATCACCTCTCTGCTCTCTGTACCTCCGGAATCAAGTGAGGCTTTCAGACAAAGAGCTCTGTACTGATACATTCAAATGGCATCACGTTTAGCATACTCGACGCCCATAGGTCATCCTATGTCCCTCCTGACCTGTTTGATCTATTCTGATTGGCTCACTTCCAATCCCTTCCTCTGGCCCCTATTACACAGCATCACTTTGGTGGACACACCTCTTTCTGCTTTTCCATGCGGTCTGAAATCCTTTGTCTGTGAACTAACCAGAATTAAACTGGCCTATCTTCTACATTACATTAACTAATATCTCTAAAGTAACTATTTTATATCACATTCGTCATCGGGAAGGGGGTGATGTCGGGGAGGGGGTGATGTCGGGAGGGGCTGATGTCGGGGAGGGAATGATGTCGGGGAGGGTGTGATGTCGGGGAGGGTGTGATATCGGGGTGGAGGTGATATCGGGGAGGGGGTTATATCTGGGAGAGGGTGATATCGGGGTGGGGTGATGTCGGGGTGGGGGTAATGTCGGGGTGGGGGTGATGTCGGGGAGAGGGTGATGTCGGGGAGGGGTTGAAGTCGGGGAGAGAGTGATTCGGGGAGGGGGTGATGTCAGGGACGGTGTGATATCGGGGAGGGGGTGATGTCGGGGAGGGGGTGATGTCGAGGAGGGGGTGATGTCGGGAAGGGGGTGATGTCGGGGAGGGGGTGATGTCGGGGAGGGGGTGATATCGTGGAGGGGGTGATGTCGGAGTGGGCGTGATATCGGGGAGGGGATGATGTCGGGGAGGGCGTGATATCGGGGAAGGGGTGATATCATGGAGGGGTGATGTCGGGGAGGGGGTAATGTCGGGGAGGGGGTAATGTCCGGGAGGGGGTGATGTCGGTGAGTGGGTGATATCGGGGTGGGGGTGATATCGGGGAGGAGGTGATCTCGGGGAGGGTGTGATATCGGGGAGGGGGTGATATCCAGGTTGGGGTGATGTCGGCGTGGGGGTTATGTCGGGGAGGTGGTGATGTCGGGGAAGTGGTGATGTCGGGGTTAAATCCTCAGTTTCTTTACCCGTCAGTCTGGCCTCAATAAAAGTCGAGATGGATTTGCAGGTACAGCATTAGTTATTTTATTAGACTTGCAAGTATGTCTCATTTCACAGCAGTACAGATCACCTCTCTGCTCTCTGTACCTCCGGAATCAAGTGAGGCTTTCAGACAAAGAGCTCTGTACTAAGACATTCAAATGGCATCACGTTTCACATACTCGACGCCCATAGGTCATCCTATGTCCCTCCTGACCTTTTTGGTCTATTCTGATTAGCTCACTTCCAATCCCTTCCTCTGGCCCCTATTACTCAGCATCACTTTGGTGGACACACCTCTTCCTGCTTTTCCATGCGGTCTGAAATCCTTTGTCTGTGAACTAACCAGAATTAAACTGGCCTATCTTCTACATAACATTAACTAATATCTCTAAAGTAACTATTTTATATCACATTCGTCATCGGGAAGGGGGTGATGTCGGGGAGGGGGTGATGTCGGGAGGGGGTGATGTCAGAGAGGGAATGATATCGGGGAGGGTGTGATGTCGGGGAGGGTGTGATATCGGGGTGGAGGTGATATCGCGGAGGGGGTTATATCTGGGAGAGGGTGATATCGGGGTGGGGTGATGTCGGGGTGGGGGTGATGTCGGGGTGGGGGTGATACGGGGAGGGGGCGATGTCGGGGAGGGGGTGATATTAGGGAGGCTTTATATCGGGGAGGGGGTGATATCGGCGAGGGGGTGATATCGGCTAAGGGGTGATATCATGGGGGTGATATCGGGGTCGGGGTGATATCGGCGAAGGGGTGATATTGGGGGGGGTTATATCGGATGGGGGTGATATCGGGGAGGGGGTGATGTCGGGGACGGTGTGATATCGGGGAGGGGGTGATGTCGGGGAGGGGGTGATGTCGGGGGGGGGTGATGTCGTGAAGGGGGTGATGTCGGGGAGGTGGTGATGTCGGGGAGGGGGTGATGTCGGTGAGGTGGTGATATTAGGGAGGACTTATATCGGGGAGGGGGTGATATCGGCGAGGGGGTGATATCGGGTAAGGGGTGATATCATGGAGGGGGTGATATCGGGGTGGGGTTATATCGGGTGGGGGTGATATCGGGGAGGGGGTGATGTCGGGGAGGGGGTAATGTCGGGGTAGGGGTGATATCGGGGTGGGAGTGATATCGAGGTGGGGGTGATATCGGGGTGGGGGTGATATCGGGGTGGGGGAGATATCGGGGAGGGGTTGATATCGGGGGGGGTGATATAGGGGTGGGGTTATATAGGGATGAGGATGATATCGGGGAGGGGGTGATATCGGGGAGGGGGTGATATCCGGGTTGGGGTGATGTCGGGGTGGGGGTGATGTCGGGGAAGTAGTGATGTCGGGGAGGGGTTGATGTCGGGAGGTGGTGGTGTCGGGAGGGTGTGATGTCGGAAGGGGGTGATATCGGGGAGGGGGTGATATATGGGAGGGGGTGATATCGGGGAGGGGGTGATATCGGGGAGGTGGTGATATCGGGGAGGGGTTGATATCGGGGTGGGGTGATATCGGGGTGGGGGTGATATCGGGGTGGGGTGATATCGGGGTGGGGGTGATATCGGGGTGGGGGTTATATCGGGGTGGTGGTGATATCGGGGTGGGGTGATATCGGGGATGGGTGATATCGGGATGAGGGTGATATCGGGGTGGGGGTGATATCGGGGTGGGGGGTGATATCGGGGTGGGGTGATATCGGGGAGGGGGTGATATCGGGGAGGGGTGATATCGGGGTGGGGGTGATGTCGGGGTGGGGGTGATGTCGGGGAGGTGGTAATGTCGGGGAAGTGGTGATGTCGGGAAGGGGGTGATGTCGGGGAGGGGGTGATGTCGGGAGGGGGTGATGTCGGGGAGGGAATGATGTCGGGGAGGGTTTTATGTCGGGGACTGTGTCTGTTTCTCTGTCTGTGACTATTTCTCTGTCTGTGCCTTTGTCTCTGTCTGTGTCTCTGTCTGTGTCGCTGTGCCTGTCTGTGTCTGTGTCTCTGTGTCTGTCTGTGTCTCTGTCTCTGTCTGTGTCTCTGTGTCTGTCTGTGTCTCTGTCTGTGTATCTGTGTCTGTCTGTGTCTGTGTCTCTGTATGTGTATCTGTCTGACTCCCTGTCTCTGTCTCTGTCTGTGTCTCTGTCTGTGTCTGTGTCTGTGTCTGTGTCGCTCTGTTTGTGTCTCTGTCTGTATCTCTGTGTCTGTCTGTGTCCCTGTCACTGTCTCTGTCTGTGTATCTGTCTGTGTCTCTGTCTCTGTGTCTGTCTGTGTCTCTGTCTGTGTCCCTGTCTGTATCTGTGTCTCTGTCTGTATCTCTGTCTGTATCTCTGATGTGTCCCTGTCTCTGTCTGTGTCTGTGTCTCTGTCTGAGTCTGTCTGTGTCTCGGTTTCTGTCTGTATCTGTGTCTCTGTCTGTATCTCTGTCTGTGTCCGTCTGTGTCTCAGTCTCTGTCTCTCTGTGTGTCTCTCTGTACCTCTGTCTGTGTCTCTGTGTCTGTTTGTGTCTCAGTCTCTGTCTCTGTCTGTGTCTGTGTCTCTGTCTGTACCTCTGTCTGTATCTCTGTCTGCGTCTCTCTGTCTGTGTCTCTCTGTGCCTCTGTCTGTGTCTCTGTGTCTGTCTGTGTCTCAGTCTCTGTCTCTGTCTGGGGCACATTCTGCCGCACAGTCTGTGTTTAAGTGTGAGGCACACACCCAGCTGATCGGCAATGGGGGGGCGGGGGGGGGGGGGTGGGAGTCACACATCCAGCTGATCGGCATTGGGGGAGTCACTCACACCCAGCTGATCGGTCATGGTGGAGGCGCATACCCAGCTGATCGGCATTGGGGAGTCACACTGGACCTGCTGATCGGCCATGGGGGAGTCACACTGACCAGATAGATCGGCCATGGGGGAGTCACACTGACCCAACTGATCGGCCATGGGGGGAGACACACTGAACCAGCTGATCGGCTATGGGGGAGTCACACTGAACCAGCTGATCGGCTATGGGGGAGTCACACAGACCCAGCAGATCGGCCATGGGGGCGTCACACAGACCCAGCTGATCGGTCATGGGGGAGTCATTCTGACCCAGCTGATCGGCCATGGGGGAGTCACACTCACCCACCGACAGTCTCTCCTGGTAATGCAGAATGGTCAATCTCTGCCTGTGTCTCTGCCTGTATCTGTCCATCTCTCTCACTGTCTGTGTTTCTGTCTGTGTTTCTGTCTGTGTTTCTGTCTGTTTCTCTGTCTCTGTCTGTGCCTGTGTCTCTGTCTGTGCCTGTGTCCCTGTCTCTGTCTGTGTCTCTGCCTGTGTCTGTGTCTCCGTCTGTGTCGTTGTCTCTGTCGCTGTCGTTGCCGCTGTCTCTGTTGCTGTCTCTGTCTGTGTCTCCGTCTTGTCTGGGTCTGTGTCGGTGTCTCTGTCGGTGTCTCTGTCACTGTCACTGTCTCTGTCGCTGTGTCTGTCGCTGTCTCTGTCTGTGTCACTGTCTGTGTCTCTGTCTGTGTCTCCGTCTGTGTCTGGGTTTGTGTCGGTGTCGGTGTCTGTGTCTCTGTGTCTGCCTGTGTCCCTGTATCTGTCTGTATCTCAGCCTGGGTCTCTGTCCGTGTTTCTGAATCTGACTGCGTTTCTGTCTGTGTCTCTGTCTGTGTCTTTTTCTCTCTCTCGGTCTGTCTGTGTTTCTGTCTGTGTCTCTGTCTGTGTCTCTGTCTGAGTCTTTGTCTCTGTCTGTGTCTCCGTCTGTTTCTCCGTCTGTGTCTCCGTCTGTGCATCTGTCTGTGTCTCTGCATGAGTCTGTGCCTGTGTCTCTGTCTCTGTCTGAGTCTCTGTTTGTGTCTGTGTCATTGTCTGTGTCTCTGTCTGTGTCTCTGTCTGTGATTCTGTCTCTGTCTCTGTCTCTGTCTGTGTCTATGTCTCTGTCTTTGTCTGTGTCTGTGTCTCTGTCTGTGTCTCTGTCTGAGTCTTTGTCTCTGTCTGTGTCTCCGTCTGTGTCTCAGTCTGTGTCTCCGTCTGTGTATCTGTCTGTGTCTCTGCATGAGTCTGTGCCTGTGTCTCTGTCTCTGTCTGAGTCTCTGTTTGTGTCTGTGTCTTTGTCTGTGTTTCTGTCTGTGTCTCTGTCAGTGTCTCTTTCTCTGTCTGTGTCTGTCTCTGTTTCTCTGTCTGTGTCTCTGTCTGTGTCGCTGCCTCTGTCTGTGTCTGTGTCTGTGTCTCTGTCTGTTTCTATATTTGTGTCTCCGTCTGTGTCTCTGCCTGTGTCTGTGCCTGTGTCTGTCTCTGTATCTCTGTCTGTGTCTCTGTCTGTGCCACTGCCTCTGTCTCTGTCTCTGTCTGTTTCTGTGTGTGTGTCTCTATCTGTTTTTCTGCCTGTGTCTCTGTGTCTGTCTGTGTCTCAGTCTCTGTCTGGGGCACATTCTGCTGCACAGACTGTATTTAAGTGTGAGGCACACACCCAGCTGATCGGCAATGGGGAGAGACACACATCCAGCTGATCGGCATTGGGGGAGTCACACACATCCAGCTGATCGGCATTGGGGGAGTCACACACACCCAGCTGATCGGCAATGGGGAGAGACACACATCCAGCTGATCGGCAATGCGGGGAAGGACACATCCAGCTGATCGGCAATGCGGGGAAGCACACGCCCAGCTGTTCGGCAATGCGGGGAAGGACACACTCAGCTGTTCAGCAATGCGGGGAAGGACAGACCCAGCTAAACGGCATTGGGGAAGCACACACCCAGCTGATCGGCAATGGGGGGGAAGCACACACCCAGCTGTTCGGCAATGGGGGGAAGCACACTCCCAGATGTTCGGCGATGCGGGGAAGCACACACCCAGCTGATCGGCAATGGGAGGAAGCACAGTCCCAGCTGATCGGCAATGGAGGGAAGCACACACCCAGCTGATCGGCAATGGGGGGGAAGCACACACCCAGCTGATCGGCAATGGGGGGAAGCACACACCCAGCTGATCGGCAATGGGGAGAAGCACACACCCAGCTGATCGGCAATGCGGGGAAGCACACACACAGTTGATAGGCAATGCGGGGAATCACACACCCAGCTGTTCGGCAAAAAGGGGCAGCACACTCCCAGCTGTTCGGCAATGCAGCGAAGGACAGACCCAGCTGATCGGCAATACGGGGAAGGACACACCCAGCTGATCGGCAATGGGAGGAAGGACACTCCCAGCTGATCGGCAATGCAGCGAAGGACAGACCCAGCTGATCGGCAATGCGGTGAAGCACACTCCCAGCTGATCGGCAATGGGGGGAAGGACACTCCCAGCTGATCGGCAATGGGGGGAAGGACACTCCCAGCTGATCGGCAATGGGGGGAAGGACACTCCCAGCTGATCGGCAATGGGGGGAAGGACACTCCCAGCTGATCGGCAATGGGGGGAAGGACACTCCCAGCTGATCGGCAATGTGGGGAAGGACAGACCCAGCTGACCGGCAATGGGGGGAAGGACACACCCAGCTGATCGGCAATGCGGTGAAGCACACTCACAGCTGATCGGCAAAGCGGGGAAGCACACACCCAGCTGATCGGCAATGCGGGGAAGCACACACCCAGCTGATCGGCAATGCGGGGAAGGTCAGACGCAGCTGATCGGCAATGGAGGGAAGCACACACCCAGCTGATCCGCAATGCGGCGAAGGGAAGACCCAGCTGATCGGCAATGCGGGGAAGGACAGACCCAGCTGATCGGCAATGGGGGGAAGGACAGACCCAGCTGATCGGCAATGCGGGGAAGCACACACCCAGCTGATCGGCAATGCGGGGAAGCACACACCCAGCTGATCGGCATTGGGGGGAAGCACACACCCAGCTGATCGGCATTGGGGGGAAGCACACACCCAGCTGATCGGCATTGGGGGGAAGCACACCCAGCTGATCGGCAATGGGGGGGAAGCACACACCCAGCTGATCGGCAATGCGCGGAAGCACACACCCAGCTGATCGGCATTGGGGGGAAGCACACACCCAGCTGATCGGCATTGGGGGGAAGCACACACCCAGCTGATCGGCATTGGGGGGAAGCACACCCAGCTGATCGGCAATGGGGGGGAAGCACACACCCAGCTGATCGGCAATGCGCGGAAGCACACACCCAGCTGATCGGCAAGGCGGGGAAGCACACACCCAGCTGATCGGCAATGCGGGGAAGCACACACCCAGCTGATCGGCAATGCGGGGAACCACACACCCAGCTGATCGGCAATGCGGGGAAGCACACACCCAGCTGATCGGCATTGGGGGGAAGCACACACCCAGCTGATCGGCATTGGGGGGAAGCACACACCCAGCTGATCGGCAATGGGGGGAAGCACACACCCAGCTGATCGGCAATGGAAGGGAAGCACACTCCCAGCTGATCGGCAATGCGGGGAAGCACACACCCAGCTGATCGGCAATGGAGGGGAAGCACACACCCAGCAGATCGACAATGGGGGGAAGGACAGACCCAGCTGATCGGCAATGGAGGGGAAGCACACACCCAGCTGATCGACAATGGGGGGAAGGACAGACCCAGCTGATCGGCAATGGAGGGGAAGCACACACCCAGCTGATCGACAATGGGGGGAAGGACAGACCCAGCTGATCGGCAATGGGGGGAAGCACACACCCAGCTGATCGGCAATGCGGGGAAGGGCAGACCCAGCTGATCGGCAATGGGGGGAAGCACACACCCAGCTGATCGGCAATGCGGGGAAGGGCAGACCCAGCTGATCGGCAATGGGGGGAAGCACACACCCAGCTGATCGACAATGGGGGGAAGGACAGACCCAGCTGATCGGCAATGGGGGGAAGCACACACCCAGCTGATTAGCAATGGGGGGAAGCACACTCCCAGCTGATCGGCAATGCGGGGAAGCACACACCCAGCTGATCGACAATGGGGGGAAGGACAGACCCAGCTGATCGGCAATGGGGGGAAGCACACACCCAGCTGATTGGCAATGGGGGGAAGCACACACCCAGCTGATCGGCAATGGGGGGAAGCACACACCCAGCTGATTGGCAATGGGGGAAGCACACTCCCAGCTGTTCGGCAATGGGGGGAAGGACACACCCAGCTGATCGGCAATGGGGGGGAAGCACACACCCAGCTGATCGGCAATGGGGGAAGCACACACCCAGCTGATCGGCAATGGGGAGAAGGACACACCCATCTCATCGGCAATGGGGGGAAGGACACACCCAGGTGATCGGCAATGGGGGGAAGCACACACCAAGCTGATCGGCAATGGGGGAAGGACACACCCAGCTGATCGGCAATGGGGGGAAGCACACACCCAGCTGATCGGCAATGGGGAGAAGGACACACCCATCTGATCGGCAATGGGGGGAAGCACACTCCCAGCTGTTCGGCAATGGGGGGAAGCACACACCAAGCTGATCGGCAATGGGGGAAGCACACACCCAGCTGATCGGCAATGGGGGGAAGCGCACACCCAGCTGATCGGCAATGGGGAGAAGGACACACCCATCTGATCGGCAATGGGGGGAAGGACACACCCAGCTGATCGCCAATGGGGGGAAGCACACACCCAGCTGATTGGCAATGGGGGAAGAACACTCCCAGCTGATCGGCAATGGGGGAAGCACACACCCAGCTGATCGGCAATGGGGGGAAGCACACACCCAGCTGATCGGTAATGGGGAGAAGGACAGACCCAGCTGATCGGCAATGGGGGGAATCACACACCCAGCTGATCGGCAATGGGGGGAAGCACACACCCAGCTGATCGGTAATGGGGAGAAGGACAGACCCAGCTGATCGGCAATGGGGGGAATCACACACCCAGCTGATCGGCAATGGGGGGATGGACACACCCAACTGATCGGCAATGCGGGGAAGGACAGACCCAGCTGATCGGCAATGGAGGGGAAGCACACTCCCAGCTGATCGGCAATGGGGGAAGCACACACCCAGCTGATCGGCAATGGGGGGTAAGCACACACCCAGCTGATCGGTAATGGGGAGAAGGACAGACCCAGCTGATCGGCAATGGGGGGAATCACACACCCAGCTGATCGGCAATGGGGAGAAGGACACATCCATCTGATCGGCAATGCGGGGAAGGACAGACCCAGCTGATCGGCAATGGAGGGGAAGCACACTCCCAGCTGATCGGCAATGGGGGGAAGCACACACCCAGCTGATCGGCAATGGGGGGAAGCACACTCCCAGCTGCTCGGCAATGGGAAGCACACACCCAGCTGACCGGTAATGGGGGAAGCACTCACCCAGCTGATCGGCAATGGGGGAGGCACACACCCAGCTAATTGGCCATGGGGGGAGTCACATCCACCCACCGATAGTCCCTTCTGGTAATGCAGAATGGTAAATCAGGGTGAGGCTGCCTGTGGATGGTCAGTTTTACCGGCAGTGCGAGGAGAGAGATTCCGAGTGGGTGGGGTTTCCTCTCAGGGTTTAATGAATTGACGAATTGAACTAAAGGGAACTTTAAGCACATTTTTTAACTGCTGCCTGAACTGAGTCTGTGTCACGGCGTAAATAGCAGTGTTTGTGCAGCAACTCAGGAGCTGCAGCATGAAGCCCAATTCCAGAACATAAAAATCTAACCATGTAGACATATAACCCAGATACTCCATCCGGCTCCATATAGAATAAACCATTAACGTTGACCATAACAGGATGAAATTCGCGGAGATAATGAAGAGTAAAATGATGGATTTCCTCCGACTCTCCATCTCTGGGTCTCTGGGACTGTGCCCACTGCTGTGAGCCCGGAGTCTCCTGCGGGCCCTGCTGCTCAGGACAATGTGTCTGACGGTGAGAACATTGAGCAGCAGAATCAGGGCGAATGGAACACCCGGGGTTAGAATGTGGTGGAGGAACTCGATTGGTCCCCAGACCGGAGAGAACGCAACACCCTCTGTGACATCACAAAACCAGGGGTTGTTCTCCAGCTGATACCCACCGGACAGCATCACCCCCCAGGAAATGTCCTTCAGACAGCTCAGCACAGCCACTGTTCCCAGAACCACAGTCGCCGTTTTCTCGCTGCAATATTTACTTTTCAGCTTCGAGCAACAAATGGCCACAAATCGATCAAAGGTGAAAGTGACGGTGAACCAGACAGAACAGTCAGTGGCTGCATAAAGCAGGACGGCGTGGATATTACACACGGGGATGGACCGCAGGAAATAAAACTGTTCAGGAAAAACAATGGGAATGTGTCTGAATATCAGGTCGAGAATAACGACCAGTAGATCCCCCACTGCCATGGCCAACAGGTAACAAGTCACACATTTGGACAGCCCACAGTTTCTTCTCTTCAGGATCACAATTGTGATGAGGTTCACTGTGAGGAAGGGAAATACACAATGAAATTATACATCAGCCTGGGAAAGACATCACAAGTATGGTCGGCGTGGTGTTGAGGGAGTCAAATAAATATATACTAATACACACACTCACACACACAAACACACACACACTAACACACTCACACACACACACACTAACACACACACACACAGACACTGACACACACACAGACACTAACACACACACTCACAGACACTGACACACACACAGACAATAACACACACACTCACAGACACAGCCACAGAGACAGTAATACACTCTCACACACACAGACACGAACACACTCACACACAGAGACAGTAATACACTCTCACTCACACAGACACTAACACACTCACACTCACACAGAGACAGTGACACTAACACACTCACACTCACACAGAGACAGTAACACACTCACACTCACACAGAGACAGTAAGACACTCACACTCACACACTCACACTCACACACAGAGACAGTAATACACTCACACACACACTAACACCTCCCACGCACACTAACACTCCCACAAAGACATTATCCCCCTCCCCACACGCACACTAATCCCCCCCCCCACACACTAAACACTCCACACACGCACTAAATCCCCCCCACACACACACACACACAACCCCCCACACACATATTACCCCCACACACACTAACCCCCGCCCCATTAACACACACACTCACCCCTTCACACACACACACTCTCACCAACGTACACTGTACGTACACTACAACCAACGTACTCTAATCACACGTACACTGGGCAGCACGGTAGCATAGTGATTAGCACAATTAGGAGCTCCAGTCACTGAATGTCAGCCTCTCAGCCAATCAGGAACTCTAGCCTCTGACTCTCAGCCTCTCAACCAAGCAGGATCTCTAGCCTCTGACTGACAGCCTCTCAGCCAATCAGGAAGTACAGCCTCTGACTGACAGCTCCTAATTTGGGCAGCACGGTAACACAGTGGTAAGCACAATTGCTTCACAGCTCCAGGGTCCCAGGTTCGATTCCCCGCTGGGTCACAGTCTGCACATCCTCCCCGTGTCTGCGTGGGTTTCCTCCCACAGTCCAAAGACGTACAGCTTAGGAGGTTTGGTCATGAAAAACTGCCTTTCGTGACCAAAAATGTCAGGAGGGGTTATTGGGTTGCGTGAATGGGGTGGAAGTGAAGGGTTAAGTGGGTCGGTGCAGAATCGATGGGCTGAATGGCCTCCTTTTGCACTGTAAATTCTACTCTACTCTAACCCATCCCCACACACAGTAACCCATCCCCACTCACACTACCCCACCCCCACACACACTAACATCCCCCCACACACATACTAACCCATCCCCACACACAGTAATCCATCCCCACACACAATAACCCATCCCCACACACACTAACCCATCCCCACACACACTAACCCATCCCCACACACTAACCCATCCCCACACACACTAACCCCCCCTCCACACACACACTAACCCCCCCCCACACACTAACACATCCCCACACACTAACCCCCCCCCACACACTAACCCCCCACACACAATAACCCATCCCGACACACACTAACCCATCCCCACACACACTAACCCATCCCCACACACTAACCCATCCCCACGCACACTAACCCCCCCACACACACTAACCCCCCACACACACTAACCCATCCCCACACACAGTAATCCATCCCCACACACAATAACCCATCCCCACACACACTAACCCATCCCCACACACACTAACCCATCCCCACACACTAACCCATCCCCACACACACTAACCCCCCCCCCACACACTAACCCCCCACACACACTAACACATCCCCACACACACTAACCCCACACACACACACTAACCCCCCCCATACACACACTAACCCCCCCCCCACACACTAACCCATCCCCACACACTAACCCATCCCCACACACACTAACCCCCCCCCCACACAAACACCCGGCCCACACACAAACCTGCCACACACACTAACCCATCAGCACACACACTAACCCATCCCCACACACACTAACACCCGCCCACACACACTAACCCTCCCACACACACTAACCCATCCCCACACACTAACCCATCCCCACACACACTAACCTCCCCACACACTAATTCATCCCCACACACACTAACACCGCCACCACACACACTAACCCCCACACATACACTAACCCATCCCCACACACATTAACCCCTCCACACACACTAACCGATCCCCACACACGTTAACCCCTCCACACACACTAAGTCTCCCACACACACAAGCCCATCCCCACAAACACTAAACCCCCCACCCACACACTAACCCCCCACACATACATTAACCCATCCCCACACACACTAACACCCCCTCCACACACACTAACCCATCCCCACACACACTAAACCCCACACGCAATACCCCCCACACACACTAAACCCCCCCCTCACACACACTAACCCCCAAACATACACTAACCCATCCACCACACACACTAAACCCCCCACATACTAACCCATCCCTACACACACTAACCCATTCCCACTCACTCTAACCCCCACCACACAGACTAACCCATCCCCACACAGAGTAACCCATCCCCACAGACAATAACCCCACCCACACACACACTAACCCATCCCCAGACACACTAACCCATCCCCACACACTAACCTCCACCCCACACATACTAACCCATCCCCCCCATACTAACCACCCACACACACACACTTACCCATCCCCACACACTAACCCATCCCCACTCACACTAACCCCCTCACACACACTAACCCATCCCCCTCACACTAACCACACCCACACACACACTTACCCATCCCCACACACTAACCCATCCCCACTAACACTAACCCCCCCCCGCACACACTAACCCATCCCCACACACACTAACCCCCCACACAGACTAACCCCTCCCCCCACACTGCCCTCACACATAAACTAACCCATTCCCACACACACTAAGCCCCCACACACACAGTAAATTATGCCCACAGTCACTAAACCATCCCCACACACACTAACTCATCCCCACGCACAATAACACCCCGCCCACACACACTAAACCTCCCACACACACTAACCCATCCCCACACACACTAACGACCCCCACCCATACACTAACCCATCCCCACACACACTAACCACCCACCCACACACTAACCCATCTCCACTCAAACTAACACCCCCAAACACACTAAATCATCCCCACTCACACTGACCCCCCCCCACACGCATACACTAACACATCCCCACACACACGAACCCATCCCCACACACACTAACACATCCCCACACACACTAATCCATCCCCACTCACACTAAACCCCCACACACAATAACCCATCCCCACACACAATAACCCATCCCCACACACACTAACCCATCCCCACACACACTAACCCATCCCCACACACTAACCCATCCCCACACACACTAACCCCCCCTCCACACACACACTAACCCCCCCCACACACTAACACATCCCCACACACTAACCCCCCCCCCACACACTAACCCCCCACACACAATAACCCATCCCCACACACACTAACCCATCCCCACACACACTAACCCATCCCCACACACTAACCCATCCCCACACACACTAACCCCCCCCCCACACACTAACCCCCCACACACACTAACACATCCCCACACACACTAACCCCACACACACACACTAACCCCCCCCATACACACACTAACCCCCCCCCCCACACACTAACCCATCCCCACACACTAACCCATCCCCACACACACTAACCCCCCCCCCACACAAACACCCGGCCCACACACAAACCTGCCACACACTCTAAGCCATCAGCACACACACTAACCCATCCCCACACACACTAACACCCGCCCACACACACTAACCCTCCCACACACACTAACCCATCCCCACACACTAACCCATCCCCACACACACTAACCTCCCCACACACTAATTCATCCCCACACACACTAACACCGCCACCACACACACTAACCCCCACACATACACTAACCCATCCCCACACACATTAACCCCTCCACACACACTAACCGATCCCCACACACGTTAACCCCTCCACACACACTAAGTCTCCCACACACACAAGCCCATCCCCACAAACACTAAATCCCCCACCCACACACTAACCCCCCACACATACATTAACCCATCCCCACACACACTAACACCCCCTCCACACACACTAACCCATCCCCACACACACTAAACCCCACACGCAATACCCCCCACACACACTAAACCCCCCCCTCACACACACTAACCCCCAAACATACACTAACCCATCCACCACACACACTAAACCCCCCACATACTAACCCATCCCTACACACACTAACCCATTCCCACTCACTCTAACCCCCACCACACAGACTAACCCATCCCCACACAGAGTAACCCATCCCCACAGACAATAACCCCACCCACACACACACTAACCCATCCCCAGACACACTAACCCATCCCCACACACTAACCTCCACCCCACACATACTAACCCATCCCCCCCATACTAACCACCCACACACACACACTTACCCATCCCCACACACTAACCCATCCCCACTCACACTAACCCCCTCACACACACTAACCCATCCCCCTCACACTAACCACACCCACACACACACTTACCCATCCCCACACACTAACCCATCCCCACTAACACTAACCCCCCCCCCGCACACACTAACCCATCCCCACTCACACTAACCCCCTCACACACACTAACCCATCCCCCTCACACTAACCACACCCACACACACACTTACCCATCCCCACACACTAACCCATCCCCACTAACACTAACCCCCCCCCGCACACACTAACCCATCCCCACACACACTAACCCCCCACACAGACTAACCCCTCCCCCCACACTGCCCTCACACATAAACTAACCCATTCCCACACACACTAAGCCCCCACACACACAGTAAATTATGCCCACAGTCACTAAACCATCCCCACACACACTAACTCATCCCCACGCACAATAACACCCCGCCCACACACACTAAACCTCCCACACACACTAACCCATCCCCACACACACTAGCGACCCCCACACATACACTAACCCATCCCCACACACACTAACCACCCACCCACACACTAACCCATCTCCACTCAAACTAACACCCCCAAACACACTAAATCATCCCCACTCACACTGACCCCCCCCCCCCCACACGCATACACTAACACATCCCCACACACACGAACCCATCCCCACACACACTAACACATCCCCACACACACTAATCCATCCCCACTCACACTAAACCCCCACACACAATAACCCATCCCCACACACAATAACCCATCCCCACACACACTAACCCATCCCCACACACACTAACCCATCCCCACACACTAACCCATCCCCACACACACTAACCCCCCCTCCACACACACACTAACCCCCCCCACACACTAACACATCCCCACACACTAACCCCCCCCCACACACTAACCCCCCACACACAATAACCCATCCCGACACACACTAACCCATCCCCACACACACTAACCCATCCCCACACACTAACCCATCCCCACGCACACTAACCCCCCCACACACACTAACCCCCCACACACACTAACCCATCCCCACACACAGTAATCCATCCCCACACACAATAACCCATCCCCACACACACTAACCCATCCCCACACACACTAACCCATCCCCACACACTAACCCATCCCCACACACACTAACCCCCCCCCACACACTAACCCCCCACACACACTAACACATCCCCACACACACTAACCCCACACACACACACTAACCCCCCCCATACACACACTAACCCCCCCCCACACACTAACCCATCCCCACACACTAACCCATCCCCACACACACTAACCCCCCCCCACACAAACACCCGGCCCACACACAAACCTGCCACACACACTAACCCATCAGCACACACACTAACCCACCCCACACACACTAACACCCGCCCACACACACTAACCCTCCCACACACACTAACCCATCCCCACACACTAACCCATCCCCACACACACTAACCTCCCCACACACTAATTCATCCCCACACACACTAACACCGCCACCACACACACTAACCCCCACACATACACTAACCCATCCCCACACACATTAACCCCTCCACACACACTAACCGATCCCCACACACGTTAACCCCTCCACACACACTAAGTCTCCCACACACACAAGCCCATCCCCACAAACACTAAACCCCCCACCCACACACTAACCCCCCACACATACATTAACCCATCCCCACACACACTAACACCCCCTCCACACACACTAACCCATCCCCACACACACTAAACCCCACACGCAATACCCCCCACACACACTAAACCCCCCCCTCACACACACTAACCCCCAAACATACACTAACCCATCCACCACACACACTAAACCCCCCCACATACTAACCCATCCCTACACACACTAACCCATTCCCACTCACTCTAACCCCCACCACACAGACTAACCCATCCCCACACAGAGTAACCCATCCCCACAGACAATAACCCCACCCACACACACACTAACCCATCCCCAGACACACTAACCCATCCCCACACACTAACCTCCACCCCACACATACTAACCCATCCCCCCCATAATAACCACCCACACACACACACTTACCCATCCCCACACACTAACCCATCCCCACTCACACTAACCCCCTCACACACACTAACCCATCCCCCTCACACTAACCACACCCACACACACACTTACCCATCCCCACACACTAACCCATCCCCACTAACTCTAACCCCCCCCCGCACACACTAACCCATCCCCACACACACTAACCCCCCACACAGACTAACCCCTCCCCCCACACTGCCCTCACACATAAACTAACCCATTCCCACACACACTAAGCCCCCACACACACAGTAAATTATGCCCACAGTCACTAAACCATCCCCACACACACTAACTCATCCCCACGCACAATAACACCCCGCCCACACACACTAAACCTCCCACACACACTAACCCATCCCCACACACACTAACGACCCCCACACATACACTAACCCATCCCCACACACACTAACCACCCACCCACACACTAACCCATCTCCACTCAAACTAACACCCCCAAACACACTAAATCATCCCCACTCACACTGACCCCCCCCCACACGCATACACTAACACATCCCCACACACACGAACCCATCCCCACACACACTAACACATCCCCACACACACTAATCCATCCCCACTCACACTAAACCCCCACACACAATAACCCATCCCCACACACACTAACGACCCCCACACACACTAACACATCCCCACTCACACTAACCCCCCCTCACACACTAACCCATCCCCACTCACATTAACCCCCCCACACACACTAACCATCCCTACACACACAAATCCCCCCCCCACACATACACAGTAACCCATCTCCACACACAGTAAACAATCCCCACACACACTAACACCCCGCCCACACACACTAGCCCTCCCATACACATTAACCCAACCCCACACACTAACACCCCCCCCCACACACACTAACCCCCACGCATAACCTAACCCATCCCCACACACACTAACCCCCCCACGCACAGTAACCCATCCCCACACACACTAACCCATCCCCACACACACTAAACACCCCCACACACACTAAACCCCCCACACACTAACGCATCCCCACACACACTAACACCCCCTCACACACTAACCCATTCCCAACACACACTAACCCCTCCCCACACTCACTAACCCATCCCCACACACACTAACCTCCCCACACACACACTAACCCATCCCCACACACACTAACCCATCCCACCACACACTAGCCGCCCCCCCACACACTAACCCATCCCCACACACACTAACCCCCTTCACACGCACAAACCACCCCCCACACGACAACCCCCTCCACACACTAACCCAGCACCACACACACACTAACCCTCCACACACACTAACCCATCCCCACACACTAACCCATCCCCACACACACTAACCCATCCCCACACACACTAACCCTCCACACACACTAACCCATCCCCACACACTAACCCATCCCCACACACACTAACCCCCTTCACACGCACAAACCACCCCCCACACGACAACCCCCTCCACACACTAACCCAGCACCATACACACACTAACCCTCCACACACACTAACCCATCCCCTCCCACACTAACCACCACCACACACACTAACCCCCCACCAACACTGACCAATCCCCACACACACTAACCCTCAGCCCAACACACAATAACCCATCTCTGCACACACTAACCCATCCCCACACACACTAACACCCAGACACACACTAACCCCCCACACACACTAACCCATCCCCATACACTTTAACCCCCCACACACACTAACCCATCCCCACACACACTAACCCATCCCCACACACACTAACACCCCCACACACGCACACACTAAACCCCCCACATAAACTGACCCATCCCCAAAAACAATAACACCCCCCAACTTACACTAACCCATCGCCACTTGCACTAACCCCCCTCCCCCACACACACACATACAAACACATCCCCACACAGAGAACCCATCCCCACATACTAACCACCCTTCACACACACTAACCGCCACATGCACACAACCGCACCCACACACACTAACTGCCCCCACACATACTACCCCCCACACCCACTCACCCATCCCCACACATACTAACCCATTCCCACACACTAACCCCCCCCCCACACACACTAACCCCCACACACACACTAATCCCCCACACACACTAACCCATCCCCACACACACTAACCCCCCCCACACACACACTAACCCATCCCCACTCACACTAACCCCCCCCCACCACACACACACACACTAACCATCCCCACACACACAAATCCCCCTACAGGGATGGTGCAGGCGGGAGGGATTCAGATTTCTGGATAACTGGGGCTCTTTCTGGGGAAGGTGGGACGTCTACAGACAGGATGGTCTACATCTGAACCTGAGGGGCACAAATATCCTGGGGGGGGAGATTTGTTAGTGCTTTTTTTTTTGGGGGGGGGGTTTAAACTAATGCAGCAGGGGCATGGGAACCTGGATTGTAGTTTTAGGGTAAGGGAGAATGAGAGTATAGAGGTCAGGAGCACAGATTTGACGTCGCAGGAGGGGGCCAGTGTTCAGGTAGGTGGTTTGAAGTGTATCTACTTCAATGCCAGGAGTATACAAAACAAGGTAGGGAACTGGCAGCATGGGTTGGTACCTGGGACTTCGGTGTTGTGGCCATTTCGGAGACATGGATAGAGCAGGGACAGGAATGGATGTTGCAGCTTCCGGGGTTTAGGTGTTTTAGTAAGCTCAGAGAAGGAGGCAAACGAGGGGGAGGTGTGGCGCTGCTAGTCAAGAGCAGTATTACGGTGGCGGAGAGGATGCTCGATGGGGACTCTTCTTCCGAGGTAGTATGGGCTGAAGTTAGAAACAGGAAAGGAGAGGTCACCCGGTTGGGAGTTTTTTGTAGGCCTCCAAATAGTTCTAGGGATGTAGAGGAAAGGATGGCGAAGATGATTCTGGATATGAGCGAAAGTATCAGGGTAGTTATTATGGGAGACTTTAACTTTCCAAATATTGACTGGAAAAGATATAGTTCGAGTACAATAGATGGGTCGTTTTTTGTACAGTGTGTGCAGGAGGGTTTCCTGAATCAATATGTTGACAGGCCAACAAGAGGCGAGGCCACGTTGGATTTGGTTTTGGGTAATGAACCAGGCCAGGTGTTGGGTTTGGAGGTAGGAGAGCACTTTGGGGACAGTGACCACAATTCGGTGACGTTTACGTTAATGAATGAAAAGGGATAAGTATACACCGCAGGGCAAGAGTTATAGCTGGGGGAAGGGCAATCATGATGCCATTAGACGTGACGTGGGGGGGATAAGGTAGAGAAGTAGGCTGCAAGAGTTGGGCACACTGGATAAGTGGGGTTGTTCAAGGATCAGCTACTGCGTGTTCTTGATAAGTATGTACCGGTCAGACAGGGAGGAAGGCGTCGAGCGAGGGAACCGTGGTTTACCAAGGAAGTGGAATCTCTTGTTAAGAGGAAGAAGGAGGCCTATGTGAAGATGAGGTGTGAAGTTTCGGTTGGGGCGATGGATAGTTACAAGGTAGCGAGGAAGGATCTAAAGAGAGAGCTAATACGAGCAAGGAGGGGACATGAGAAGTATTTGGCAGGTAGGATCAAGGAAAACCCAAAAGGTTTCTATAGGTATGTCAGGCATAAGCGAATGACTAGGGAAAGAGTAGGACCAGTAAAGGACAGGGATGGGAAATTGTGTGTGGAGTCTGAAGAGATAGGCGAGATACTAAATGAATATTTTTCGTCAGTGTTCACTCAGGAAAAAGATAATGTTGTGGAGGAGAATGCTGAGCCCCAGGCTAATAGAATAGATGGCATTGAGGTACGTAGGGAAGAGGTGTTGGCAATTCTGGACAGGCTGAAAATAGATAAGTCCCCGGGACCTGATGGGATTTATCCTAGGATTCTCTGGGAGGCCAGGGAAGAGATTGCTGGACCTTTGGCTTTGATTTTTCTGTCATCATTGGCTACAGGAATAGTGCCAGAGGACAGCAAATGTGGTCCCTTTGTTCAAAAAGGGGAGCAGAAACAACCCCGGCAACTATAGACCGGTGAGCCTCACGTCTGTAGTGGGTAAAGTCTTGGAGGGGATTATAAGAGACAAGATTTATAATCATTTAGATAGGAATAATATGATCAGGGATAGTCAGCATGGCTCTGTGAAGGGTAGGTCATGCCTCACAAAACTTATTGAGTTCTTTGAGAAGGTGACTGAACAGGTAGATGAGGGTAGAGCAGTTGATGTGGTGTATATGGATTTCAGCAAAGCGTTTGATAAGGTTCCCCACGGTAGGCTATTGCAGAAAATACGGAGGCTGGGGATTGAGGGTGATTTAGAGATGTGGATCAGAAATTGGCTAGCTGAAAGAAGACAGAGGGTGGTGGTTGATGGGAAATGTTCAGAATGGAGTACAGTCACAAGTGGAGTACCACAAGGATCTGTTCTGGGGCCGTTGCTTTTGTCATTTTAATCAATGACCTCGAGGAAGGCGCAGAAGGGTGGGTGAGTAAATTTGCAGACGATACTAAAGTCGGTGGTGTTGTCGATAGTGTGGAAGGATGTAGCAGGTTACAGAGGGATATAGATAAGCCGCAGAGCTGGGCTGAGAGGTGGCAAATGGAGTTTAATGTCGAGAAGTGTGAGGTGATTCACTTTGGAAGGAATAAC